>NC_134112.1:44760000-45385000 GCF_040939455.1 Microcebus murinus
CACTAAAGTAATATTAGGATAAGATTGCTAAGTTAGATATAAAACTGGTTACTTCTCAGTAAAAAGACAACAAAACCCAACATAATTCTGGAAGTTATCTATCACACATAAATCTACAAAGATAGCATGAATTTCACAGTAACTGGATTTTAATCAAATATTCATAGTAAAGAGTAAGGTAAAACACAAGTAAATGTGCAGTTTAATTTTCTAAAAGAATTAAATAATCATCAGATGTATTTATTAAGTAATTATCCAGTATGGCATTGAAAAGAGAGACCATAGGCTCTTGACTTTATTTCCAAGGTTGGCATCATTTTCATAAACTGTGGTCATAATGTACTTGTTCATAATTTGGTGCCATTGCATGGATACTGAGAATGTCCTTACCTTATCTTGACTGTGTATAAGTAAACTTCTATGCATCCTTCAAATTTTACCTACAGCTGTTAGGAAAGACAAATATCCATAGTTGTCTTGACTATACTCAGGGTGCAAAACTAACATTATACAGATCACTGAGATACACAGTTTTCTTTGGTAAGTTTGCTCACAGCCCAGAGGAAAAGAAATAGCATGTTTCCTACCCAGGGATTTGCCAATTGTATTCATATTTTCAAAGATCAAACTTTTTGCTTTGTTAATGTTCTCTATTATTTGTCATTTTCAATTTCATTGATTTCTGCATTGATATTTATTGTTTCTTTCTTTTGACTTATCATGGATTTAATTTTTGCTTTTAGATTCCTAAGGTAGAAACTTAGATTGATGTTGTTACATAGCTCTTCATGTATAATATAAACATTTAAAATTATAGATTTTTCTCTAACCATTGTTCTAGGTATATCCTGCATATTTTTACATAAAGTATTTTCATTATTATTCAGTTGAAATATTTTAGATTTCATTATAACTTTTTCTTTAACCCTACAATGGTCGCAATGGTTTATATAGAAGTATACTAATAACCAAATACTTGGGGAATTTTCTATGTTTTTTGTTATTATTTTCTGTTTTTAATCAACTATGTTGAAGTATAATCTTTGTACCAAAAACTGCATTCAATTCAAGTGTACAGTTTGATGAGTTTTAGCAGATATATGACTCTCATAGTAGCACTGCCAATCAAAATACTGAATATTTCCATCATCTTCCAAATTTTCTCATGGTCCTTTGCAGTATCACTCTCTACATCGTAGATAGGTTTTTTTAATTTTTGATTTTGAAAATATACTATGAAAAAAATAGTCAAAAGAAACTTTTAGTGGCTATAATAATACCATATAATATAGACTGTAAAACAAGGATAATAAAAGGGAATTATAGGAAGATGATTCAAATGATCATGAGACATTATCCAAATAGACCATATCATAGGTCATATTAAAAAAAAAAACCTCAGCAAATTAAGAAAAAATAAAATCATACAAAATGAGAAGGGAAAAGCAGCCTTTTAATAACCCAAAGGCAGCCTGGTATGGTCTTCAAGAAAAAAACAGAATAGATTTGTTCTAGAGCATAGTGTCAGTTACATACTATTAAAGAACATACTGAAGGATAAAATTTGAGTGTATATATCAAGTTTGTAGAAAGCTTGAGAAAAAATAATTTTATTTGCTATACTTTATAATATCTTATTCTCAAAAAAATATGTTAAAATTTTGGCAAAGTATGCTTAATTTTAATAGGCTTATTTACAAAGATATTTCAATATCCTTTACTGCCAAAGACTAAATCAATGGAATACTAGAATTTTTATTTCCTCCCTGTTAAAATATAAATTGATCTTGAAATATTTAGTCTACTTTTAACAAAGGGAATAAGAAATTTTTTTACCTTCTAAGTAATCTGCAGGACTAGCAGAAATTCTGTATATCACCAGGATAATTTCCTGTACTTTATACTGACTTATTTTGTCATTGATTTTTTTTAAAAGTTCATTACTTTGAAGAGCTAAAGTTCCTTATAATTGTATTATCTTCTATGTTTATTACAAAATATTATTATCACGTTAAGTGTAATCAAGCTCATGATTATCAGTCATGCTCTAAGGCAACTCTTATCAATCAAATGAAGAAATCTTTTCTGATAATTATTTTGTTTTCTCAAGATCAGATCCTAAATTCAAAAGAAGAAATTTAGGATAGATTTAAAAAAAAAAAATGTTTAGCTGTGATAAAATATATACAACATAAAATTTACCATTTTAATTATTTTAAAGTGTGTAGTTCTGTGGCATTAAGTATATTCATATTTTGTTTGCATCCATCACCATCATTCATCTCCAGAACTTTTTTATCTTCTCCAACTGCAACTCCATACTCATTAAACAAAAACTCCCATTTGCCTCTCCTCCTACCCCCTGGTATCCACCCTTCTACTTTTGGTCTCTTTCTTTTTGATTACTAGGTAGCTTATATAAGTGGAATAATACAGTATTTGTCCTTTTGTGATTAGTTTATTTCACTAAGCATAATGTCTTCAGGTTCATTCATGTTGTAGCATTTGTCAGAATTTTCTTTCTTTTTAAGGTTGAATAATATTCCATTATGTGTATATACCACATTTTGTTCATTTATTCTTCCATTGACAGACATTTGTATTGCTTCTACCTCTTGGCTATTGTGAATAATGCCTCTATGAACATAGGTGTACAAAAATCTCTTTGAGACTCTGCTTTCAATTCTTTTGGATATATACCCAGAATTGGAATTGCTGGATCATATGGTAATTTTATGTTTAATTTTTTTTTTGAGGAACCAGCATACTAGTTTCTATAGCAGCCTTACCATGTTATATTTGCCCAAGCAATACATAAGGGTTCCAGTTTCTGCACACCCTTGTCAAAACTTGTTATTTTCTGTTTGTTTGATAATAGCCATCCTAATGATTGTGAATTGGTATCACACTGTGGTTTTGATTTGGATTGCCCTAATGATTAGTAATCACAAAGCATCTCTTTGTGTGCTTTTTAGACATTTATAATCTATTCAAGTCCTTTGCTCATTTTAATTTAGGTTGTTTTTTTCTTGTTGTTTCTTGCAAGCATTCTTTACATATTCTGCATGTTAACCCCTTACCAGATATAAAATTTGGAAATATTTTTGCCCTTCGATGGGTTATCTTTTCACTCTGTTGACAGTGTCCTTTGACACACAAAAGTTTTAAATTTTTGTGTGATCTAATCTATCTACTTTTTCTTTTGTTGTCTGAGCTTTTGGTGTCATACCTAAGAAATCACTGATGTATTTGTTGCCATGAAACTTTTCTTCTATGTTTTCTTCTAGGAGCTTTATAGCTTCATTTTTTTTTTCCGTAAAAGTCATTTATGGCACCCCATTGAATGCTAAATTTAACTTAATTTTTTTATTTTAAAATATTACAGGGTACAAATAATTTTGGTTACATGAATTGCTTTTATAATGCTTGAGTAATAGTCATAGGAGTGCTGTCACCAAGATATTGTTCATTGTACCCATTAGGTTAGTTTTTTCTGGAACCTCTCCTCCCCACTCCCCACTGCTTGATTTCTGTTGAGTTTTACTTCCTCTATGCACATGTATGCTCATCAGTTAGTTCCAATTTAATAGAGAGTACATCTGGTGTTTGTTTTTCCATTTCTTTAGATATTTCACTTAGGATACTGGTCTCCAATCTCACCCAAATTGTTGCAAAAGGCATTAATTCATCATTTTTATGGATGAGTAGTACTCCATGGTATATATATACCACATTTTATTAATCTACTCCTGAATTGATGAGCACTTGGGTTGATTCCACATCTTTGCGATTGTGAATTGTGCTGCCATAAACATTCAAGTGAAGGTGACTTTTTGATAAAATGACTTCTTTTTCTTTGGATATATGCCCAGTAGTAGTATTGCTAGATCAAAGGGTAAGTTGACTTTTAGTTCTTTGAGGAATCCCCATACTGTTTTCCATAGAGGTTGTGCTAATTTGCAGTCCAACCAATGGTGTATAAGCAGCATTCCTTTCTTATGGTATATAAGCAATAGTGCATAAGCATTCCTTCTTTAAACTGTGTAAGGTAGTTATCACTTTAAATGGTGTATAAGCATTCCTTTCTCTCTGCATCCACAGCAGCATCTATTGTTTATGGACTTTTAAATAGAGGCCATTATGATTAAAGTGATATCTCATTGTGGTTTTAATTTGCATTTTGGTTTTAATTTGCATTTCCCTGATGATTATAGTGAGTGACATTGGGCATTTTTTCACATGTTTATTGGCCATTTGTCTATCTTCTTTTGAAAAGTTTCTGTTCATGTCTTTTATCCACTTTTTAATGGGGTTGTTTAATTTTTTCTTGCTGTTTTGCTTGAGTCCTTTTAGATTCTGGTTATTAGTTCTTCATCGAATATATAGCTTGTGAATATTTTCTCCCATTCTGTAGGTTGTCTATTTGCTCTGTTAATTATTTCCTTGGCTCTGTAGAAGCTTTTTAATTTAATCAAGTACTATTTATTTATTTTTATTGTTGCTATGTCTGCCTTTGGGGTCTTGCTCATAAATTCTTTGGTTAGGCTGATATCTAGAAGGGTTTCCCCCACATTTTTCTCTAGAATTCTTATGGTTTCATGCTTTATCCCTCCACTTACTCAAATGGGGGTATGTGGAGCATATGTTGAGTAAGAACCTTTGCTTAGTTTTTGGGTGCTTTGATAGCAACCTAGGTTCTGGATAAATGCCTTAGTAATGGATATCTTTAGTGTGATGCTTTTCTCAGTTGCTAGTGGTTTGTGTGGTGCAGCAGTGGTGAACTGGCAGGTATGTGGGCAGATACCCTGTCTCTCTTTGATGAGAGAGGAAGGATGGCTTTGAAATCCTTTCTCTATTCCCAGCCCTGTGGTCTTCTTAGCAGTGTGTATTGTAATGGCATGCCCAGTTTAATCACTGAGACAGTAGATAGCACTTGTGGGTGAGAAACGACCTCACCCTGTATGACTGAGTCAGTAAATGTTAAAAAGGGCTGTGTAAATTGACCTCCCTGTCAGTAGGTGTCATTTGCCAGAAGAACAGGTCAGGAGTGGCTGGAGTGGCCCTACCCAGCCAGAAAGTCTGCTTGCAGAGACCGGGCTGCCTGAGATTCACAATCTGACTGTCCAGCTCTTACAACTCTCCCAGCCTATATGTCTGTCCTGCTAAAGTGCATCTCCATGAAACACCAGCAGGCAGGGAACTCCCAAATTGGGCACCCTGGGTCCACCCCACACTCCCAGAGGGAGAGGCATGAGTCTCACTTTCCATAGAAGCCTCTGCCTGTGGTACACCCCACTGGGAGGAGGCAGCCACTTCCCTACCTCTCAGCACAACCTTCTCTCCTGTCTGGAATGGGTGGTGGAGGGGTCACAATTCATGGTCAGCCCCAGTGCCCAAATATATTTTATTGCTATGACACCAGAGGCTGCATGGTAGAATCGGCCCTAATCAAACAGGGCAGTTTTCCTGTGGGGGTGGGTGATACTCTCCCAGCTCACCACATCTCAGAATCCCACTGCATTCTACTGTCAGATCTGTTCATATGGGCTTTCTTGCCACCTGGGTCAAAGTCACAGACCTCCTCTTGTGTCTCCAGCATCCTGCTTGAGTCCAGAGGGGACCAGGTGTAGCCTGCTTGTCTGACTCACTGGACTGAGACTTTGTGAAATGCCATTGGGCAGGGAGTTCCACAATTGGACACTCCAGATCCACTGCAGGCCTCCAGAGGGAAAAGTGTAGATCTCACTTTCCATAGACACCTCAGCCTGTGGTACACCCTGCTGGGGGATGTGGCTGCTTGACTACTTCTCTCCTGACTGGAATGGGTGGGGGAAGGGCCCCTACTCTTAGTCCCATTGCCTGAATGAACCCTGTCTGGTTGCTATGGCACCTGGGACAGTGCTCCAGGCTCTTCCTCACTGCAGAATCTGCCCCAAACAGGGCGGTTTTTCTGTGGAGGGTTGTGGGCACTCTCCCAGCTCCTGTCCCAGAACGCCACAGTATTCTACTATCAGATCTGTCCACATGGGCTTCCTTGCCACCTGAGTCCAACTCACAGACCTTCCCTGGTGTCCCCAGCAACCCGCTCAAGTCCAGAGGTCATGGGATCCAGCCTGCTTGCTGACCTGCTGGTTTGTGACCCTGTGAATCTCCTTCAGGCAGGAAGTTCCTGAATTGGGCATTCTGGATCCTCCACAGGCCCCCAAAGGGAAAGTTGTGGGTCCCACTTACTCTGGAAGCCCCAGCCTATAGTACACTCCCATTTGAGAGGTTGGTGCTCGCCATATTCTCTGCCAAAAGTGTTTTCCTTGTTGCAGTGGGTGCGGAGGGGCCAGGAAGGAAGCATCTCAATGGAAGAAAGTCAGTTCTCCAGCCTTTTGGGACACTTTCCCCGGTGGGGAGCTCTGCATGGAGTGTCCAAGCTCCAGGATCACAAAAGTTCTCCCCACTATCCTGTGTTTGCCATTGTGTTTGGGTTCATGGGTGTGGAAAACCCTCCAAGAAACTTGGTAGCCCACTGGCTGCCATATGGCTGTGGAAGGGTAAGAGGGATCCCCCCTTACCCTTTCACTGGGCTCAGAACTTCTCTGAGTTTAATCCTCACTGATATCTTTTTTCCTTTATCTTCTACCTTCTCTGCTTTGCAATTTTCCTCTGTGAAATCTTCAGCAGGCTCTAGCATCTCTCTCTATGACCCACACCCACTGTGCATCTCTTTTCTTCTCTCCTTTTTCATAATTTCTACATTCCTGCTGGGATGGTTTGACAAATGATGTCTCTAGTCACCCATCTTGTCCCCTTCCTCTTTGTTTTACAGCTTTAGAACTTATTTTTGAAAGTTTGACTCATCTTAGGTTAATTTTCGTATATGGTATAACATAACGGTTTAACTTTATCCTTTTGTATGTGGATATCCAGTTTTCCCAACATCATTTGCTGAAAAAAAATATGGAATGCTTCACAAATATGTGTGTCATATTTGTGTGGCCACATGCTAATGTTCTCTGTATTTTTCCAATTTTAGTACATGCTAAAGCATGTACTGCTGAAGCAAGCTCTAAGATGTCTTATAAAATTAAAATTATCTTTGAGATTTCTCAAAGAACCCCTAGAAAATCATAATGATTTGTATATTTATTACATAAAAAGAGAAATGCTAGAAATATTTTATGTTGCTTTACTTGTACCTCTGAATTAGCTTATCACTATTATGGGAAATTTATGGGAAGAATTGTCAAATCAAAGGATAATTTGGTACAGATAAAATGTTATTCATATAAAAATTTCTGAGATTGTACATTTTGCAAAATAGGCTGACAGGCTCAAGAAATTTGTTAATGTCCTCATTGTCTATAATATGATCTTATCCAAGAAAAAGATTGATGAAATACTTATGAAATGCTTATGTATTATACCTAAGTGGAGAAGTTTTACTCTCCTCAATTTTGATATTGTTAGTTACTGTAATAAATCAATTTCATCCACTTAATCATATTATTTAACAGGTAGTTCTGCTTTGTTATTAAAAAAACAACAATAACCATTTTTCACCAGAAGCTATACTCTTAAATTGTTCTTCAAGAAAAGGACTTGAAAAACTTATGATAAAATGTATAATCCATGTATTGGGAAATAAGTATTATACCTCTAAGAAATTTTTTTATTTGGGGAAAAAAATCGTTGGAATAGCCTAATAGCACTGCTCTTGCAACATCAATGAAAACAAACAAACAAACAAATAAACATAACAATAATTTTAGAAAACAAACCAGTTAAGTTTTTAAAGACTGTGCTAAATTTTCAAGGTCATGAAAAGGGTTTTGCTCTTTTTTATACAAAACATTTAGTTATGTGTCTATATATATTTTAACATGTCTATCTATATTTTAACATAACATTCAGTCCCCAAATAAAGCATATTTCATTGTACATATTATTTTTGACAAAGTAGCCTTTGTCTTACATAATTTAAAGGAAATTAGGCAGCATGATTTTCTTACTGAACAGGAAGGAGTCTGAATTTATCCTTATATATTTAAAAATTATCACATATTAAAATTTAAAATATTTAAAAATTGTTAAATATTATTTTAGATAAGTGCTTGATAAGGTAGTCTAAAATAAAATATTCACTTAAATTCGCTTTTTTGTTATATACCATATAAAAATAGGCAGGTGATTTTTAAAAACTTGAAGGAGAGTTAATAAGTCAAATTAAGATTGGCAAATGTCAGGTGGTAAAATTATGTAATAGTTTATGGACAATTTTCTAAAGAAAAGCTAATAGTAAGTTTATGTTGGTCAAAGGAAAAAAGCCAACAATTTTTATAATAAAATAATTCGCAATAAAAGGGGAAACTTTTCTAATAGTTATATACATAAATTTTACTTGTGTCTAGGCATTCATGAGGTAAATATGGAGGCTGCTCAGGAAAATACTGAATTTTAAAATTCTTTTGTTCAGAAGAGTATTTTGACATCTTATTCATTTTATATGGCAGATAAAACTGACATTCTTAACACTGTTTACCTTATCACAATTTGGCAGCTGAAAATGGAAACATACATAGTGTTTGTGGTTTCAAGATAGAGACAGGATAATCTGCCTTCTTTTTCTCTAGCCTTTGGTCCTCATAAATTCAAATGTTTTGTTAATGGCAAATTCAGTGTGCCTCAGGCTTTCAAGAATGATACAGTCTTCCTATTTTTTATGACACTTAAGTTCTACATGACTTCTGAGCCTTTCAAAGAACCTTGTTTTTAATCATTTTGTGTGTGCAGCCAAAGAAATTTCAGGAAATGGGGTTGTTCGAAAATACTTTCAGTCTTATTTTGGGTAATTGTTGAGCATCCCTTTAGCTTCAGAAGGTACTTGTGCAAACCTCTTTTTTATCTACCTGCTCCTGCATGAGCCTTCTAGATTCCTGTTATTAAGCTTCCAAAATAAAAAACAGCTGAATGGATTACTGTTATTTGAATATTCTAATAGTATAAGCTTTAAGGCGTGAACAAATGGTGTCACCCAGGGATGCCTAAAGAAATAGAAGAGAAGGAAGAAGGGGTGTTAGTAGGCATCATGCCCCTACAAAGCTAGTTGAATTTTGGGTACAAAAGCAATTGTATTATTGCTGAATTAAGGAATGTGCTTATCACACTAACAATTTTTTTTTTCAGAAAAAGAAATATCAATGAAACTATATTTCAGAAACATTTTTAAAAGAGAACCTTCCTGGAGCCCTGGCATCTTCCTATTACAAATTAAGCTGTTCCCATTATTGACAATAGGTGTTATTATCCTGATCCTGAACCTAAATGTTCATGAATTTATTCAAAGAACATTTATGTACCAGTTAGATTGTTGCTGTGTACTGATGAGATGATGAGGGCCCAGATAAGGCAAAAGGAAGAAAAGAGATGTGTTTAAAATGTATTTGAGGTTCTACGTATAGAATATGGATTCTGGTTAGAATAAAAAAGAAAAGTAGGTTTGGAAGCTTAAAATAGGGTATAATCATGACTCTCGTACAAATATAAAATAGACACCTATCAAAGGTTTTATTTAACTCATTAATTAATGAGGGAACCATAAATGTTACAATTGATGCAAATGGGAGTTAAAGAATAACACATATATAAGCAGTACAATGGAATTAATTTACCAAGAGCTGTAAAACTGGCTTATCCCATGGAAGGTAGAGAAAAATCATTTGAATTTCTCTCAGACAAAATTTATTTGCATGATTCTGGACAGCAATCATTTCTATCGCTATCAGTTATTTGCAACTTACAAGAATTGTAAAATAGCTCAAAGACAATGAAAAGTACAGAGAATGCATAGCATCAAGTAACAGTGCTGGTATGCTTAGACAACCTCCTACTTTTCCTTTGAAGACAGCCAGTAATCTTTTTGGTCCGTTTCAAAGGAGACAAGATATGAATTTAATTTTAAAAATTTTGGGTCTACGTTTCCTCAGAGATTTTTTAAGCCAAATACCGATAAATGTTCTTTACAGTTGACATGTGGCAAATGGTGTTTTGTTTTGTTTTGTTTTGCTTTAGTCATTACTGAGAGCAAAGCTCAAAGAGTCTCAGGAAGTTTTATTGATCTGATTCTACTAGATGGGGCACAGTAAAGCATGGTTAAGAACATGGAGTCTCAAGTCAGACTGCAGAAGTTCAAATTTGGATGTCATTACTAACTAGCTATTGACTTGGGGCAAATTATTTACTTTCTCTGTAACTCAATTTCTTCATTGCTAAAATGAGAAAAATAACAGTACTTAATTTATAGGACTGTTGAAAAGATTTCATGAGATAATAAATGCCATGTACCTGACATACAGTAAGCACTCAGTAAATGCTATCTATTAGTATCCTGTAGAAAAAGGTTATTAATGTTACTAGTCTCCTTTTTTTTTTTTGAGACAGAGTCTCGCTTTGTTGCCCAGGCTAGAGTGAGTGCCGTGGCGTCAGTCTAGCTCACAGCATCCTCAAACTCCTGGGCTCAAGCAATCCTTCTGCCTCAGCCTCCCGAGTAGCTGGGACTACAGGCATGCACCACCATGCCTGGCTAAGTTTTTCTATATATATATATTAGTTGGCCAATTAATTTCTTTCTATTTATGGTAGAGACGGGGTCTTGCTCTTGCTCAGGCTGGTTTCGAACTCCTGACCTTGAGCAATCCGCCCACCTCGGCCTCCCAGAGTGCTAGGATTACAGGTGTGAGCCACCGCTAGTCTCCTTTTAAAGAATACGTTTATTTGGGTGGAAGCTTATATAAGTCAATGACCCTTTTTCTGATGACAGCATTTCCCAGTTCCCTGTAATTTTCAGTTGTAAACATCCTCGGCCCCAGCACTTTAAGAGCCAATCTTATATGCAGCAACTAGGGGACAATATCAAGAGAAAAGGAAGTGAAGGGCAGTAGAATATGCCACCCCAAAGTATGCCACTTTGGCTTATTGACTATTTCAAGCTGAAGATAATTTAAAAGAAAAAGTCACAAGAAAACCTCTCTGCTCTCCCCCTGTTTGATTAAAAGCAGAACATAAATTTGTAAACATGCTCTTCTTGACCAGGAAGGACAGAAATTAATCACTGGAGACAACTCTGAACTCTTATCAGCCTGGAGACTGCACAAGAAGAGTCTATATAACAAATCTTACTAGCTCTTATCTTCCATTTGTTTCCCCATATGTTTGCCTTCCCACGATTTGCTGCCCTAGAAACTCAAAGTCCTTTTCCTTTTCCTTGTCATATCTCTAATTAACTTTTACTGTCCGAAAATTTATTGTTGAGATGCTATATAAGCCCAGGGCTAACCACCCATTTGAGTTCCTTATCGCTGAGTGCTCCTCTGTGTATGTACGATCCACATGCTAACAAACTTCTGTTTGTTACTTTCTTGTTGATCTACCTTTCATTAGTTTAATTTACAGGGCCCCAACCAATGAACATAACATGGGTAAAGGGGGAAAAAAGAAAAATTTTCCTCCCCTACAAAAGGAACCACCGTTGCCCAACTTCAGTCATGGAAGTCTCATCTCATCATCACCTTATGTCCCCGTGGAGTGTTAGGTCCCACCATCCTCACCTGTCGGCAGTGAGTGTTTTCCAGATAGATCCAGACTCTGACACTGTGGCACCAAAGGTATTGATTTCTTCCCTATAGCTAATATTTATCAATCAAATACATTTCAAAATTACATAAACCCAACATGTCAAATAGGGAAAATAAACATTCTAAGGCAAAAGTGCAAGTGTGTCATTAACAAGTTATGCTGAATGATAGCTGAATCCAACTAAATTCTATTGCTGGAGTATAAAGATAAAGAAATACTAAACAAAGCAGTTTCATACATGTATCCCAGTCATTTATTTAAGCAGGGACCTGCAATTCCTTTTAAAATTGCAATTAAAGCCTTCAACAATTTCACCTGTGTTTTAAAAAAATGCTTAAGGAAAGATAACTTGAAAGAGAACTTAGATCAATTTATTAACTAAAACTAAGAGAAGATAGTTTCAGTTTTTAAAAAAATCTTCTCTTTACATTTCACTGTGCTCCCCAAATTTTGTACAATGGATTATACTTCAATGTTTAATTAAAAATAAAGAGAACCTCAAACTCAAAAAATTTTCAAGGGTGCCCTTTTAAAGCCTCAGACAGAAGAGAAGGTATAGAGTAGACACACAAGGTAATATAAATCATGTCCATTTAATTTTTTTCACTATCATACTACTGTGTCAAAATAAACATTTTCCTACGTCATTAATACAGAAAATGTTGTTCCCATATTGGGAATATACTTGAAATGTTATAGAGCACCTGGTTAAAAAAAAGTAGTCAATTTTACAATAGAAAGTCCTGTATTCCCCTGGTAAATGCACAATTGTTATTCCGGCTTTCGCAAGAGCAAGTAAGCACTTCTGTTAAAGTTACCAAGTTACTTGCTTCTCAGTTTCCATAGTAACCAGTTTTTTTGGTATATGTGTAAAAACATCATAAAATCAAGAATGGGGTTTCTTCCTGAAGTAAGTTCCACAGCACATGGCTGAGAGTTGAGTGGTCTGTATTTGAATTAACCTTAAAATGGATTGACGCTTCTGGTCCCTTTGTAATAATCATTATATAATCAGTCCTCCACTGAACTGAAAGATGTGGAAATGAGAAGAAACAGTCAATAAGGGATTTATTCAAAAAAAGGGGGAAAATACCACTTAAAACTAAGCATGCTAATGGACTAGAGCCGCAGAGCTGTGAAAGTAATTCACTCACAAGGTTTCTTTTGTCTACCCCTAGAAAGGAATGCATAGGTTACACACATAGAATCACTTTTCTATGGTAACAGCAACTTTCCCCAGGGTAACAGGAAATAGGAAGGGAAAATATTTTTGCAGGCCTGACGCGTAGTTAAGTAGAAGTTTTGGGGACATAACCAGGCTTCACCAGACTTACTCTCCCTTCACCAAGGATCCTCTGCCCTCCTGCTCTTTTCCTTCCTGTATTCTATCAATGCTTACTCTTACCAGTCTGTCATAAATGTTCTTAAAAATGTAAATGCTTGATTATAGGTTGTTACATTAGGTATTTATTCACAGTAGGGAATATGCATATAACCACAAGGAATGCTGCTCCAAAGGTGGCACTTATGCATAAAAATAGGTTAGTAAAGGAGATACCAAAGGAAGAAGGGAAACCTGTGGTGAGTCTGAAATTACACTCCTGTAGCTGCCTTCTTGTAAAGCCATAAAGTTAATCCTATCTAGACTTTTAAGAAATGTTTTTAATTATGCTAAAAATCACATAACATAAGATTTACTATTTTAGCCACTTTTAAGTATACAGTTCAGTAGTGTTAAGTACATTCACATTGTTGTACAATGGCTTTCTGGAATGTTTTCACCTTGCAAAACTGAAACTCTATACCCATTAAACAACTCTCCATTTCCCCATAGTCCCAGTCCCTGACAAATATGATTCTACTTCCTCCTTCTATGAATTTGACTGCATTAGATAACTCATACGAGTAGAACCCTTGATATGTTTATTGTGACTGGCTTATTTCACTTAGTATAATACCCTCAAGGTTCATCCATGTTGTAGCATGTGACATGATTTCCTTCCAAATATTCCATTTTTTTGTATATACTACATTTTGTTTATTCATTCATTCATTGATGAACATTGGGTTGCTTCCACCTTGGCTACTGTGAATAATGTTAATATGAACATGGGTGTTCAAATATCTCTTCTAGATTATGCTTTCCATTCTTTTGGATATACATTGAAAAGCATCCAGCTATGTAATATGAAAAATAGAGACATTTATTGAAGAAGACACAAGATACAAGAAACATTGTACATGGGACAATGATGCCTCAGTCTCCTTCAAAATAGGCACCTTGGGAGCTCGCACAGTTCTCCCAGCGTCTCTTAACCTAACCCGTACACATTGAACATTCTCAGGTGTTCTGCTTGTTGCAGGCCTTCCAGAATGCGGACCACTTTCAATACATTCTCAGTCATCTTTGAAGTGTTTATGCCACACTTTTATGTGCTCTGCACTCATTGCATCGTCCCCAAAAGCCTTCTGAATCATCCAAATAATTTCTGCGGAGGAATATTCAAGGTTAATGCAAAATTTGTCGCTCCATTTGCTCAGTCATTTTGAGTGCAACAGCCACACTATACACGTGCTCATTTAATGGCGCATCTGGAGCCCCACTGACTGGTACAGTGAAGTTGTCATTGTTCACGCATGTGCATCCCAGCCCACTCTCCTTGGCTGCCAGGTTACATCAATGTCGGGCAAACCGTTCTCATTATATTAACGGTGGCTGGATACTTTCCCGACAGATCTCATACATTCCCACGTGGGACTGACAGATCACATGGTAATTCTGTTTTTAATTTTGGAACTGCAATACTGTTTTCCACAGCAGCTGCACCGTTATGCATTCCCACCAACTGTGTACAAGGGTTCCAGTTTCTCCATATCCTTGCTAACACCTATTGTTTTGGGTTTTTTTTTTTTTTTTTGGTAGTAGTCATCTTAATGTGTGTGAAATATTAATAATATCTCATTGTGGTTTCAAAGATTTGTATTTTTTGATACTACTTCTTTTTCACTATCATCTAATTTGTTAAAATTGCCTACAACTTAGCTAAATTACCATATCCCTGCAAGTATTACAATACTTGGCAACCAATGATGCAAAAGAATGATTCTCCAAGACTCACAGGAAATTAGTAATAAACTGGGAGTTAAACTTGTAGCTATGAATCCCCCAGCTATTTCTGTATGTATGTAATTCTTGGAAGCACTGATAAACTCCTGACTTCCATCTTCTGTTATTATTTCTTTATGCTAAAATGTATTTTTTTACTACATAATGTGAATGCCACCCAATTTTTATGAAGAACATACATAGTCATGTATTTCCCCATGTTAACATAAAAAGGATTCTTTGCAAGCTGCTTCAATGAAAATGAAAATGAAGAGAAAATTATTTCTGATTAATAATAATCATATAATACAATTTATTGTATTATATGAAGTTTCAAGAAAATGTAAAAGCCACATAAGTCTGAGGCAAGAAAAGGAAATCTGTTGAAATATCATAAGCAATGTTAAAGTAATTTAATCAGTTTCACAAAAGAACATACTTTTCCATTTAAGAGATGTTATCTTGATGCTCTGTGTATAATACTTGGTTAAAACTACGTAGTAATGTCCAGAAGAGCAGCACAATTCAGTCAAAAATCATTTTTTAAAATGTGTTAAAGTACAATATTCACAAAAAAGAAAATCATGATTCATACAAATATAAAGACATATAAAAATATTATTGAACTCATTCATGAAGGAACCAGTAAGATGTTCAAATCAGTTCAAGGAGCACTGGAAAAGGTATTATAGACACAAATGTGCCTGTGCACACACAGAAATATTCAGATAATAGGATTGGGTAATATATAAAACTGGTAATGTCTTACAGAGTAATAATACTTATTGTTATCTGTTTCCCTGGGCAGAAATTATTTCCATTTCTACTGAACAAAAGTCTATAATGCCTGGGAGCTTTAATTGATGGTGTACAATAAGTCTAAGTAGGTATCTTCTCCTTTAGCAGCGATTCTGAAATTGGAGTTCCTGGATCAGCAGCATTTGTATCACCTGGAAATGAGTTAGAATGAACATTCCCAGGCTCCATGCCATATTTATAGAATCAGAAACTGTGGGTGGGGACCCACAATCTGTGATTTAATAAGTCCTTTAGATGATTCCGAACATACATTGAAATTTGAGAGCCACGTCCCTAGGTAATCTTGGGTGCTATCACCCCTGTATGACATTGAAGGGGTATGGTACCCAACTTTTAGCCTTACTTTAAATTTGCCTCCTTTTCCATGGCAAATAAAAATGTTAATACTTTGTACTCTTGGTTTTCCCTAGATTTTTTTTTTTTTTTTGAAACAGAGTCTCACATTGTTGCCCAGGCTAGAGTGAGTGCCATGGCGTCAGCCTAGCTCACAGCAACCTCAATCTCCTGGCTCAAGCAATCCTCCTGCCTCAGCCTCCCAAGTAGCTGGGACTACAGGTATTCGCCACCATGCCCGGCTAATTTTTTGTATATATATTAGTTAGCCAATTAATTTCTTTCTATTTATAGTAGAGACAGGGTCTCACTCTTGCTCAGGCTGGTTTCAAACTCCTGACCTCGAGCAATCCGCCCGCCTCAGCCTCCCAGAGAGCTAGGATTACAGGCGTGAGCCACCGCGCCCGGCCTTTCCCTAGATTTTGAAAATGACACATGATGTCATTTCCACCTTTAAGGCCGTCTTCTGTTCCTGTCTTCACAGGCACTTTTATAGGATAAGTCCCAGCTATTAAAAAAAAAGGAAAATGCTAATCTTATTATATTTTCATAGTATAATCATCATGCATGTAATTTTCATATAGTTTGTAGGAAAATTTGACAGATGTGGGTCGTAAGTCAAATTATAATATAATGGAGTCCACAAAGCTCTGTATTTGCCCTGCTAAGCCTTAGAAGACTTGGAAGAGCTCTCATCTTATAATGCTGCTAATGCATATTTCTTCTGCATAATAAATGTTATTGTTACATGAATAGTTAACATTGATTCTTTTGTTGTACATTCCGAACAAAATTATGGTTCTTTTAAGGTGTGCTGACAGGACTAATTTCTAATTTCAGTTTTTACAGTTTTGTTCCGCCTCTATACAGTACTGCCAAACAGTACTGCCAAACAGTACTAAGCAGTCTTAGGAGAGAAGGAACTTCTAGCAGCAACATGTTCTATTTCTCACTGATTCTCATGAGTCATCTCAATAATATGTTGTTTTGAAGGTCAGCAGCTGGCAGGAAAAAGCAAAGAAATAACGCATGAAGTTTTAAACGTGCGTGCTCCACGATAGCACATATGCAGAAGTCTCCATGCAATCAGTGCTGATAAAGCTGTTTATGCTTTTAGATTTCTTCATATCTTAAATTTACTACTCTAAGATGTGATTACTCTTCTGTATAAACAAGGCATAGTGTAACATTTGTCTAGCAAACTGAAAGAAAACAAAAACAAATGCATGTATTTTTAAATGTCCCCTTTTTAATGACATACATATTTATGGTAGAAAATTTAGAAAATACAATCTAAAATCAAAAATATCAACTTCACTCAAAATCCTACCTTCCAAAATAATAATAATACTTAATAGTTCTATCTTCACAGGAAAATACATATTTATGTTAATTTTTATGTTAATGGCATATAAATTGTTTAGAAAAAAGCTAAGAAAATAATTTCTCATCAGAAGTACTGAAATAAATTGTACAAAAATCAAATGATAATTTGCATTTTTAAAGTATCATAGTAAAGATGCCCATGCTTAAGACTCTATTGGCATGAATACAAATTCCAAATATATCAATGAAAAAGCTGAATTATTGATCAGACTAATGTATCTTTGTTTATTTTATTTAGCTGCCAATAATTTTAATTTTACCCATTGAATTATTCACCCATTGTGTTAGTAATAAAAAAACAAATGTGGGGCGGGCGCGGTGGCTCACGCCTGTAATCCTAGCTCTCTGGGAGGCCGAGGCGGGCGGATTGCTCCAGGTCGGGAGTTCGAAACCAGCCTGAGCAAGAGCGAGACCACCGTCTCTACTATAAATAGACAGAAATTAATTGGCCAAATAATATATATAGAAAAAATTAGCCGGGCATGGTGGCCCATGCCTGTAGTCCCAGCCACTTGGGAGGCTGAGGCAGCAGGATTGCTTGAGCCCAGGAGTTTGAGGTTGCTGTGAGCTAGGCTGACGCCATGGCACTCACTCTAGCCTAGGCAACAAAGCGAGACTCTGTCTCAAAAAAAAAAAAAAAAAACAAATGTGGTCACCACACCAAGGTGATAGACATTATTTCCTTTCATCCATGAAATCACCTTAAAAACAGGACTGATACAAGAAAAAGAACAAATCTATAATAGTGCTGGAGAGAAAGCAGAGTGCCATTGTTATACTTAAAATTTAAGGAGTTTCTTGAAAATATACAGTAGAGAGCAGATGAGTACTAGAAATCTCAAAGGAATGAAAGCATTGAGTCAGCAGGTTGGTAATGGAAGCTGGCCATGGGCCAAACAGTGAGCCAATTCACTGAAGAATTGTGCAACACTTGGTCCAGTCCCAACTTGAACGTTGTTTAGCTTACAGGCTAAATCCCATTTGAAAAATTAAATAAACTAGAATTTCTGACTCATAGAAAATGAAGACTCAGCATGAGATCCTGGGCTGGAGTAAGGTAAAAAGGTAAAATGTGACCCTCAGAATGGACATGACGAAAGCAACAAGGACATGCAGCCCCATGCTAAGATAAGTTGAACCACAGTGATCCTATTTTATTTCACCTTTTGAGAAAGATCAGTAGATTAATTGTCTGTTTCTTATCTATGGGGCCTTGAGAAAAACTGGCTTTTATCTCTTGGCAAGAGATATTTCTAGAAGCCTTTTCCTCTCACACTTATGAAGCCCTAAAGTTATTTCTCCCTTTTGGGAATAGTTCTGTCTAGGAAAGAAAGCTTGAAAGTGGCCGAGGAACCCTATGGCACGCATGCTGGTGAAGCAAGTCTTTCATTTATAAATACAAATTTAAAAAAATGAATTGCCAGGCATTTTGAGGAAAACAACCAGCAAGAGAGATACTAAAATGAATACACAAAGATGAAGAAAAAGAAACATAATCTTCTAATAAAATGTGGTATATGTACACCATGGAGTACTATTCAGCTCTAAGAAACAATGGTGATATAGCACACCTTATATTTTCCTGGTTAGAGCTGGAACCCATACTACTAAGTGAAGTATCCCAAGAATGGAAAAACAAGCACCAGATATATTCTCCAGCAAACTGGTATTAACTGAGTAGCACCTAAGTGGACACATAGGTGCTACAGTAATAGGGTATTGGGCAGGTGGGAGGGGGGAGGGGGGCGGGTATATACATACATAGTGAGTGAGATGTGCACCATCTGGGGGATGGTCATGATGGAGACTCAGACTTTTGGGGGGAGGGGGGGGAAATGGGCATTTATTGAAACCTTAAAATCTGTACCCCCATAATATGCCAAAATAAAAAAAAATAATTAAAAAAAAAATTGCAACTCCTACTTTCAAATAGATGTGAAAGGTTATTGCCTGCAGAAAATGGAACTATCAGAAAAATAGAGAATTCTTGGAAATCAAAAGTATGACACCATGATATTTTTAAAGAACAATTCAATTGTAGGACTGAAAACAAATGACATATTTGTATAATAATGACCTAATGACTAGAAGATAGCATAGAAAGAAATTCACTGTTTTGGGCACTAAGCAAAGAGGTGGAAAATATAAGAAAAATAGTTAAGAAAAATATGTAGTAGATTTTGTCATTCTTTGTGGCCACTCAGCAATTTTTGAACATTCTTTCAGTGTTTGAAGAGTATCCCACCAAATGAACCTCACCAAAGTAAAAGCTAAAAACTTGCTTCTCTTCTCTCCATTGTTATTTAAGGGTAAAATTTGATTAGTTAAAAATTAATACTGCAAACTCCAGGGTAGTCCCTACTAAATTATTTTTACAAAAAAGTATAATTAGTATGGCAAAAGATGAGATAAAATCATAAAATGCTTAATTAAAACCAAGGAAGACAGAAGAAGAGGGAAGAGAAAGGAACAAAAAAACAAGTACAATGAACAGAAAACAATTATAAACAAGGTACATATGAACCAAATAATATTAATAACCACATTAAATGTGAATGGTCTAAATATATGAACCATAAGGCAGCGATTATCAGAGCAGACAAAAAACCATGATCAAAATGTTTCTTATAAGAAAACTACTTTAAGTATAAATACAGATAGATTAGAAATAAAGGGATGGTGAAAGAAGGACTATGCTAATACTAATAAAAACAAAGCTGGAGTAGCTATATTAATTTCAGAAAAAGCAGACCTTAGAAAAGAAAATTATTAGAGATAAAGACATGCAATACATAATGGTAAAGGTGCCAATTCTCTAAGAAGACATACAATGAATGTGTTTGTAGCTCACAAGAGACTATCAAAATGCATGAAGCAAAATTTGATAGAACTATAAATCCACTGTTAGATATGGAGACTTCACCTACAAACAGATGATTAATACTGCATAGATCAAGTAGGCTGAAAATTAATAAGGATATAATTGACCAGGAAAGCACTATCAATTAACTTGATCAATTGACATTTATAGGATACTCTATCCAATAACAGCTAAATACACATTCTTTTCAAGCTCACATAGAACATTCACCAAAGTGGACCATAGTCTGGGTCATAAAACACTCCTTTAAAATTTTTAAAGAATAAAAAAAATTTAAAGAATAGAAATAATGCATAGTATTCTCTCAGACCATCATGGAATTAAATAGATCAATAAAAGAAAGTTAGCTGGAGAATTCCCAAATATTGGAGATTAAACAACATACATCTAAATAACACATGGTTAACAAAGAAGCCTCAAAAAATTATAAAAATATTTTGAACAAAACAAAAATGAAAATACAACTTTTCAAAATTTGTGGGATACAGCAAAAGCTGTGCTTAGAAGGAAATTTATAGCATTAAATGTCTATTAGGAAAGAAGAAAATCTAAAATCAATGATCTAAGCTCAGAAAACTAGACAAAGAAGAGTAATGTCCACCTAAAGCAATCAGAAGAATAGAAATAATAAAAATGAGAGCAGAAATTAATGATATTTAAAAGAATAAAAATAGAAAAAAATCAGCAAGACCAAAAGTTGTTTTAAAAAAAAATAGTAAATTTGATAAACTTCTGGCCAAGCTAATCAAGAAAAAAGAGAGAAGATACAAATTACCAATAACAGAAATAAAAACAGGGTCATCACTACTGATTATTATCAGTAACTAGGCCAATTTCCTGAAAGACACAAACTACCAAAACTCACACAAGGAGAAATAGATAATCTCAATAGGTTTGTATCTATTAAGGAAATTAATCAATAATTAATAACCTCCAAAAAAGAAAGCACCAGGTCCAGATGATTTCACTGGTGAATCTTATTGAATAATATATGGAAAAAGTTATAACCATCTCTACAATCTCTTTCATAAAATAGAACCAGAAGAACACATGCTAATTCATTCTATGAAGCCAGCATTACTCTAATACCAAAACCAAATAAACACATTTTAAGAAAGCTTTCTGTAGAAAACTACAGATCAAAATCTCTCACTATATAGAAAAAAATCCTCAAAAATAAATCAGCAATTTGAAAAAAAAACTATGACAAGAATTATACAACCTAACCAAGGGGGATTTATGCTAATTATGCATACTAATTCAATATTCAAAAATTGATCAGTGTAATCAGTCATCAGTAAGCTAAAGAAGAAACATTTTTTGATCCTATCAATTGGGGCAGAAAAATCATTTGACAATATTCATTGGCATTCATGATAAAAGCTCTCAGCAATATAAGAATAGAGGGGAACTTCCTAAATTTGACAAAGAACATCTACAAAACCTTCAGCTAATATAATGCTTAATGGTGCGAAACTGGATACTTCCCTCAAACATCCAGAACATCCAGAAGGATGTTCCCTCTCACCAATATCATTCAACATCATACTGTAAATTCTACTTAGTGTAATAAGACAAGAAAAGGAAACAAGCAGTATCCAGATTAGGAAGGAAGGAATTCAACTCTCTTTGTTTGCAGATGACTTGATTGTCTATATAGAAAAGCCCAAAGACTTAACACCAAACACCTGGAACTAATAAGCATATACAGCAAGGTTGCAGGATAAAAGGCTAATATACAACTAATCTTATAGATTTAATTGACTTTATAAATACAGCAATAAATAATTGAAATTTGACATTTTAAAAATAATATAATTTAAAATAACACCCTCAATTTATACTTCGGTATAAATCTAACAAAATATGTATAGGCTCTATATGCATAGGCTATAGGCTCTATTCTGATGAATGAGACAAAATAAGATCTAAATGAATGGAGAGATACTCCATGCTCATGGATTGAAAGATTCAATATTGCTAAGGTATCAGTTCTTCCCCCATTCCCACATGTAACCGAGTCCTGACCCAGTGAAATATAAGCAATGTAGGATTTTAGTTTAAAGGAAGCGGACTCAGCAGAGAGAGAGACCCCGCTTGCTTTTTCGCCTTTACTCCTTCTAGCCAGTAAAAATCTTCAACTGGAAGTTGGTGAAACAGAAAGATCAGAGTCTAGGTCTCTGTGAATACTGTAGAACTTTTATGCTAAAAGCTGTGGACTTTTCCTTTTGGTCTTCCTTTATCTGAGAGGGAAATAACTTCTATCTTGATTTAGTCACTGTTGCTTTGAAGTTTTCTTTTATAGGCAGCAAAAACTGATTCAAACCACATACTAGGGCTTAGAAACATCATTTTGCTTAGTTAAAATCTTTAAGGGTCGAGAGGAGTGTGTGTGTGTGTGTGTGTGTGTGTGTGTGTGTAACTGTAATGCTCTTATGGGTTTTATTATCTGTTCTTTTAATGAAGTGGGACACCTGAGAGACTGGGATTAGTTTAATTCAGTTTTGGAGATGCTGAAGAAAATACCATCATCCATCCCTTCAGCACCCGACAGCGCAAGATTAAGGGAACCCTACTCCACTCAACAGCAATGACACCCCTCTGAGATACAGTGAATGGAATAAGAAACTAGAGTTGGCAAAATTTTGAATTTTGACTTCATTCATAAGGGTATTTCTTTTAGCATTAATTTCTCCTAGAAAATTGAATAATACTGGAGGATTCATACATTCTAACATGGCTTCCATGTCATATAGTTTTCTAAATTCATCTACCTACCCTCATTTGTGGCTTCCTGACCATAATTTGAGATTAAAATAGCAACTAGGATAACATTTTGGCCTAGACTATGAAGTGCTGTTGATATAAATGAACATTCTATTATGACCCATTTCAGATGTTTTATGGGGATAATAGCTAGCTTGCCCATCACCGGGCCTAAGATAAACACAGGAGAAGTGCGTGTTTTCAGGGAGAGGCCTCACAAGGTAGGTACAGGCCTGCCTTGACCAATTTCTGGTGGCCTCCTCTGCAAGCATGACAGCCACCCCACCATGCTACAGAGGTTTGGTTGTCTAACCAAACTGGTTAAGAGAGTGAGGAGCTAGAGAAAATAGAGGGAAACCATTCGCCATTTCACTCCACTCTCATACTGTGGCTTATGTAATAAGAACTTGCCCTCTGAGGGGAATTTTGGTGAGGAAACCTCCCCCCCCCCACCGGTTGCATCAGGGAGATGGATGTGATGGTCACTGCTCCCCAAGGTCCAACACATTGCACTTGCATTATCTTACTGAGGCTTTCTGGCAACAGCATGCTGTCCATTTCTTCACTCTTGCTCTTGAATTCCAGAATACCATATGTGCCAGGGTCAAGAGCAAGGCTATGGAGCTACAGGGAATTCTAAGACCCATGGTGAATGTACTACAGACACTCCACTGGTTTTACAACCATGCAAACACCAATCAGAAAGAGCCTGTTCTGATCACTAGTATTTATTTTACTATAATAAACACCAAACTTATATGTATATACATTCATGCACCACACAAGGACACTTTGGTCAATGATAGACTACATATAAGATAGTGGTCCCATAAGATTATAATGGAGCTAAAATATTCCTATCGTCTAGTGACTTCTCAGCCACCATAAGGTGATAATGTAATGCATCATTCACCTGTTTGTGGTGATGCTGGTGTGAACAAACCTTTGTGTTGCCAGTTGTATAAAAGTGCATAGCACATACAATTATGTACAGTATGTAATACTTGATAGCAATAATAAATGACTATTATGGGTTTATGTATTTATTACTATACTTTTTATCATTATTTTAGAGTGTACTTCAATGTATTATTTAAGAAAGTTAACTGTGAAACAAACTCTGGCAGGACCTTCAGGAGATATTTCAGAAAAAGGCATTGTTATCACAGGAGCTGACAACTCTACGCATATTTTGCCCTTGAAGACCTTCCAGTAAGTCAAGATGTGGAGGTGATAGTGATATTGATGATCTTGACCCTGTGTAGGCCTAGGCTAATGTGTGTGTTTGTTTTAGCTTTCAGCAAAAAAGTTTAAAAACAGAAAAATAAAACATTTTCAAAATGGAAACAAACGTATAGAATAAGGATATAAATAAAGAAGATATTTTTGTAACTGTACAATGTGTTTGTATTTTAAGTTGTGTTATTACAAAAGAGTCAAAAAAGTTTTTTAAAAAAATTAAAAAGTTTATAAACTAAAAAAGTTATGGTTAACTAGGGTTAATTTATTATGGAAAAAGAATTTTTAAAAATAAATTTATATACCCGCCCCCCTCCCCCCTCCCACGTGCCCAATACCCTATTGCTGTAGTACCTGTGTGTCCACTTAGGTGCTGCATACATAATGAGTGAGATGTGCACCATCTGGGGGATGGTCATGCTGGAGACTCAGACTTGTGGGGGGAGGGTGGGAATGGGCATCTATTAAAACCTTAAAATCTGCACCCCCATAATATTCCGAAATAAAATAAATAAATAAATAAATTTAGTGAAACCTAAGTGTACAGTGTTTATAAAGTCTTCAGTAGTGTACTGTAATGTTTTTGGCCTTCACACTCACTCACTCACTCATGGACTCACCCAGAGCAACTTCCTGGCCTATAAGCTCCATTCTTGGTAAGTGCCCAATACAGGTACACTATTATTTTAACTTTTCTACCATATTTTTACTGCACCTTTTCTATGTATAGAAATGTTTAGATACACAAATACTCACCATTGTTTTACAATTGCCTACTGTAGTATTACAGTAACATTGTACACATTTGTAGCCTAGGAGTAATAAGGCTATACCATGTAGCCTAAGTATACAGTAGGCTATCTCATCTAGACTTATGTAAGTACACTCTGCTTTTTGTACAATGATGAAATTACATAACAATGCATTTTTTAGAATGTATCTCTGTTAAGTGATGCATGACTATATTTATACTTATTTTACCTATATTTATTATACCATATATTTATATTATGAACATGTAAAATAATTATAGAATATATGCTAATATATACTAATATATTAAGTATACCTATACTGTATTATATTAATACTTATATCTTTATACCATATACTACTCCATTTTTGTAATAAATGTAAAATTTATATAATATAATACAATATACAATATTGTATTAGTCTGCTAGAGATGCTATAACAAAAATGCTGTTAAAAAAGAGAAATTTATTTTCTCCCAGTTTTTGAGGTTGAAAGTCCAAGATCAAGGTACTGTCAGGGCTGGTGTTTGGTGACACCTCTCTGACTTGCAGATAGCTACCTTCTTGCTGTGTCCTTACATGTCCTTTCCTCTGTGTGGGTATCTCTTTTCTTAGAAGGATAGCAGTCTCATTGGATTAGGACACCACCCTTATGTACTCATTTAATCTTAATTACCTCCTTAAAGGCCCTATCTCCAAATAGGTCATCTTGGGGGTTAGGGTTTCAACATATGGATTTGGTGGGGGGTGGGGCACAATTCAGTCCACAACACACATATGTATTGTATGGACTAACTATACATGGAATATAAGAGTAGAGAAGAAATCAACATTTAAAAACTCCAATATAAAACTATCTAATTCATCTAAACTACATTTTTCTATTAATGAACATACCACACACACACATACACATTTCTTTGGAGTAGGTGTAGAAGGCCACCTTTTAACCTCTTGGGGAGTGTCTGTGATGGTCTGGTAATCTTCCCTTGGGTAGGGAGGGATGCTTTTCCTTCAAGATGGCCCTCTAGGCCATCACTGTGGATTGGAATCACTATGAAGGCCCTCACTGCAATGAAGTCCAGAAGTCCAGAGTCTCACTCGGGCCAGAGACTGGATCTTTCAATGTTGGGGGAACAAAGCAACAGTAGATATTTAGTAGCTGAGCAAGTGTCACCCAGTTCTAAATGATCAGGATTGTTATACTTAGTAAACCCTAATAGGTTGCACTAAACATGCTTAGTGCACATGTGTCTCTGCTACCCCTGGCCATCCGACGGTAAATTTTACATATATGCAAATAAGTCCAATCCAATATGTCTCTTCTGAGAAGAGCTCTCACTGGAATGGAGACAACTCCTATATATGCGTGTTGACAATGTCCTGAGGACCAACTAGGGCTTAAATTCTATCCTCTGTACTCATATGCAGTCTACACAGGCTGAGTCTTATAAAGATAGGTGTCTAGGCATATCTGTCTTGCTTTTGCTCCCCTTAACTTCTTCATGGGTGTGAGGCAGATCATGTGCTTCTTGGGGGGCTATGTAGGTATCTACCCTGCACAATTTTCATCCTCAGATCCAGAAGTGGGGCAGAGGAAAGGAGTAGGAAGGATATTTTAACCTATAGCGTGAATTACATTCTATAACTTAGCTTGACCATATAACAAAGGTGAATTTTAATCCACATCTAACTTCCTGTATTCATTATCAAGCAGGTTCAAGAGAAGAGAGAGATGATGAGTGAACACTCTTCCAACCTAAACGTTGGATTTTAGTAAAGTTTAGCACTTAACAACAAGTTTTAAACCCAGTTCTCACAGTTGGGCATTATTTCAGTATTGGATTGACAAAGTAATTTGATGGGCCAATTTTGTGGCCCTAAAGCTAGCAAAATGCCATTCACCCTACTTTGATTAAATTTAAGAACTGCAGACAGTGATAAAACTTGGGGTGGTACTCAGGTGACTCACAGTTATAGAAATGAGCACTGTATAGTCTTTTTAAAATTTTTAAATAGATTTAGGGGGTACAAGTTAAATTCCATTCCATGTTTACATTGTATAGAGGTGAAGTCTGGGTTTTTAGCATACCTATCACCTGAATAGTGTACTTGGTCCCTCTTAGGGAATTTTTTATTCCTTCCCCCCTCCCCCTCCCCCATTTGAGTCCATTGTACCACCCTGCGTGCTCTTGTATAGTCATAGTTTAGGTCCCGCTTATAAGTGAGATGCATAGTCTTGACGTCAACGTAGGCCTAGAAAGTGGGATGTTCTGCTATTTTACTAGACTGATTCTAACATCACATTGATGTAAATGAGATTTAAATAATGTTGAAACTTCTTAAAAATAGAATAGATAGAAATGTTTTTGTTTACTTTTTTTAAAGATGAATTTTATCTATAGTAAATTTTCATAAGGGGCTGTCCCTGAGTATAATTTCCACCTATTTTTTTTCTTGGTTTTTGACATGGACTGCTTGAGAACTAGCCAATGATACAAAGTTGTGTAAATTGTGATTAATTTTAATTCAGGGATTTTTTAAATGTAGGGTCTATAATGCTAGCTATAAAACAATAATTAATGATCTTTTAAAGTTTCACTTGCTTACTTTTTAGAATTATTCTCTTGGGTCAAAATGTGATTCTGTAAATTATCCTGAGTTACCAGGAATTGGGATTCCAGATATATAGGTGTCAGTTGTCTCGAGGGATTTATCTAGGAATAGAATTAGGGAATTTTATTTTGTTCTAGAAGTGTTGGGTGGGAGATTAATTTGGGAGGAAAGAGCCATTTGACCTCCCTTTCTCTTGTTTATCCTTTCTAATCCTCAATTGAAAAACACTAGTAAAAATAAATAAACATTTAAGAAATTGAGTGTATTCTAGGAAAAAACCTCAAATATCAAATATTATGCAATAGTCTTTGTCTTTACTAAATGATGATTAAATGGTGCCTACTCACAAATGACTAGGGCCACTATGTGCCTAAGAGCAGCTGGGGTACCTGGTCCTGTGGTTTGAGTATGGTTTGAGTATGGTTTGTCTCTACCAAAACTCATGTTAAAATTTGATCCCCGGCCCGGCACGGTGGCTCACGCCTGTAATCCTAGCACTCTGGGAGGCCGAGGTGGGAGGATTGCTCGAGGTCAGGAGTTCAAAACCAGCCTGAGCAAGAGTGAGACCCCATCTCTACTATAAACAGAAAGAAATTAATTGGCCAACTAATATACATAGAAAAAATTAGCCGGGCATGGTGGCACATGCCTGTAGTCCCAGCTATTCGGGAGGCTAAGGCAGGAGGATTGCTTGAGCCCAGGAGTTTGAGGTTGCTGTGAGCTAGGCTGAAGCCACGGCACTCACTCAAGCCTGGGCAACAAAGCGAGACTCTGTCTCGGAAAAAAAAAAAAAAAAATTTGATCCCCAGTGAGGTGGTGTTGGGCCTAGTGGGATGTGTTTGGGTTATGGAGGTGGATTCTTTATGAATGGCTTGGTGCTGTTCTTGAGGTTGTGAGTGGGTTCTCACCCCCATGAGATTGGATTGGATCTTGTGGGAATAGATTAATTCCCTTGGGAGTGGGTTGTTATAAACCAGGACATCCTTCAAGTTTTCCCACTTCCATGTGTCTGCTTCCCCTTTGACCTTCTCCACCATGTTGTGATGCAGCACGAAAGTCCTTGCCAAAACCCAGGGCCACACCCTTGAACTTCTCAGCCTGCAGAACTGTGAGCTAAATAAACCTCTTTTTTTTCCATAAATTACCCAGTCTCAGATATTCTCTTATTTACAGCAACACAACCTAACACCTGGCTAGGGAATTCTTGGGTGTTTACCCTTCAACTGCATTAAGTGTCTCAGGTGGCTCAGTCCAAAGGTCTGTGTCTCACATTGTGTCCTCCCAGGCCTTGCCTACTGTCTTTTTTTTTCATGATTCTTTTTTTTTACTTCAGAATGTTACCGGGGTACAAATGTTTAGGTTACATATGTTGCCCTTGCTCCATCTGAGTCGTAGTTTTAAGCATATCCATCCCCCAGATGGTGTGCACCACCCCCCATTAGATGTAAATATACCCCTCCCCCCCACCTGCCTGGCACCTGATGTTACTACATGTGCACATAAGTGTTGTTCAATTAATACCAATTTGATGGTGAGTGCGTGTGGTGCTTGTTTATCCATTCTTGGGATACTTCACTTAGCAGAATGGGCTCCAGCTCTATCCAGGATAATACCAGAGGTGCTAGATCATCACTGTCTTAAACATTGAAATAAATCCATAAATTATGATTGATTTCTTTGCCCCCTCCCCCCACTCACACACCTATTTATCTCTCCATATTTTTCTCCAAATACAGTCATCTCTTGGTAGCCACAGGGGACTGGTTCCAAGAACATGCCCCTCCCCCCCACCCCCTGCAAATACCCAAATCCACAGACGCTCAAGTCTTTTATATAAAATGGCATAGTACTTGCATGTAACCTATGAACAACCTCCTGTATACTTCAAATCATCTTTTTTTTTTTTTGTATTTCAGCATATTATGGGAATACAAATGTTTAGGTTACTCGTGTTGCCTTTCCCTCCCTTCCCCCGCCCCTGGAGTCAGAGCTTCAAGGGTGTCCATCCCCTCAAATCATCTTTATATTACTTATAATACCTAATATGATATAAATGCTATGTGGATAGTTGTTCCGTGTTGCCATATTGTTTATCTGTATTATTTTTATTGTTGCCTTATTATTTATTTTTCTGACTCTTTTTGACCCAAAGTTGGTTGAATCCATAGATACAGAACTTCTGGATAAGCAGTCAAGGGTGGGGATTGGGTGTTTATTTAATTACTCTGGTAAAATATTAGGTGTTTTGGGTAATAAATTAGTTTTTAAGTATTTTATAGATTATGTACCAAATATTCTCCCATTATGCTGTGCACGTTCTTTATCTTTATAAATTCAAAACCATTCATCTTAGTTTAGATGATGATTGATTATTTTGTTTCCCCTCCCCACACCAATAAGTTCTTTCTTCTTGTAGACCTTGATTTATCTCAAATTCATTAGTGTAGTTTTTGAGGTGTGTCTGGATCAAAAGTAATTCTTCTCCACACAAATATTTAGCTGCTTTTATATGTTTTTAAAAGTTATTTATTTTCCCATTGTTGAGAAATAAACATTTTTAATTTTTGAATAATTTATTCAAAAAGGCAACTGAGAGCTCTAATCAGTGGAACAGGGGCCTCCATCAAGATTGGCCAAAGAATGTACATTTATGTGTTTGATGTTAACATAGTGTGGTCTTTAAACAGATGTTCTGATTAATTACTGGTGTCCACTCCACTGGATAGGAGGGGTTCTTTATACGGAGAACCCCTTTCATAAAAGTTTTCAAAAAAATATTCCTATTGCTGTGTAAATAAGTTTAATGTTCTGGACTAGCCTTGGGATCCAGCTATGTAACTTAATTTAATATAACCTTGAGGCTCAGTACCATTTTTTAAGTTTTATTTAATCACATGGATTATGGAGAAAAGTGGGGGTGTGGAGGAGGAGGAGTCTGGGTGTAACAGAACAGGGATGAATAGGACATTTCAATTTTCTTTCAAAGTGATTTAATGAATCACTTTGATACCACATTGTTTAAATTATAAGTAACACCCCCCCCCCAAGCAACCATTTGATAGCTGAGTGGCTCTTGGCTGAGCACCCTCACTCCCAATTTTTTCAACCCCACCCACCACCCTGCAAAACACTGGAGTCTGTGAACTCTGTTACATGGACAGCTATTCAGGGTATCTTGCTTCTGAGGGGAGACAGCTTTTAAGTTGTGTGTTTTCATCATTAGCCTTAGATCTTTCCTTTTAATCATCATCTTCCCAATGAACCACTATGTTTATGTAATTACCATGTCACATGAAACCTTTGAAATTAGAACACTAAGAGTCCCTTTTTCAGATTTTCTATGGGCAACCTATTATTCTTTAACTCTGATTAAAGTCATTATGTTTTAAAATCTGCTAGGATGAGAGCTTCATGAATCCTATTTGCCACTTTTTCCTTAGATGAATTTCACTATCTCACAGATGATATGTTAGTGTTAATTGGTATAAAAATAAATATGCATGTTACTTCCCCACACATCTCTACTGCATTTGATATGTCTTCCTCTATGTCCTCATTAATACTTTATAATTTTCTATTAATAAATCTCAAGTATTTCAAGTAAAATTGATATTAAAGTTTGCCCTATTATGTCACTAGAGTTGCTATTAATTGTGTGGCTTTATTTTATATGTTAAATTTTATAGCTGGAATAATTGGTTGATTACATGGAGTTTTCTGGGTGTGTAATTGATACTGAGTTGTGTGATTGATATATTCTTTTTTCTATTTTTTATATATTTTTCTTTTTTTTATTTTTTATCTTTGTGTCCTATAGTTTACCTTTTGATGATTGATATATTCTTTATACCACCAACCCCCATCCCAAACTCAACCCCACCCCACCCTCTCCCCAGGCCCATACATCCCCACTACCCCATCCTCCCCATCCCCCTCTTCCCAGGCCCACACCTCCCCGCTACCCCACCCTCTCCACCCCCTCTTCCCAGGATCCCATCTCTCTACTACCCCCACCTTCTCCACCCCTTCTTCCCAGGCCCCCACCTCCCCACCCCCTCTTCCAAGACCCCCACCCCCCCACTACCCCATCCTCCCCCTCTTCTGAAGCCTCCACCTCCCCAATCCCCTCTTCTGAGACCCCCACCCCCCACCCTCCCCTTCTTCTGAAGCCCCCACCTTCCCAATCCCCCACCCCATTCCCTTGATGATGGTGGACGCTGAAATGATCAGGACATGGTTTGCACTTAACCACTAAATCTTTATTGAATTTTTATTATAATAGCAATACAATATTAGTAAATAGAGAGAAATACAGAGTAAAGAGAATACAGCAATATAGTTTGAAGAAGGGGTGGGGTAGGGAGTGGCAGGGGTAAGGAGAGGAGGCGGGGAGGGGGAGGGGTTCTGGCAGGGGTGTTTATTCATCACTTTCCTAAAACTTCCATGAATATTTACCATCCATGATGATCAATTACATTCCAGATGTCTATCCATCAATCTAGGGGCTCTATTAAATTATTAATCCAATCACCTTTGAACTTTCTCCCACTAGGGTTTTATCCATGTCCAATTCACTCTAAATAGATTGTTCTCCCTGCAGTTCCCCCCATGTTTATTTGGAATCTTTAAGGGAAGCAGTTACAGGATAAAAGGTCATAAGTAAGTACACATGTCCACTTATAGAGATAGCTAATACATAATATCATTCTAACTTTCTAAATAACCCACCCACTTAAGATTAATAGTCCCTCCCACCCCAAAATATTTATGATTACATATATCCCCTATTACTTAAAGTGATTACATAAAGAAATAAAAACAATGCGATTTTCCACAGACCAATTCAACAGCATTCTACAATCTGAAACAACAAAGAACTTTCAGTCCCATCAAATAAGTGTTCTCTCTTTAGATGAAAATGTAGCATGATTCCCTCTGGGCTCTTCATTTCTGTAGGTGGTCCTTCATTTCACCCAGGTCTTTTTCCAGCGGGGTATTCTCTGTTGTCAATCTTGCAACTGCATCTGATATGAGATGTCTGTGGTGGATGACAACTGGATCAATTCAGGAGTCCAAGAGGTACCTGCAAACTCAAACAGAATTCCAAACTGCACCATATAGATGTGCCCCTCTTATTTTGTGCACCTATAAGTTACCTGTAATACTTCACATGATTTAATCAAACTAATTCTCCTTTTTCCAGCATCTAAGACAAATACCTCATTGTTCATACTAAATTGACCCTTCTGAAATGTATGTGAACTTTCTGTTTCAATATCCTAACATAATGACTTTAGCCAGTTCTCTCTTGCCTAACAATAGGAGCTCTTAGATGTTCATCTTACTTAATTAACAATGCAAATTTTGGCCAAAATCAATTAAGTAATCTTGTCAGTTTGTTTCAAGCTCCCTTTCTAACTCTTCAGACATCAAATTCCCTTGCTTTTTCCTTTCTTATGAATCAAGGCATTTCTGGTGGAAAACGCCACAAAAATTTTAAAGGATTCAATTAAAAGTTTGATCAACAGCATTGAAATAAATCAATTAAAGTGAAAGGAAACTTAGCCAAAGGAAACTTAGCAAAGGAAACTTAGTCAAAGGAAACTTAGCTAAAGGAAACTTAGCCAAAGGAAACTTAGCCAAACTTTAATACTATAGAATAATATATTTAAAATTACTTATCCTTAACATCTAACATTTATAGATAGCACATATAGCAATAGAGCATAGCACACACTGCCAAAAAGTTAATCACAAGCTTCAGTAACAGTCAATGTGTCAGGGACTTTGTGAGTTGTTAACCCACATCAGCATGCTCTCCCTGACTGTTCCTGTCGTTGGCCAACTGCTCCAGACTTTTGCTTGCAGTGCTGGCAAATGTCCGTGTGCCCATGCGGGGGCTGCAGATCATGCCCATTTCTAGGCACTCTGCAGCTTGAAGATCAACTGACAACCATAAATTCAAATGTATGGAGGATGAATTGATATGAGGTAAACTGAAATGACGCTTCAAAATAGTCCAGAAGCACAAATGCACCATTTTAAAATTACTCAAAAACATGAGTGATTGACAAGCTTTCTGATTCCATTGAAGAAAAAGTGTTGTTTTGTATTAAATTGATAGCCAATTAGGTTTCTTCTTTGAAATTATCATTTTGTGTAATTTTAAAGGCCCAATTGATCGAAGTAAAATTATGTGATGTCCAAATTGAAGGTGAATAGGATAAACTTTACAAATACTCCAGTTCTGAAGAGCATCTCATTCACAGTCTTGTAAGAAGTTCACAGTAGAGAAGTATCTTACACTATCACTTTTACTTAGTTTAACAATAAGAATTTGTAATTCAATGGAAATTTTTGAAAGCATAGTCATCACTTTAAAACACTGTTAAAGGACACTACCACAGCTAAAAGTTTTAAAGTATTTAAACATGCAAGAATAAGAGTGGGTGATAAAGAGTATGTGAAAGATGATGCTGATGAAAAATGAAACTTCACCATCAGACTCCTCTTCATGACAGACAATCTGAAATAAAACCATGTTGTTTTCTACTGCTCAAACCATGTTTTGGCAATTGAAGCCTGCCTCTCGTCTCCGTGCATGGCAGCAAAAATGGAGTCTCAGCAATCAGGCAGGAAGATGACACACATCCTGCAGCAGGGTTAATGGCAGTAGTAAAGAATTAAAAGAAAGAGAGAGGTTAGACAGACAGTTCAAGGTAGTAGCAAGGGACTAGGTGAAAGGAAGTCAGGCAGTCCCAGGTTAGCACAAAGCGTCCAGGAGACACCAGACGTGTCACTGGACTGAAGACAACTCTTGTGTTGAGTCATCCCATTCTTCTGAAGTGGTTACCATCAGGCCATCCCACTGAATGCGCTGGCGAAGGAAACCTGTATCCTCAAGGCAGTGTCCAGTGCTCTGATTCCTCTTCAGGCCTGAGGTGTTTCGTGTCAGCTTCTTTTTGCCTGCTTCTGGGAGAACTAGTCGAGTTGCTGCTCCTTGAGAGTTAAGGGAACCATGCAAATGGAGTTTGAAGATGGTGAAGTTTTAAGGGTGCAGCAAGAAGATCACGGAAGCCTTTCCACACTGCACCAGTACTGTGGCTTCCTTTGTAAGGCTTCGGTCCTCCAGTGAGGGTACCGAAGCTGCAAGAAAAGTCATGTCCTCCTCCTCTTTTTCTCCCCCTCCATAAAGAAATCAGCATTTCCTGTGTTTGCATCAGCTTCTCTGTAAATGTTAAACGAGGAATTTGGCAGCCTATAATTTACCTGGTGACAGAGCTTTCAAGCTTCCAGGATTGGCAGGCTGGAAAGTAAACTTGATAATTGTTGGTGAATCTGATGTGTGCCAGTCCAGGGTGGCCCTGAAGATTCAGCAGCCTAACTGAGCACACAGTCACTGATTGAGAAGCTGAACAGGAATCAATTGTGAGGGCAGAGATCCTGAAGGACATGACAGGCATTCACATGGTACTGTAGGACGGAGGTGGGGGCGGCGGCGGCGGCGGCGGCGGCGGCTGCGGCGGCGGGTACTGTGGCACCGGAGGCTGGCGGTACCAGTGTGGATTCCAAGTGATCATGACAGGTACGTAGAGAGATCTTCCTTGTCCATCTCGTCCCACTGGGTACCAGGCGAATCCCACTGGGTAGGTCGGGTACGTGGTGTACGCAGGATATGTTTGGTATCCAGGTACTTGAGGTACAAATTCAGTGTAAGTTGCCAGGTGAGCTTGGTCTTCTAAGTTTGGAATAGATAGACGAGGATACTGATTCTGGATAGTGAAATTGTTTGGAGCTCTGCAATCGTAGGAAACTTGCAGTTTCCACCCCCTCTTCACCTGGAGAACTTGTGCTCCATTAGGTGCAATCGTTGGAGTAATGAGGCCATCTTTTACATTTCTTGCCACGAAATCTCGGAGAGCTGCCATTTCGGGTTCAGACAGTGAGTACACATGTCCACTTGGAATACTGTGTGCTCCAGGTATCATCTCGATGTTAGGGTCAACCAGACGGTGATCTGGGTAGACATGCTCATCTACTGGAGTGTACACATTCTGGACGTAGTAATACCTCACTGGTTGGTAAACTCTGTATCCGTCTACTGGATAGTAAAGTGACGGCTGTGGTGATGGAGGCAGGGAAGGAGGTATTGGAGAATACATCTGGCAGTGGTAACGGCAATATTCGGAATCAAAGACGATAGATCGAGTGCTCCATGTGATGTTGGGGTCATGTGTGCTCAGCCAGCGAACCCCTAGGACGATGGGGAAGAACGGAGACTGGGTCACATCAAATGAGATCACCTCACGGTGGTCTGCCAGGTCAACTATCAGGTCGTGGGTTTCGTGGACAACTGGGCCCGACGCTATGGGGCGCCCGTCAATTGCTTCCACGAGTATTGGCCAGTCCTTGACTCTTATAGGAATTCCATTTTGAGCGACGTATTCGTGATCAATGAAGTTGCCAGAAGCACCAGAATCAATCATGGCTCGGACGAACAGGGTGTGTCTGCCAGGAAGATGAATCTGGAGCATCACTTGCAAGTGCGGAGAAGAGACAGCATCATCTTGTGGGGACCTTATTATTTCTGGCCCGGTCGCTGAAGGTCCCTCTACAGCGGGGCCGGGGAGTTTCCCGCCTGCGAAGATTTTGAGGCCTTGGCAGGACAGTTGTCGGCGTAGTGACCTCCATTTCCGCAGTAGAGGCACAGGTTCAGCTTTCGGCGTCTTTCTTTCTCTTCCTGGGTCAGGCGCATGCGGGCTCCTCCCACGGGCTCAGTGGGGTCGACCTGGGGGTGGCTTGGCTGCTGCTGGGGCTGCTGGGCCTGCTGCTGGGCCTGCTGCTGAGCCTGCTGCTGGGCCTGCTGCTGAGCCTGCTGCTGGGCCTGCTGCTGGGCCTGCTGCTGGGCCTGCTGCTGGGCCTGCTGCTGAGCCTGCTGCTGGGCCTGCTGCTGGGCCTGCTGCTGGGCCTGCTGCTGGGCCTGCTGCTGGGCCGCAGTGGCCCGGGGCGGGGAGCGTGGCTTGCGAGCGGCGGCGGCGGCGGCAGCGGCGGCGGCGGCGGCGGCCCTGGCCAGCCTTCTCTCAAGGTGGATGCACAGGCCGATCACGCCGCACAGCGTGTTGGGGACCTCGACTTGGGTCAGCTCCTCCTGAATGCGGTCGTTGAGGCCCTCGTGGAACTGGTCAATCAGAGCAGGCTCGTTCCAATCCAGGTCCTGGGCAATCATCTGGAAAGCGTTGGCGTAGTCGACGACGGATCCCATGCCTTGGCGCAGACGTCGGATCTTGCGTTTGGCAACCTCTCGCCTCTGGGGGTCTTCAAAGACGTGCTTCATCTCCATCATGAAGGCTGGGTAGTTGTGCATCAGGTAGTGGGATCGCTCCAGCTTGGCTGAGGCCCAGCGGGCAGCACGGCCGGTCATCATGCTTGTCACGAAGCAGACACGGACACGGTCAACTGAGAAATCTCTAGTACTCTTCTCCATGAAGATCTGGCACTGGGTCATGAAAGGAGCGAGCATGTCTGGGTTGCCGTCGAACTTCTCAGGAAGGTCTTCTGGGCTCTCTTCCTCAATCGGAGGGGGTGGGGGGGCAGCAGCTGCAGCTCCCTGGAGCTCAAGGTCATCATCTTCTTCCTCAGGGATGGGCGCTTCTTCCTCCACTTGCTCGCGAAGGGTGCTGTTCTCCTCTGTGAGCTTCTGCACCTGGCTCTGCAGGTTGTTGTTTTCCTCGGACTGCCTGATGACCTTGTCTCTTAAGTTGTTGATCTCCTCAGAGAGCTCATCCCTCCTGCGTTCGGTCATGTTGGGCATGCAGGAGCTGTTATGGCCGCAGGGCTTGTTGTTGTTGTTGTTGTGGGGGGGAGGGGGAGGAGGAGGAGGAGGGCAGTCGGCGGGACCCATGGTGGTGATGATCGGGGTGGGAGGAGACCTCCCAGCTGCAACTTCACTTCTTTGGGGGTGGAGGCCTGGATCCTGGCCCCCTCTTCCACCCCTTCTTCTCTTTGTTCTCAAAACCCGCTTATTTCTGCAAATGAAGATAAATACATACATTCAATAAATCCATTCAAAGCAGCACAATGCAGACAAAAATGATTTAATATTTAAATCATCTCTCCTTGCTCTACTTGCTTACATTAATAATTAGTGAACAAAGTAAACAAACTTTGAAGAGAAAGAAGTTATCAATCAGGACACTAGTTAACAAAACGCACACTACTTTTTGATATCCAAAATGACCTTTCCTTCTCAAAATTCACCTGTTCATTAAGATTCAACAACACATAAACTTTATCAATAGTATGCTTACCTTTACAGACTATAAAAGAATGTTGAGACCCTCCACACAAATAGTTTTGTACCCAAAGAACAAAGCAAGAAACTTTCAAGGCAAACATGGATACCAAATAAATTATGCAAATTAAAGCCAACATAATTACCTGTTATCAGAGAAGTTAGGTAAAAAATAGCCAATATTCAGACCAATAGGGAACCACATAAAAATATTGAAATCACAATGCCTGTATTCAACAGCCCTGGGGAGGGGACACCCCAGCCAACTACCATGACCCTTGTCCACCTCTACAGAGAGGATAACTGATTAACAAATCAAAACAACCACTACCACCACAAAAGCCACAAGACTATCTAAATTACTTTTCTGACCATAACACTTAACAGCAATACTGTTTCCTCCTCATTATGTAGTCATTCAGGAAATATTAATTGATACTCCTTAGGAAGGGCTAGGCTACATACAGGACATTCAAAGAAGCCCAATAATAGTATACCTCAAACTTATGAGGATTTAATTAAATAATGCAGGTAAATAATATAGTATCTAATAACTGTTAGCTAATATTAATAAAGTTATTAATCAGAAAATAGAAAGGTAACTTTCTGTGTAAAGAGACTGGGATTAAAACAGGGAGGGGCTGCAACTATAGCAACGTGGGCATAAAGATGTATATAGCATACATTATATATACATATATTTAAAAAATACTGTGTTGGTCAAACAAATCTAGGACCTTATTTTGTCCTGCAGGTCACTAGTTTGCAATCCCTATTTTTAAATCAATACTGGTCAGCACAGCCCCAACCAAAGGTTTGTAATGTTAAAATGGGACAGGGCTGTACTCCTAGGAGTGAGTGACGTATATGTGTGTGTGGGGGGGGGGGGTAGGGGTGGGGGAAGGGGCAATGGGGGGGAGGGAGTAGTTAATTGTTCTTAGTATGAGTGTGATGACAATAAATCACACATAAAAAATCGTGACACAGTGTCTGTCTGTGTACTTCCTGAAAATAGGGTTAAGTGCATTTAGAGTGATTTAATTATTTTAAATAATCTCAAATCCCTAATCCTATATTTAGAAAATTTACATATATTAAAACTTCAAAAAAGTTCAAAAAACTTTTTAATTTAAAATATTAAAATACTTTAAAGTTTAAAAACATAAATATAAAAGTTAGGTTACAAAGTTTTAAAACTTTTTAGGTTACAAAGTTTTAAAACTTTTTAGGTTACAAAGTTTTAAAACTTTTTAGGTTACAAAGTTTTAAAACTTTTTAGGTTACAAAGTTTTAAAAACTTTTTAGGTTATAAAGTTTTAAAACTTTTTAGGTTACAAAGTTTTAAAAACTTTTAAATAAACAAAAGTTTTAAAATATAACTGATGCCTGTATTCATCAGCCCAGGCCCTGAGGGGTAGAGAAATACTCCTTTCTCACCCATTCCTAACACCTCCTCCTCCCCCCCCAATTATTTAGGCCCTTGCCCCGCCCCCAAACCCACCACCCACAGCCACTTTCCCTATGTCCTGTGTTGCTGGTGGTCTCTCCAAGGACTGGCTATATACACACACAGCAAACAGGGTCCTGAAGGGACAGGGATTAGTGTACTATTTTAATAGTTATAACTCTGCTACTTAATTACTTTAGTAACTTAGGCTACAAAAGACATTCAAGATAAAATATGCAAGTTTAGAAAAAATTAGAAGACACAATAAACACATTATAACCTGTGACATTTGGTCTCATTTCCAAATCCTTAAACCAATATGATTGTATTGGTGACCCTTATGACATAAGGTCACAATCTTTAATTATTAAATTAAGAGTTTTAATGTCCCATTAAAAAAGAACTGATAAAGGTCAGGTGACTAAGGCACCATTTTTTTGTCATCTGGACATTAATACTTTCAAAACATACAGACAAAACTTTCTAAAGGGCATTCATGGCATTGCTTGGTATAGCCTGACCCAGGTCAGGAAGGTTAACAACCTACATGTCAATCACACCTAGTGAGGTAGGCTCTGTTAAAGCCCAAGTCTGATGGTTTTAATATCTGCAAAAAATAATGACAGGACAGAAATAATACCTTAGGAAGTCAGTAAACAATTACTATATTGTTAGGGAAACAAAAGGTCAATAAGAGTTAAAAATTCAAATGCTTTTGGTATACAGGAAAGCAATTTAAAAATGAGAAGGGACCAGACTTAAGATAATGGGGAGGGGCTGCAATTATGCAACTTGGGGATGCATGCCCCACCCCAGTCCCAAGACACTCAGGTCTATTTTTTAATACAGTGCTGGTCAAACAAATTCAAGGCCTACTTTATCCTGCAAGGTCACCAGTTTAAGACCTATGACCTTTACCAATAATAGGCCTTAGGCCTTCACTGAGGTTGGATGGGGTAGGGGGTGGGCTAGGGGGTGGAGTTTGCAATTTTGTGGTGGGACTCTAAGTTCTAAAAGAGATAACTGCCCAGGGCAGAGCAGTTTATCTATTAAAAGTAATAAGGTAGTGGGCAGGGAGGTTAACAGTGAGTGTAAGTAAAGCATAAATATGCTTAAACAGTAATTGGGGAAGCATAAATTAATCTGGAGGAAGGAGCATTTAATTTAATTTAATTTATAGAACTATGACTCCTTAAACTACCCCTTAGTAGGGGCTGGATTGGAGAGGTGGGGTCAAGAGGTCCTATGCCTGAAAACTGAAAGAACACATTTCATAAAGCCAAGCTGCCTGGGACAAATGCCATCTTTAAATGGTAATGATTTCAATTTTAGTCTACTTAAGAATTAAATACATTTGATTAATTATTGACTCTTCACAATGACTTCTAAAAATTTCTATTCCCCAGACACACCAAAGAGCAATAATAGCCAAAAAACATACATAAACGTCCCATTAGGAAATGACACTTCATTAAGCAACTCTTAGTTGTTTTGCATTTTCAAATGTTGTCCAAATTTGAGTAATATTATGTACTATTTATAAAATGCAAATTCTATTAATATGCACATGTTTTTACTATTGTTTTGAACCTTGTTAATATGCAGATGCACAATTTTCAAAGAGGAAGGAAAGCTGTAATTATGTTAAACACACATTTTTCCATAGATTGTATAGTTGTTAGGGATTGGGTGGGGGGAAGGTGACAGATTGGTGGGAGCCAAAGTTCCCAATTTCCCCTTTAACAAAGTCCTGGCTCATGGTTTGTAATATATAGAACCAGGTTTTAAAATGTCTTTATTCAGTTAGAATCATAATGTTTACATGGTACATCTGACTGGCAGTTATGATTTTTTTTACTCATGTTTAATTATGCCAGCTGAAACAATTTATATTTTGTAATGTAACCACTTTATGTTACAGTATACAAATTTTAAATAATACCAATATGTACCATTAATAATCCACTTGCCCAAAATTTAAATAATTAGCTTTTTATGAAAAAAGCTAATTATTTGGATAATTAGCTTTTTATGAAAAAAGCTAATTATTTGGAAAATTAGCTTTTTATGAAAAAAGCTAATTATTTGGATAATTAGCTTTTTATGAAAAAAGCTAATTATTTGGAATAATTTAAATTAATTTAGTTGTTTTATAATTACAGCTTATATTACTGGAATTTAAAAATACATTTTTTTAAAAAGATACTAGTAAATATGTGAGAGATAAGGTGAGCAAGGCAACCCAGGACAGCAAAGCACCATAGGAAATAGCAAGAAACCAGAAAAGACCTGCAGACTCCAAATAAACCAATTTACTTTGGTTATTTAACATATTTAATGAATGCCCACAATGTGCCAGGTATACTTTATTATATGTAGGCAAGTTAGCCAGGGCTAATCCCCTTGAGTTCCAAGAAAAAAAATCCAGCTTCAGAGGCACACAAATAAAAACCTCATCCTCACTCAGAGGCCAAGCCAGCAGCACCTATAGGTCACTTAAAACTCCAAGCTCAGGTTGTTCCTTATTTTGTATCCACCAAAGCATCTGATTCCAGTAAGTCCACTAGTGTCTGAAAAAAACTTGAATTTGAAATTATAAAAGTTTTATTTTTCATTTGCAGTAAAGACATTTGGCTAAATTGCCTTTAGAGGCACTTGCCATGTCAGGTTATAAGTTCCCTTCATAACCCACTACCAGTTTAAAGTGTGGGATTGTTACTTAATATATGCAAAGCACTTATTAAAAGTGCTCACGAATACCAGGTATAATAATTATTGTTGTTAATTGTTCTTATTATTTATTAGATACTAGTGAACAAAAAGCAAAACCAGCACAGCAGAGAAACCGCAGGTGGGTGGGGCTGAGCAGCCAGGCTCAGGCAAGGAAGGCGCGCAAGCGCAGAGGAGATGGATCTGATGGGAGGGGCTGGCGCTCGCACTGCGCCAGGCTCTGAGGGAGGCGGGGCTATAGGCCAGCCCAGACAAGGCAGGCCAAGGAGAGGCGGGGTCTGGGCTAGGCTACCTCAGAGGAGGCGGGCCAGGGAGAGGCGGGGTCTGGGCAGGCCACCTCAGAGGAGGCGGGCCAGGGAGAGGCGGGGTCTGGGCAGGCCACCTCAGAGGAGGCGGGCCAGGGAGAGGCGGGGTCTGGGCAGGCCACCTCAGAGGAGGCGGGCCAGTGAGGGGCGGGGTCTGGGCAGGCCACCTCAGAGGAGGTGGGCCAGGGAGAGGCGGGGTCTGGGCAGGCCACCTCAGAGGAGGCGGGCCAGGGAGAGGCGGGGTCTGGGCTAGGCTACCTCAGAGGAGGCGGGCCAGTGAGAGGCGGGGTCTGGGCAGGCCACCTCAGAGGAGGCGGGCCAGGGAGAGGCGGGGTCTGGGCTAGGCTACCTCAGAGGAGGCGGGCCAGTGAGAGGAGGGGTCTGGGAGGCGGGGTTTAGAAGGCGCGCTCTGGGAAGGCGCGCCGCCGGGGAGGCGCGCTCCGAGTAGGCGCTGGGCGGGGTGGCGGGGAGGCGCTAAGCGCGCTCAGGGCGATACTGCAGAGAACGCTTGCGAGATGGGCGGGGCAGGTCTGAGACTGGCTGCTCAGGGCTGCAGAGTATCTGCGCGCCTCTCCCAGGATCCCCCCTCCCAAAACCCCTCCCACCGCCCTCCAACAGCCAGATTCATTTCATGCAGCAGGAGCAATCACCCCCAGATCCAATCCCCCCCCCATACTCAGCAAACCGACAGTTTCCACAAACTGTTGCTGGACGCCAATTCGCGCCAGCGCAACTACATCGCCACCTCAATCCGCACAACTAGGGAGGCAGCCAGCTCTGCCATCACCAAAAGATTCCCTTTTCCACTCAAGTTAGCGCCCTTCCACTCCACTGCTATAAGCAGGAATGGTGTGGGCAGAATGTTAAACATTAATTTTTACCAGAGGCTCCATTTTGTCTAACAGCACCATCATGCCAAGCACAATCCTGCAGAAAAATACAGTGGGAGCCATTCCAAAAGGTGAAAGGGTGGGGTCCCCCTCTAAGAAAACAGAGTAATAGTACTCTGCTGTTCATGGTCCCTTGATCTCTGGTTTATTTGAGGCGCAAAACAGTGTGCAGCTCATGTACCTCTGCAGCTGTTATCACTTTGTAGCGCCTTTTAGGTGTAAATTGTTCCGCAGCTCTTGTACCTCTGCGGTTCATGTGCCTTGTCGCGCAATGAAGCGCTGTTGTACAGCTAATCGTTATCATTTTTATAGCGCTTTTGTAGCGCTAATCTTCTGCAGCTCAGATTTTGTAGCGCATTTAAAGCGCAAATCAGCCTTCATTCTGCAGCAGACATCGCTGCAGTTCATAATGGCTTGTAGCGCAACTGAAGCGCCTATCAGTCTGTAGCGCATGAAGCGCCCATCAGTTAGCGCATGAAGCGCCCATCAGTTTGTTAGCGCATGAAGCGCCTATCAGTCTGTAGCGCATGAAGCGCTCAGTTTGTAGCGCATGAAGCGCCCATCAGTTGGTTAGCGCATGAAGCGCTCAGTTTGTAGCGCATGAAGCGCCCATCAGTTGGTTAGCGCATGAAGCGCTCAGTTTGTAGCGCATGAAGCGCCCATCAGTTGGTTAGCGCATGAAGCGTCCATCAGTTTGTAGCGCATGAAGCGCTTATCAATCAGTTTTTAGCGCATGAAGCGCTTATCAGTTTGTAGTGAGCCACACTGGGTAGCGCATTTGAAGAGCAAACTGCAAATAGGTCTGTAGCTCATGTCCGTCTGCAGCTCATTACCGTCCGCAGCTCATATCTGTCTACAGCCCGTCTCGGGACTTGGATCCTGGAAACCAAAGCCCGTGAAGGACTGGTTTCCCCACTCTGTTTTGGGGCACAGCCAGTGAAGGCGTGACAAGGTTTGCAGGAGACATTCTGGGGCGCTACTCCGTCTCCTGCAGCTCCCGATAAGAACGGGGAATGAATGTGATCTTAAAAAAAAAAAATCCTCACCGCATACTCACCACGCGAGGACTCCTCTGCGAAGGCAGGATGGACGAGGTCCCACACCTGAGCCAGGCGTGGGGTCCACTGGGTGCTCCGCAGCCCGGAGTGGATCCGGACGCGAGCCCGCTCAGCGGACCTCTCGGAGGCTCGGTGGACCTTCTCCGCTCTTCCCAGGTCGTGGTCAGGTTTCTTCGACACACACCAACCGAAGTTGAGGCGCGTGTACCGGGAGCGGAGACGGCGAGCCTTATATAGGCTGAACAGAGCAGGGGGGCGCCAAATCCCAGCGTGCTCCGCGGGCTGGGGGGCGGAGGGGAGTGCGGGGGCGGAGGGGCTGGGGGGATGGGGGTGGGGGCGACGGCTCGCTACAGCGGCCCGCCGCTAGGGGGCGCACGGGATTAAGGAGGGGGTGCAGGATGCTGATGCTGAACTGGCCAAGCTGGGAGGAAAGAAAGGGAGGGGAGGGGAGAATCGAGGACTGCCGGCCTAGCCAGGCCAAGAATGCAATTGCCCCGGTGGTGGGAGCTGGGAGACCCCTGTGCTTGGACTGGACAGGGTCGGGGGACACGCAGGATGAGCCCCGCAACCACTGGCACATTCTTGCTGACAGGTTAGTGGCCTGCGCGCGACGTGGAGGTCCTGGGGCCCACAGGCCTCCGCCTCCCCATCCCCCACTCGGGTTCCGGGCACGCGGGCGCGCCCTTTGGGTGCGAGCCCCTCTTGCTGCCTTGGGCCCCACTGCACCCCCTTCTTCAGGACTCCCTGAACCCCTTTTCCTGGGCCCAGGGCGTCCCTCCCCAGGCTTGACCCCTGGCCTTTTCTTTTTCTCGGCGCCCCCGCGCGCCCCTCCCTGCTCAGCGGGCGCCCAAATTCCATCTTTAATTTCCATTCCTAGCCCCCTCTTTCCCCTGTCCCCTCTTTTTCCTGAGCCCTGCAGCACAGAGGTAGGGGTCATGGCCCATTTTTCTGGGGGGCCGTTAGTTACCTCACGATTGGGGCTGTGCGGCCCGGATGCTAGCCAAAGGAAATGGGTGTCAAGCTGCGTCCACCTCTACACAATTATCTTTTCTCCTTCTCTTGAATCTGATGGAGAGAAAACACTAAAATGTGATATTTAAAACGTCTAATTTCCCCTTCTTCCTAAGCGCATTTCTCGGTGGCGGAAATGCCATTTTTCTTAGGTTTTATGGAGCAGGGAAGCGGAATCACGAAATGCTGGGAGCCAAACAGGACGTTCAGGTCAGGGTTAAAACCCCGACTAGGGGCCAGAGATGCTGCAAACAGCACCATTTGCCCCACGAAGCGCGCTATTTCCCGAAAGCAAAAAACAATTAAAAACAGCTGTGGATGCTTCCAAGCGTGCTTGGCGGGCTTCGGAAGCAAGCTCGCAGCTACGGACTCGTGATGATAATTGCGAGGCTACCGCAGACCTCGCTCTCCCTGCAATGTTTTACATTTTCCTAAGTCTTGCAGGGTGAATGAATGTGTTTAGTCACGGTAACCGCAAATGTAATTCTTTCAAGCGAGTCACCGAGATTCGGCCACAAATATTTGTGTGAATTTATACATACAACCATATATGTTTTACGTTAGGGGAAATTGCACTGGGTTACAAGACTCTAAAATACAGATGAGGAAGGATGCTAAATAAAACCTAACCCGCGCGTATCCCTATCTAAGTCCCTCTCGGTGTTAGGCGCTTAGGAAACTGACAATCTGTTGATTATCTTAGTAAAAGAACTTAGAGTTAAAAGGGAAAACCAAATTGTCTATAGCTGAGTTAGATTTCTGACACGCGGGTGAAACACATTCGGATTTAAAGACTGAAATGGAGCACATTTTAGTAACATTGCTACAGATTATTTTATACATAAAGGACAAATAAGATTTTGATTTATTGTACATAACGAGGTGGCAGGGACAACACTTAAAAAGCAGGCGTTTCTAGGAATAAACAAAACTGTAGCCCATTTACTGAGATTTTACTTTTTATTAGAAATAAATGTTGACCATTAAGCAATATGAATGCATGAAGTGCAGACTTCCAACAATGAAAAGACATTTTTCTAGTAACTTGGGTGAACATAATTTATACTTTTTAGAAGTTTCTTTTAATATTTAGGATGTTCACCCTCTTCTGCAAGATAGAATAATTCCAGGGTTTCTTATGCGTGGTAGAGTACTGTTCTGGTGGTCGGTGACTGTCAAATACTTAGTAGTTTTTTTTAATCCATAAGTTAATTCATGTAGCTAACTGATAGACATTATTTTTCTAAAAAGCGATTTTAAAAACCAGCATAGATGAGAAGTAAGAGAAATTTAAGTTTAAAAATCTAAGTCAAGACTTTCAAAGTTTGAACAAGTTTGAACAAATTTGATTTTTTATTTCAAAATGTTAATCAGGATTTTTTGTTTTAAAAAAAAGCTTTATTAGTATTTTTATCGTAACAAAAGTAATTCCTAGTCATTGTACAAAATTCAGGGGAAAAAACTCCGGAAAATTGTAAAGACGACGGTCAAGATCACCTGTAACCTCTTTACCCCGTGTAATGATGCAAGTAAACATTATAGAGTGATTTTTCAGCCTTTCCCTGTGCATATATAGGTATCTAATATATATTTTTCATAGAGTTGCATGTATATACTGTCTAAAAATTTAAAATAGGATCAAATTCTCCTCAATTATTTTCTTTCCAAATAGCCTTTAAAATGTCAGATAACATTATATTTGCAGGGCTTTCTTTAAAGGAAATCATGTTAATTAATTTTTCTTACTAAAATTTTAAATGAGCAACCTTAGTTCATAAACATTTAAAGCCAGAAAACTGAGAAGAATTTTGTCTGGTCTAACATACACGTAGTTATCATTTTGGTGTATTTGCTTGTACTTTTAATTCCTCTACATATGAAAAAATTTTCACTTTGCTTAGAAATATAATTTTCTGAGGGAAAAAAGCCAACATCAATAGATAAGTAGTTTAGATAAAACTGTTTTGTTCTCTAAAACAACAAAACAATATTAAAAATAAAAAGACAACATGAATAGAAAATATTTTAGATAACATTTTTGTGTTATCTAAAACAACATGAACAACTTAAAAAACCCAAAACAAGAAAGCAAAATTAATTGACAAGAACTTTAAACATTTTTTTGACATTTAATACCTAAGTGAATTTTGGATTTTCTCAGATGTTTGTTCCCGATGTTGACTATTTCTTACCCGTTTTGCACAATGTTGTGTGCAAAGCAAAAGAGGTGTTAATGTGCATTATGTCTCAAATAATAACTGGATTTTGCACTTGGACATATTATCTATTTTATGGGAGTTTGCTGTGGATCTATGAAGCTGTTGATTTACCACCTATATTTAAGTACCGGCATGGTGGGAAAATTGTATTTTAAAACAAAGTGGGATTTTCACTTGTCAAATAATAACTACACTTTCTATTTGGACATTTTACCTATTTTATGACAATTTGCCATATATGAAGCTGTGGAATTTACCTCATGTGTTTAGCTTAAGTTCTATGATGGTCAAAAAATTGTGTTTCAAAACGAACTGGAATTTTCACGTCAAATAATAATTATACTTTGGACATTTTGTCCATTTTTAATGACAATTTGATATGGACCTGTGAACCTGCTGATTTGCCACATGTATTTGGCTTAATTTCTAGTATGATAGGGAAAATTCATTTCTAAGCAAAGTAAAATTTTCAGTTGCCAGATAATAACTGCACTTTCTATTTGGACATTTTCCTCATTTTTAATGAAAATTTGCTATGACTTTATGAACCTGCTGATTTACCACCCGTATTTGGCTTAATTTCTAGTATATCAGGGAGAATGTATTTCTAAGCAAAGTAGAATTTTCAGTTGTCATATAGTAACTGGACTTTATGTTGATCATTTTACCCATTTTTATAAGTTTGCCTTAAATCTAAAAGCTGTTGATTTACCTCATGTATTTTTTTTAACTTCTGGTTTAGTGGACAAATTGTATTTTTAAACAAAGTGGAATTTTTACTTGTCTCACAGACATTGAAAATAGCAAAGGACGGCACTAGAAAAAATTGGTTAGAGACAACCTCAGAGAGATAAAGATAATATGTATCTGGTTTCTAATATTAGTTTTCCACTGATGAAAATCATGCTTTAAACAAAATACTGAAGCAGGGAAGAAATCCTGACTTGTTCAAAAATTCTCAATTCAAATATTCAGATTGTTTGTGCTTCTAATAAGTACAGTATTTACAGATCTCATTTTCTCCAAAATAAACCGGCTACCTTGTTTCTTTTTCTTTTTTTACTAATTGTCCATACTTATTCTACCTGATTCCTTTCTGAAAATTTACCTTTCCATGTTCTCTGTTCTGAATACCTAAATGTATATTCTAATACTTATCTTATTTCCTCCTCTTATTGTAAAAAATGACCAGAGGGGAATAGATGATATGGCTTTATGTGTCCGTTAGAGATTCTTGGGCTGGAAGTAAGAGATCCTTTACACTTTGCTCTGGTTTAGTCTAGAGCTTCACAGAAATATCAGCATGATGACTTTTCTTTCCATCTTTTCCCAACCTCTCCAGCAGAGACAGACAGACAGACAGACATGAGAGACATAAATGGACACACAAACACACACATACAGACAGACTTTATTCAGGCTTTTTTCTAAACTTTAGGATCCAATTCTCCAGTCTGCTATATTCCTGATTTCCAGAAATATTAAGCCTAAAGCAGCAATGCAAAATTAAAAAAAAAAATCAGAATCTAGTGTTTCTAGGGATCAACAAGTCTTTTCAAATAAATATGTTTTGAATCGGGTTTTCAGGTTGGTAGGATCAGACAGAATCTCAATGCTCTTAAAGCTATTTCACATGGCTTGCTGCTAAGCCAAATTCTCTCTGCTTATTTCCCAGTGTTTTAAATTTTTTAAACAATGTAACTGTATTAAAGACAGTATAGAGTGAAAAACAAACCCCCAAACAATCTCCATAGCCTGACATTAGAACAAACATTTCCACTGATGCTTCTTCCCTTCTAGTTTTTGTTCTGTGTGCATACATATTTTTATAGAACTATCATTTTAATATGTATAGATTTTTTTTTTACAGTTTGTTTAGAAAGATAAGTGAATCTCGCTTTCAGCAAAACATTTGTCAAGGCTGCAGGATGCTCTTGTGTGTGCGATGGTATATAGACTAATTAGCAGGATTGCTGTGTGAGCGGGAAGCAGGCTGAACAAGTACCGGCCAGGTGCGTGAGCTGCTGGGTTTGGGTCAGGATATTGTCCCTGGTGAAGGGTCAGGAGCCTTTGCCCTGAGTCTTTTTTCTTCCTCAGTATTTGTGTAAATGACTTTGATGAAGATCTATGAGGCTTGCTTTAAAATCCACGGATGAGTTGAATAGCTGTTACAAATAGGTAACAGAATTTACAATTAACACAGTTTAAATCGGTTGCAATGCTATGCTGAAAGCAAAAAAAAATATTTTATAGCAGTAAATTCATCGTAATTCATTGGTGAAAGGAAGGAGGTGACTTTGTATGGTGGCAGTTCTTTAGGAAAAAGGTTAATATGAACCAGTAGCATGATGCGGCTATAAAAAAAAAATTCTGAGTTAGGCTCTGATAATAGTATAGTATCCACATGTCACAAAAATTAATAGTACCCTGCTCTAATTAACCACATCTGCAGTATTGTGTCCGTTTCTGGCTGTCACATTTAAAGAGAGATGTTGACAAATTAGACAACTTCCAGAACAGTCCATGGGGATGGTGAGGGGTCCGGCACTCCTGTCATAGGAGGTATCCTCAAAGGGTCTGGAAGTGTTTAGCTTGAGAAGTAAAAGTCGACATGAACTCTCTTCGGTTTGCCTCGGAAAGCAAAACTAGCATCAGTGGGTGAAAGGTACAGATAGATTTCAACTCGAGACCTTTCTAACAGTTAGTGCAGCTCAACAAGAAAATCAACTTTACTTGTTCTGTTCTTTTAAAACATCAGAATTATTCACCTTCCTTGCAGTGAATATTTAATTCGAACACAATGATGACATTTTGGTATAGACCACAAAGATACTTGTGATGGAAACATTTTATTTTTTTCTGATAAATTGTCTAAAAAACATAGTCTTAGGTGTTCCAAGTTGATCTCTTACAACTTGAAAATAGCTGTAACAGGGTAATTTAGCACATGCCCTCCTCTCTCTCCCATTCCATTTCAAACATGAAAATCTGGGAAGAAAATGAAAAAAATTTTTTTCCCCTGCAGAGTGTCTTAACTTGCTTTACTTGCTTCCTTAGAGTTGCTCCGTTCCCTGATATTTCTTGCTCTCTGGGAGCAGCCTTCTGAGGCTCAGCTGGCAGTGGATGCCGGGGGCACCCAGGGTTAGGGGAGCAGGCTGGCTGCTGGCTGCTTGCTGATCCAGGACAGCTCAGCCCTCGGCTGCAGGATCTCAGCTGCCTCTTCCCCAGGAGGGAATGGAGGACAGTTCTCCCTTCTGCATTAGCCCCTGCCAGAGCCCCGGGATTTCTCTCCTTCCTACACTTACAATTTTTACCTTTTCAATAGCAAAATAAAACCGTTCCATCAAGAGTAGCTTCTACCCTGTGCTGTTTTAAGTTCTCTCTATATCATGTTAGCCTTGGTTTCTAACTGCCGTAGGGGCACATTCCTAGCATCTCAAACATGTCTTGGGGCAGATTTTTCTTTCCTGTCTGTACATCCGCCTATTGACTGTATATTTTGATTACCATATCTGACTTTGAAAACGTTATTGCTCAAAATGAATTTGTGGAGTATGCAGGACTTCCTTCCAGGACCCCTTTTCTGAGTAGCACTTCTGACTCCACGGAAACTGTTTTTGAGCACTGGAGCCTTGCAGACTAGAGGGAACTCTGATGAGAGATGTGAAGAAAGGAGAGAGAATTCTTCTGTCATCTTTTCTAACTAACTTCTCCCTGCTGCTTTCACTCCTGCCTCACACCCGGAACTTTCTCCTCCACTCCAATTGTTAGGTCGGAAATAGTTACTCTCACTCTGACTGTGTGAAGTATATTTTTAATGTCAAACAGTTTTCTCTTCTCCTTATTCTCTTTTTAATAAAAGTGCCATGCACCTTTGTGGGATTGTAATAATGCACACAGCAACTTGCAATGGCTCCCATCCCAGTTGTCGAAGATGCCACAGGCATTCTTGGGCTGAGCTCATATTCCTAAGAGAGAAATGCTCAAAGATGAGTTTCTGGCTTGTCAACACTCTCACCTGATCTGCATGCAGGCTGCTTCTTGCAATTCCTGGAATGCAACGAGTGCTCCTGGTCTTGTGTTTGGGAAATAATAATCCCCAGTGTTTAAATTGTAAAACTTGAAGAAGTTATCTTGGGAAATAAATAGGTAGCATCAAAACATTAGTTGCTGGCATGATTATTGTTATAGTCTCAGAAACATTAGTATGTTAGTTAACATGTAAAAGCCAGGGTGCTGTTTTCTTCTTGGATTACCCTCTGGTAGAATTTTCATTTTTTTTGTATCTTCAATTAAGAATTTTTATGCAATATTTATATAATAGCAGTTTAAATGTATTACTTAAAAATCATTCCTCATTAGCACATTTCACTGCCTATCTAATTCTTGGATTAATCAGATTTTTAGAATAGATCTTTGGCATTCTGTATCACAGGAATCGCCATGGCATCTGTTGTGACAGGGAAGGCAAACTTTCTTTTCTGATAAATGAAGCCCTCATTTCAAAAATGTTTATGAGTTAGGCAGTGCTGGTCTAAATTCTTTCTCAATCTTTAGCTTTTCACTCATTCATCTAGTCACCGCTTTGATTATTATGGAGATTTGGGGTTCACTGAGAATTTAAAAGAAGGAATCACAGTTTATTTTCCTATGGCACTGAAAGTGAAGTATTTTAGTTTTCTATTTCTTCAGCAGTACACATAGAAGTATAGTAGTTGCTCTTTTACCTTGAAATGCAAAAGAGAAGAAAAAAATAGCCCTGAGGTTTTTTTCATTTTTCCTCCTTGGTAAATTAGCATTTCTCACTGTGCAGTAAAATGACATCGGCTTTTCTCTTTTATGAAATAGTTAATCAGTGTAGCACCTTTAGCATCTTTCATTTTCTGTGTTATAGAGTTGATTCTAATCAAAGACTAATACCACAGAAGTAGAAACAGAACGGTGTGCTATATGTGCTTATCAGAATTTGAAATGTAAGTTATTTGTCTAGCTGTTTTAGCTTACAGATATACTGGTGAAAGTGCTCAAAGATACAGATAAGGATGTTTATTATAGTATTAATAGTGATAATGAAAAACTAGAAAAAATCATGGTCATTTTTACTAATTAATACTTCTTTCATTTTTTTTTTTTGAGTGTTAGATGCTGGGAAATACACAGTCCAGCCATTCTGGAACTTTTTACAGTAGTGGGGTTAACAAAGATTAATCAAACAGTCTTTTTTTCAAGATTATTTGATTATTCTTCATTAAGATTAATTAATCAAATAATCACACAAATAAATGTGCCCTAAAAACTCTAGTAAGTGCTATAAAGACTACTAGAACTCCTAAGTAAGGGATTTGGCCAGAAAAGGGGGTTAAGGAAAGCTTTTCCAGGAAAGTACTCAGATCTGAAGGATGAGTGAATGTTAGTGAAGTGAAGAGGGAAGGTATATTTGAGGTTAAAAGAAGAGTTATGCAGAAGCCCTGGGGCAGGTTGAAAATGGCAAACAGAAAGTGCTGAAAGAAGTCCAGTGAAGTTAGTGCAGAAAGAGAAGGGGAAGCACAGTGTGAACTGAGGCTACAGAGGAGGTCTGAGAGCAGATTTTGCAGGACTTGGTAGACCACCTTAACGAGTTTAATCTTTATACTGAGACCAATGGGAAATCTTTGGAGGGGTTCAAGCATACAGGATCTGATTTGCATTTCAAAAAGAGCACTTTAGCTGTTTGTAAGGAAGGGGTTGGAGGGGTCGGAATAGATTGCCCCTGACCAGCTGAGTAGTTCAGGGGCTCCTTTAGTAATCTAGGATAGCCCGTGATGACTTTGTGGGCTTCGGTGGTGATGGGGAGAGGAAGATAGAAGGGACATTTACAAGGGTAGAAATCCACACATGTGGGTATTGCATTGAATTTGGGGTATTGTTTACCGGGAGATGTTTAGGGTGATGTTTAGATTTCTGTCATCTGTGTGAGGACAGATGGTGGTGCCATACACAGGATGAAGAATGCTGGGAGAGGATCAGATTTTAAGGGAAAGATCATGAGTCTTAGTTTGGACAGGCTGAGTTTGAGGTGATGATAAACAGATTGTGATTGAGACACACTGCAGAAAGCTATGCAACCTTAAAATCTGGTGTCATGTAAACACATTCAAAATATATTCTAAGTGAAAAGTGTGATCACATTATGTAAAAAGGAGCCTGGTGTGTTTGCTTATGTGTAAATGTGTAAAAATACATGTTTGCACACAAAGAATATGGAAAGATGGAAAAACTATTGAGTAGATACCCTAGGCAGTGATATCGGCACGATGGCAATAGGAACATGAAAGAGAACTTTTATAACCTCCTGATTATACTATTGGAATGTATTATGGTAAGAATATGTGGTTTCTGTAATAAGGAAAATTAATGGCAGTTTAAAGCAAACACCCAGTATAAGAATATTTCTCTTTCAGAGGTTTCTTAATTGGAAAGATCATGTAAGCATTATTGTTATATTTGTTATTTTGAACAGAAAATTTTCCTGCAGCTTTACTTCCCTAACCCAAGAGCCCGTACACTTTGCCTTTTAATCCTTTTCCACTAGATTGCACTATCACACTAGATTTCACATAGGCTATGTACTGTTTTGTGTTCTGCTTTTCACTAATTTTATTAATTTCACAACAATCCAGCATTTTCTAGATAAGGACATTGAATTGCAGTGGTGCATGTAACTACTACATATAATATATATATATGTCATTTTTGTTAAAAGTCCCACTGGTGATATTCTTTATCCGATATTTCTGAGATAGATAATACTATTTCTATGGATAGAAACCCAAATTTACCTTCTCAGGCTGTTTGAGCAAAGGAACAGAAACTACCGATGTCTGCAGAGACTCTGATATTAAACACTACCTTTCTGTACTTCAATTTTATTTCACTCTAAATTCTTTTACATCTTATCTAAGTTTTTAGCTTGTATTTTAATTGTATTCTAATAATTATAATTATATTAGGTAATTATTTATGTTCTGCCTTACCAGTTTCTTCTGTTTTAACAAAGTTTGGAGGCTTTTCTTCTGGCATTATTGGTTTACAGTCTTGCTGTAATACTTTTCTCAGAAATATCTTTTCCTGACTTCTGTCAGAACTTGAGGTGAACAGTATTCCTCAGCAAAGCCTTTTTTCCCTATAGCTTCCAGCAACCTTTTTAGCTTTCCTCTTTCAACAAATTATTTTTTTTTTGTTTCTGTCTTGGTGCACATCGTGCATAGAATTAATTTCCACTACATAGCAATAGCACTGCTTTGTTGCAAGCTATTTCTATCTAATTCAGGAGTCATGGGCAACTTATTTTTTTTAGAAAGTAAAATAAGTTGAAGATGACCTACTAGTAATAATATCTCAAATTGTATGAAAATATATGGTTTACAAATTGCTTTTCTCTTTAACTACAGACATGTGCTGCATAATGATGTGTCAGTCACAACGGACCGCATATACAAGGGTCCCATGAGATGAAACATATATAGAAACCTGATATATGGCACTTGATATTGGCATTGCAGATTATGTAGGGGAAATAAGTGGTATTCATTAATGGTGATAGGACATTTGATTTTCCATATAAAAATGTATGTAAGCAAAAATGTATAATCTATGTTAGTGAAAGTATATTGTATGATATTTCACAATGATGAAATTGCCTAATGATGCATTTCTCAGAACATATCCCTGTTGTTTTTCCATGCATGATTGTATTTGGAGGTAGTATTGACAAGCAGATAACAGAGACTTTGTAGTCGGCCACAAAATGGGTTCAAAATTCAACTCTGCTACTTACTAAATAACTGACTTGGGGTAAGTCACATAATTTCTTAAGACTTCATATCCTCCTTGTAAAATGGAACTAATACTAACTACTTCACATAGTCAATGTATGGATTAAATAAGTTAATATCTGTAAAACCCTTAGTGTAGTATCTAGCATTTAACACTCAAAACATGGTAGCTAATGAAAAGAAGTAATGGTTAACTAACATTTTTTAGAGAGAAAAATGTGAAAATAGTTTTTTAATATAGGAAGCAATTTTAAAAGTATTGATAATTGCATAAAAGAAGGGAAGAGAAAAATGTAAAGGATAAGGGATCAATATAGCAACTTATGAGGGGTGGTAAGAGAAGAGAGATATGGTGGGTGTGAGATATATATCCAACTTGTGAAAACAAAGTCTTTTGATTTTCTTAAAGTAGAATATGAAAAGAGACAAATGAAGCAGAGGACAGAGAAAGACTTGACAGTTTGGTTCTAAGTTGAGTGTATTAATCAGATTAAATTTCATTTGGTATATCCTGCCATTTACTTGGACAGTGATGTCTGAGTAAGTTGTTATTTATTATTTCTATCTCTTGACATTCTGATTAGCTCATCAGCAATCAGTCACTATTCATAGCTCTTCAATTGCTTTTATTAAATAGCAATCCTCTCCTCCCCCAGTCAGCAAATTATTCAGGTTTTGGAAAGAGTAATATCTCTTCAGAGAGTGCTTGCCCTGGGCTAGATGAAATGCAGTCATGCTGCTACAAGACTCAGAAAGAATAATGGAATCTTAAGACAAACTTTAAGTATTGTATGGTTTCTAGGGAAGTTAAAATCATGCCAGCCACCTTTGGATTAATTTAGGCTTTGATGATTTTGGAGGGGGAGCATTGAAAAGTTGGTTAAATTGTGCACAGTGATATCATGGCTAATTGTGTGACTGTCTTTTTACTTTGGGTTGTGTAAATGCAGAATGCATGTTATTCTTTTGTGTTTATAAATTATAGTAAAATTCATACACAGATATAGCTGTAACATAGATTGTCATGAATCCAGGTGAGCACAGTGGAGTTCTCTTCCTTTTAACATTTCTGAGGATGGTCTGTTATCTTTGGAGAAAATCAAAAAACTAGTTTATTTGGGTGACATTTCTTTACACATTAGACTTAATCTTGAAAAGTTGTTTATAGGATAACTATTTTAAAAATTGAGTTATAATTTTCCATCCTAAGGAAATTTCTTCTCCAGAAAAAAAAATGCATTGGTCTTTTTTCTATTGAAAATTAAACTGTATAATACTAGCTTTTTTCTGTGAGTACTCCACACTTGTCAATGTACAGATTACAATAATTTTCTGCACAAAAGAAGCTAGTCAAGTGGATCTGTGATCTTGGACATACAATTAAAAGCAAATAGTTATTTCCATATTATTGAGATTTTTTTCCCCCTAATGTGTGGGACTTCAATGTTTAAGCAGCCACATCATCTGTGGTGTTGTGTCTTGCCTTTAGTGACATTGCCTGGTGAGTAGAGCCATACAAAATTGTCCTTTTATTTAGATTTATTGGACTTCAGTCTTCTGTGGTCAAAGTGGGACTTCATAAGGATCGATGTGAACTTTTAAAAATGAATGTGCTCAAAAGCAATGCTGGCCTTAAAATAGAGCAACATCTGTGGGATATGTCTAAACTCTTCTATCCTGCCTCTATTTTTTAACAATTGAAACACCTATCAAATTTGGTTTTTGAATCCTGTAAAAGCCAAGTAGACTGCCCTTATCTAAGACCTGGAAAGTATGAGCAATAGTATGTTGGTTCACTAGCCAAGGATGTGCAGTGGTGTTAAATCTTATGCTAGGTTAGTCCAGTTCTAAAAGTAAGAGTGTAAGACAAAAATTCCACAGACTTAAAGTTACCCTAGTAAATCCTTTAAATCACCCATAAAGTACCGTATGTGTATTTTTGGGTATATAACTTTGAACAATAATTCTTATGCACAACATAGTTTGAGAATTACCTGAGCTAGAATAAAGGAAGGAACAAAAGAGGAGCAGTCTGGACACTCAACCCATTCTTTCTTTATGGTAACCACCCAGCCCATAGAGAAATGGAGAATTCTGTAGAGTGTCTGCTTCACTGCAGGATTTACTCCATTCTGCTTTAAGAGTAAGCTTCTGTAATTTCCAGACACATTAATAGATTCATTTGGTTTTGTAAGGATTGAATTAGACTATGTATGTGAAAACACCTTGCTCAGGACCTGGTGATGGGAAGCAATTAAATCTAAATTTTGCTTATCAGATCCACATATACATTGTTCTTTAGAAAGTTGTAGAGAAGAATTTGGCCACCTGCTTTCTGTCTTTCCAGTTTCGGATTTTCCACCATTTGGCAGTGTATTGTGTGTTCTTGCAAACTGGTTGTATATGTAGACCAGTTGTAGGTAGGAGTGGGTAGGGTTTTCAGTTCTAAGGTCAGCCCTACATTTGGTGCATATAGTGTGACTCAGGTGAACATCCTCTGTTCCTTTGTGTTCTGTAGGTCTTCTCTCAGTCTTCCAAAGTACATAGTTATGAAACATGAGAATCATCTGATGAATCTGTGCAACCCACCTACCTAGACTCTCCACAGTAGAATCATGAATATGTGTTTTAAAATTTTTATTATGTGCATTTTGGGGTTGCATTTGAATATGTATTTTTAGGGAGCTGCCCAGCATGTTGACTTTGGAACCTAGCCAAGAGGAGAATTCTGTGGGGTAGGGTATTTTGCTATTAACTATTAACATTTCTGATCCTGTTTTAGTTTTTATTATTAGGAAATGCCTACTACGTTATTCATCTAGATTTAAAAGCAAATACTTTCAGTTATTAAATAAGTCAACTATTTATTAGATAAGTCATTCATAAGATTGGTCATTTAGTAGATAAAAATAGAATATTTAATTTTTCATATTTAAAAAACTGAACATAATAAATTAAGTAGTTTATTTTGGAGGTAACTGGGGCCTTTGATTTCCCCTCCCAGGTATCACTGAAAGGATCACTTGAGGTTTGGTTTTTTTGTTTTTGATAACCTGAGTTTTAATTATTATCAGTACATAACAGTTATACATATTTACAGGATTTTGATACAAGCATACAATGTATAATGATCAAATTAATAACCTGGGTTTTAAATTACATTCTTTTTTCATTTTAGAAGGGAACTTGAGGTTTTTCATAATTTACGTTGAAAATTTTCCTGAAAATTCAGTTTGCTAAGGAATACACAGTTCATCTCTGATTTACTAGGGTGGGAAGCTCTTTTAATGTTAAGTTTGCTATATCCTACTAACTGTTTCTGTCTTCACTTTTCCTTCCTTTTTCATTCATGAAGCATTTTTTTTTTTTATGTATGTATGCTTGGTGCTACTCAATCTACTTTTTCTTGGATTGTGTACTATCAGTTGTGCTCCTGTCCTTTATCCCTAGTCCCTTTCTGTCCCCTTACATCTTTTCCTCAGTTTATGTACAAAATATGTTTCCTCATACTAAAATGACCAACCCTCCTCTCAGCTTTGCTACTCTTCAGTCTATCCTTTGATCTCTTTGCTTCCCTATTCTGGCCAACATTCTTGAAAGATTAACTGTATTTGCTGCATCCACATCTTGACCTTTTGCAGTTTGGCTTCTACTCTCACCACTTTATCGGAATTCCACTTTCAAGGAGTCACCAGTATCTTCTCACTTTTCATATCTAGCAGTTTTTTCTAAGCTCTTTTTCTCTTTGACCTTTTTGCAGTTAAGTGGGGATGTTGATCACACTCTCCTTCTTGGCTTCTCTCTTCTCTTGGCATATGTGACACTTCAGACTCAGTTGTCCAACCTCTGTGACCATCGTTTTCTTCTTTCTTTGCTGAATCATCCTCTGCTTTTGATAGATAAATATATTTATTAACACATTCTTTTGTCTCTCCTACTTTTTGTGCATTATTTGTTAGTCCATTTCAGATTCGGGAGCCAGGACAAATCTATAGGGTAGACTTTGGGGAATTCTTGGGCTGAGCTGAATCCAGAGGGAACTTACCTGAGATGGCCAAAGGAAGGGAGACTAGAATGGAAAGCCAATGTTGTGGTCAGAAAAATGGTGCCCAAATATATCAAGTCTGAAAGGTAAGGTTGAATCAGAGAATAAGCAGTAAGATTGTCAGTTTGGACGATGGAAAACAGGATAAATGAATGGGTCAAGAACATGAATGTGTATACGTGCCAGATCACTTTCTACATAAGGGCCTAATGTGTGTGTTACCTAAGGGCGTGATATCGTTAAGGAATTGCACTGGGGCTTTGGCTTCAATAATCATTTTTATGGAGAAGAACTTCAAATCTGTCTCTGAAGCCCTGTTAACATATTCTAATGAACCAGAGCTCTCTTCCCATCTTCTTAGGTGGTTTCACCTGGATGTCCGACTGATACCCTAAATTTAACATATCCCAAATCAGACTTATCCTCTTTCTCCTGAAACTGACTTCTCTTTTGAGATTCCTAATGTCTCACTGTTCTCTGTCATTCAAAAATTCAAAGCCATCCTTGATACTCTTTTTAGCCCTACACCTAGCAATCTGGAAAAGTATTGTCAGTATTATCACCATGGTGTCTTGTAACTGACACCACCTTTTCTTTTCTTGTACTTCAACCTGACTGCTGCCCTACACTCTTGCCATAGCCCTTATTTAGTATCCCTTAACCCCAGTCCTATTCATTGCTGCCAGTGTGATGTTTCCAAAACTTAATTGTGAATTTAAAAGATACTTTAAGCTTAGCACAACATTCCCAGCCAGAGATGATTGCTTCCCCCTCAGTATTCTTGTAGAACTTAACGCTTTCTACCATTATGCATATGTTTGTAATTACTATTATATACTAGATATTACAAATATATATATTTATATTTCTGTATGTGAATTGCCAATCCCCATAGATTGTAAGCTCTTTGGGAGGCAGGAACTGTGTCTTGTTTACTTTGTATCCCAGTATTTCCTTGTATAGACATTCAACAGATATTTGCTGACTGGAATTAAACAGCTAACTGAGCTGAAAGGAATCTGATCCCATTAATAGTAGGTGTTCTGTAATTGTCATTTTAATTTGATATTAATATTATTTTTTTGTGCATTTGTTTTATTCTGAAAAGCTTTTTTATTAAGCTGTGCTGATGGCATAAATGGAACAGTTAACTGGAAGACCAAACAGGCCAACAGTTTTATTATCAGCAGAAAAATGGCTGCTGGGAAGCAAGATGGTGAGTTTAGGTTGTAAATCTAAATACCTTTCGGGGAGTCAATTAAGTGTCCACTTTGAATATTCCTTTTGCTTTCTTAGTCATGTGTGGTTTTTTTTTTTTGATAAATCAATCTGAAAAAAAATTTTGTTTTCCTAATCTTCTAAAACCTCTTATCTTCTATGTTCTTAATCCATTATTTTCCGAGTGTTTTTTCTTTGTTACAGCTTTCCCCTTTAAAAAAAAAAAAACTAAAAACCATTCCCATGTTTTTAACCTATTGTTCTCTCTTATCCAGTCACTAGCTTGCCACTTACAAAAATTGTCCCAGTGTGTGAACTATAACAAGTTATTTATAACATTGAAAAACATTAAGAAATATATTTAACATGTATTTTAAAATAGCATTTTTGTAACCTTAGAAAAATGATCATAAACTATTTTGGCTAATTTTGGATGATTTTGTTGCAAAACCAAATTGATATGTTTTGCTCTTAAATACTTAGTTGGCACTTGTTTTCTATGGGAAAGATGACACATGAATGACTGATCCTTCTAAATTTTTCTTTTCTATCCATAAATGTGTCCATCAGCAATATTCCAGGACCTTTGAAATAATGTATTTTATTAGGGAGATTAGGCCTTACTTAATAGTCAAAGTATTAGTTATTTTCAAAATATTGATTACCATTATGAACTATCACTTAATATTTCTTGACTTTTTTGATTTTATGATCCTTCCTCCACACATACACAATAATGTTCATGTGATCATGAACATGAACAAAATAATAGAGTGGTTTCTCTAACTTTAGAGTAACTAAAATGTCTATAAAAATAATAATGTTAAATATTTTTAAAAGAACAGTAATTTTATGAGGAGATGGCCTTACTGCCAGATAAAACCTGCTGGGTACTTGTAAGGAGTGATTCCTGGCTTACCTCATTTTCTTCATACATCTCTGAAGTTGGGGTCACTCACTTTTTTACAGCTGGTACCAAATTACTCTTCAGCTGGCATCTTCTGCCCCCAGATATGTTTCATGGTATGACAAAGGTTCCCAGCATCTTTTCTTTGTGGCTGTCTTTGAAACAAATCCACAAATACCTGTGCATTTTTAAGGAATTTTCATTGCTAATATCTATAGGAAAACATGAAAAGTTTTATATTAATAATAACTTCCCATGAAAAGATCACAAAAATTTGTTTTAAAAAGCACTTGGAACCACTTGTTCTGGTACTCAAGCCCATGCATGGTCTCATAGTCCTTTTTTCCACATCCTCTTTAGATATTTCCAGTGAATTCTCTGTAGTTCCTTCAAGGGAATCACCCCTGATTACCTTTACCTAGCTGGTTCCTTGATCAAGTTGAGGCCATCAGCTTCTTTGGCACACCCACTTTTCCTCTTTTCTAATCTTTTTTCTTGTTAGGGTTCTCAGATGTCCTCGACTGTTGCAGTCTGCACTGTACTTCTGCTCTTCATCTCCAAAGGACTTGGGGCCTGCCCAGGCTCCTGGTGCCCGATACAGGATCTACTAAGACTCTTCCTCTGGACTTCATACCATTTGTCACTAAATTGTAGTCATTCTTTCCTTTTTCTTCAGTTGTTTGTTCTTTAACTTTGATACCTAGAACTACTGTCCTCTCTGAGCATATTCTTCCTTTTCCTGTATGATTTGCCAAGAGTACTCTCTAACCAGCTGTTAGACCCAGATGAGTCATCTGTCATGGTGCTGTTCTTAGTGAAATGTGTTTCAGAACCTTGACATAGCATCCTCTAGAATCTCCAAGAGATGCAGTCTCTTCTGAGTTCAGACTTCATAATGGAACCTTACACTGATTTTTCTCCTTAGGACCTGAGGGATAACTATAGTTTTCAAGACAGAAATGATCAATCCATCTCGAATCTACTGAGGTAAACCAATTCAGGTTATCATATTGTCTTATCTGTTTCTCTTGATTTCATCCATTAGATTCTTCTCTGATCCTTGTCTCCTCATCCTATTTTAATCCTATCATTATAGTTTTGTATTATCAAAATATACAGAGAGTAATACATTTCATAAACTGTATAAAGAGAATTGTTTCATCACTTTTAAAATTATAATACCAAATACTAGTAGCTTGTATAGCAAGGCCATTTTAAATGCTATCTCAGATGTCTAATGTCCTTTGAGATGTTCTTGACCATGAATCCCAATCATCTCTTTTTGACAATTTCAAGAGAGCACAAAAGATTATAAGAGCATTTACATAGTAAAATAAATTCAGCAATTATATTTTTTGTGTAACTGTCTTTGAAAATAATATTCCAATTCTTAATGAAAGAAGTAGAATAATGTCTCTTCTATAAATAGGATTCTGAGGAATATGAATACCTCAGACCAACACATTTGACATCATTCTACCTCAGCACACAATAAGTGGTTACAAAAGTCATAAATAGTACTCTAAATATGGAATCACTTCTTTTTTTTCTGGGGCAGGAGTAGGGGAACATAAAATTTAAAATTCACCCTGAAATAATTTAAATTTAAAGGGAATAAGCCTCCACATTACCCATTTATATATTTTACTTTACCATCTTCAAATTTACCTTTCTCACTTAGGACAACTCACATTTTAAAATGGGTTAGCCTTAGGTTTACTGACAGACTTTCATTGTGTTTTTCCTAAGAAACTCAGATAAAGTCAAAATTATTGTGACCTGATTTCCTAATTATTTTTTCAACTTAAACATAAAACTTTAACTGAATAATCATGGAAATGAAGTAATATATACTGTGGATAACTTGACAGAATTCTCTTCTACCATCTAAAAGGAGTCTCTTCCTTGGCTTACTGACAGTCAAAGGACTGCATGACTTGAAGATCAAAATATCTCTCTAGATGAATTCTTTTCCCCCTTGGTTGGAGAGGAGCAGAAAGTGCTCCCAGAGCTGAAAATATCCATTCTTTTTTGCTTCTGAAAGGTGGCAAAGTCAAGGGAAGAATCACAAAGTCACAGGTCTTTAAAGGACCATCTACACAAAATGTAAGGTTCTCCTCATAAGCTCTGGCTATGAGGGCTAAAATATCTCCTCCTCTAACCTTCAATTTTGTTTCTTTCTTTAAACACGAGTTTGTTTGAAATTGAGCTTGTCAGCTCACGTCTTTCCATTGTGCAGTGTAATTAAGATAACTTTATGAAATAATAGAGTAAATTTGGGTTATCTGGTCAAATCCCGATTCTTCATAAAACAAGGAGAGATAATTAAGAAAATTACTGTGTTACACAACATAATAAGCTCACTGTAGTGGAATGTAGTAATATTAATAAACTGTACTATTACCAAATATATTATTAGTTTATGATTTCAAATCAAGAAAATACTTGACTACCCTGGTTAAAGTCCTGTCTGTTCCTTTACTAGTCCTATAGGCTTGAACTTGTCATTTAGTCCCTCTAGGTTTAATTTTGTCATCTGTAAAATGGACTGAATTCTTCTAGGAAAGCAAGTACATGCCAACTCTGATTGGTGGTAACAATCCTTGGTTGAGTAGGAGACAGAGGCCATACCCAGGTAGGAAGTAATACTATGATCTGCCTTTTAATAGAGAAAGATATGTGGCATGCCCAGCTTCTGTCAACTATTATAGTGTTCTATTAAATTAGGCTTATTGATCACCAACTAACAACGATTTGCAGTCTTTTTCCGACTGACATTTGAGAAAAAAAAGAAAAATGCATACAATCCTGTAGTGATTAAAATATTTAATTCCAGTTTGGAAAAATTAAAGTAAGTGGCTTTGGTTGGGGAAAAAAAATCTCTTGAAGAGACTCTTCTACTTTCTTACAGAAAAAGATCTAAGTAATTGTTTCTCTCCTACCTCATGTAAAGAAAGGTGGCCATATCTCTTAGAGAAATGAAATTTACAAAGGCAATCTAATGCCTTCCCTGTGATGAATTTCATACCCTAGGTATGGACTACCTGTGACATAAACAAAAACAATAGCTGCCCACTGCTAAATGAATGGCCTGCAGTACTTTGATGTTGAGTAAACTCAAAGGTGAAAGTCAGACAGCTGAGAAAAGCTTTTGATTCAAAGCCAAGATTTATAAAGTTGGATTGATAAAACACAAGGTAAATCTTCACAAGAAAAAAAAAAAAACCCAAACAGGTCATGTTTTGACCTGGCTGGATATTGACACTCTTAAAATATTTTTGTGTAGCAATTGTCTGGTTTAATAATTAAATTTCAATTTGACTATAGTAACAACATGTTAAAATATAAATTAGGAAGGAATCTGTAAATATATCTGGCTCTGAAAACCCTGAAATGAATTCTCTCGATGCAGATAGCAAAAGGGATTTGTCTCTTGTAATCAATTCCTGTGAATTGGAGTGCTTGTGTATACAGGGGCTCTGAGTCTCATAAAGAGCTTTGGATGTTAAAACTATAAAATATGAGACAAGAAGAATTATTTTTTCCTGTCAGTGCTTAAAACTTTAATCAGCAGGGGCAATCATACCTAGTTGCTTAGGCAAAAATTTATTTTAAAAGTTAATACCTGATAGGTGGCTATCAGTACTCTGGTTACATTCTAAACATATTTAAAATTTTTCTTCATCATTCTTATCCAAAATTTTTTCCAGATAATACTTACCATTAAGGCAATACTATGAACAATTGGGAAATATATATTATTTTATTTAAGTAATTTGGACTCATTTAAAGCACCTTTGTGATGTTTCCCAGCTTACATCTTAAAATTCAATTGATAAAATTGAAATGCTTTTAGAAATAGCCTTTAATTTCTTACTAATAAGTTACTTATTAATTATAGTATGTTACAGTATTTCTTAGGCTGATTTAGCTATGATAAAGGGTAATATGTCATTTAATCTATTGGTCTCTGTGTAAATTATATAGTATATTTCTCACATCTCAAATCTGTAAGAAATTATTTTATACAACACATTAAATCCATTTTGATTTGACAGTTCATATTTACATAATATATGGGTTGAATTAAGATTTTCAATTGTACATTTATTTATTTCTGAGTGTATTTAATAACCCGGAGTTTCTGCTGCAGTCGCCTCAAGTAATGACTATCTCCCAATTATAGCAAGATCATCTATTCAGAAGTGTACTGCGTCAACCAAGAACTAGGAAATAAACCACAAAAGGGTCTTCAGGCTGCTGAAATAGATACCGCAAATCTAGGCTCCTGTTTTTTACATCTAGCAGAGCCCTGTGTGCGTTAAGCAGTACGTATTTGCTTGTACTTTAATGCACAATCTCTTATTCGGTAGTCTGGTTTCTAAGCCTGCAGCAGATTAATAACAGCAAATTAGAAGCGATAGAGAAGTCGCTAAAGTAAACACACTGATGGCAATGAGAAATGACAGCTGGCAACTTGTCTACAGAGAAGAAAACATAAAATCTATAAAATACACAACCTTAAAAAGTATTAGCAGACTGGGACTTGCAGTGTGATCGGTAAATGACAAGGCAACCAAACAGTCCGTAAGGGAGTCACTATGTAATAGAGTGCAATAATTGATGTGCAAAATGATGATCTTGTACCGTCATGAAAAAGGATCAACCACAGAGTACTTTAGAAAAATCAGCTCTCTGGAATAATTCATTCCATGGGGTTCCTGATAAATTGAGATTTTACTGTGTCCTTATAAACCTTAAAAATTAGAAATGGGTGATATAAATCCACCTTTTAAAGTGATTAACTTGTTGATAGAGCAACTATAAAGAGAGATCTAAACATAATTGGCACCTAATAAAAATCATCTGGACATAAATATTGACAATACTTTATGACTTCTCATAGATTTCAGAAGAGACACGGCTTTATGATTTAAATCTAGCTGGAACTTGCAGGATCTCACACTCCATGGCTGTTTTATCTTTATATCCACGTACTTATTCTTGGTGATGCAGAAAAAGGGCTGGCAAGTGTTCTTCGGACTTTTCTGCAGAGAAGGGACTGCATGCATGCCTGTGCACATGCATATGCCATTAAGAATGATTGTGTTAATTGTGTAGTTACGTGCCATAGATTTATTAGCACTGTACCACCATAATGCTTTCAAAATTTAATGTTTATTAAATGCATCCGAATTTGCTTTTGTTTCTAGGTAATTGTAAGCAAGCACACAAATAAATGTGCAGCCTTACGTTCTTATCATGGAGACAGAAAATTTCCATCAGACTATTCGTAAAGAAAGATGGGAAGCTGTTTAGTTAACCTGAGATCCCACTTTATTGCTTCTGCTATCATAGTCTGTTATTTGAATCTTGGCTCTGTGCTGTCACATAATATACAGTTGTTGAAATGGTCTTTAGACTCCGTGCCTTATGATAAAACATACAGAGAATTGGAACTACATTACTGCATTTAGGGAGAATGAAATAATTAACCTGGCAGCTTGTTTACATGCTCTTTTGGCTCTTTCTACTCAGATATGTAATTTTTCCTTTAAAAATTCTATAACTTATGACTACCTGTTTTCAGAAGTTTTTAATCTTTGCAAATCTAGCTCTCCTTGCTATTTGGAGATGATGATTTTGACCCCCTGTGGGTTGGATTTTGGTTTAATAGTTTTCTCCATTATTAGTGATAGAATTGTATGGATTTAGCCACACGCTGGTTTCCAGTTTCATTTGTATCCAGTGGCATGTGTTTGCAGAGGTAATGGATTTGCAGCTGTAGAATATTGCAAAATCATGCGATACACAGAGAGGCCAAACCCTGTGACCTTGGCTTGATTAGCATGGCCCTGTACACATGTATATTTCAGAGATTATTAGATCTTAGTGTTGTGGATTCTTAGTGTTTAAATTTGATTTTCAAGGATTGCTCTTAAGGAAAACAATATGCTTTGAGCTTACTGTTTGTGAATACTGCCCAGGCGTATGCGAGTGCAACATGTGTTAATGGTTAGTAACAGCCTCTGTGGATCTTGGTGCAGACCCTATCGTCATTATTTTTATAGTTCATGTTTAGAACAAGAGCCTAGAGCTTCGCATTCTCTGTGTCATTTGTTGTTTTTGAAAGGAAGTATATAGGAGTAAATACTGCTCAAATAGCCTCTGTTGAAGAGCCATTTGTTTTGCAAGTAACAAACGGGAAGGGTAGAGGGAAAGGGCACTTCTTTAAAATGTTTTGTAGGTGCCCATAATTTAAACTGATGTTACAGAAAGGAAGTATTATTTTTACAAACAAAACGTAGGGGTTTAGTCATTTTCCATTTGTAGATGATGAATATGTCATACATCTGTATCATGTTTTTCTCAAAGTGAATGGCATACTATACTTAAAGTATAGCAGGTTTTACTGTGGAGTTGCCAAGGTAACTGGCCAGCAAGTATGCAGTTCAGCAGATTGCAGAAAGGCAATTGAGTACACATGAATAAAGAAATGTGCATGTCATCTTAAAACCCAAGAGGGCCATCGTAGATTGTAGCTTGCTTCTATAGATCGCAGAAATGTTTTTTAAGAAAACAGAAACTGAGATGTTCTATACTAGTTTTTAGAGTGAGGTGATATGGAGTGGCAGGAACCTTTTCTTTAATGGTTCCACTTCAGACCCTGTGGAGGGCGATACAGAAAATAGAATCATTTCAATATTATTTAATATGAGCAACTTTTCATTTTGCTTTATAAGCTAGCTTTTACCACCTTATAACAGCAAAAACTAAAGGAGATTATTAGCAGTTTATAATGACAATAGAGAATGGTAATCTATAAAGTGCTGTACTTTAAGCACGATACATATTTAGTTCACTAATAGGAAACTTGTGTTTACATCTATAGTGCTTTGTATTAGAATGTTCTCATCCATTCTGTAGGCATTGATAAACTGATTCAAATACGACAGACACTCTTCTAGGTGCTGAGAAAATAACAAGGTAAATAAAACCCAGTGCTGGACTGCAAGGTGTTTTTGATCTCTAAAAAGAATAAATTAAATAAGCTCCGGAGAGATTCATTTAGAGTTTTTGAAATGTTTCTGTGCTTTGTCTGTAGGGTTGTGTTCCAGAACTTAAACATTGTTACGTATAGAGTGAAATAACTTCTTAGCAGGAGTTCAAAACTCTTCATAAATTTGATTTCTTTTTTTCTTCCCAGTTTTGCTTCCCCCTACTTAAATATACTCTAGGATCTAGCATCACTGATATCAAATTTATCTTATGGATGTCTCTCTGATTTAATAACAATTTAGAATATTAAATGTGCCTAATTTGGTTTATATACTGTTTGAAAAGTCTCCAAACGTAAGTTAAGTGTTTTTCCATATTTTGTCCTGAAATCACCTCCCTTTAAAACTGTTATCAACAGTTCTCTTGCATGTTGCTTCAGTTTTCCCAGAAATTTCTACATAGTGAGACTCTTCTTTACAGTGTAAGCTGAAAATTAAGGGCATATCTCGTATCACTGGCTTAATTTCCTTCCTCGAAAGGGCCCCACAGTATCCCACTGTTGTGTCTGACATACATATCCACTGCTGAAATACCCGAATTCCCCATCTCTGAGTTTCAGAATCTGACTACTGTGGGATTTTAAAAGCCATATTGAATTCTACTTCTTCCATAAATCTTTCCCAGATCTTTTCAACCTTGATGGCTCCTCCTGTATTTCCAGGTTTTGCCAGAGCAGTTTATACCTCTGCAATAATAGTTAGGTGGATGTTGGTCTCCCAAACCAGATAGTTAACTCATGGAAAGCAGGGACAGGGTCTCTTTCATCTTCACATTCCCCATAGCCACTAGTATTCAGGGCATGTTGTGGTATCAAACTGGTAAAAAAAATTTCTTATCCTTACTATTTTTCTGTGATTCATTCATTTTTGTTATTTGGAATGGGCTCATTCCTACAGGTAAGTAAATTGTTCTTGGACAGAAGTAGGTTACTGTAAATGCCATAGGAAGATCACTTTTGAATACTAGTACAAAACAAGTCAGGAAAGAATGAGTCTCCCTACATACCTAATTTAAACCTAACTTGCAGCTTCCTTCCTTCTGTTACATAGCCTTTGAAGTTGTTTTTGGTAGTAAAGCTATGGATACCTGAAGCTACAAGCCAAATATTTTAGTTCAGTTCTCCTTTTTTTTTTCTTTTTTTGGCAGCCATCCACAGAACTACAGGGACAAGTTTTCACAGATAAAGAAACATTTTGTGGGAGTTTTTATTTTTATGCTGAAAAATTTATTGTCAGTGATCTTGCTATCCAGGGCTTTTAGTAAGTTGTAAGCTTACAGTGAGCAGCCTGGGGGTTCTTAAGGTTAATTACCACATTTACAAATCCATCAGTGACTAAGAGAAAGGACTGGCTTGATAGGGTTTATCTGTCTAAAAATTGCAGCTGCTAGCCAATCAGGAAGATAGAAATCCAAAAGAGATTGTAGAGGTGACAAGGGTAATGGCAATAATGTGTTGGTGGAGAGGATGACATCAGAGCAAAAACAATAGGTGGAAACTAATCAAACCAATTTGGCCATTTTAATGTACTCACATCATATGCCTTAAGTAACTAGTAAATCATGAAATCTGCCCCATTTCACTTAAATTATTTGTGCTGAATTTTATTGTGTAATTGTTATTGCTTATTTAAAATGTAGCACAATATAATAGAGTATGCTTGAATTATTAAATGTCAAGATCAGAGAAAATGGAATAAATCATTTCTAGGAGAGAGATGAGGAGTGAATACTCAGGAAAAGTATTCAATGCATTTTTATAAGTATATATGAAAGTCACCTTACATGTATTGATGGTATTATATAGACTGATGTGCTTTGTCTGGAAAACAATACAGTATGTATTCTTACAATTTAAAAATTACTTTATGCACTTTGTTTTTAAAAAAGGAAGGAGAAAAAAAACTGTAGCAATTATGCAGTTACCTGTTCCTGTGATGTATTTGGTTCATAAGAATTTCAAAAAATATCTTATGGATGTCTTTCTAATTTAATAACAATTTAAAATATTAAGTATGCCTAATTTCCTTGATGTACTGTTTGAAAAGTCTCTAAACACAAGTTGTAAATGTTTTTCCATGTTTTGTCCTGAAATCACCTTCCTTTAAAACAGTTAGCAGCAGCTCTCTTGTATGTTGCTTCAGTTTTCCCAGAAATTTCTACATAGTGAGACTCTTCTGAGTGTAAGCTGAATTATTAAGGGTATATCTCATTATTTGTCTTTCCGTCTCTTATCTTTCCTCTTTGTTTTCAGTGTACACTATTTTCTCCAAGGTGCACTCTGATCGGAATGTATACCCATCTGCAGGTGTCCTCTTTGTTCATGTTTTGGAAAGAGAATACTTTAAGGGAGAATTTCCACCTTATCCAAAACCTGGTATGTTCTTTGTGGACAAAAGTGGTTATTTTACTGAATTTTTCTTTTTGTTCAGTGTGTATATTCTATACGGTATATGATCAACTATCATTAACATTATTTGAAATGGTCTGGATATGTGATAAATTGATTGTTGTAGGACATTTCTCATTTTAAGACTAGAAATTTAATTATAGAAGGAGATTTATTTTTGAATTTTAAGGAAAGTATGTTTCTAGATTCCCAGTCTTGAGTTTTATGCCTCTGACAAATGATCTACCTATATTCACAAAGAAATAATTATAGCTGTAAAATTATGATTTCCTATATCAAGACTTAGATTCTTACATAGCACATTGACTTCTGGAAAACTATACATATGTTGTAGACAAGAATGAAATATATTAAATAAGAGTTGTTTAGAAAGCTTTTATAATAGGAGGTAATTTTATATAACTTCAAAATAATATAATGAAGGTTAATTTTTTCTTCAAAGTAATACAATTTATGAAGTCTTATTTAATTCTGTTGATTTAAATACATTATTTTAAATGATCACAAATGCAGTCAAATTAATAAAGATGCATGAAGTATAGCAAGAAAAAAACATATTAAGTTTTTTTTTATTATTTCAAAATATTATGGGGGTACAAGTGTTTTTGTTACATGGGTGAATTGTATAACGCCAAAGTCAGGGCTTTTAGTGTGCCTGCCACCAGAGTAGCATACTTGGTACTCAATAGGTACATTTTTATCTCTCCCCTCCCCACTCCCCCCCTTCTTAGTTTCCAGTGTCCTTTACACCATTATATGACCATATATACCCATTGTTTAGCTCCCACTTATTAGTGAGAATATGTGGGGGTTTTTTGTATTAAGTTATAATTCAGGTAACAAAAATGAATTTTCTGAAAATCATGTTTTGTAGGAACACATTTTTAAATTGGAATTGATATAATTTTGTGTAGATATATGATGAATAGCATACCTGAAAACTTTCATAGTATACAGTTAGCCATGTTCTTAATAATATTCAAGAAAAAAGGTAATGTTTTCATCAATTATTTAAAAAATGTTTTCTTATGAAACATTTCATGTTTGCAAAACTCTATAGCTAAATCTTTTCAGCAGCATCTCTAACATTTGAGAAGAAAATACGTAGTTAGAAGCATAGTTTCTGGAGTCAGTCAGGATTAAAGTCTAGTTCTACCGTTTACTATGACCATGGAGAAACCACTTAGTATGGAAAATAACATGTTCTATCAATAAAATTAGAGCCGATAATAGTACTACTTTCATAGCTATGTTTGAAAATCAATGAAATAGTACTTGTAAAGCACTTATTTAATATTTATATTTAATACTTATTTAATAAATAATGCTATTATTATTGCTTCTTATTAATAAATGCTGTCATTATTATAGTTGTTTTGGATTTGTAACATCTTTTTCATTCTATCCTCCAATGTTTTAAAATTATATTATTTTTATTTTGCCAATACTTTTATGATTTTGAAATATTCTTTAACATTAGTTTGATAGTATCCAGAGTTTCAGCAAAGGAATGCTTCTCAAAAGAATGAATACATCAGTATAACAATTAGGGAATTTTTCTGAAAGATAGTTATCTCAGTAGTAGAACTATGTTACTCTTAGATAACTGAAAAAAAAAAGAAAAAATAATCCAAGAAAGTTGTATGAATATGCTTTCTTCATTGCATCAAATTTCTAGACAAATTAAACAACCAAAAGGATATCTTTTTAAAATGGGGCCCTAATCAAATTCACAGATGAATTTTGTGTATGCGTGTGTGTAGTTTGCTACAAATGTAAGAAAAAAAAATTTAGACAGAATGTTTTGATTGAAACTACCAAAGGAGCATGTGTGAAAATAACTGTCTTATGTCTTAATTTTGTGATTCTTATCTAGGTGAGGTTAGTAATGATCCCATCACATTTAACACAAATTTAATGGGTTACCCAGACCGACCTGGATGGCTTCGATATATCCAAAGGACACCGTATAGTGATGGTGTCCTTTATGGATCTCCAACAGCTGACAATGTGGGGAAGCCAACTATCATTGAGGTAATTTACTTAGAGAAAAATTTTACATATATTATATAAACATATATATGCACATACACACTGTATATAATTTGAGTTTTATGTGCAGTAAAGAAAGAAAATGAAATCTATGAGGATTTGGAAGGAAGAAATTGAAGAGTTGATAGATTATTTTAAATTTTAAAAAAAGCTAGCAGTGAGCTATAGGATCACTATAGGAAACTCTAGAGTTAGGGCTAGAGTTAGGATTAGGGTTAGGGTTCCATTTCTACATATGAATAACATATTGAGAAAATAATTTTTTTAAAAGATACCATTTTTAATAACAATAAAAATTATAAGGTACTAGGAATAAATCTAACAAAGTATGCAAGGTTTCAAGTCTAGGTAGCTTAAAGATTAAATGTGAAAAGCGAATTTTAAACTATATATTAAAATGTAGAAGAATCTCTTTCTAACTTTGAGGTATGGAAAGATTTCTTAAATAAGACCTGAATATTTGTATTTAAGAGAAAAAAAAGTTGATAAATTTTAATACATTAAATTTGTAAACTTCTGTTCATCAACCATTAATCCAGAAACCATTTTTTTAAAAAGCCATAAACTGGGAAAAGATATTGTCAATGCATATAGCTGACTAAGAGTGAGTATCTAAAAATGTAAAAAGGAATCCTACAATTTAATTAGAAAAAAACATTTCACTAAAAAGGAAAAACAAATGCCAGTAAACTTTGGTAAAGAAGCTTACTCTTATCAGTAATAAAGATTATTCAAATTAAGACCACAATGAAAATTTTACCATCAGTAAAATTCACTACATGTGAATATGGGAATTGGCATAACCACTTCGGAAAACAGTACTGAAGTGGCAGTTAATGGGAGGAGAGTCCTACCACGGTTTTAGACCCTGATTCCTCCAGGATAGTTGATCATAGGGTACAGTGATACATAGTTCCCTATCACTATACCCTATGATCCAGCAGTCCCACTTCTAGGTAGGTAGCCGAAAGAAATACTTGCAAATGCCCTCCTGGAAGTCATTTGCAACAGTGCTCATCAAGCACAGCGTTTGTATAGCAAAATACTGGAAACCCACAAAACAATAGAGACCCAAAAGTCTATCAGTAAGAGAATAGATTAATATATTGTGGTGTACTCACACAGTGAATGTTAAGAGCAACAATAAACTTCAGTTTTCCCAGCAGCATGGATAAATATTTTAAAGACAATGTTGAATTTAAAAAAAAAAGAAATACCAGAAGATACATAGGGTTTACCATTTTGGGACAGTTCAAAAACAAACTAAACCATGCATTTTAAGCATATATACATTAATACTAAAACTATATTTAAAATGAATGGGCTGTTCAACAGCAAATTCATAATGACTATTTCTGATTGGGGACAGGCAAGGGTCTAGGATATGAGAGAAACACATGCGTTGAGATGGTTTCATAAGAGTTCATTATGTTTTTATACTTTATGACTAACATGGTATTATGAATATGTGTTAAAAATATACTAAAATGATGAAGATAAAAATTTAGCATATCCTTCATATAATAAGTAGTTTCTGTAAATAACTTATTTATATATCCATATGTAGTAACAGGTATAGCATTTTAAAATATTCTATTAATTTAGTCAAGAATTTACATATCAAACTAATATTTTATGTAAATCTGCTGATTAATTCATTCAGTAAATGTTTATGTGAAATATTTAGATTTTAAGCATCTAAAATAGATCAGGCACTATTTTAGAAATAGAGGACCAAAAATAAGGCATGCACACATACACACACTCTCTTTTGCTTTGAAGGTCTTCACATAATCATAAGTAAAATGGGAGGGTATTACAGTATTTAAAAATCTCAGAAGTGATAGAAGGACTACATTCTTTCATAGCCATTAAAATTAAACATTGAATATAAAATCAGATAATAAAGTTCTTCCTCTCAATATGAAATATTCTTCACTCCCTTCAGCAGCCTAGGATTTTTTAAAAAAGATATTTATTAGAATTTATGAAATTTTTAATAATAAAATATATGATGAATAAAGGAAAGCTAGTGATAAAAATATTGCTATTAATTTGAAAATATCAATTGTTTTTTGAGCTGAAGCTTCAAGATATAACAAATAGTAGAGGATTCATTCTCTTTTCTCCATGGAAAATATGATAAAATTTTTTGCTTGGTAAACTTTTTAAATCATGAAGTTTCCCAAATAAAATTTAGTTTGCATTTTTGCATTTACTTCATTTGAACAATAGTTCTAAGTTCTTTTTATTGGCTAGTCTTAATTTTAATGTTCACTGTCAGGCTAATTGATTAGGTATCTCAATAGATAGCAGCAAGGAAATGATTAAATCTGATGGAAATTTGACATACCATGGAGAGAGAAGTTCTTTTAACTTGGTGGAATAATATGCATTTCAGAATATATACCTTTTAAGTATTTTTTAAAGTTTGGAATCATTTATTCCAAAATTCTGATTCTTACTGTTTTAACTCTCAAATATTATTTCTAATGAGTGTAATTTATTTCTTTTGAAGTCCATATGTGATGTATAAAAATCTTTGATACTTGTTTTTAAATGCACAAAATGTTTCTTTTTTAATTTGAGTCAGTTTTATACTCTTCTTTTGTCTCAGTGTCAACTCCCGCTGCTATCACTGCCAGAAGGCTAGTGCTGGGATTCTAAGACTTTGACACAATCATTTGTGGTTTTGAGGTATTGCAGACATGTCTGAATGATTTAATATCTGTTATAAAGTTAATCATTCTTTGATTTTTTGAAGCTATATCCTGTAGTTGGCCTTTGCTTTGTTTGTTGTTTGCAGTGGCTGTTTCTGAGTTGACTTTGATGGAAGTTCATTGGCCCTACAAATGTTTACTAATACTGGACTCTCTGAAGGGATTGATTTGTGTTTTTGAGCATGTGCTGTAAGCTTACTTAAGACTGTGATCTTTATTGCTTTACTACCATTATAAGTGAGAGATGATTTCCAAGGGGTCTTTTAGGACATTTTGTGACTGGTATGCAGTTTAGTCTAAATGCAAACAACACAAAGATGCGCTTGTTTTGAAGTGTACATTCTATTATAATCCTTAAACTCCATTTAAAAGTACAAAAATGTATTGTTTAGATTTTTTAAAAAACTTCAGGACGTCACCGGTAAGTAATTCATAATGGTTAATCCATTTATTAATGATGCATCTGCATTGCTACTGGGACTTAATGGCTTTCTGTGAAGGAGTCTTTCTGACTTTAACTTTTTGTTTCAGCACATTAAATAGACCTAATTATTTATTTTCCCATAATGTTGCTAAAAGCTCCAAGTTCTTATTACCCAGAGAAGGAATATTTTGTAAGTATATCAACAAATAATGAAAATGGAAAGAACAACAATTTGTTTTCAGTTTTGTCCTTAATGAACTTCATTTTACAAATAACATTTCACTTCTTTAATATGATTTTCCTTTTATAATAGATAACTGCCTACAATAGGCGCACCTTTGAGACTGCAAGGCATAATTTGATAATTAATATAATGTCAGCAGAAGGTAGGTATTGAAAATATGTTGATCATTTCCTTATTTACAAGACGTATTTCTTTATATTTCATAACTACATAAAATATAGTTAAGAATTTTAAAGCACCACATACCTAATATAGTTGATGAAGTAGTAAAACGTAGGAAAGAAAACTAAGCAGTATCTAAAATTTATTGTAAAATATTATGGTGTGTTATGATGGTAAAAAACTCAAGATAGGGACAGGAACAGATAGGCCACTTATTTCTTTAAGGCTTGGTTTCATCATCTGTAAAATAAGACTTAAGAATAGCATCTCTCTCATAAGTCTGGGATAAGGATTCTGTGAGTTCAGGCTTGAAATGTGCTTAACACAGAGCTGATCACAGAGTGCACGATCAATAATTATTAGCTAGTTTTATTACTTTACTTTAAAATTTACTGTAGGTGGTTGTCTAGTTGTATGTGACCACATAGAGTTGTTGGAAGACAGAAATAAACTGCAATTTGTCACACAGTTTCCTTCCTAAATAGCTAATCATGTGTTAGTAACTGTTAGAATGCATTAGCAATTTAAAGTTACATATGCCCAAATTGTAAATGATTTCCTAAGGACTTGGAAGGTTAGGGACAAAGGCTATATTCCAAGAATTTCACTCTCAAATATTTTAACTCGATTTTGGCAACCGACTGGGAAAAATACATACTACTAAAAACTATGTAGTTAAAATTTATAAATTATAGGGTAATCCTCTCTATACAAGATCTCATGTATGAGCGTGATAAGGGAAGAGCTGATGCAGAATCTTTTTCCTCTGAAAACAGAAAAACAATTGTGCATTCTTGATAGGGGAATTCTTGCTTCTATTTACTAATACAACTAAAAACAAATGAGCAAACACAAAACATTTTATCAGAACCTATGAATTTGGAATTCATGATAATTCAATCAAGGCTGGATCAAAAATTGCCTTTAATACTATATGAAAGAAAGCAATTTCTGTAAAATGAAATATGCAGAAATTGCTTAAAGACTTGAACCCCATTAAGTGAATTTGTCTCCAGATACTTAGTAGTATCAATTGTAGACAACAAATGTGTGAGTTTAAAATTAAAATGACCTTCATACATGAAAAGCAAGTCCAAGTACCAGTTCTGTAGTCCTGGATAGAGGGCTCCTTGTTGACTCTCCCACTCCCCAAGGGCTTTTGGTAAGTATTTATGTTTGGATCAGGGAGACTTTTGTTCTTGACTACAATTGTGGTTGGATCCTTGCATCCATCCTAAGCTGTGTCTGTAGAATTGGAATATCCTTAATGAGTAGAACAGTTGAAAAGTTTCCTTCCTCCTTGAGAGTTCATCACTATAGTTGTATATTAATAGTTATATTACAGTGTGCTTGGACCATCTAACCTCACCATTATGTCTTAGAGAGACTCAAAACTTTTTCTCAAGTATGGGAATCCCTACAAACTGAAAGACAGCCTCCTCTACAGCTTGAGCTAACTCCTTCTCAAGTCTGGTCTTGGTGCATAGATACAGAGTACACAAGGATCTTAATAGGTGTGCTGGTGTTGACATATGGAGACCCATGGTCAAGCAGATAATACTAATGGAAGGCACTAGACAACAGTGGAGCTGAAAGTTGGCATTAGGAGCTATTTATCTAAATCAGGAGTTTTGAAGGTATGCTGCTGAGGAAGAGGAAGAAAAGGAAATGGGTTTTGGAAGCCATTACCTCTCCTTCAGGTAGAGCTGTTCCACTGCTTTTTACACAGGGTTTAGTGGCCCCTAACTATTTGAATACCACTGAACTAAAGGTCACGTATGTGTCTTTGGTAGTCTAGAAAGAACGTCTATGTGCACTAGGATGCACATCTTTGAGCATGGCCTACACTCATGCTGTTTGTCCCAGACAAGTTTTAGGAAAAGAAATAGCACAAGTTTATATCAGGGTAATCAGGCTCTGTCCAACTCCCTGCCCAGCTGTCTCCTGTTCTGAGAGACCTAATGGGAAATTAGTCATGTAGTCTAGCACAGCGTGGCGCTCAAGGGGAGTACAAAAAGTGATTCTCTAAATTGGGTTTAGCGCCTCAGAGGCCTGCCACCAATCTGCTGGCCTACTGTTCTCTTGGCCTCGGTGATTTCCAAATATAGCAGGCATGGGATTTCCCCAGAGTTAGAAAGCTGCTGTGACTCATCTCTGGTAGGCCTGGCATCAGCTCTTAGCTGGGTAGACAGCAGGCAGCTGCCCAACCCAGAGCCTCTGAAGGGCGTGGTGGCAGCGACAGGCTTCGCAGAAGGTCTCAGAGAGGGAGGCATGAAGCAAGGTAACAGGGATCAGGAAAAGCCAAGTAACAATTCTCCAAAAAGTAGTACTGATAATAAGAAAAAATGTTTTACATGCTCATTTAGAAAATTTAGGATGTAAAAACATTTTAAGGAAATGAATAGGTTATAGACATCTGGCATAGTCAACAGCTATTTTCGGTATTACTTATAAATATTATTTATTGCCAAGAAACTCTTCTTCAGGACATGTTGCTGCATGACTGTTTTTAGGTATGCAGAAAAATGTAGCATAGTTAAACTATTGTTTGTCTGTATAAAACAGGAAATTTATCTGCTTAAAACAGAGTAAATATATTTTAGAAGATTACAGATGGACCATACATTAAACGAATATAACAAAATCATAATCAGTATAAATGACAACATAGGATATTAAGTAAAAGACTTTTTATGATTAGGGCCTTGAAGAACTAAATCTTCAGGAAGTAATGACCATGCTCTAGAAAACTGTTAAAAACTTTGAAACCAGAGTTTCCTTCTTGACTTTAGCATCAAATCTCTTTTAATATCAAAGAAACTTCATAAGAAATGAGTCATTAAGATTTCTGGTACTTATTATGTAATTTTCATTTTTGGTTTCTTAAGGAAGAGTAGAATACTTTACAGATACATGAATTTTATTGAAATAAATCACAGGATATACATAGTATTATTACTATTGGTGACTTTAAATTGGTATAGAGTACAGAAACATCTTCTTGTACTTTTAAAGTATGAATTCAGATAACCAAACTTTTCATATTATTATTAATATAATAAGAGCTGAAGTTTAGCCGAGTGTGGTGGCTCATACCTGTAATCCCAGAATTTTGGGAAGCCAAAATGGATCACTTGAGGCAAGGAGTTCAAGACCAGCCTAAGCAACATAGTGAGACCCCATCTCTACAAAAATAAAAATAAATATTAGCCAGGCATGGTGGTGCGCTTCCATAGCCCTAGCTACTTGGGAGGCTAAGGCAGGAGGATCTCTTGAGCTGCAGTTAGCTATGATCACACCCCTGCTCTTCAGCGTGGGTGACAAACTGAGATTCTCGAAAAACCAAAAACAAAGTTTAATATTTTATAAGTTTTTACTATATTTTGGGAATTCCACTGAGCATTTTATATATACAGTCTTCTTTAAATGAGATAAAAATCATATGAGGTAAGTTCAAATTCATGGAAAGTTCTTGGACCTCTCCAAAGATAAGCTTCCATATCTGAAAGTAGAGAGAAAAATGTAAGTGCCTACTCACTGTCCTGTTGTGAGAATTAAATGTTATAATTTACTTAAATCCCTTAGTTTGGTCTGCCTCATAGTAAATATTTTTTAAAAGTTAACCTTTATTATTATAAAATATTATTAAATAAAAAGTAGGCTATTTAAGTAAAAGTAGGCTATTATTAAGAGAACAATCAAAATATAGGAAATGATGGTTTGTAATTCAAGAGTAACATTTGAATAACAAATATTTCTGTATTTAGATTTTTTATATTGAGAGTCTTATTTTGACATTGGGCTGGTTTAAACTATAAATTATGAACTATTTAGAGGGAAATTTTGATGAGACATTGGGGAGGGGAAAAAGCTAACAATATGAAATGTGGAATTACATAAGAATTTTTAAATTTTTCTAGCATATTTAATTTTAGAGTAATGAAAACAATAGAATTGCTCTGATTTTTAGAATTTGTGTTGGATATATAACCAAAATTTATTTTAGGAAAAAGTGACATTTTAGCATGCTCCTAAAAAGTTTGGTAATGTTATCAATTAAAAATGCAGATTGAGTCTTTCTTCTTTTGAGGGGTAAGTCCTATAATTATAAATTACTGGACCTTGGGTTTTATTATATTGTAGATAAAGTTCTGTGTCTAATGTATGTTATGTTTTTAGAGACATCCTCTGTTATACAGAAAACTTTTAAAGCCAGTATTAATTTTGTTCCCTACTTCCAGGGTTATGGCAGAATTCAACAAATCTCAAATTGTTCTTTTGTTTCCCCTTTGAAAGACTACTTGTTAAAGATATGCATACCCTTTTTCGTCAAAATTAGACTTCCCATTGCCATATCAAGCAGAATTCTTCATTAAAAATATGAACGTAGAAGAAATGTTGGCCAGTGAGGTTCTCGGAGACTTTCTCGGGGCAGTGAAAAATGTGTGGCAGCCTGAGCGCTTAAACGCCATAAACATCACGTCGGCCCTGGATAGGGGCGGCCGGGTTCCGCTTCCCATTAATGACCTCAAGGAGGGGTAAGTAGACTTTTATCTCATTGTCTTCAATATAGATTTTTAAATATGGTGATTTTTATCATGCTTAGTATAGATGGCAGATGGCTTGTTATGGTTTTCTTTTTAATAAGAAATAGATATTGTAAAGATAAGAACATGCTAGCAATTTTCTCTATTGACAAAGAGATTGTGTTAATAGTTCTTTGTATCTCAAGTTCCAGGTCTGTGAAATCTAATTGTTATAGATCAGCATCAGCATCATAAATTATAGCACTAAGTCTTTTGTGCCTTCCATAGAGAAACTGATTATTTAGGGCCGTGAATTTCAAAGGAAATTGATGCCCCAGTTATCAGCTGCAGAAGGATGTTCGCCCTGCTGTAACTTTATTCTAGGAAATTGTTTCTTCGTCTTTAACATTCTTTCCACCATGTGTTGGTGACTGATAGCTGGGGTGGATTGGAAGCCCAGTCCTATGACACGAGAGCCTAAAGCCTGGCCTTGTCACTCACAAACTGGAGGATATTAGGCAAATCTTGAACTTTTCTGGGCCTTAACTTCCTAATCTGTTCCAGTGAGGATTATACTCTCCCTTAGGGTTGTTATAATGATTAAATGAGACAATGTATTAGAAAGGGATTTGTCAATTTTCAAGCTGTACAAAATACAACTTATATCCTTGTAGAGGTCATGAAACACTCTTGCCTGTGCAAATTGAAAGCGTCAATGTTATTATCAAGACGAATTTTGATCTTTAATTACTAATCTGTAGGTTGAGGCAGATTTGCTCCCCCCATCCTATTACAGTATGTGGTACAAATCACATTTTTTCATAGCATGTCTCTTTCCAGCTCCTCCTTCATCCATAATTCTGAAAACACTGTTATACAGGTGATATCTGAAATTAGCTAGAATACCTGGATTAGTGAGAATTAACTCCAAGGGCAGCTTTAGAGGAGAACTTTGTTGGAAATAAGGGGAAAGATCATAGATGAAGTCTGAGGGAGTGTATAGTAGGAGGGTAGGGAAAATCAGTGAGTTATAAAGTCCAACTTAAACATTTCAGAATTAAGTTTTATCTTCTATGTTACAGCAATAGATTTTGAAGTCAGTCAAACACACATAGAAGTGCTTTGAGGATGGTATTTGCTTTATCTTTTGTCTGTACACTGGTTGGCTTTCTATATGAAAACATAATTCTAGACCTTAAATTTTCACTTCAGAGTTACGATGTGTTTCTCTTTTCCACTGAGTAATTAAAGTGAAACCATGGATTGAGATGAACAGCAGTATTTCCCCTGAAACATTCTTTAAATATGAAGCTTTGTCAACATTTTTCTTAAAGTTATGGTGTTCCACAATGATTGTTAAAACAATAACCAAAAAAAAAAAAAAAAAAAGATGTTGGAAGAAATAGCACAAAAACCAGGCACTGGTAGAGTTTTCCATAGTTGTAGTTTTTTCTGGTCTCACCCTTTCTCCAATCAGTAGTACAGGCCCTACCCATAGAGGCACTTTTAGAACCTGAACTTAATTGAACTAAGCAGCTACCTAAACCAAACTCTGACCTAAAGCAGTGCTTTCCAACTATGTCTAGCCTTAGAGTTGCCAGTAGAACATTACTAAAAATATAGATAGGTTCCTGGCCTCTGATTCCCCCTGGAGACTGATTCTTTGAGCCCAGGGCTGGGCCTGAGCATGTGACTCTAAATTAAGAACAGAATTTTTGTCCTACAAGTACTTGTTAGAGAATTCAATCATTGGCGGACTGGCCCCCAACACCTGCTAGAGGGAGGCATATGCTGTCAGATATTTGAGAGTTCGTCCCATGGCATTTATTTGGACTCTTGTCTCAGATCCCTTCCCAACTTGAAATGCTTTCCATGAGTTTTAATTTAACGTTAAGCCTTAACCTTTACAAAATATTCTTATGAGGAGTCTTTTAAAATAGCATTTCTATAAATTGTTCCCAATGCCAACTCTATTACTCCAGTGTCCCTATAAGAGCACGAATAAAATAAAATCCTATTGAGTTATAATTCCAGAAGAAAAGTTTATCCCTAGGAATGATTTTGCATGTTTTCTTTAGTTGTTATATAATGTCATGGTAACAGAAATAATTTTTTTGCGCCCTCTTGCCTTAAATTTAGAAATAAATCCAACGCTTAACTCATCTCTAGTGCCTTTCTTCTTTTTTAATGGTGTATATTGTGATTTTTAATTTACTTAATACTCTTTTTTCCTCTGTATTTTCTTTTGAAAATATCTTAGGCTATAAATTCTTTTAAAAATGAAATATTGAAAAGATCAAGAAGTAAGGTCAGTGACAGCAAAGGAATTACAACCTTTGCTTTTTAAAAATTTTATTTGAAATATATATCCATATATTTCAGAAGTATTAATTAAGCACCTAATAAATGTGCTTAACACTTAAGCAGAAGTCTTGGTCCTGGATTTAAAAAAAAAAAAGATCCTCATGAAATTATTTCCTATTACTCATGAAACCCACAATCTACTAACTGTAATATAAGTTTTTTCATGTTCAGTGGATGTAGTTAAATAAACAGCAGATGACCAAGAGTAGCTCTCAGTGGTAGACGCTTGAAGTAAACCTACTATCCTTCCGCCATCTAAAGGGTCATTAAATGTCTATCCTCAAGAGCCTACTCTGCAGCATCCCAGCTCATTGTCCTTTTTGACAAGCATTTTTTCATCTCTGTAGAACTCACTGACAGCTTTCAAACTTATCCTAAATCAAACAGAAAATGATTATAAAGATTTACTTCAAAGTAAGTAAGCTCCTGCAAAGGAAGGCTGAGCCCTCTGAAAAGGTTCATTTTCACGTGCCAGACCCATAACCCCAAAGCAACTATGCTGTCTCTGGACATGGTCTCGATGCTGCTTTTGCTCCTGACACTGAGCCAGAGGCTAAGGACTCATGGATGTATTTAGCTTGGGATAAAGCTAGTGGAAAGAAGAGCAGGTTTATATTTCATTCTAGGCATGTCATAGCTGCCAACCAGGGGTGAGTGATGTAGTGTAAATAGTGGCTACAAAGGGAATGATGGGGTGTGAGGATTAAAGAATATATTCACTTTTCCTAAGAGATTGTCAAACTTACCACTATTTCCTCTGGTACCAAAGCATGTGGATCTAGCCCCAATTAGCAACTGAGAATCCTGGTTTATTCTGTAGAGGGAGTACTCATAAAGTACTCCCTCCAATCAATTGTTGGATTTTTGTCCTGTATCAAAGGCCTCAGTGAGAAGTTATACTTGAGGAAGAGAGAATGTAAGTCAATGGCTGCCAGGTATTGGTCTGATGGAAAGTCATGATTCTGGGCCAGTTTCAGGAGGGTTCTGAAGCTGTCCCCATCTTTGGTGATAACAGGATTGCCCTTTTTTCTTAAATGATGTCACTCCTCTGTAAATTAGTACAACCTCTATGGAAAACAGTATGGAGACTACTCAAGGAACTAAAAGTAGACCTACCATTGAATGCAGCAACCCATTACTGGGTATCTACCCACAGGAAAAGAAGTAATTTTATCAAAAAGATACCTGCATCTGAATACTTACCACAGCACAACTCACAGTTGCAAAGATGTGGAATCAACATAAGTGTCCATCAGTTGATGAGTGGATAAAGAAACATGCACACACACACACCCCCACCACGAAGTACTACTCATCCATAAAAAGGAATGAAATAATGTCATTTGCAGCAACTTGGATGGAACTGGAGAACATTATTCTAAGTGAAGTATCTCAGGAATGGAAAAACAAAACACCACATATTCTTGCTAATAAGTAGGAGCTGAACACTGGGTACACATGGTCATAAAGTGATGTAAAGGACACTAGAAACTAAGGGGAAAAGGTGGGAGGAGGTGAGAGATAAAAACTTACCTTTTTGGTACAATGAATAGGATTGAGGTGGCAAGTACACTAAAATCCCTGACTTCAGCATTATATAATATAATTCATCCATGTAACAAGAACACTTGGACCCCCTTACATCCTTTCTTTTTTTTTTTTTTTCAAATATCATTTCTTTTATGGATTCGGTGGTGATATGAGATGGGAATTTTTGAAAAAATTCCTTTAATAAAAATAGAAATTGGAACCCCATATCAGTTCATTTTTATAACAAAAATAAATAAGTGAAATCAATGTAACTATATGTTTAATTTCTATTCTTTTAAGTTCTATCATTTTTTCTTTCATAATTTAACATTTCTTATTAATATGTATTTTTCATGGGAGAGTATTATATTAGTCTCTGGGGCTTAGTGATTTACAAAATACAGTATGTGCTTGCAATCTACTAGGGACCAGGCAAGTCATCAGATAATTAAAATCAGTGTTGTGAGAGCCACAATTGAGGTACCACAGAGAGGGCTCCTCCTCTGCTTCAGGTCTGTTCCTGGAGAGTGTTCATGGAGGAGGTGAGGTCTGATCTGCATTGAAAATGTGAGTACAGACTGGCCTGCTGAGAAAATGAGAGAGGGGAACTTTAGGCAGAAGTAAGGTCATGGCCAACAGCCCTTAGGAGAGAGCATGTTGGACTTGGCAACCTAGTTAGTGTGGAAATGGGAGAGAGAGATCCAGAAGTGATAGTTATCAAGGGAGCAAAGACCAGACCATGTAAGGCCTTGTCTACCAGAGAAGTTGTTTGGATTTTATCTGGAAGCATTAGGGACCTTTGTAGAAAATGTCTGATACTAAAATTTTCATTTTAGAGAGATCATACTTGTGTAGAATGAGGGGAGGACTGAACGGAGGGAATGCTGCGTAGAGACATTGGTGTTGAGGGGGGACCCAGTAGCCATTTGTGTTCCCTGCTAGAGGTACGTGAACATGTGAGAAAGTTCTTTTAGAATTTAGTGCCACTGAAACATGAAAGTCTCTTAAGAAACAGTCACACTACCCCTTCTCTAATGATGAGGACTGTGACATTTACTGTTTTTTCTATTTTGATTTGGATACAAGTAAGTTCAGTGCCAAATTCAGTGTTCTTGATTACAATGGAATTATTAATATTAACCCTTTAGATTTTTCAGTTTTTTCCTAATTTTTGATTACCTTTTTATTTGTTTATTATGTATGTTTTGCTATAATCTTATGAGTCCTTTGTCCTTTATTTTTCATCTTACTTTTTGATTGATTGATTGATTGTAGATACGTACAGAAAAAGTGGGGTAGAAGAAAAAAGCGAAAGTGTGGTGTTGCTTCTTTTGAGAGTCCGAGAGTTTCCAGGCAACATGTAATGTGTATGGACACATTTTTCCCTAAACTGCCTTTTATCTCCTATATACATAAAGAATAAAAGGCATTCATTAGTTAGGAGAATTTGGGGAAAAAATAAAATCATTAGATCCATTTATCTGGCTGTTGCTGAAAAAGGCAGAGTTTTGACTTAAATTATTTACCTGTTATTTGGCTCTTCACATTATATGTTTAAAGGCCCAATAAATGTATTTCAACTCAAAAAAGGAGAATTGAGTTGTTCAAATTGGAAGCAAAAATTCATTGCAAGGAATGAGTCTATCTAGCATACATCTATCCCTAAGGTTTTGAAGCCCCATGTTTTGTTAGCATTTATTGAGAGCCTTGTGCTTGATAATGCATTCCTGTCCATCTGTTTACACACAGTTGAAAATTTGAAAACATGTGCTAGGGTCATAATGGTAGAGATCATCCTCATTTCACTTCATAAAAATTTTACATTTTTACATATCAAAAAGCTAGCTAAAGGGGAAACAACAGATTATGAAAAACATAATTTTAGCATGTATAGCATAGAGTTATTATTATACATGGCTTCAGACAAAATGATGTATTTAAAAAAAACCAGCATGTTCAAACTTTTTGATTCTACAGAAGAAACAATAAATACACACTTTTGTTATACCTACAAGGCAAATCCAATATCAGCTGCTCTTGAGCATGACATTTTTGCTCTGTTTTTTTTAAACTTGGTATAATGTGTTTTATTCACTCATTCAGCAAATAGGCTTCCTAAGGACAATGGCAAAGACTGGGTTCAAGGAGAACTGTTAAGGACTGTTGCTTCACTCCCTGAGGAAGGTGATGGTGACTAGAACTAGAGTTGTGGCAGTGGGATAGAACCAAGTGGACAGGTGTCTACGAGAGTTATTTCGGGATAAATGTCAGAGACTGATGATGGATTGGTTATGTGGAAAAAAGGAGAGGAGTCAAAAATGATGATGCTTGAGTTCATGACTTGAGCATCTGGGGATGCCAATCACCAAGAAAGAAGAAGATAGAAGGAGGAACAGGTGGAGGTGGGGTGGGGTAATGGTGAGCTCAGCTTGGAACATATTACGTTTGAGAAGCTTATAGATCATCCAAGTAGAGATGAAAGTAATTTGGCAGTGTAGGTCAACTGTCATAAAAATGTTTCCACTTCTAGGCATCTCTTTTAAGAGAGTAACATTAAAGAATAAGCACAGAGGTAGTCTTTGCAATATTATTTATAACATCAAAAAATTGGAAGCAACTTACATGTCCAACTCTGAAATAATTGCTGAATAAATCACGTGCACTTAAAAAATTATATTGCCATAAAACTGTAATTACAAAGACTACAATGTGGAAAATGCACACAATACGTTAATTGAAAAAGCAGGATACAAAATTATATTTTAGAAATGATTGCAATTAGGTTAAAATGTATGAATTTGAAAAATATTATGCAAGGTACATTGGAAAATGAAAACAGTTCTCTTGGCAATATAAATGAGTTCTGTTTTTATATCCCCAGTTTTCTGTAATATTTTTATATTGCTCTTATAATTTAAGAAAAACATTTCAAAGCACAGAAACTTTTATGCCCATTTATGTTATCTTGAAAGGAATTAATTTAAAATCTTACTAATTAGAAATGCAAATCAATGTCTTGTTTAAGCAAGAGAGCTGTTAACAGTTGTAAGAAATGTTCGTTTTGTATCTGCATTTAAAGATATATTTCACAATTATTAAGGACAAATATGGGGTTAGCTTGGCAGTTAGTAAAAGAATAGAAATTAACTTTATGTGAGGCTTAAAAATAATGACTTGTTTTAAATGGAATATGTTTATATTTGCTGATCATCTAAATACTGATAGTTTCTTATATCTACTTTTCTTCTGAACTTTTAATTTGATCTTCAATTTTAGTCCATTATTTTGTTTGTTTGCTTCCCAAAGGTACAATCGTTTTTTTTTTTAGAAATGTTTTTTCAAATTAAACTTAAGTCCTAATATCAATTTGATGTAAAGGGCACAGGATTTGTGTAAACATTCTCTGGAACACCATTGTCATTTCCACCTTGGCTGTGACTTCATGCTTATGTTGACATAGCTTTGAATCCCATGCTGTACTTTTATTTCATTTCATTTTTTTAAAAGAGCAGCTTTATTGAGAAATAATTCATAGATTGTACAATTCATCTGTTTAAAATATATAATTTTGTGATTACTATAATCCATTTTAGAACATTGTCATCCCAACACTTGCCACCCATCCCACCCTGTGCCCATTAGCAGTCAATTACCACCATCCCCAGCCCTAGGCAACCAACCACTAATTTACTTGCAGTCTCTATAAATTTGCCTATTCTGGACATTTCATATGAATGGAATCATACAACATGTGGTCTTTTGTGACCAGCTGCTTTCACTTTGCATAATGTTTTCAAGTTTCATCTATGTTGTAGAATTTATCAGTATTTTATTTCTTTTTATTGATGAGTAATATTCTGTTGTATGGATATATCGCCTGTTGTTTATCCCTTCATAAGTTAATAAGCATGTGGATTGTGTCTCCTTTTTGACTATTATGAACAATGTTGCTATGAACATTCATGTACAAGTTTTTATGTAGACATATATTTACATTTTTCTTAGATGTATCCCTAGGAATGGAATTGCTGGGTCATATTATAACTGTATTTAACCTTTGAGGAACTGCTACACTATTTTACAAAGCAGTTGCATCATTTTACATTCCTACTAGCAGAATAGGAGGGTTCCAATTCCTCCACATCTTCACTAGCTCTAGCTATTGTTTGTCTTTTTTAGTATAGCCATCCTAGTGGGAGTGAAGTGGTATCTTATTGTGGTTTTGATTTCTATTTCTCTGATGGCCAGTGATGTTAGGCATCTTTTCATATGCTTATCAGACATTAGTATATCATCTTTGGAAATATGTCTATTCATATTCTTTGCCATTTTCAATTGAATTATTTGTCTTTCTGTTAAATTGTAAGAGTCCTTTTATATTCTAATACAAGTCTCTTATTAGATATATGATTTGCAAATATTTTCTCCCATTCCATGGGTTGTCTTTTCCCTTTCTTGATGGTGTTCTTTGAAGCACAGACCATTTTAACTTTGGTAAATTTATTTATTTATTCTATTATTGGTGGAGTTTTTTGGTGTCATATTTAAGAAATCATTGCCTAATCTAAGTTCACAAAGATTTATGCTTGTTTTCTTCTCAGAGTTTAATAGTTTTAGCTTTTACATTAAAGTCATTGATATATTCTTTAAGTATACTATTTTTAATAAAATGTTTAGGTTCATAGAAAAATTAAGGAGTGGGTGCAGAGATTTCCCATATACCTGCTCTCTTCCCACACATGCATAGCCTCCTCCATTATCAACATCCCCCACCAGAATGGTATATTTATTATAATTGATGAACCTACATTGACAAACATCATTATCACCCAAAGTCTATAGTTTATATTAGATTTCACTCTTGCTATTGTATATTCTGTGGGTTTGGACAAATGTCTTATGGCATATATCCAGAATTACAGTATCATACAGAGTAGTTTCACTGCTCTAAAAATTATCTATGTCCCACCTATTCATTTCTCCTTCCCCTCAAACCCTGGCAACCATTGATCTTTTTATTGTCTCCACAGTTTGCTTTTTCCAGAATGTCATACATATAGTTGGAATCATATAGTAGATACCGTTCAGATTGACTTCTTAGTAATATACATTTAAGTTATTTCCATGTCTTTTCATGGCTTGATAGCTCGTTCTTTTTTAGTGCTGAATAATATTTCATATTCTAGATATACTATAATTTATTTATCATTACCTATTGAAGGACATCTTGATGGTCCTCAAGTTTTGGCAATTATGAATAAAGCTGCTATAGACATCTCTATGCAGGTTTTTGTGTGGATATAAGTTTTCAACTCCCTTGGGTAGATACTAGGGAGAGTGATAGCTGGATCATATGGTAAGAGTATGTTTAGTTTTGTAAGAAACTGCCAAGCTGTCTTCCAAAGTGGCTGCACCATTTTGCATTCCCACTGAAAGTTCCTGTTACTCCACATCTTTGTCAGCATTTGGTACTGTCAGTGTTCTGGATTTTGGCCATTCTAGTAGGTGTGTAGTAGAATTTTATTGTTGTCTTAATTTGTATTTACCTGATGACATGTGATGTGAAATATCTTTTCATATGCTTATTTGCCATGGATATGTCTTCTTTGGAAAGGTGTCTGCTGAGTTCTTTGTACATTTTAAATAATGGTCCTTTATCAGATATGTGTTTTGCAAACATTTTCTTGCAGTCTGTGGCTTGCCTTTTATATTTTTGACAGTGTCTTTTGCAGAGCAGAAATTTCATTTTAATGAAGTTTGTCTTATCAGTTCTTTCTTTCATTGATTGTGTCTTTGGTGTTGTAACTAAAAAGTCATCACCAAATCCAAGATCATTTAGTTTTTCTCCTGTGTTATCTTCTAGGAGTTTCATAGTTTTGCATTTTGCATTTATATCTGTGATCCATTTTTAGTTAATTTTTGTGAAAGGTATAAGGTTTGTGTCTAGATTCTTTTTTTTTTTTAAACAGGCATGTGTCTAGTTGTTAAAATGCTACCTGTTGAAAAGATCATCTTTCCTCCATTGTATTGCCTTTGCTCCTTTGTCAAAGATTAGTTGTCTAGATTTATGTGAGTCTTTTTGGGCTCTCTATTCTGTTCCATTGATCTATTTGTCTATTCTTTCTTTGCCAGTACCACACTGTCTAATTGCTGTGACTTTATAGTAAGTCTTGAAGTCAGATAGTGTCAGTCCTCAAACTTTGTTCTTCTCCTTCAATTTTGTGTTGGTTACTCCAGATCTTTTGCCTGAACATGTAAACTTTAGAATCACTTTATCAATATTCACAAAATAACTTATTAGGATTTTGACTGAGATTACATTGAATGTATAATTAATTTGGGAAGAATTGACATCTTGACAATATTGAGTTTTCCTACCCATGAACTTGGAATCTCTCTCCATTTCTTTAGTTCTTTGATTTCTTTTATCAGAGTTTTATAATTTTCCTCATATAGATCTTATGCCTATTTTGTTAGATTTATATTTAAGTATTTTATTTTGGGGGGTAATAATGCAAATGGCATGGTGCTTTTAATTTCAAGTTCCACTGTTCATGCTGGTATACAGGAAAGTGATTAACCTTAGTATGTTAACTTTGGTATCCTACAGGCTTGCTATAATATCTTATTAGTTCTAGGAGACTTTTTGTCAGTTCTTTTGGATCATATCATCTGTGAGCAAAGACAGTTTTATTTATTCTTTCCAATTCTATATGCCTTTTATTTCCTTTGCTGCTTTCATTGCATTAGTTAGGACTTCCAGTATGATGTTTAAAAGCAGCAATGAGAGGTGACATCCTTGACTTGTTCCTGATATTAGTGAGAAACTTCGAGTTTCTCACCATTTTGTATAATATTAGCTGTAGAGTTTTTGTAGATGTTCTTTGTCAAATTGAGGAATTTCCCCTCTATTCCTGGCTCACTAAGAGTTTTTATCATGAATGGTGTTGGATTTTGTCAAATGCTTTTTCTGCATCTATAATAGGATCATGTGATTTTTCTTCTTTAGCTTGTTGATATGGTGGATTATATAAATTGATTTTTTAATGTCAAACTAACCTTGCATAACTGGGATAGATCCCACTTGGTCATTGTCTATAATTCCTTTTCTATATAGTTGGATTTTGATTTGCTAATATTTTGTTGAGGATTTTTGCATCTCTGTTTATAAGATGTACTAGTTTGTAGTTTTCTCATAATGTTTTTTCCTGGTTTTGGTATTAAAGTAGTGTTGGTCTCATAGAATGAGATAGGAGGTATTCTCTTGATTTTTATCTTCTGAGAAATATTATAGAAAATTGAAATAGTTTCTTCCTTAAATTTGTGATAGGATTCAACAGTGAACCCATCTGAGTCTGGTGCTATTTTTGAAGGTTTTAAATTATTGATTCAATTTTTTTACTAGATATGTGGTCAATATAGATTGTTCTTCTTATATGAATTTTGGCATTCTTGTATGAATTTGGCATTCTTGTATGAATTTTTGAGATTGTGTATCTCAAGGAATTGGTCCATTTCATCTGCATTATCAAATTTGTGGGTATAGAGTTGTTCATAATATTCCTTGGTTATTCTTCTAATGTTCTTGGAATTTTTAGTGATGTTGATCTTTCATTTCTAATATTAGCACTTGTGTCTTTTCTCTCTTTTTTTCTTCAGAAGCCTGGGTTATCAATTCTATTGATCTTTTCAAAGAACCAGCTTTTTTTTTTCCTTTGATTTTTTTTCTCTTGATTTTTTGTTTTAATTTCACTGATTTCTTCTCTAATTTTTATTGTTTTCTTTCTTCTGCTTACTTTGGATTTGATTTGTTCTTGTTTTTCTAGTTTCCTAAGGCAGAAACCTAGGTGGTTGATTTTAGATCTTTTGTCTCTTCTAATACATGCATTCAATGCTATAAATTTCCCCGTAAGTGTTGATTTTGCTGCATCTCACAATTTTGGTGTTATAGTTTCATTTTCCTGTACTTCAAAATATTTTTAAATTTCTTTTGAGATTCCTCCTTTAACTCATATGTTATGTAGAAGTGTGTTGCTTAATCTCCAAGTATTTGAGGATTTTCCAGTTATCTTTTGATGTTGATTTCTAGTTTAATTCTCTTGTCATCTGAGAGCAGACATTGTATGATTTCTATTCTTTGAGATTTGTTAAGGTGTGTTTTATGACCCAGAATATTGGTAAACGTTCCATGTGAGCTTGAGAAGAGTGTGTGTTCCGTTATCGTTAACTGAAGTCGTCCATAGATGTCTATTAAATCTAGTTATCTGATGATGATGTTTAGTTCCACTATGTCCTTACCAGTTTTCTACCTGTTGCTTTTGTCTATTTAGGATAGAGGGATGTTGAAATCTCCAGCTGTAATAGTAGATTCATCTGTTTCTCTTTGCACTTCTGTCCACTTTTGCTTCATGTATTTTGATGCTTTGTTATTAGGCACATGCACATTAAGGGTTGTTTTATATTCTTAGAAAAATTGACCCCTTTATCATTATGTAATATCTTTCTTTATCTCTGATAACTTTTCTTGCTACAAAGTCTACTATGTCTAAAATTAATACCTCTAATCCTGTTTTTTTAAAAATTAGCATTAGAATGGTATATCTTTTTCTATTTGATGTATACGTGTGTATATTTAAAGTAGATTTCTTATAAACAACATATAGTTGGATCTTGTTGTTTAATCTACTCTGATAAGCTCTGTGTGTTATTTAGAGCATTTAGACCATTAATGTTTAAAGTAATTACTAATGTAGTTGGATTACTCTCTGCCATAGTTGCTGTTTTTCTATTTGTTGCCCTTGTTCTTTGTTCATGTTTTTGTCTTTCACTCTTTTCTCACCCTTTGTTGTTTTAACTGAGCATGTTATATGATTCTATTTCCTCCCCTCTCTTATCAATCGTGGTTTTTTTTCTTTTTTTCCTTTTTTTAGCAATTGCCTTAGAGTTTGTAATATACATGTACAAGTAATTCAAGTCCACTTTTAAATAACACTATACCACTTCCTGGGTAGTGCAAGTACCTTATGGTAACAAAAGAATCCATATTTTTCCCTTACTTCCAATGTAACATTGCTCTTATTCATTTCGTTTATATATAAGCATATATAAATGTTTATATACTTAAGCATACATAGGTGAATACATTGTTGCTATTATTTTAATCAAGCTGTTATCTGTTAGATCAATTAAAAATAAAAAATATAAAAATTCTTCTTTTACCTTCACTTATTTCTTCTCTGATGCTGTATTTTTCTTTATGTAGGTCTGAGTTTCCCACATCATTTTACATCTCTCTAAAGAACTTCTAACAATTCTGTTCATTTTATTTAATAGAACCCTTTATTAATCATAGTTTAAAATTTCTGGTCTGATCATTTCAACATCTCTGCCATATCCGAATCTGATTCTGATGCTTGTTCAGTCTCTTCAAACTGTGTTTTTTGCTATTTAGTATGTTTTGTAATTTTTCCTTGATAGCTAGACTAATGTACTGGGTGAAAGGGATGGCTGTAAATAGGCCTTTAGTAATCTGGTGGTAAGGTGGGGGATGCTTTCTATAGTCCTATGCTTAGTTTTCAATCTTTCAGTGAGCCTGTACCTCAGGACTGTGGACTTCTCATGTGCTGCTCAGCTGCCTCCCCCTTAGGTCGCGCTCCCCCCTCCCCCAAGGATGGCTACACTGGTCTAGTGTTGGGTATTTTCCTTCCTTTGCATGCAAGGATAGAGCCAGCTATAGTTGGGTATTTTTCTTTCCTCAAGTCAGTTAGGCTCTGATATAACCCTAGCAGAGTAGGCTCTGGTTAAATAGTTTCTCCTGAGGGCAGGCTTTGTTAAGAAAAGTACACTCTGGTGTATTTCAAAATGATTTTTTCTCCTCCCCCTGCTGGAAGCACAAGGGAGTTGTTCTGTTATACTCACTGTAAGAACCTGGTAATCTCAAGGAGATAAAACACATAAATGTGAGAGCCCTCTGATGACTGGGTTCCTCTGGAGTTACTGCCGCCTTAGATTTGTCCACACTAAGCCTCCAGCAGTTCATCAATTACAGTTCAGGGTTGCCTACCTCAGTACTGGTTCTCTCAGAAGTTTCAGTTCAGGGGTTTCTTCTCCAGTAAATTGTGATTCTCTGTATATTTGTCTGTCTGTCTCTCCAATTTTTCAGGTAGCAGTTTGCCTATGACCTTGCTTCTCCTATGGATCTAAGAAGAATTGTTTATTTTTTAGTTTGTTTAGCTTTTTATTTGTTGTTAGGTTGAAGTGTTTACTTCCAAGCTTCTTATATGCTATACAGGAAACCAGAAGTCCTTTTTGATCTATCGTGGGTTAATTTTATATATGATGTGGGGTAGGAAGCCCAGCTTCATTCTTTTTTATGTGGTTATCTGGTTGTTCCAGCACCATTAGTTGTAAAGACCATTCTTTCCCCCTTGATTGTCTTGGCAGTCTATTTACTAAATATGAGAGTTTATTTCTCAGTTTTATTCCATTGATCTATATGTCTATCCCAATGCCTTTTCTACACCATCTTGATTACATTAACTTTGATTAAGTTTTTGGATTGGGAATTATTACCCTTCTAAATTTGTTTTTCTTTATCAAGGTTTTTTGTTTGTGTGTATGGCTATTCTGGGTTCCTTAAATTTCTATATGAATTTTAGGATCAGTTTGTCAATTTCTGCAAAGAAGGCTGCTGGAATTTTGATGATTTTATTTCATTTCATAAGTCGCTGTAACATTGTCATTATGAAAAGAAGTAATATTTACTTAGAGTAATTTCCTGGTTTTCTCATTTCTTTTGAAAGGTCAATGAGACGCCTGTCTTCTCAGGCTGTTCCAAGATTATTTAAATGCTGTTATTACTATCTTGTTTTATTATGAATTCTTTTTTAGCCAATTAAATAGATTATTTCTTCATAATTGCTACGATATACACTAAGAAAATAAATTTTGTGTGCCTTGTTTGTGTTTACCAAATGATAATTTTTCTCTTACATTAATATCTTAGATAAAAGAATGAGAGGCCTTCTAAAGAGAGACCAAGCATGTAAAGGTTTGTCTGGTAGAAAAACTGACAGAACTGTTGGGTAAAATAGCAAAGCCTATCTAAAGCTCCATACTTCCAGGGTTATAGTTTCACAATCTTATTATAATGAAATCAAGTGAATATTTATTACTTACAATTATTTATTAGTGATAGGGTTTTTTTAACACAATTTACATTAAGAATAATTTTTAAAGGTATAGAGTCTGCCAAATACAATAATCAGAATATGATACATGATTATTTTTAATAAAAATAAATGGGAAGAAATAAAATTTTTTAGAAATTAACATTGAATGGAAAGAGTATTTGGTACACCAAAGCACTCAGTAAATATTGGTTGAATAAAGGAATGAATGAGAGGAAGCCCTTACATGAATCACTGCTTTTAAAGCTCAGTCCTCTACCGTAGGGATAATTCTAGTTAATCCCTCAATTCAAAAGGATAAATCCTGCTTTCAAGGTAGATTGTTATTTTAGTGTTTCCAATTTTCTTAAAGGATACCTGAAAGTTTCACATTTTTACAGCGTTTATGTCATGGTTGGTGCCGATGTCCCCTTTTCTTCTTGTTTACGAGAAGTTGAAAATCCACAGAATCAGTTGAGATGCAGTCAAGAAATGGAGCCTGTAATAACATGTGATAAAAAATTCCGTACTCAGTTTTACATAGACTGGTGCAAAATTTCATTGGTGAGTTTTTGTTTTATTTTGTTTTTGCAAATGTAATTAAGGGTGATGTGGCTGGAGATAACATTTGACAAAAACCTGAATTGCTTTTAAGGACAAATCCTGGGTTTACTTTGTTAACTGCAGTTGACTTTCCTTGACTTTAAGGATTTGGTAAGCTTGTCAACAGTACATCCGTTTAGGAAACAGTATCTCCACTTTTGTACTCACTCTACCCTTGATTGGTTGCTGGGTCTGGATTAGCTTGGCAGGTGGTCCAAATGAACCCCCTGGACATCCAGGTACCTGCTAAATCAGCAGGGATTATGGAGTCAGTGTGATATGTGCAGAACTTTTCTTCTTAAATATGCCACCACGACCCCACTTTGGCAGGAGAGAATGTAGTACAATAATAACCCCAAAAATAAAGCAATGTTGTGCTAATGATTCAATGTCCTGAAAACTCAAATTTTAGGGAAAGTTAAAAGCACAAGAAATAATTCCAAGTGAAAAAAGTTAGAGTCTTACCTACAGTTCATACCCATTTAATATTTCTTTCCAAACCACTTTTTAATTTGCATGTTAAAAGATTTAGGAAAATGTAAGGTTTCATATATACATAAGATGTGTATAATGTTTTATATTTAAATTTATATTATGTCTCTCTATATAACATTTTGATCCTGCCATCTGAAAGGGAGGAGAGTTGTTTTAACTTTTAAGTGACCTTTTGATTTAACTTCTGTCAACTCTGTGATTGGTGGTGAGTAAATTAGATCTAAGTTTAAAGTTGACATTTGAACAAAGTTATTGACACATAAACACAACTATCACTTCATGTCTTAGAGAGCCAACTGCAGGCACCTTTCCAGGGTCCAGTATTGGAGGACATATTACTCACATTGCAACACTTAGCACCCCTTTTGGCCTTTTGCCTTGGACTCTTCTCATGTCCCTTGTGTCTTAGAAAAATAATGGTCTTTCTTTGCCTTCTTAAATCTAATAAAATTATTAACTTGTTGTGGCTTATGTGTATTAAAGGTAAATTTGCAAACCTTAGTATTTTAGTCATGGTGCTAATCATACAAGGGTACAGGAGACTGAGAACCTGCTATCCTAATTAAATAGGGTTCTCTCCCCAGAGTTGATAGATGGCAGGACATAACAACCCTGTTTTACTTGTGGTTGTACTGTAAAATAAGTGTATGTTTAGGAATATTATCTAAGTTCTAAAAATTTAAAAATGACATGTGTTCTGAAGATTTTTATGTGGTAAGGCTTTATAAATAGAAAGGTTGGGAATTTTTATTTTTTATTTTACACATTTATTTATATTCCACATATTTATTTATATACTATGAATTATTTCAGAAGGCTTAAATAAAAGTCATATAGTAAACATAATAAAGTAGAAAAGAAGTGGAAAATCAGGACCTAAACTTTACCCCCCAAAATAAGCATAAGATCATGCTTGACAACAAGCCTCCTCATGTGCAAGACAAAAAAGGAAATTCATCAGTTATTTAGTTCTCATTTTTAAAGAGGAGTCAGAGCATCAGTTCTTTGGCAGAAAACAGAGTTTTTACCAGCATTGTATTATTAACAAAATTCTTCAAGTGGATTTTTTGGGGAGAGGACACCGAGTAGTGCTACAAGTAATTCCCCTCAACATTTTTTTTTAGTAGTAAATGTAGGAACAAATTTCATATGTCTATATTTTTAATGTCCTCCAATAAAAAAAAACACCTTAGCATAATTAAATGCACCTCAGCGAAAGCAGTTCAGTTAATGTGTTGTAGGTAAATTAGTGTAAGTGTTGGGCATTTTTTGATCCTGGAATAGAGTAAGAGTATAGCATGTTTCTTAGACTATGTTCCATGTTCCTTAGACTATCTTTTCTAAAACTTCCTCTGTCAGCTGGGTGGCAGAAAGATCAAGAATAACCCATTTGGAAATTGTCTGTGATTTTTTTTTTCCTTTCTCTTTTATAAGTTTTTTTCTAAGTTTACAAAACTTAGAAACCATACCTGCATTCCTAGTAGTCAGCCAATTGAGGTTTGTTAACATCTGCACTAGAGGTTTGTTACTAAGAAACAAGAAATTTACATAGTAGTAGGAAGGACTGCTTTAGAAGGAGAAAACCGAAAAAGGACAACTACATACACTTCACATACATATACATTATGCATGTATACATATATGTGTACATATTCATGTTGTAGGAAGGGCATAGAAAGCAGGGCAAGATAAAGCCTTTATGTTACTGTCATTTATTACCTTCCCCTAGCAGCAATAAATTGCAAATTCAAGGTGATAAAGTAATTGGAAAAGATGACTTTTTAGATAATCTATCAAAGAATGTTTTGGTGTGTCCAGATCGTAAAATCTCATGTTTGCAGGTATTATTTTGATGTGTAATTGTCTTCTTTTGCATCAGGTTGATAAAACAAAGCAAGTGTCCACCTATCAGGAAGTGATTCGTGGAGAGGGGATTTTACCTGATGGTGGAGAGTACAAACCCCCTTCTGATTCTTTGAAAAGCAGAGACTATTACACGGATTTCCTAATTACACTGGCTGTGCCCTCGGCAGTAGCACTGGTCCTTTTCCTAATACTTGCTTATATCATGTGCTGCCGACGGGAAGGCGTGTGAGTACTTTAAAACCTTAATAAAAAATTAGAGAGCCTGCTAAGATAATAACATAGAATATTCCATTAAAAGCAAAGTTTCATTTAGTTCATAAAATACTTTCTAAATGAATTGAAAATGTGTTCAAGTTAAATTGCAGCACTTTATTCCTTTAAAATGAATTAAAATAGTTTTGAATCTAGTAAATCAAATTAGGAGATATAATTACTTTATTCAAAAATTATTAATGCTTGATGTAAATTCATGCTGGTAAAACAGACCGAAGAATAATTAAGGCTAGATATTTTGGTTATACAAGCCATCTATGTGAGCGCAGACTTCAGAATCTATTGACATGGTAATTGCATTTTAAATAAATAAATTGTCTTAGTTTGATCAGGAGTGATGGTCAGAATTCTTCCTGAAATCTTTCTGCTGTCAAACAGGGTGACATAATGTAAATGTTTAAAACATATTTAAAAAAGCAATTTAGGAGTAAATTAATAAGAATAAGGTATAATTTGAGTAATGAGTCTTCACCTCATGAATAGTTAGTACTTTCAGGACATCTATGTCAATTAAGATAATCTCTTGAGATTATCTGGAAGTCAGGATAACAAAGCAAAGGATAAAAGATTAATAAAGCAGCAAGTAGCAAATTCTTCCATTTTACATGTAGCCTGATTTCATTATGTCATAGAATTTATTTCAATCAAGAGCTTGATTCTTAATCTCCATTTTTTTTTCCATTTTTCTATGTGTTTCTCATCAGTATTCCATCGCTGTATGTGTATTCATCCAAGTAATGTCATAAACCTGGTGGCAAATGCAGCCTGGTTGCATTTAATAGTAACAATGTCAGCATTTCCACATCATGCAAGATCCCATGAGCATATAGTCTTAATGTTCCAAATATCAATGCTATTATTTAATTCATAAATTTTGTTTTGTTTCTAGGGAAAAGAGAAACATGCAAACACCAGAGTAAGTGTCTTCTTTCCTGTTATTTTCTTTATCATTTTTATTCCACTTCTCAGTTGCCCATCATGCTCCATACATGTGTGTCATGCTTTTTTTTCATTTGTCATCTTTCATAGTTTATTTTATAAATGTGAAAGCTGCTTTCTAAATAGAGATATTTAGGAGGGGTAGAAGCCAAAACTAAAAAGAGTTTGAAAACTAAGATTACATAGATAAAACATTAAGCCTAAAATATTTCAGATTCAGAATATTAACTTGCCATTTATATTATGTGATTTCCCAATCTGCATTTCTATAAACCAGAGAACAGATGAAAAGACCTTTCATACAAGTTTTCCAGAATCTACAGTAATAACCTACCATAAAAATGAAACTTCTGTGAGTATTTATAAATGCCCCATCAGAAGCAACAATATAAAAGCTATCTTAACTGTAGAAAATAAATAGAAAACTAGTTTGTTACTTAGGGCTATAATATTAACACAGTGTTTCATAGCTTAATTTAAAGAAAGACTTATGTATTTAAAAATCAGTTTATAATTTTTAGTTTTAGTATGTTAAAAGTAGATGTATACTCTGTGAGATAATTTATAAAATGCCCAGAAATGCAATAATGTCTTGTTATTTTAAAAGAAAAAAATATATTTCATAACTTTTTCAAATTGATGATCCATCAGGCTAATATACAATTTTAAATATATGTTGTTTTATTTCTTTTTGACCTAGCATCCAACTGGTTCATCACAGTGCTATTCAAAAATCTACCAAGGAGCTTCGAGACATGTCCAAGAATAGAGAGATAGCATGGCCCCTGTCAACGCTTCCTGTGTTTCACCCTGTAACTGGGGAAATCATACCTCCGCTGCACACAGACAACTATGATAGCACTAACATGCCTTTGATGCAAACGCAGCAGTAAGTATCCGCTCGGAGACATAATTGCTAATGTGCATGTATATTTTTTTTATAGACAAGTATCTGTAAAGACCAGAGCTTTTCATTGTCTTGTTTGTTTGTTTGTTCATAACTGGAAGAAGAAATACCAAAAGGATGTTCGTAGTGTAAATCCCATCCCCACTGTCCTCACACAAATACAATAGAATTCCTTTCAGGAAATGCTGTATTTTTTTTCCACTTCACTAATCCAAACACATTTTCCTTTATATTTAAGAAATTGACAATGATAATAAATGAATATACATGTTTGCTCAAAGATGAGTTAATTGTGAAAAAAGAAGCGTATCCTAAAGCATGTCAAACTGATTAATTTTTTTAAGGGATGTTGTTAGAATTATTTAGTTTTGTTAACCTCTTAAAAAATTTTATTAATATAGTCCTATGGAATCTAAATTTTTTGCCTCAGGGCGAAACAAAGGGTTTTTAAGGTTTGTGTGTGTGTGTGATCTGCTTGTATATTAAAACAAGTAGTTCCAGTGTGAGCTATAAGTACCTGTTTTATTAGTACAAACATTGTCAGAAGGACCACAGTCAAAAAGCCTGGAAGAAGACTTTGTAAAGGGCAGGTATGGAGGAGGGGTGAGGAAATTGCACAGTTGCTCTTAAGAACCCATGTCATGTGTCTAGAAGCTAGATTTTGATATAAGGGAATAGTGGGTAAAACTATCATTTATTTTTAAGAATATGGCTCTTTTTTTTTCTTTTTAACCATATGTTGAAATAGGTTGAATTCAATTGCCCTAAGCACTAGAAGTCACAAAGTTGGCTTTTGAGGTTCTCTTTTTCATTTTACTTTTGTAGGTGGAATGGATATACAAAAAAATCTCTATCTCTCTCTCATTCTCTCATACACACACCCCCCCCCATTAGAATATGATATAAAGTAAATACTTACTGATTAAAAATTTGTCTGGGAACTATGCTGGATACAAATTTTCCCATTGAGAGTGCTTATTTGTAACCAGGTAGGATGCCTGTGGTAATTTGAAGATTAAATAATAATGTGAGTAGTATAGACCAGATACATCTGTCCACAATACTTTAGAAATCCAAAAGTATTATCAATATTTTCCTGAAGTTCTCGAATGTTATTTACGTTAGAGTTGTATATACCAAGGATGTGTTTGTGCGTGTGTGTGTGTGTGTGTGTGTGTGTGAGAGAGAGAGAGAGGTTAATAAGTCCTATTATCAGTGTTGAAAATTGCATACATTTAAAATTTTGAGTTTTGGAAACATTAATATATCAGGAATATAAATATTAAGGTTACAAAATGTAGTTGTACTGAATGGAAAGGATGGATTTCTGTGCTCTCCAATAGTCAGTGGGTCATCCGTTATGGGTCATCGTACCACCCAGTTTACTAGGATACACTGATGTGCTGATGAGAAATATCAGTCAAATTTCAAGAATATTATAATAATTCATAATTTGTCAATTTAAGCTGCCTTCTTAAGATGAAAATTATGAATGGCCTTATCATTCACTTTCAAAATGAAAAGAATTTGTATTTATTCTTTAAGGCTAGTATTTCTTATATTGTTCACCCTAGAGTGCCAGTGAAATGTTGATAGATATTCTTCAAAGCTGAAATGGGCAGGCCGTTTACGTTGGCTCACACCTGTAATTCCAGCACTTTGGGAGGCTGAGGCAGGAGGATCACTTGAGGCTAGGAGTTTCAGCCAGCCTGGGCAACATAATGAGACCCCATCTCTACAAAAAACTTTTTAAGAACTTAGCCAGCTTTGGAGGCATGTGCTAGCTACTTGGGAGGCTAAGGCAGGAGGACTGCTTGAACCTGGAAGTTCAAGGCTGCAGTGAGCTATGATTACCGTACTACACTCCAACCTGGGTGACAGAGCGAGATCCTGTCTCTTAAAAAGAAAAAAGAAAAAAAAAAGAAATGGGCAAATACACTTGGAAAATAGATTTTGTTTATTTTTTAAGCAACAAGATTTCTCAGACCCTCAGTCAGGTGTGCTAATATACTTTGTGAATCCATGCGAAAATGTCAGAATAGGTAACTTCAAAAAACAGTTTGGGAAATACTTCTATTGACAAAGTAACAATACTATAAAATTTTAGAATACAAAACTATTTATTTGTAATACGTAGGAGAACTTGAATATGTTTGCATATCAGTAAAACTCTATGGCTAGTGAAGTTTAAGGGAGGAAGAAAGGCCACTATCATTTTTTAGACACCTTTTCTAACCTTATATATTGAGAATACGAATAGCTCCTTAAAAATTATTCTGATTCCCCGTAGTTAGGATTTTTGCAACATTGTTACTAATATTCAAGCAAAATAAAATTTTCTCTCTAGTTTACAACCAAATGCATCTTCCTGATCCTACCATAACCCCATCAAGACTGCCATTATTTTGATCAAATCTCTCTATTTGTAAATGCAATAGGCTATTGTATTGAACTTGCAACAATTTCAACATATATGTTTAAGTCCAGAAAATCTTCATATTATTCAGATTTCTGCTAATGGAAAAGCTCCATTAACTAGCACTTCTATATAAATAGGGTACATAGATAATTGATGATGTTCACAATGATTATTCTGAGGCACTGCAGGATCATCAAGTGCGTCTGACTCATCAGAGGAAAATTAAATTACATTCGGTGTCGTTTCAGCGTTGAGTGTATATTATCTTTCTTTTATTCTTGGAAATGGATAATATGTGCACGGTCTCTATGGTAACTCTCTATAAGCCAGAATATGTGATTAACCTCATTTTCCAACCATGCCAGATAATAGAGAATATATTGTATCAAGTTCATCATAGCTGTCCTTTACGTAAATTCAACTTTTGCTATTTAACTGAAAAACATAGCTGTGTGTTTGAAGTTTTATTTTAGCACCCAGTAGATATATATAAATATTTTGGTAATTTGGATTGAACTGAATTCTCAAGATTAAAATGAGATATTATATTTGATGAGGCATTATAGTACATGATAACCAGGTATAAGCTTGGATAATGCTGCCTTGTACTTATTAATTAACCCTTCTTGAAGGGGCATGCATTCCACCTGCATATATTCATGCTAAGGGCACTGAATTTACCATTCACACACAGTTTGATCAGCTACAGGATTTGATGTTGATTCTTCAGACTTGACAACAGAAATATTCAGGCATAAGGATATGGCAAAAGGTTTATGTCGCCTTCTAATCAAGACTCAAGGATATTCAAGCTTTCCTTCAAAGCTGCATAGAAATTAGTTTGGTCTTTTAAACAAATCAGTTTGTCTCAGAGAACTTAAAACAATTTTATCATGAGGGGCTGCTGCAGTTATTGATTACATAGTAATATTTTCTTTTTATTTAATAGTAGAATGCTTCACAGAGCTCCAGACCGGCACCATAAATTAGTCAGTAGAAAAATGTTTACTCATTTGCAGATGATAAATTAGAGGCATTGATAAGAGACAAAGCTAAATTAGGTTAGAACTGAGATTAGATTATTTGCCTATCCTGATAGCTAGTCTGGGGTAGATAGTAATTGACCTCATAGGGGTCTCTGGTTCAGGTTACAAGCAAAGTGAATAAAGAGGTAGTGGAAAGGGAAACCCAGGTAGAACCTGCAGACACAGCACATGCCCAGAAAGGAGGGGTTTCATTTTGTATAGTATTCCTTTTGCTTTTTACATTACAGAGGCAATATAAATAGGCTGTTAAAATTATCACGTCATCTAGAAATGTAAGGGTGATTTCATTTCATTTTTGCTAATGTATTTATTCTTTAATAAGATCTTTATTTTGGAATGATTTTAGAGGTACAGGAAAGTGGTGAAGGTAATGCAAAGAGCTCCCAGATATGCCTCAGCGAGTTTCTCCCATTGTTAACATCCAGCATCTTACAGTACAGTGGTACAGTTTTCACAGTGGAGAACACAATATTGGTACTTTACTATTACCTAGACTTCACATGGTTTTCAGATTCCATTAGTTTTTTCACTAATGTCCTTTTTCTGTTCCAGGAGTCTATCTAGGACACAACGATCATGTCTCCTAGGTCTCCTCTGGTCTGGGCAGTTCCGTAGACCTTGCTTGTGTTCCATGACGTTGGCAGTCTTGAGGAACAGCAGCTAGCTATTCTGTAGAAGGCCGCCCATCCCCTCTCTTAGTTGGGTTTTCTGTATGTGTACTTAGTTATCTTTGTAGCTCAGTGAATAAATGTTACCACTAACTAAATTTTTTTCCTCTGTAGACATTCTCCTTACTACAGTTCATTTCTGGAAATCATATGATAAATTAATTCTTAAAAGTAAATTGGCTTTGCCCAAAGTATCCTTGTAGTGGATTGGGGATTATGTTTGTGACCAAAGGCTCAACATCAAAAATCTATCACAGATTTGATTAATGTACCTCAAAGATTAACTTTTGTAATTATTTAAATGAAAAAAAATTAAATTCCAAGTCATAGAATTTTAATTCCTAAAAGAAATGTTGATAGAGAGTCTAGGCTAGTTCTCAAACCAAGTTACATGCTAGAATCACTGTGGGGCTTTTACAATCCAGACGACACAGATCTCGGGGCCCTGAAGGCTGGGGATTTGGAGTCTGATGGAAGTGTAGGTTATGGTAGAGAAAGAAAAAAGGTTGAGAATCCCTGACTTAAATACTTAAAGGACTTAGGTTTTAGAATTGGGAAACCTAGAGCCTCTGGTATTTCAGGTGGGGCTGGGGAAGGGTTGTTATTCATACTCCTCCACATGGTTTTAAAAGGAGAACCATTTCTCCTAAATTCCCCTGTGTGAAACTGTGAGAGAGAGGCAGTCCATGCACCTTGTTTGGAAGGTTGGGGCTGTTTGTGGGTTTATGTTTATCAGCCTCCAGACTTTTCCACACCTCCTTAAACTGCCAGAGGAAAATGGTGTGAAATGAGAGATGAGCGATAATCAGAAAACAATGCCTGAGTGGGACAGAAAAACGCTAAACCTGGAAAAGCTAAAAACCACTGAGAAATCATAGTTATCTTTGCAATTTTATGCTTGAGGAAAAGCACATTGACTGGCCGATCCCAAATATTTGATTTTCTAAAAAAAAAAAAGTGTTTTGTTAAATTTAATGAATTTTGTTGCCTTTTGGGGGAAGATCTGCCTCCTCATTATTCATTTCTCATACCAACATCAATACCAATTGATTTTTCCTGAGTGAGGGGCATCTCTGTAGAAGACCCTTATGTAATGAGTAACAGGGGAAAGTGCCCCACACATTTTCCAAGAAGATTTTAATTGGCTATACAAAAGTTTTTCATATTCATTATTCTAAACATAAACACCTAATCCAGGATAATTAGGTCTCCCTCAAAACAGGAGGTAGGTCGTGCTTAATCTTTTGCAAATTAACATGTATAAAAGTAGAATTAAGTCTTCTAATTAAAGATAGTATCCAACATTTTAGCTTTTATTTAAGTATTTTTTCATTTGTCCTCCCTTTCATAATAATGAGAACCAACTTGATGGTAAAATTCTATAAATAAAAAATTAGGTTTTAATAAAAGTATCTGTTGAAGACAATGTTTCAGGGGACCAAGATAATGGTTTACTGTTGACAGGAAGTGTCAAGCAGCCAAGGATATTTCAGAGCCATTCAATTCCAAAAATATATTACTATATCTTATTGTTAAATGACCCCATACTAATTCAAAAGAGAAGTGTTTTGTAGTCCACATAACTAATGTCATTTTCTTTCAACTCTGGCACAGATTCTGTGGCTTTATTCAAATCACTTTGCTTTTGGATCTTGAAGCAAGTAGCAATATAATCAGTTAATAACCATCAACCTTACTTATAGAATTACTCTACAGGGTATCTAAGAATGTCAAATTACCTTAAAACGGTTGTACAAATAATTAATTGTGTGCTCCCCCAAATCACTTATTATTAATTTGCAAGTTATTGCCCTTGCTTTCTTAAAGAATGAAGGTTATGCAATGACTAATTTACACAATGTTCTATTTAACTGCTTGTAATTAATGGTAATAAAATTAGAAAATAATGCTAATAATTTAGAGAATTACAGTTTTCTTAAATTTCTACATATGCAGTTTACACATAATAACCTCTCAGTTAGTCCATTAATAACTTAATTATTCTCAGTGGTTTTATGACTTTATTATGGTCCTTTATTTGAAGGATTATAGGGCCTCTGTTTGAAGTCAACCCCCTCTTTCCTGTGCAATCGCCTTTAGCAGCCTGCTCTCACCAAAGATGGAAGTGCTCCTGCTTTCTTCCTGCATGCTGTGTCTTAACTCTAGCAGAGTTAGTTACAGGCATTTTTCCAGTATGCCTGAAGCAATGCCCTTATGAGGTACATCCCTTCAACTTTTAAATAGAATACATTCACATATGCCTATCACAGATGTATTAACACTCTAACACTCACAGGCTCACATGTAGTCACAAGTTTGGGCAGCCACAAAAACAGCTATGTGTGCACACCTTGGAGACTCTGGGTAGTCTCAACATTTTTTTTTTGGTTGAGCACCTTCTTGCACACATAAATACTTTTGACAGAGCTCAGTCTAAGTTTCAGTTGAAATTGCAAGGAGTGCACGTGCCTCATTCAAACTTAACTAATTGGAACATGCACTTCAGATGCTTTTATATCCCTAAATCAGTATAATACACACAACTGCCTCCTTATGGATCTTCTCCAAGTTTCTTGCTAGTTTGTGTGTGGCACTTTCTCAAACAACCATCTTCTTTCACCTAGCCCAGCGCATTGTGATTTAGAAGGTTTGGCAATATAGCAGAAGAGGGAAAAAATGGAGGCTAGAGAAGAAATGACAGGGCATGAATTGAGTAGTTTGATCAGTGGTTTTCAAGCTGTATTCCACAGAAGGCTCGGTTGGGAGGGCCAACAAGAGAGTGGGGTTCCAACTACCTCATCCAAATAATTGATTTTGAATTTGGGGTATCCTTGATCTTGGGCTTTTGAAAAGCCTGTGTCTTTGTTTACCAACCACCACCTGTGTTAGAGCACCTACGTTTTGTGCTTTGTCCTTTTTGCTTTTTGTGTTTTGTCAAAATGAGTTGATTTAATTTGTTAATAGGCTAGGTAGAGCTAGAGCTGATAGGGAATGAGGAAGTGCTATGGAGTGTGTGTGTGTGTTTGTGTGTGTAGAGTGTGTAGAGTGTGTGCTGTGTTCTTTTTACTGTAGAGTAGACCCAAATCAGTTGTGCCCAAGTAGTTAAAATAAAACACATCCTCCCACCCCACTCTGGATGTCTTGTAGTTGCATTTTGACTTCTGTAGTAGAGATGTTTACTTTTCCATCTTAAAATCTAGAACTTATTTCCCTTTTGTGGTTTATAAATTTATCTTTTTACTTTCAGAACCAAAACCAATATAAATACATTGTGTGAAATACTGAAAGAACAGACAAACCAAAAGAAATACTACCTTAGACCACCCAAGGATAAGTAGGGCTAAGTCATAGGAAAAAAGAATATAATCATTGGGATTATTAATATTAAGTAACTTCCTAAAATTGAATTAGAATGGATTTTTTTATTTCCTTAGCAATATATTTAAAATGGAACTGAAAATTTTTAAAAAGTCACCCAAAGGTGTTAACTTTACAGATTAAATTAAGAGTTTAAACAGTATTTAACTAGCATGCACTGTTTTCCACTTTAAATCTTTGTATTTGGAACATAATATTTGCCTGCTGAAATGATTCAGATCAATGGTTTTCAAACTGTTTTTTAGAGGTTTCTTAGAAATGCAGTAGGGGCCAGCATGTTATACAAAGGAAACAAAGCAGACAGGATTCCTAGCTCCCTTGTTTCAACCCAGGCAACCTCACATTTATCTCTTTTGTATGTCAGAGTTCTGCTTAGGATTTCAATTAAAACGAATTATGCTGACGAGAAACAAAAAACTTTGGAAATCCCTGGCTTGGATCAAACCTTACTCTGTAGCAAGAGGCTGACTCCAAGAGGTTCTTCCACAACCTAAAATGCACATTTTCATACACTAATTTTAATATCAAAATTTGAAAATAAGTGGTTGTATCTGTATGTTAATAAATGTGTATTTTGTGAGTCTTTGTAAATCTTCACTTTTGCATGTATTCATTCAAAACACATTGCATGCTTACTGCTGGAGATATTTAACTAAATACGATAGTTCTTACTGTTAAGGCACTTTGGGGCGGTTAAATATTTGCGGAGAAATATAATGACAATCAGCATGTGTAGGAAAGCATGCTAAGTGGTAACCTAATTGGGGGTTGCTTAGAGAGTGAGGAGGCATAGAGAGAGGTGGTTCTTGAGATGTTATTTTTTTTTTTTTTTTTTTTTTTTTTTTTTTTTGAGACAGAGTCTCACTTTGTTGTCCAGGCTAGAATGAGTGCCGTGGCGTCAGCCTAGCTCACAGCAACCTCAAACTCCTAGGCTCGAGTGATCCTTCTGCCTCAGCCTCCTGAGTAGCTGGGACTACAGGCATGTGCCACTATGCCCGGCTAATTTTTTATTTTTATATATATATCAGTTGGCCAATTAATTTCTTTCTGTTTATAGTAGAGACGGGGTCTCGCTCTTGCTCAGGCTGGTTTTGAACTCCTGACCTTGAGCAATCCGCCCGCCTCGGCCTCCCAAGAGCTAGGATTATAGGCGTGAGCCACAGCGCCCGGCCGAGATGTTATTTTTTAAATTAAAAATAATATGTTAAAATTTTTAATAATATTCCTTGTGGGAATTTTTAAATCATAAGAGTAGTACCTATCTGCTGTAACAATTTTTGAGTTGAGTTTTCAAGGACAAACGGGAGCTGGTTGGGTGTAGGCCATGGTAGTAGCTATGGTGGGTGGTTGTCTATTTCAGGCAGACAGGGGGCACTCCATGTAGGGACCAGACATAGTGATGGCCTTCTGGGCCACACTGAGAAGCTGGAAAGTTAATTAGCAGATAGATACAGGGAAATATTGAAGCGTGTGTTGTCTGAATGGCATCATCAGATTTGTATCTTAGAATATCATTTTTATAGCAGTGTGCATAGTATATTATAAGAGGCAAGAATGTGAATAAGGAAACAAATCAGACCAGTTATAAGGATCCAAGTGAGAAATGATGATGGCTTCAACCAAGTTAGCAATTGAATTCGGGAAGAAAGGGACAGATTCAAATAAATAGAGGAGAAATGTCAAAAGCTCCCAAGTGATTGAATGTGGGGATTGAAGGAGCAGAAAGGGACAAGGATGATTTCAGCATTTTGATGAGTGCATTTGGGTGGATGGCCAGGGTCATTCCCTGGCATGAAGAGAAACGAGCACAGGTTCGGGATTGTGAATGAAGGTGGTTGTTCTATACATTGTGTCGTGAGAATGTGTGTGTGTGTTTCAGACCAAATCTGGAAGTGTACAAGAGCACAAGCTGCAGAGTCACTGTGTTCACATCTTTGTCCACTGCTTCCTAGCTATGTGGCTTTAGACCTTTAAGGATATTTTCTCATCTGTATAATGGGGAAAATAATGATAGCTATGTCTCTCTTAAGGTTATTATAAGATAGTTTAGACTTTAGAGTATAGCATGCAGGAAGAATTCCATGAATGCTATCAAATATTGTTACTATTTATGTTCCTCAGGCTTCAGTTTTCTCATGCATAAACTCATGAATGGTCGTGGGGGGGGGGGAGTTATGCTGGACCACATGGTCTGGGGGCACATTTACCTGTAAAGTTTTTCATTCTGATATGCCTGCTTTCTATTTACATGTGTGTAGACAAATACAGTTTTACTCAAAAAATGTTAATCATTTCTAGGAATTTGCCACACCAGACTCAGATTCCCCAACAGCAGACTACAGGTGAGTACTAGTAGTAATAAGTTGATGTTTATGGATGGGCCCGATAGATTAAAAGATAACGGTAGCACTATAGAATTTATGAAGCTTTAGTTTCACCAAATAAGGCAAAACAGTTGTGTCATTCCTTAAGCAGACTTAGAACCTCAGAATAATAGCTTAGATTATTACATAGATTGGCATCCGAATGATAAACACAGTTGGTAAATGATCTTAGAGCAAAAGCATCCGTGGAGGTCCTGTCTAATTAAGGAAGACTGAATAAAATCCCCTTCCTTCAGAGAAGCTCCCCATTCTTCCTCTTGGTTTGAAAGATTCTTAGCTTGGATGCATCCAGGATTTGTCTCAGTAAGTGAGCAGCTTGAAACTGACTCTTACAAAAGGAAACCATTGTGACTAATCACTGAGGCTTCAGGGGGATAAATGAGAAATGGTTGGCCTGGCTTTAAAGCCGCTTTAAAAAGCTGTTATAACATGACCAGTGACAACAAGATGGTGGACAATTCTCCCTGCACTATTCTGTTTCCCTAAGACTTGCTTTCTTTAAGTTTATTTCTTTCAAGTGTCCCTAAAAATTTTCCACAGCCAATTATTTCATTCATCTCAATACTGAGTAGATAACTTATTCATGATTGTCTTCTAATTAGTGGTTGATTCTTAGTTCTAATTGCCAAGCAACCAGTAATGCCTTTGTAGCTCTTTTGGAAAAGCAAGAAAAGTTTTAAAAATGTAAGTTGGGTGTGGAATTTGAAGTATGAATAGTGGCATTGTGGCAGGGAAGCTATTAAGTATATCTCTTAAAAACTTCAGGCACATATAGAAATGTATTGGATATTTTCATTCAGAAATTATCTTCTCTATTACTGCTTTCGGGAATTTAAGGAGATTTTCGTTTGACAACTTTTCAAAGATTTGAGGCAAGTATAATGAAGTTGTTCATCAGATTTTAATTATGAAACAGTGTTTATCAGAATTTTTTCCTACGATATTGATGACTTGTTTTAATTAAATGCTAACATGTTTCAAAGAGACTGTTCGATATATTGATGTGGTTGGTGCTACTTTGTAAGCATTCAAGAGATTGATGAGGAACAAACTTTGCTATAAATATGTGTCACCTAAAGAGAAAAAAAGATAAATGAGTCCCTACTACCTCGAATTTCATGCCTACTTTTTTAAGAGGAAAAATTTTAAAAGAATATTTCTGCAATGGAAATGATAGAACTTCTTCCCTATTAACCTCATAGACTGCCATCTCTTCTAAGATGTCTGCCTTCTGATTCTCAATTATTTCAGGCATGGAGCGAGTAGAAGAGAGAACGTTTCTTTAAAAAATAGTAAATATTTCTTTTGAGTACTTTAAAAATCCAGATTTTACTTATTTACCCACTAACGGAAATAGGAAACTTGAGCAGCTGATATGAGGGTGATTTATTTGATAGGCACATAGATTTTTTTAGCAAGTACACTTGTTAGTATGCTGCATTTTAGTAATAGTATTTCCAAATACAAGGACGATTTATGCCTGAGCAAATGTGATAAGAGCCCAAGAATTTTCCTAGGGGGATTTTGCGTTGTTCAACCTAATTTTCTAAATTATTTTCTAAAACAGGTTTTGGGGAGCAGGCATTTTGCTTGAGTCAAGAAAGCTTTGATCTCTTTTGTTAGTTAACACTCTAGCCTATTACCTACTTGTTTTCTTATGTTTGTCTGCAATTTGGATCATATTATTGACTAAAGTACACTATCTCCTCTTGGTTGTTTTGTTGTTATTGTTGTTTTTTCAATGAGTCCCCAAAGTATCTAACTGTGAAAGGGAGAGAGACTACACTAGCATTTTTTATAATTATGAAAGCTCGTGTTTCTACCTTTGATACATTTAAAGCTAGAGTCATCTTCCTGGAGAGAGGAGCTAAATGGGCAGTTACATTCTTTATTCCCATTCAATTCATTTAAATGAAAAAATAAAGTGTTTTTCAATTTCTAAATTATTCTATTCTGTCTGTAAGTGCGTGAATTCAGTGCTGTTTATGTATTTTCATGGGTACAACAGCTTTTCTGTTCTTTCACTCTGGTTGTCCTAGTACTACAAAGAGGCAGCTACATTTGTGCATGATTATCATGAAACAATAACTGGCTTTTTCCAAGTACCTCAAAGCCCTGTGCTAATGTCATTTTTCTTTATAAAAGTAATTTAGGCATAGAGTTTGTCTCTTGGATAGCAAGTAATTTTATTTGTAGCTATCTATATGGAATTGATCAGGAGAGAGTAGGTTTTGAAGTTTCTTTCATTTAGTTGTTTTCTTTTAAATTCTCATCAAAAGCTTGAGAAATGGACTAGCTGCTGATGTTGTACTCCTGGACGTGAGCACTAGCTGGGATAATAGAGCAGTTAAAAGCTGACAATAGCATTACCTTTTGGATTAGGCCCAAGCCATTAGGTTTGCTGCCCCTTTGGTTTTTCTCATTTTCTCTGCCCTACCAACCCACATGATTGTTTTTTTAAAGCCATGATTAAAAGGTACGGTCATACATCCCGCAGTCAACCTCATTCATTTTGTTTATTGTGGGAGGAAAATTCAGACCATGCCTTTTGAGAAATACAAAACCTTTGGTCTAAGAAGGAGGAAACTAATTTAGAATTTTTTCTTTCTTTTTTGTTTTTAAACCAAATGCAGAGAAATAATGTAACATAATTATTTTAAATTATGTTTAGACGATAAAAAACTTCTCCTTGCCATAATTTGTTTTGCTCAAAATCTAAAAGTGTCCGTGCCCTGTCTGACTCATGTCCATATTCATTCTTACACATTGCAGGTAAATGGTATCCCTGAAGAAAGAAAACTGACTGAAGCAATGAATTTGTAATCAGACAATATGGCAGTTGTATCTCGTTTCTTTTCTCTTCCAATAATGCATGAGCTTTTCTGGCATATGGTGTGCACGTTGACAGTATTAAGTATATACCAAATAATACAACATAGCTTTCATTTTATTAATGTATTTTTTTTGTACTTAAAGCACTTTTGACAATTTGTAAAACATTGATGACTTTATATTTGTTATAACAAAAAGTGATCTTTAAAATAAATATTATTAATGAATACCTGGTGAAATTTACTTCAGGAAAGCATTGGATTGCCTTCTGTTTAGTAGGAATCTTTTACTTGCTATGAACAGGTATATGTGTTCATCCTCTTTCAATAAGATTTCATTAAGTGCTTCCTATAAATACATAAAATGTTTATGCTCTGTGTTTCAAGTGAGCAATCCATTTCAGTAATACTTTAACTTTTGTGGCCTGTAAAGCCTGTCATTTTGTATGCCACTTCTTGAAATCTTTTGGAGTAAATCTAGTTTTTTATGGATTGTAGAACTGATGATACCCAGTTCATGTAGGGCAGCCCAGGTTGTATACTGACCTGACTTCATAATCCAATATTTGGTTTTAGAAGCAAACCAGGAGATATTACACAAAAAGAGAATAGTTACCTGCTAATGGTGACATGGATTAGCTCCAAACTCCCAGGGTCCTCTGTAGTAAATCTTACATTCATTGCTTAGCAGAGTTTCCTCATACCATCTTGGTCTGCTTCATGCATCATGGACACTACGGATCAGTGTAGCCATCAGGCCAGGTAGCAGGTCAGCTTTTGTTGCAGACTGAATTATCTTCTCTTACAGTGCTATGGGCCAATTTCTCTGTTACCTGTTAATTGGTCAGATGTCACAAAAATGCTATCTAACCTTGATTCTAAAGTTGAAAAAGACTCCCTGTTAGTACTGTGTACAGCAACTTGTCTTCCACTTAGGGAGAATACTCTTATCAGGAAGAATATTCCAAGGGCTCAGAGGCTATCTTCCAGGAGCCTGTCAAGGGTCAGGCCTGAAGACAAACTTTTCTTTGAAATGTATAAGATCTGAGCAACCCAAGCCTGCTGAGTTAACCCTTTCCTGCCCAAGGGTTCAACAGCAGATTTGAGCAGGGGGAAGAAAGAATCAGCAAACTTGACTATGGGGTAATTGAAGTTATCCAGACTGAGGAAGAGAAAGAAAAAAGAATGAAGGAAATAGAGCCTCAGGGAATTGTTTTACACTCTAAGCATATCAACATGCATAATGGGAATCTCAGAAGGAAGAGACAGAACAAGAGACAGACTATTTGAAGAAATAATGGTCAGAACTTCCAAATTTTGATGAAAAACATTACATATCCAATAAGCTCAATAAACTCCAAGCAGGATAAACTCAAAGAGATCCACACTTAGACACATTATGATCAAACCGCTGAAAGACAAGGACAAAGAGAGACTCTTGAAAGCAGCAACAAAAATGTAATTTAAGATGTGCAAGGATTCCTCAACAAGATTAATAGTGGATTTCTCATTAGAAACCATGGAGGCAGGAAGGCAATGGAATCACATAGTCAAAGTACTGAAAGAAAAAGACTATCAATCAAAAATTGTATATCCTACAAACTTATCTTTCAAAAATTTATCTTTCTCTGAAGGAGAAATTAAGATATTCCGAGATAAACACAAAGGGAATGCTAGAAAACCTACCCTATAAGAAATGCTAATTTATGAGTGAATTATAAAATGTGGTATGTATACACACACACAAACACACACACACACACCATGGAGTACTACTAAGCCATAAAAAAGGATGAGTTAATGCCTTTTGCAACAATTTGGATGGAACTAGAGATGAGTTTCCTAAGTGAAGTATCTGAAGAATGGAAAAATTAACACCACATGTACATGCTTGTTATTAAATTGGAACTAACTGATGAGCAGAGATGTGCACAGACGGGAGTAAAACTCTGGAAATCAATCAGGGTGGAGGGGGAAAAGAGGAGGGGCAAAAACCTACCTAACAGGTACAATGGACACTTTGTGTGATGGGCACACTTATAGCCATGACTCAGCATTACAGATGTGATCCATGTAACCAAAAACATTTATACTCCCTTAATATTTTGAAATAAACAATACAAGAATTCAATATTTTGTAAAAAGTAATCTTGAAGAGAGTCCCTCAGGCTTAAATCAAAGTACATTAAAGAGAAACTTGAAACCACATGTGGAAATAAAGAGTTTTATTAAAGATAACTATATAGGTAAATATAAGAGACAATAAAAATGTATATTTTGTTTATCACTATTTTTCTCCATTGTGACTTGAAAGACAACTGCATAAATCACTATAAGTTTGTGTTGATAACACAATGTATAAGGATGTAATTTGACAGTAACAGTACAAAGGAGAGGAAGAATGGGAATGAAATTATGTAGTAGCAAACTACATGACATGTTATTTGGTAAATACAGGATATATACTACACAGATAGCAAAATGGAGAATGTCAATCTTAGCTTATCAGTAATTGTATTAAATATAAATGGATGAAACTCACAATTAAAAGGTAGAAATTGGGAGATTGGTTAGAAAAACATAATCCAACTATATGTTGTTTCCAAGAAACACACCTGAGGTTCAAAGACACAAAATGTTAAAAGTGAAATTATAGAAATAAAAATATTCCAGGGAAACAGTAACCAAAAGAGAGCTAGAATGCTATACTAATATCATAAAAATAAGCTTTAAGATAAAAACTATTCTCTTTCACTACATAAAAACTTTAAAAACATTTTTTGCATGGCAAAAACAGTAAATAAAGTCAAAAGACAACTGACAAATGGAAAAGAATTAACTGTAGCATATATCGCATGTAAAAGGTAATTATTCTTAATTCATAATGAATTCTTAAATTGAGGCAGAAAACAACAACCTGACAAAAAATGGACAAAAGACATAAACATACAATTAACACAAGCTATATAAATAGTAAAACACATGAAAAGATCTTCAAATCCACTCATAAGTAGAAAAATGCAAATTTAAAACACTGAGATGCTATTTCTCACTTATCAGATCAACAAAAATTAAAAAGTACAGCAACATATTGTTGAGACTGTAAAGAAACAAATACTCTCAGATATTGATGATGGGAAAGAAAACAGGTACAACTACATAGGAGGGGAATTTGGCAATTTCTAGGAAAAGTACATATGTATTTATGTCTTTACCCAGGAATCTCACTTGTAGTAATATACTTTAAAGAACATTTCCAACAGTAAAAAAATTGCTTTACACAAAGTTCATTGCAGCAATTATACTTAAAAAATATTAGAAATAGCTTAAAGGCCTATACTTAGGAGAGTGGTTGAATAAACTATGGTATATCCATATAATGAAGTACTAGGTAGCTGTAAAAAATAAGATGATTTCTATGAATTGTTAAAACGTGATTTCCAACATATATTTTTAAATGGTAAAAAAATTTTCCATAGTATTTTTGTATCTAAAAAAGGAAAGAATAATAATGGAGATATAGGAAAATATTCGTGTTCAAAAAGGAACATAGGGTCAACCAAATATTAATGAGATTGGTTGCCTATGGAGGGTGGGGGAAAGAAATGATGTAGAAAGTATGGAAGGTGAGGGTAACACTCTTTGAATATTTTTTTGGTATGGTTTTTAAATTTAGAACCATAGTAATGTTTCACATACTCAAATGAATAAAATAAGTAAATAAATACATATCCCAAGGATGTGAGCACTGACAATTAAAAAAACAAAAACAAATTAATCTAATTATATTTCAAATGAATAACTTAAACCACACCCAGATGGTGAGGGTAGAACTAGCTTATGTAACTGGAATACAGTGTTTTGACTATTTGTATTAAGGTGAAAACAGAAAGAACTGTAAAATGTGTCCTCGTAGGTTTGTTTTTACAGTAGTATGGGCTAACAATACTGAAAACTTTTTCTTTTAGGATTGTGCAAATAAGTAAAGATTTTGTAGATAGTTGGAGCCACATTTCTCATCTTTGGAGAAGGGAGTTACAAATATGAAAAAGGGAAATGCTAAAATGAACTCTGTAGTGTTGGATTAAAATTGGAGGAATCAATACTAACCTATAGTTTTTAATACACTGACAGAAGATGTATATGTGCTTGCATCTATGTATTTGATGGGACCATTGTTTTATCTATAGATTATAATGCATTATTATATTTGTTTTGTTAATCAGATTATCCCGTATTTGAGCCCCTTCTGGCTGGCTCCTGAGTTCTTTTGATAAATCTCCATTGTTCTTAGAGCATCTTCTTATTTTCTGGCACAAAATGATGTTCTGGGCTCATCTAATACTTTCTCTGCTCCAGCCCTCTGTGGAGAGAGCTAGAAAATTTATAGATGTATATAAATATACGCACATCTTCTATCACTATGGCAAAATTATAGATGTGGAAAAACAGGTTATTTACATAGTCTCAAAATATCTCACTGCAATATAAAAATTACTATATTGATTTCTTGGGCCTGCTGGAACAAAGTACTGCAAACTGGTGTTTAAAACAACAAAAATTTATTATCTCATAGTTCTGGAGTCTGGAAATCTGAAATCAGTGTCAGCAGGGCCATGATCCTTCTGAAACCTGTAAAGGAGAACCCTTCCTTGCCTCTTTCTAGTTTCTGACGCTTTGCTTTGCACAGTAGCCCTCCCTTATCTTCAGTTATTATTATGTTTTTAATTTCAGAATATTACAGAGATACAAACACTTAGGTTATGTATATTGCCTTTGCACTGCCCCAGTCAGAGCTACAAGCATGCCCATCCCGCTGACAGTGCGCACCACACCCAACAGGTATGAATTTACCCATCTTCTCCTCCCCCCTCCCACCAGCCGGACACCCGATGAATGTTACTTCCATGAGTGCACATACGTGTTGATCAGTTAGTACCAATTTAGTGGTGAGTACATGTGGTGCTTGTTTTTCCATTCTTGTGATACTTCACTTCAAAGAATGGGCTCTAGCTTCATCCAGGATAATACAAGAGGTATTAATTTACCATTGTTTTTTTATGGCTGAGTAGTACTCCATATGCCACATTTTATTAATCCACTCATGTATTAATGGGCACTTGGGTTATTTCCACATCTTTGCCATTGTGAATTGTGCTGCTGTAAACATTCAAGTGCAGATATCTTCATTATAGAATGTTTTTTCTTTTACTTTCCATGATCTCAGTTACTTGCAATCAATCATGGTCTGAAAATATTAAATAGAAAATTCCAGAAGTAAACAATTCATAAGTTTTAAATTCCGTGCTGTTCTGAGCAGCATGATGCAATATCGTGCCTGCTGCATCCCACCTGGGATGTAAGTCATCCCTTTGTCTAGCAAATCCACACTGTAGACACTGCCCACCCATTAGTAACTTAGCCGTCTTGATGATCAGATTGAATATTGTGGTATCACAGTGCTTGAGTTCAAGTAACCCTTATTTTACTTAATAATAGCCCCAAAACTCAAGAGCAGTGATACTGGCAATTCAGATATGCCAAAAAGAAGCCATAAAGTGCTTCCTTTATACGAGAAGGTGAAAATTCTCAACTTAATAAGATAAAAATTTATATGCCTGGGTTGCTAAGATCTACAGTAAGAACACATCTTCTATCCATGAAATTGTGAAGAAGGAAAAAGAAATTCTTTCTGGTTTTGCTGTTGCACCTCAAACTGCAAAAGGTACAGTCAACAGTGCATGATAATGCTTAGTTAAAATGGAAAAGGTGTTAAATTTGTGGGTAGAAGACATGAACAGAAACGTGTTCTGATTGACAGCAACATGTTCCACCAAAAAGCATTAAGCCTGTATGAAGCATTTTATCATCTCATATCACAAGAAGGGTGAGTACAGTACAATAAGATATTTTGATGGAGAGAGAGACCACATTAACATAACTTTTATTATAGTATAATGTTATAGTTGTTCTATTTTATTAATATTATTGTTATTAATCTCCACTATGCCTAATTTAGAAATTGAACTTTACCATAGGTATGCATGTCTGGGAAAAGAACATAGTATATATAGAGTTCAGTACTATCTGAGGTTTTAGGCATCCTCCGGAAGTCTTAGAACATATTACTGCATATAAGGGAAGAACACAGCAATCCTTTGTATGTCTTGGCTTGCAGCTGTGGCACTTCAATCTGTGTCTCTGTCCTCACGCGGTATTTTCCCCTTGCCTGTCTGTGTCCCTGTGTCTTTTCTCCTCTTCTTCTAAGGACACCAGTAAAATTGGATTTAAGAACTGAGTACATGTACTCATGATCAAATTGGTTTCACTGATGAACACCTAAGTGCACAAATAGGAATAACATTCATCGGGCAATGGGCAGATGGGGGAAGTATGTACACACGTAATGAGTGCGATGCACACCGTCTAGGAGATGGACGTGCTTGAAGCTCTGACTCAGGATGGAGGGGTGGGTGGCGGGGGTGGAGAGAAGGGCAAGATACGTAACCTAAACATTTGTACCCTCATAATATGCTGAAAGAAAAAAAAATAGATTCACTTTAAAAAAAAAAAAAAGAGCTGACCCTATTCTACTATGAGAAGTTCTCTACTCGTTTTAATTAATTTCATTTTTAACAATCCTATTTCCAAATAAGTTCACATTCTTAGGTACTTGGGGCTAGGACTTTGATATATCTTTTTTTCCCCCTCACATTTAATATATTTATTGCCAAATACTTTCAAGAAAGTTATACCAATTTTATACTCTATGCAAAGATGGGTTGGCAAAGATGACAAAAATAACATTCATTAATGATACTGGTTCTAACTAATATTTCTTTAATTACTACTGACAATGAGGAGTTTATTCACATCATTCTGGCTATCTTTTTTAAACATTGTGGTAAAAAAAACACCTAATATTACATTTATTGACAACCATTTTAAAGTATACAGTTCAGTAGTGTTAAGTATATTTACATTGTTGTGCAACACATCTCTAGAATGTTTTCATCTTGAAAAATGGAAACTCTATATTCATTAAAAACCAATTGCCCCTCTCTTCTTCCCCAACTCTTGGTAACCACCTTTCTACTTTCTGTTCATATAATTTTGACTATGTCAGATGCTTCATATGTAATCATACAGTATTTCTCCTTCAGTGACTGGCTATGTTTCACTTTGCATATGTCTTTCAGGGTCATATATGCTGTAGCATGTGACAGGATTTCCTTCTTTTTAAAAACTGCATAATATTTTATTGCATGCATACACCACATTTTCTATATCCATTCATCTGTTGATAGATATTTGGGTTGCTTCTACCTCTTGGCTATTATAGATAATGCTGCAGTGACCATGGGTGTGCAAATAATCTGTTGGAGATCCTGCTTTGATCAACATATCTTTGGGGGGACACAATTCAACTCATGGCAATTACAAAGAGAAAAATGGTAACTATGTTATGAAGAAATCTGGAAAAAACTATTGTAACCAAGTGATCAAAGTCAACATGACCAATAATGGGACAAATTGATATCATGTGCCTTCTGATACGATGCACTGAAAAGAACACAACACCATTTCTGTGGTTTTCCTGCTCAAAATTCATATACTAAATATAAAAAAAGGCCAGGCCTTCCTGCTCAAAATTCATATACTAAATATAAAAAAAGGCCGCGCGTGGTGGCTCACGCCTGTAATCCTAGCACTCTGGGAGGCTGAGGTGAGCGGATTGCTCAAGGTCAGGAGTTCAAAATCAGCCTGAGTGGGACCCCGTCTGTACTATAAATAGAAATTAATCGGCCAACTAATATATATATATATATATATATATATATATAAAATTAGCTAGGCATGGTGGCACATGTCTGTAGTCCCAGCTACTCGGGATGCTGAGGCAGAAGGATTGCTTGAGCCCAGGAGTTTGAGGTTGCTGTGAGCTAGGTTGATGCCACGGCACTCACTCTAGCCTGGGCAACAAAGTGAGACTCTGTCTCAAAAAAAAAAATAAAAATAAATATAAATATAAAAAAGAAGAAACCTGACAATGCCAATATGAAGGACATTCTACAAAATAACCATTCTTACTCTTTAAAACTGTCAAGTTCCTAGAGGTAAAGACTGAGGAAAGGAACTCCACATTAAGGGATACTAAAGAGATATTATGACCAAATGCAGTGTGTGATCTTGAAGTGAATTATGGATCAGAAAAAAGTGCTGTATTGGGACAGTTATTTAAATAAGATCTGAAAATTAGATAGTAGAATTATATCAATGTTAAATTTCTGGTTTTGAGGACTGAACTGAGATCATATAGTAGAATGTCTTTATTTTTAAGAATTTGCACACACAAAAAAATTAGAGGTAAAGGGGAATCATGTCTGCAATTTATTCTCAGCTACTTTAGAAAATATATAGATGGATGTATATTAGATAGAAATGATAAAGCAAGTGTGGTAAAATATTAACATTTGGTAAATCTCAGCATATGGGCATGGTTGTACTATATGTAAAGCTTTTTCAAATTTGAAATTATCTCAAAATATAAATGCTTAAAAATAGCACTGTAGCCAAAATATGAAGAATGAATGCAAGAAGTTAATACAAAGAGAAAAGAAGAACAACTGTTCAATAATAGGATGGAGAAGAAATGAATAAAAGTGTTTTCTTTGAGAAATATTTTGTACACAGAATTGATAGGATTTGCCAATGGACTAGATAAAGGAAATTTGGGAAAAGAAGGAATCAAGATGACTTCCAGAATTATGGCCTATGTTCCTGGGTGTATTTTTGTTTCATTTTCTGAGTTTCAGAAGGCTGAGGGAAGCAATAGATATCAAGTATAAAATCAAGACTTTAGTCTGAGCATTTTTTTTTTTTATCTAGTTACAAAGGACAACTCTTACTAGGGCAAAGAGCAGGGTAAATGTTTCATCTCAGGAGTTTTCAATACAATCTGCCAAAATTTTGTGTGTATAAGTTTGTGGTGAGCATCTGAAACAAATTGTATGGGCTATAACTGATCATATTAGTAAAACATTAACTAGCCATGTACACTAATACTTGGAAATGTCTGTATTAATGTGGAGTGTTCAAAAGTTCTGTTATGGATAAAATTAAAGAAGTCCAGGGATCTTGTTCCAGGTGAATGTGTGACATGGGACTATCTGAGACAAACCTAAAGAGGAATGAACACATTTCAAAAGTAAATAGAGTTATGACCTAATTTGTCTCTGGTGATCATCTCTCATCTCTGAAAATTATTGGAAAATTGAAATGAATAATTAAAAATGCTTCCTTTTTTGGGTTCAGAGATCTGAATGTTGAGATCATGAACTCCCAGGCCAAGCCAAGCAGTCAGGGTCATTGAGATAGAAGAGTATTTTATTGACCATCCATGCAGTTCTCAGTGGGACATAACTTTGGTGCCACATCTTGATAGATGACAAAAAAGTTTTTCCTGAAAGAAATCAAATCCCTCATGTCCACTAAATCTGCATTAGAATGACTCATGACCCTGTAAAGTTTATTTTGTGAAAAATTCCCACTTTTTAAAAATAAAAAGTGGGATGGGAGATGTATCTCTCAAATAGATTATGCTGTGTAACTTCTTTCTTTATGTGTTAGTTATCTACTATATACAACTCTGATGTGAAACAAACCACCACAAAACTTTGAAGCCATAAGTGGCTTCAAATAATAAGCATTTTTTAGCTCACTGTGCATCATCTATTTTGGTTGGGTTTGATTAAACTGCTCTTGAGATCTCAGCTGGATTTCCTCAGATGTCTTAGGGTTGGCTATTTATTGGCTGATATAGGGTGGCCTCAGTCAAGATGGAGAGAAGACTTAGTTTCCTCCAAGTTTATCTGAATTAGGCTGGTATGGACATGTGCTTATAGCATGGCAGAGCACAAAAGAGATAACTCAGTCATGCAAAGAATAAACAGAATGTACATCTTCTTTTAAGTCACTCACTCTTTGTGAGCCATTTGCTATTATTCCATTGACCAAGGCAAACAAACTGGCTGAGGTCTCAGTCAGAGTGGGAGAGGAATATAAGATTACAGGGTAAATTATGAATATGTGGATGCTATTAACTGGGGCCATTAATGCAACCAATCTATCATAGTCTGCACACTGGCCCTAATTATTTAGTTCTTCCCACATGCAAAATACGCTAAACCCGTGTCAAGACCCCCAAATTCTCATCCAGACATGGCAACAGAGTAGAACTACAAGATTTTATGGTCTATATTAGGTTCCGATGGATCTCCTTGAATATAGCTCCTCTTGATACAGAGACATATACTAAAACTGTGAGTATTCTGCCCCACTCCCACAACCCACCATAGAATGGAGAGATGAGGATGTGATTCATACAAGAGATGTTTCTTTTTAAAAGAGGGAAGCATGGGAAACATATAGCAGTAGTTTATCTGTTTTGAGTTGTTGTATAGTAATAATCACAAACTTAGCAGCTTAAAACAACAGTTTCTATGGGTCAGGTTATAGGTTAGGTGGGTCATCTGCTCAGGGTCTCCAATTTTCCCAGCACCATTTGTCAAAAAGTCTGTCCTCTCACTAAAGGCCTCCTTTAGCCAGGCTGAAATAAAGATGTTGGCCTGGGACATGATCTCATCTGAGACTTTGGGTGCTCTTCCAAGCTCACTGATGTTTGCAATGATTCAGTTCCTCGTAGTTGTAGTATTGAAGTCCCTGTTCTCTTACTAGCTCTATGTTGTGGGCCACTCTCAGCTCCAAGAGGTTTCTCTCAGTTCCTTGCCATGTAATCTGCTACATGATTGTTTACAATATGTTATTTGTTTCTTCAAATAACCATAACTGAAAGCCATGTAAACAAAGATTTGAAACAAAGATTTCTATTAAAGGTAAATATATGGGCAAATGTAAAAGCTAGTACTATTGTAATTTGGGTTTATAATTCCACTTTCTACTTTCTAAATAATTTAAAAGACAAATGCACTAAAATTATAACTCTATATTATTGAGTACACAATGTAAACAGTGTAATTTATGACATTGATAACATAAAGGGGGAAAAGAACTGTATCAGAGCAGTGATTTTGTATGTTATTGCAGTTAAGTTGGCATCAATTCAAATTTAGGGTGTTAAATGTGAGCCCCATGGTAACCACAAAGAAAATATCTATAGAATGCACACAAAAAGTGAGAAAAGAATCAAAACCTTTCACTACAAAAAAATCAACTAAACACAAAAGAAAGCGGTAATGAAGGAAATGAGAAACCACCACAACAAAAAATCCGTAAGACATGCAGAAAATAATTAACAAAATGTCAGAAGTAAGTCTTACCTTATCAGTGATTACTTTACAAGTAAATGGATTAAACTTTCTAATCGGAAAGTCAGAGATTGCCAGAATAGATTTAAAAAATGCTCCCACTATATATTGTCTACAAGAGACTCACTTCAGATTCAAGGACACAAATAGATTGAACGTGGTCAGTTGATTTTTTGACAAGAGTGCTACAACCATTCAACAGTGAAAAGACAGCCTTTTTGACAAATGGTGCTAGAAAAATTGGATAGCCATGTGCAAGAGAATGAAGTTGAACTCTTACCTTACACCATATGCAAAAGTTAATTCAAAATGGATCAAAGAGCTGAACTTAACACCTGAATCTATAAAGCTCTTAGAAAAATAAACTGGACTTAAAACTTTGTGCATCAAAAAATACCATCAAGAGAGAAAAAAACCCCACAGAATGGGAGAAAATATTTGTAAATCATATATCTGATAAGGGATTAATACTCAGAATATGAAAAGAATGCCTACAACTTAACAACAAAAAAAATATAATGCAAAAATTGGCAAACCACTCCAACTGACATTTCTCTAAAGAAGATATACAAATAGCCAGTAAGCACATGAAGCTATGCAAAATTTTAATATTACAAAATCTATTATAATGCAATCTGTTAATTAATCTAAGAAAAAAGGTGAAATGATCATCTCCATAGATGCTGAAAAGTCATTCAACAAAAATTTTAACTCCCATTATGACAAAAAAATTTTCTAAAATAGGACATTAGATAGCTGATTCTTTAATAGGATATATCCAGTCAGTCACATGGAACACTAGAGACATTCTGACTAAATCAAGAATATTTTACTTAAAGCATCATACAAAACAACATAATGACAACTAGAAAGAAACATCACAATAAGATAAAATACAGGCATTCGAGGCAGAAAATACTAAAGGAGGAGATTAAACTATCAATATTTGAAGATAATATGATTATATATCTGAAAACCCAAGAGAATCACTAAACAAACTATTTCAAATTAGTAAAAATTTTCTTAAGATGGTGGAATATAGATTTAGTATAGACATTTCCATATATAATGCTAGTTAGAAGACAAAATCATAGAAAAGACCCCATTTAAAATAGCAGCCAAAAAAGAAAACATCTAGGAATGAACTTAACTAGAAAAGTGCAAGTTTTATATGAATAGAAATGTTAATATGCCACTTAATATCATGAAAGATGCTGTGCAAATGGAAAGACATCATAATTTTGCACTAAATGACCCAAAAAATCATTCATCCTAAATTAATATATAAAGTTGATGTGATTCTAACATAAATACTAATAGAGTTTTTTTTTTCTTTAAGAAAAACCTTTTATTAAGAAAAAACAATAGAGGAGGGTACTTTCACCAGAAGTAAAAACATATTATTTTATAACATATTATGACATAATAGAACATACAGAAGGCCTCTATAATTAAAATGGTGTGAGGCTATTGCATGACTAGTAGGGATACAAAGTAAAAAGTATATAAGTTGTCCCTCACATGTCTATGAATTTAGTATATATTATAGGTAGCAACTCAAGCCAGTTATAAAAAAGATGGACTACTTAAAAAATAGTACTGGAAAGTAGGTGGTCATGTGAAACAAAATTAAGTTCGATCCTTAGCCCACAACCTAAAAGTATAGGAAAAAACTTGAGTGATTGCCTTTATTATTTTGGAATAAGAAAATCTTCTTTATTCAAAAACGATTCCAAATTCAGTCATAAAATAATAGATTGACAAAAGCTGCTATATTAAATTTTTTTTTTTTTTTTGCAAAGCAAAAGCAAAAGCAAAGCAAAAGATAGACTGAGGTAAAAAATGAATCTTATAGACAAAGGCTGATCTCCCAAATATATAAAGACTTGCTAGGAAGCGATAAGAAAAGGATCAACAATAGGTAAGTGTGTGCCATCGCCTGAATGTTTGTGAATTCGTATGTGGAAACCTAATCACCAATGTGATGGTATTAGGAGGCCGGGGCTTTGGGAGGCGATTAGGTCATGAGGGTAAAGCCCTCATGAATGGGATTAGTGCCCCATAAAAGAGGTCCCAGGGAAGCTGCCTAACCCTTCCCCCCATCTGAAGACAGAGAGAAGATGCCTGTCTGTGAATCAGGAAACAAACCCTCACCGGTCACCGAATCTGTTAGAGCCTTGGTCTTGGACTCCCAGCCTCCAGAAGTGTGAGATATAAATTTCTGTTGTTTATAGGCCACCTAGTCTGTGGTATTTTGTTATAGCAGCCCAAATGGAGCAAGACAGAGGGCAAACAGTGTAAGCAAACTATTCACAGAAAGGGAAATATTTATGGCTTTTAAATATATGACAAGATGCAAGCTGATAAAATACCGTGTTGGGGGAAGGCTGTGGCATACAGCACTGATGAACTGCTGTTGGGAATATAAATTCCCAGGGTCCCTAAAGAGAGCAATCTAGCTGTACATATCAAGATTAAAAATGCATGTACCCTGTGACCCGGCAATTCTACATCTGGTAACTTATCTTACACATATACTCATATTAGTGAAAAAGGATATATAAAGCTATTCAGTGCAGTATTACTTGTAATAGTAATTGACTGGAATTAACACGACCAATAGGGAAAGCTGGATGATGATGTGTCACTCATATCACACCATGCAATGGTAACAAAGAATATGGAAATTACGCATTAATAGGAGGAGATCCCAAGGAATATTGCTAAGTAAAAAAAAAAAAGCAGAAATCTGGTGCATTTTATGTTAAAGAGAGCAGAAATAACAAGATAGGTTCCTATTTCTTTGTACTATGTAAAAGAACTTTGTAAGGATACATAACAAACTAGTAAAAGTGGCTACCTGTGGTTGGGGAGTAGGAGTCAGGGGAAATAGGCAGATGAGGAACTGTGGAGGAAAAATAAAACTTTTCACTATCTTCCCTTAATATTTTTTTGACTTCTGAACCATCTAAATATATTCCCTATTCAAAAATAAATACGTACAAAAGAAATAAAGAAAGAGCTTGCTCTTGAAAGAAGCAGCTAGAGGGTACAGGCTGGCACCAGTAGACATTCCTATTTCTGTTCTCTGCACATAGCTTCCCTGGTATTTTAAAGATGACCAGAATGCTGAGAGAGAGAGAGGCTTACCAACTCTCTGGAGTCTTCTTTCTGAGCTCCCCTTATAACTCCATTGGTATTTTTAAGGCTAGCACCTTGCCAAAAATGAAGTGTACACATGCTTCATGTGGGAAATGATGTGCTCATTGCACTCTTAATTTTCATTCCAATAATATGCCAGTTCCTTTTAAGTGGCCCTGCTCAGATAATATTAGAACTCTGAGGAAAGAATTAAAGATAACCACTGGTATGGTACAAGTAGGGTACAGAAGGCTCAAATCAATAGAAAAGAAATAAAAATTAGATCATTGCAACAAGTTCAAAAAGAAAAAAATAAATCACCATGATAAAGAGTCTTCAACAAATGTATATATGAAATCAGATGGATGCACACTAAATTCTGACAACCATGACACAATCTGTTAAAAGTGGGTATGAATGTGTAGACTCAGTTTCAATATCAGAAAGTAAAACAAAACAAAAAACCAGAAAACGAATACAGAAGTAGTAAGACTAAAAATTACAGTTAGCAGAATAAATGCAAAAGTTGTAAAACTCCACCGGCAAATATCTGGAGTACAGCTGTTCTGTCTGGTTGATAGCACAAATTTAGGCATTAACTACTAGGGAATCCGGGGTTAGGAAAAAGATTTTTCTCTGCACATTGAAAAACCTAACCAGAAGAGCTATCATATTGCCACACCATGACAAGCTGAGGGTTAGTTAAGACCTGGCCAAGATTCTCCTCGGGGGGAAAAACTTTTGAATTTTCTCTTAATCACAGACAGATGGGCCATTGAAGGCTGAGATTTTTGCTCCATATAACACAGACTTGATAATTTTATTCTGTAAAATGTGTGAGGAAAGTGTACCAAAAGCCCACTGTGGCACATTAAAAAATGGGGGTGGGGAGAGAAAACTCAGTAAAGCTTCCGTCGGATGACCGGCTTTGAGCAGTGTCGCTTACTGCTGTACCCTCCGAGCTAAACGATTTATGTAATGGATACCACAGTCATGGAATGAAGTGATGCACTATATGGATTCATAAACTATCCACCAGCCATAAGTTGGAGAAAAACTTTGTTTCTAAGAAAATAAAATCATAAGAGTTCTTTATGTAGGGGTATTAAAAGTTGGTCTATTTGTTTTCAAAATATTTTTTCCAATTTGCCTCTTAATTTTGTTTGCAGAGTTTCTTTTGACTAAGAGAAATATTTCTTTTTTATAAGTATTATAATTGCATGTAATTGCTTTCTTTTGTTTATATATTTAAGCTCTTCTTTATATCAGAGATTAGATACAAATTAAATTGTATTTTATTTCCCTCCTTTCCTCGCTTATTTAAAATTCTGTGTTCACTGTATTAAGAATTTTCATATTTATGAGACTCTATTCCCAGTTTTTTTTTTCTGGTGTTTTGATGTAGTATAAGAGTTTAATTGTAAATTTCATGGTTATTTTTATTAACTATAAATGCTCTCCTCTGTGCACTGTGAACATTTGCTATAGGGACATTTTATGAGCTACTCAGGGACCCTAATGAAGAGGAGACAAATTGCTTGGGTGACTAGGATTTCCAAGCATGGGTGCTAATGTGAAAACTTAGCTATTTGTATATATTATGACTCTATTGCTCATTCTGTCTGGTGTGGTCTGAATAAACACGTAGGACCACCAAACTGCCTTGTTTCAAAAAAGAATATAAGATGACTTATAGGGCTAGGCAAAATATAGTCAGATAACAGCATTTGAAGTAGATGAGAAGGAAAACAGGACCAAGAAGGAGGCTAATATAAATAATGAATACCAACGCGCCCTGTTTTCTGGGATGGAGCACAAATTTAGCTCTAGCTTCTTATTGGCAAACATGAAAAACCAATTCAGTGTCCACAAGATAGCAGCAAATGAGCTGTTCAGAAAAAGTACAACTATTCCAATAAGGCCAGAGTGAAATAACTCTTGAGAGTCCACAAAAGAGTCCATTGTGTAATGTAATCAACAACATTCTTACAGTTGACACAATGATGAATTTCATAGAACTGTTTTATAGAGTGTCTGCAGTTCTGACCAATGGCTTCAAACTCAAGGGAAATTCTAGGGGCGTAAGTCAGGAAGTTATTGTCTGGGTGGTCTTTGCTAGGTGCTTGCCTGACTTAATTTTGGGGTACATTTTAAAGAATCTGAGAAAGTGATAATAAGCAAATCCCTAATATTCTTTTATAAATGCTGTTTGCCACAGCCAAAACCATAGATTATAGACATTAGCTAGCTGGGGCTTCAATACTGGATATCCTATACCCAGAGTTCAGCTATCCTAGGGTTCTAGGGAAAAAGTGGTATTAACAGGACATTGATCTGATCTAGGAGTGACATCTTTTGAGAAAACTTAAGAGACTAATAATCAGTAGTTTCTGAGGGATTGGCCACGATTTTAAGTGAAAAGAAAAAAAATTGAATCTGAGCTCCCACATAGACAGATGGACCATTTAGTTTCCAAATTTCTGTTCAATATAACCCAGTCTTAATTAATTTTAGTCTGGAGAATGTTTAAGGCAGGCATAACTAAACATAGTGGCCATTAAAAAAAATCTGTCTCCTCCCCCAAATTCCCAAAAAACATCCATAGAAAGCATGGCTTTGAGTACAGTGATTTCCTGATGCTCTTCCAAGTTAAATTATTTGCGTAATGTACTTCCAGGTATTTGAATGAAGCGACCTTCTGTATGGAATTAAGAACCAACTGAAATTTGAAAAACATCTTGGTGTTTCTAAACTATAAGAGTTCCCTATATGTTCAGGGTATTAAATTTTTATCAAATATTTATATTCTAAAATTTTACTGCTTGTATTTTTTCTATTTATGTCTTTTGGCATACTATTTTAAATTTTCATGTAATGGAACGTAGAAATTCTGGTTTTACCTTTTGATTTATCCTTGAATTGTTTCTCATCTAGAGATGAGATACCTACATCTTTCACCTATTTTGCATGTCTTTAAACCCATTAATCATTTTATGATCTTTCAATCATTTCGTTTGGTATATAGACTAACAATGGGAATTTACTGCTCCCATCCCCTTAATTAAGCAATTATACCGAAACTTTTTAAAGAATATTTCTATCTTTCCCCAGTAATGTGAAATCAAAGCATTACCTTATTCTAATATCATTTATAATAAAACCTATGCTTCCTATGCTATCCATTAATCCATATATTCTTGCATCCATTCCATACCAATAAAACTCTTAATGTGTCTAAATATCAAATTGTACAAGTTCTACCATTCCCATTACTCTATTTAAAACTTTTCTTGGATATTCTTTAGTTTCCAGGTTAAATTTTGTGGTCTCTGAGAGAGGACCCTAGCTTCGTTGTGTATGTATATACTTTGAAAGTACTGGACTCCTCAGACTTCAACTAAATGTTTTCCCATCACTTTTTCTCTCCCAATGAAAGTGTTCTGAGGTGGGGATAAGATGGAAGGAGGCAAGGAAAGGAAAAAGTGAGTTTTTAGTTCTAGTTTGCTCTCCATACCAATATAAATGTCACTATTTTCTCCTGAATTACCTAAGAAAAACACATCTTGCTACTCCAAATACTAGTTATCTTTAAACACTATTTAGTGTCATGGAGAAGGCATATTCATTGTTTCTATCAGCAGGACTTCGACCCTGTGATTTGTCAAAGAAAATACTTGCCTATTTATGAAAAAGCTTATCATCTATCAAGTTTCTACTGGGGATAGATAAAAAATATAATGAAGGCAGCTAAGAACTAAAGAAAAACCCCTGCTAGATATAGAATCAAACTTTATTTTTACTGAATGATGGTATAAGCCTTTCATATAACATAAACATGTATAATATTAGAGATATTTTAAATTTGAAAATGAAAAAACAAAAGGAAATACATTTAATTGTGACACTTTTCTTTCTGGTTTTTCTCTTGAATTTGTAATTAGAATCTTGATACCCTTTTTACTAAGATTAACAATGTCTGATTTTTCATTGTGATGTTCGGGATAATTTTGCCTTTAAATCCTTTAAAGACAAAGGGTATTTAATTTTGCTGTTTCATATTCCCCCAAATTATTCATAATTGTTACTTTTAAACATGAATAAAATATCTGCATAATTTTTTATATTTTAAAGCAAATATTTCTCAACACATATGTAGAATTTGGGTATTCTAACGCTGTCATGTTTAGGTTCTGGTAAATAATTTCTACTTGTGTCTCCTCATTTCTACTATCACTATTAATATGGAAAGGCAAAGCAAAATAATATCATTAAATTTTTATAAGATTTAAAATTAAAGGAAAACTTTCTGGAATTCAGTCTTTAACTCCACATTTTGGGAATATAGTTTAGGCTACCATTTGCTTTTCTGTAAACCATTTTCTGTATTAGAAAATAAACCAGAATATATCTTGCCAAATAAGTTCTCCCAAATCACAATTATTCTAAGAATGAAAAAATTATATATTTATGCAATCATTTTTGAATGTTTTTGCAGAGAAATATTCAAAATGGTAAAATGGACTGAATTGCCAACCAAAATTGGCAATCTTTATTTCAGTGTTCACTATTAAGCTAAAAAGTTCATTTTCTCTTCCAAAAATCTTTAAGTACAATGCTACTTAACCTCCAGTCATATTGCAGATTCCCATGTGGTGCATTCAGTTCATCAAGCAAAACCTGAATTGTTTATAATACAAGCCACGGAACACATCCAGTTCCTATCAATGATTATATCTAGAAGGCATTCTATTTTTATGGTTTTAGTATAAAGTCATTCTTAGGGAATAGAATAATAAATGGACTTAAGTTCCATGTCTTTGCAAAACATTATAATTTAGGTGTAGGCTGAATTTTTAATGCTTCTGTTAGCTATCCACAAAAATGGGAAGGTTTGGCAAAGGAAAAAGGGAAGGATTGGGGTAGAACTGAATCAAGCAAGTATTAATACTTTTTAGAGGCCAGGCGTGGTGGCTCATGCCTGTAATTCTAGCACTCTGGGAGGCCGAGGTGGGTGGATAGCTCAAGGTCAGGAGTTAGAAATCAGCCTGAGCAAGAGTGAGACCTCGTCTCTATTAAAAAAATAGAAAGAAATTAATTGGCCAACTGAAAATATACAGAAAAAATTAGCCGGGCATGGCAGACACATTCCTGTAGTCCCAGCTACTCGAGAGGCTGAGGCAGGAGGATTGCTTGAATCCAGGAGTTTGAGGTTACTGTGAGCTAGGCTGACACCATAGCACTCTAGCCCAGGCAACAGAGTGAGATTCTGTCTCAAAAAAAAAAAAAAAATACCTTTTAGAGCCAAATGGGAGATTCTTGAATGTGATTTTTTTATTACAGAAAATCAAAGTTAAGAGAGCATCTATGGTTTTATCTCAATTTTAGCACATCTAAATATTCTGTTAAATATCTTATTCTGAAGAATGTTATGACTATGCAACTGGTGTGTATATGAGTCAATGTAGGAAAAAAAAATTAAGACATTTACCATACACATAGATGCTTTGTACTGTGGAAACTTCCAAAATAACCTGTTACCATAAAGACTCATTAAGAAAATCAAATATAATGTATTTTAATGACAAATACATTATCTTTTAATATTATTTTCATTATTATATAAAATTCTATATAAAAACAGTACTGCATATTAAATAAGAACGTCCAATGAAGAGAGAAGGCTTACTAGGTTAGTTTTCTGCTTGAGTTCAAATAGGAGGGAAAAAACATATATTCACTTGGGCATCACTATTGGAAGATATAAGCATTTCCAAAAAGTAGAGATACTGGTCATCTTTCTTTTTCAATTGTTTCATCAAGAAAACTCTTTTTTTAGGTGATAAAACTTATAGGCTAAATTAAAATGCATTCTAGTCATTGGCAAGCTACATGAGCAAGAATAATGTGATCACAGTACTTGGAAGTTTTTGATTTATAACTAAACTATTCTCTACTTATAAGGCTGCAGTCTAGGAGGCAGAGCAATGAATCATTACAATTGTCTATCTGGGAAATGTCAAAAGATTAAGTAAGGGCAGAAGAAGAGAGAGAGAAAAGGAAAGAGCACACATTTCTGTCCAAGAAATATTTCTTAATTAATGGGAATATATCAGTAGCACATAAATTCAGTGCTACAGAAATAATAATTAAATTTTTAAATTCTTCAAGCAAAACCACTAATAAACCATAATGCTTAAACTTCCTAGGTGAAAAGCAGATAATCCTCAGAAGCTGATAACTACAGTATTCCTTATCCAACTATCAGTCATCTATCCCTATATATTAAGAGTTTGAAAAAGCAAATTTAAGTTTAGGAAATGAATTAGAAATTTAAACCAATCATTAAGGGATCCAGATTTTTAAAAACAAGAACACATATAGTTTAATTGATACTTTGCCAATACAAAAATAAGCATCCACAGAATGTTTATTTACTGTTTAAATTACTCCATATTTTCACATACTGTGAACAGAAAATATATTTAACCCCACACACAGTAAAAGCAAACAAACAAGTGCAATCTTTCAAACATTAAAAATCACAATGAAATCTGTACAATAGATAAATAAATGTGTACCTCTAACAGTTAGCTTATAAACAAAACAAAACAAAAATATTTATTGCCCAAAGTCACCAGTTTACTTAAAACTCACTTATGGTAATACATCCCAATCATAACAACTTGAATGTTTACTATACTGCACAAGTTTAGATAAATATTTTTTAAAAATAGGAGGGGGGGGAATACCAAAATGGCTATAAAGAGCTTTCCAAACATTGGAAATAATATACAAAAATCAATTAGTGGGGGGGAAACATATTCAATGGTTCCATAGGGTAACTGGTATTACACTGGTATAGCTTGAGGAAACATTTGGATTGTAAAGAAAATTTGGCCTTTTTATAAAAAGAAGCAATGATAACATCAATAATGACAAAACCCTGTCATGGAGCTTCAGAACAACTCTGTAAGACAAAGTATACAAAGATTTAGGCTTGCATACCTGAAAACCACAGTTAGGAAGAAAAATCATTTCAGGAAACACATAACGTCAGAACATGAACACACATAAATTAAAGGCATACTGTTTATCATTCCACATCATTGCACATATGATAAGAAAACAATACTGCAATCATTCTTAAGAAAGTTTTCAATGAAGTAGGAAGTTCCATGATGAATATAGATAGGTGCAGACAGTTTTATTACCACAAATTTAGTAATATCAAAACACTCAGTGGTATCACTAAGCTAATTAAATTATCTATACTTTTTGCTGGAAAGGTAATCATTTCCCTGCCTTCATATGTTAACTTAAAATGATTTATAAATGGAAATACAGATCCAGTAGAAAAGACTTTTCACATGCAATCCTATACAATGCATTCTAGTTCATCAATTTTTTTAGTATTTCACATTGGATATGTACATTTCCAATATATACAATCACGCATGTTCAACAGATGTCATAGAACTGTTCTCTTGCCATACATGTTTATATTTACATATATGCTTATATCTCCAGATAGATGCTTTTCTCCTCCAGGCAGACACAAAGTAAGCCTGAAGAGTTTAAGTTTTTTAGGATTTTAGGAACCTAATCTCTTGATTTATCTTGAATGGATGATAAGATGAGGAGTCCACAAAAAAATGCAGCCATACATGCCAACCTTTTCAACAGAGATGAGTTATCTTTAGGAATAATAATCTGTGCAAGATCATTAGTGATCTGAGAGATTTCATGTGCCACACAAACAAATATGAAAGTGCTGACAATGATGTTGAGCATAGGGTTTCCAGGAATGAGAACCAATATACCCCTTGTGTCTGCTGCCAGCCATATGTGATATTGGCAAATAAATAGCTAGGAGAAAAAAATATTTAAAGTTAGATGTATACAGAGGTGTATAAATAAATCACAGTTCTTCCTAATTTAAATATCTGATAGCACAATAATATTAAAAGCCTTTTCTAAAACCATTTGATTCTTTCTCACTGTTGGCCCTGAAAAGTCCACTGCAGAGTCTACCTTCTAGAACTCCTACTTCTATACAAGCTCACTTATAAATGAAACTTAAAAAAAAAAGTACATTTACACAATAATTCAAAAGAGAAACTTATTTTCCCTATTTGAAAAAAAATTATACTCTAAAATTATAATTATGAATTCTACAATTTTAAAATATTCCATTTAAAATAAAACTCAGACTACTCATAATGTATTTCAAAACCTACTGTTTAAACTGATTTCGTAGATTATTTCACATTATGTCTCTCACACAAAATGTAATGAGTTTAAATTTTTTCCCACAATTTCCAATCATAATAAGAGTGAATTTTATTATGGTAAGCATGAATAAACTGAATTCCAGTAATATAATATTTAATTATGGAGATGAACCAAAATCAAAATCCCCTCAGCTTAATTTCATTTTTATCTGGTCTAATACTTTTTCTCTCCTGATCTCAGCATCTTGGATTTTCTCAAAAGTTTAAGATGACATAAAGAATATTGTAAAAGTCATCTATGTCTAGTCATTTTTAAATATGGCTTTTAAAACATTCTAAAAAACTTGACTGCTGCTGAACTTTCTAAGCCCATCCCCCATAATTCCATAAGTAACATAGCTTTGGTTTAAAAGAAGGTCCGTGTCATATTTACATACACACATATACACACATACACACGTACATGCACACATATAACACCAGCCTGTGTAACAGACAGAAAAACATTAAAGTACCAACCTCTAATGAAATTTTTCCAAACCAAGCAAAAAATGAACTATAAACTGAACGTGCATATCCGGGGATGTTCCTTATTAGGATGAAGGCTAAAATCTAAAGCAAATCCACAAAGGCAAATATTAATAATGTCTTTATTGAGAAGTATTTTACATGAAGCTTTCCTTTAAGTGGTAACCTTATTCTTTATGTTCTTGAACTTAACATGTATATAATGTTTTTTTAAATAGGTGAAGTATTAGAAAGTTATTTTTGTTCTAGAGTCTACCCAAACTGGATTTCTCAACATACGGTCTGTATACTGCATACCAAAGCAGATTTTAGATAGTACATGGCTGAACAGTTTTATTTTATATACATTGGGAAAAATACAAATTTGCCTGAGGCCTTGAGTGTGAAAAAAGTTGACATCACATTTCTGTAGCAAAACTTCATAAAATCTAATGATATAATTTCACTGCTTTTATATAGTATCTGCCTGGTTTAGAGCCACCAGCTCTCTTTACTCTCGTCAAAATCCTCCTTCCGCTGACCCCCATGTCAGTATGGGAAATGCCATGGCTTTCAAGGTATTTTCATGTTTTCTCTGCATGGCCTGGCATGATCTCTGGAACTGTATTCACATGTAATATATTTTCCTCTCTGGATCTTTTCTCCCCCAAAAGAATCTCCAGCTTTTGGGTTTCTGACCTTCACCCCTCTGCCCAGTCCTTTTGTACCTGCTGGAACAGGTATTATATTTTCTAAACCTTCAATTCATAGTCTCACACCCAGTAACTAGTTTTTCAAGCAAAGAATTCTCCTTAAAATTCCCCTCCTTATATAAAAAAACCAAGAATTTATAAAGAAAAAAAGGGTTTCCACTTTCACAGCTACCTTTCAAAAACTTTCTCTTATAAAAGGATTGAAAAATCTATTTATATTCAGAAGAACGTGGGCTTCATGAGGGTAGGAACTATGTCTGATTTAGTTATCACTGTAAACCCCAGTATAATGTCTAGCATATAGTAATTATCAAATATTGTTAAATGAATTAAAAAATTGTTAAATAAATGAATGAATGTTTATTGACCTGTATCTCTTTTAGACTAAGTTTCTTGAGTGCAGGAGCCTTATCTTATTTAACATTGAACCTCTTACATCTAGTGTTACTTAACACATAGTAGATAATGACTACGATTAAAGAAACAAAGAAATTTGAATAAATGATGAAAAAGCAAATATAAGAAGGGGAATTAACATTTTCTAAATGCCAATCAAGTGACAAATACTAGCTAGATCATTTCCATAAATTTAATATAACAACCCTTTGAAAGAGAGTTTAATATCCTTATTACTACAGAGGAAAGAAAGACTTAGAAAGATTAAGTAAATTCTCTCCATTTTTTAGAGTTTGCTCTTAAATCTCTCTGTCTCTAAAAATCATGTTCTTATCAAAAACTAAAAGTAAATATTTCTCTAAATCAAGATAATTACCTGTACCACAGAAACAGATGGGTGGAGTTCATTGCACTCTGCTTTGTTTTTACAACTGCTAGCCCAGATGGAATAGGTCTAAAATAGAAGTGTATGGAACAGTACACAAAAACAGTTTAAGTCTGAAAGAGGCATAATTCTCACAATTTCTTTTTACAGTTTCTTCATTTATAACATTATACTTCATTTCGGTATATGAAAAGTGTCAGTAAAAAGTGCCTACAGGTTTCCTCAAGTGTCCAAACATACGAAAACAGAGAGAGAGGTGTGTAGGTCTGCATTTTTCTGGAAAAATCATGAGGCTGTGATGGCTCTTCACATCAAATACCTTACATTATATTTTTTCCCAAATACATTACAACTTTTAAAATTCCTATTTCATTGAGCTCTCAGTTATTTTTCATATTTAGTTTATATATGTATATATAGCTTTACTATTTATGTCCAATTAGAAAAATAGAGAAAAATGAATTTAAAAAATAAAGATTAATAATTGATTACATCCTATACCTTAAAGTTAATCTTATGTCATTTAGAATTTTAGAAGATTGGAAGATTACATTTCAAAACTTACCAAGAAAGAAACTACTGAAATAAATAATAGAAAATTTGAAATTTTGTTTGAAAAAAGAGGTTCACCCTTTCCTTCAGAAAGTACTTGACGCTTCTGTAAAGCTAGATAAATGAAAGCAAACAGCATTCCATGGAAGACTACCTGAAAAATAAAAAATTTAAAGTTACTTATCAAAAAATAGCAAAAATATTTAGTTAATTAGGACTACATGTATAAAAGAAAGTAGGTTAAAAGCTTACAAGTTTTTCTATGAAGGACTTAAACTTCAAGAGTAAAACTTCAAGTAATGAAATAAATCTAATGATTATTAGAAACCATCCACCATAAAGAAGTAAATACTTCTTGAAACAATATGAGATAAAGCTGGTTCATTTTGTGCAGTATCAACAGCAAGTAATAAAGCCAATTTAAAAATAATGTTAAGAAACTCTCCTACAGACATGATAAAATGTAAATGTACCCAACAAAGATAAAACACATTTTATATTGGTCTTTTTCAGTCAAATACAACAAACAATAACACCACCAAGTCACACATTTAAAAAGAAGTATACATACATAGAGTGAAAAAAAATATGGCAGATCAGAAAGCACGTGAGCTTTCTTTTATTAAACAAAGACTTAATGTGAACCATCACTTCAACAGACTGAATGTTTGTTTGTTTGTTTGTTTGTTTTTTCTTCTTCCCCTTCCTCCTCCAGACTGAATGTTTGTGTAGGCCCAAAATTCATGTTGAAACCTAATTACCCAATGTCATAATTTTGCAGTGAAAGTTTTGATAGGTGATTAGGTGCAGAGTGTGGAGCCTTCATGAATGAGATTAGTGCCTTCATAAAAGAGACCCCAGGGAGCTCCCTTCCACCATGGGAGGACACAGCTATCCATGAACCTGCCCTCAACAGATACCAAATCTGCTGGCTCTGTGATCTCAGACTTCCCAGCCTCCAAAACTGTGAGAAAAAATTTCTATTGTTTATAAGCCACCTAGTCTATGGTATTCTATTACAGTAGTCCAAACAGACTGAGAAATCATGCCATAGCAGACCACATTATTGAGAAAGTAGAGAATTTAAAATTATTTAATGTGGAGACTTTAGCAAAGATTTTTATTTATGTATGGTTTTGAAATGCAATGCAGTATATTGGAAAGCGTGTAGGTATTGGAAACCAAGAATGGCACAGAATAAGCACTAAAAACATTTGCTGAGAGAAAAAAAGATGAAAGGAAAAGGGGAAACACTGAAATAATTAATTTTTTTAGTGTCTATTATTTTCTAAATGCTGTGCTAGATGTTCTACATTTTCTTGGCCAATTTAATCCTAACCATCCTTTGGAGATCAAGTTCATAAAATAATCCAAGACCCTGCTCTTTCTTCTTTGCATACTTCTACCACAAAATCCATATTGCATAGTTTAGTACTCCACTATAAATAGTAATCTTGAGCTTTAAACTAGATTCTTAAGGCTTATTAGAAGAATAGTGACATCTCTTCTTTCTTTCTCTAATATATACCTCATGATAAAACAGCATGTAGGGCACATATTAGGGCTCAACAAGTATTATTTTGAATGGCTGAAGCATACATATGACAGATTACCTGTAAGTTTAAAATATATGGCAAAGGCCACTTGATAGACATTTTTACAACATTTTCACAGCTGATCTACACATATATGCATACACTTTCACTGCTGTAAAGAAAAAGGGGAGGTGGAGATGCTAAGACTGCTTTGACTTACTAAAGCAACATGTTTCCTTATTCTAAAACTAAATAATAGATGAAAATATTTACAAATCATTTTCTAACAATATAATTTGAAATGTCAAGATATCACAAAGTAAATACATACATAACGGTCTAACCTCCATCTGAACCACCATTCATATACATTCCCTTTCAGTTCAAAACACTTGGACAATGGCCAAAGAGAAAAGATCTTCTCAAATGCACCCTGAGAAAAGGAATCCAGAAAATAAATTAAGATGATACAAGTCAATACTTGCTTTGCAATTCTATCAGAAATTCTAGGTTTTTAAAAGTTAGGACTATATAAGGGTCATTTCACAATCTTTAAATTCTATTTATTTCATTTGAAAATAGGATTTCATTTGAAATATATTTGAAAATACATTTATTTTACCAATGGCTAATAAAGATGACTTAAAATTCTGTAACTTATTTTCACTTCACAAGAAAGGCTACTGAAAATGCAAAATTAAAAACAAAACAAAACAACAAAAATCCAGTAATTAGAAAATTATTCTACTTAAAGTTTTTAATCTAGTACACAAAACAGCTAATATTTACTAATCAAACAGAAAATACAAAATATTTCAGGCAATATGATATCAATATTCTAAAGAATGATCATTAAGGTTAAAATATAGTTATCTTTTTCCAAATGTTCTTAATAATCTATAATTAACTATTTGAGTTAAAAGAGTCTTCTAAATTAGTCACCTTACTCAATCAACCATACCCAAATGCCATTATACCCTTTGAAACAAAGTTTACAATTTTACTCTGGTCAAGTTATTGAATGGTACCCTCTTATTAATCTGACAGCCTGGAAAATCTGGGAACGAAGGGGCAGAAGTCTTGGGTACATTCCTGCACATTAATGAAGTCTTTCAAAGAAGAGAACAAAAACCTCAATTTCCAGACTAAAGAATGACGACAAACTCTATTAAGGAAAGTTCCATCATTAGACTTAATGCCACAGCATAAAAATGTAACATTACAATTTTTTAAAAGGCTATTAAAAACCAAAGACAAAAATAGGAAAATATTACATTTTAGGTAAAGCTGAATTCTTAGGTCAGAATAATTTTATTATTATAGTAAAATGCAACAGTCTCCATTCAACCATGGAATTTAAAATGTACATATATTAAAAACAGGTTCTATCAACATGTATGTCTCAGATTAAGGATGATCCTTAACAAGAGTTGTAATCTAATGTACTTATAGATCATATATACTGATATGAATATAGATTATATAATAGGTATATATTAGAGATAAATATATGACATATATAAGATGTATGTACTATTTAAAATTTTATTTCTAATTAAAATTTTATTTCTTAAAAATGATCAATAAATAAATATTTATCAAACATCCTATTTAGTGAAAGATGGTAAGCTGCACTGAAGTGTGAACTTTTTTTTTCTTGTGCAGCGGTCAACACTGACCCAAAGCTAGGGAAATGTTTCTAATCCCTGTATTGAACTTCTGGTCAGCTTTCTTTTCTTTCCCTCAGAAGTACTCACAGAGTGTTGGGAATTTTAATGAAAAACTGTCCAGTAGTTGTTGCTGTTACCTGGCTATTTCTTTATACATTTGCCTGTTGTTTCTTTGTTATTTTATCGATCTATAAAAAAACTTCAATGTCGGGCAGCAATAGAAATGCTTTAAATGCTTTTGAGTATGAAAATAAGTATAAATGCCTACAAAAATGTCCAAAAAACAGCTTTATAGGATTACATATACACACAACATGCCTACAGGGCATGTATATAACTAACATAGGTACTGACAGAGTGTTGGAGACACAAGTAAACTGCAGAATATGTCACACTATAGGCATTCAAATTAAAATGTTGTTATAAACTTCATGCTGCCCAAATAATACATCTGCCTGAAGGATTTAATCAGCAGGTAGGAGAATGCCAATCTGCTAAAGTGAGTGAGAAAATCTCAACCATCAGAATAAAAGGATCAAAAGGCAGAGCTAAGAAAATTACCAAAAATTTTATAAAATTAAACATATTACATATATATAAACCCCTTTGCTCCTAAGTTGGTTTTACTAACTGCCAAAATTTAACTCTATGTAGTTATAGAAAAACAAGTAATACTTTGATGCAATGAATAATGCACAAACTAAGTTGCATATTCTGTCAAGAGAATTTTGATCTCCACTTAGAGTAGTGTCTTGTAAGAAGCATTCAATAAACGTTTGATTGATCAAAGTCAAGTAAAATGGATCTTGAACAATTGCCAGAGGAAGAGCTTTAAATTGCTCTTACAACAAAAACAGTGGTAACAAAAGTAGATATATCTCAAAAGAACTACCCTGAGTAGTCAACTACAGAGTGACACTTTTATTATAGTCATTAAAAAATGAAGCTTAAAAAAAACCTGAGTCTTCTCACATACTTTAATAGACTTGAACTTTAAAATATTACAAAATATAAACTGAAAAGACTGTACAAACCTGAGAATATGCCAAAAAACATATGAATAACAGCAAAAAGGCTAGTTTCAACAGTAAGCCAAAATGCCAGAAACAATTTCCTAAGAGAGAAAATATTTAATTTACTAAGAAATATAAATTTATATTAAAAAACATTTTAAATACTCTCTACTTAACATATTCATACCCTGAATAGTTCTTAAAATAATTTAAGACTGCTTACAAGGATACACAACATATATCTGGGTAGTATAAATTACAAGTAGGGCACAAAGGAAAAACAGGTGGAGGATTCTTGCTAGGAATGAGGCTATAAGGTATAATTGATACCTTATACACTTGACGTTCATCTACTATAAATATTTTTTAAAATACCTCCTGGATTCAATTCTACCTATTCATTATTGAAAGTTACAACAAAATTTGGAACAACATGTTCAATGTAATTCTAACAAACACTCATGTTGAATACAACTTAGGTAATATTGCTTAAACATTAAAGTTCCAAGGAAAGATCTTAAACCCCCTAATGGACTAGGATTTAACCATAAGATATATTTTAACATTTACCTATTTTAAATTATGTGTTCAAAGTTTATACATATTGATTATTTGATAATATGCTGGGTTTGTATAGAGCAATTAAACTATAGAGGCTATGCAAAGAAACCAGTGGATTGTAATAGTGGCTGGAAGTTAAGTCTTTCCTGGAAAAGTATTTGATGTTATAATAGAAGCCAATGGAAAAATATTTTTGACATACAATATTTGGTTGGAAGAGTCAAGTTAAACACATTTTTAAAAATAAAAAATTCTTTATTTTTCCAAAAGAAGGACGATTTTAATGGTATGATCTTGACGAAAAAAATTAAAATAAATGACTGTGGCCTTACTTTGAATATTATCATTAACTGGCTATATGAAATTTGAAAATGACAATCTTTGGGTACTTAGGCTCCTTACATGTAAAACAGGTTGATAATAACTGCTTAAATGGTTATCCAGAAGATAAATTATATTAGTGCTTTTAAACTTTGTTTGACATAAGAAGCATTTCTGCAAATGAATGTTTATCAAAATCTTAATATATATATCAGAAATCAAATAAAAGCAGAGCTGCCAAGATTGAAGAAGGATGTAGGGGCCTAGAGCCTTATTTGGCTTTTCTGTCTCTTTTCTAGCTACATCCACTCTGGCTTTCTACAAAACAGTTTGGAAACTGTAGCATTAGTTAACATGTAAAATGGTTTTGAAAAATTTAAATTTAGAAAAGGGATAACATAAATTTAAATGTAAACTATTATTCTTCACTGTTACATTACTTGAACTATTTAGCTGTAATGTTTTAGAAACAGTTTAAGAACAAAATTTCAAAATGCCAAAACTGTACATAAATTTAAACTGTCTACATCTCTTAACAGCCTTTAGCAACTCTAAAGAAATTTAGTACATTGAAAGAATATATTTATCAATATTAGAGCATATTTACCATTTGCTTTTTTTTGGATTATTTGTGGCCATAGTGCTAATGTAACATATATGATCATGAACCATACTGTGACCAAGGGGACAAAGTAATAGAATTGATAAGGCCGATCCATTACTATACATAACACCACTACCAGGAAATTGAGACGAAATAAGACCTATTAAAAAGGAGAAGAAAATGGTTTTCATTACAATTCCAGTTATACATGAAAAGCAAAGACAGATTTTCTCTGGCAAAGTATAAGTGTTTAAGACTCAAAAATGACCAAGAAAGTGTATTTTACTAATACCTAAAATTACATTTGTTCTACAATCACTGTAAAGAGTTGAATATAAAGTATTTATGCATCATTATATTAATTGCCAGCAAAGCATCAGCCTGAGCTGTCCTCTTGCTACAACTGCAACTTGCTACATCTTGTTAAATGTAGGGGGAAAAAATTATAAACTTCCTTTCATGGGTTTATAAGCAGAGATTAGATTATCTCAAGAAAAGGGTGTCCATTTCATCTCTGATTTGATGTTGATTTACCCCATTTGGGATTAAATTGAGAGTCGTCATAGAAACAAAATAATATTACTCAAATTTAGGTATCTTTGGGACCTCTGTAACAGGCATTTAGGGTATCAGTTTTGATGTCAAAGAACACAGAATTTGGGCAGATTTATATTAGTGCTATACCATTTACTATGTGACCTTGGGCAAATTATTTAACCTCTCTGAGTCTTAGTTTCCTCATCTGTAAACATAAAGATAACAACTCAGGCATGTAATGTGTGTGTGGGGGGGATAAATAAAATAATGTTTAGAAATTATTTAGCACAAGGTAGAAATTTAATAAATGCTACTACTCTTCTCTGAGACAGAAAACATACCATATTATAATAATTCCAGGTTACTAGATACAATTTTACAAAACTAAAGTGAATCAGCAAGTTGTCCCTTGTATACCAGAACTTTTATTATATAGTCATTTAAATTATATCTTCCTTCCATCACTAATAACTTATCTCAAATTACTAAATATAGAAAACAGAAATAATACAATTTTAAAGGGCTATTTTCAAATTATTCACGGTCCTATAATAACCATATTTATATTCTCTCAATAGTTAGGTGCAAAATCATGTTAAATTGAAAGAAAATGAAAATAACTGAATACATTCCTACCTGACATACTCTATGGATTCCAAAGTCTCCTTTGATCCAAAAGTATGAGAAATGCCCATACCCTGTCTGAAATAGATATGCAGCAACCAGAACTCGAATGTGCATGTATACAGGCAAAAACTGTTGACAAAAATAAATAGGTAAAATATATGCTGGCATTGACTACACCTTGAATTATTATAACAAGTACATTTAACAAAGATAATAAATCATTGCCATCATTTGGCATTAGTTCAATGAAAAAATTTATTCTCAAAAGTTAGGCATTATAGCAGAGATTACAAAAATGTAGACTTTGGAATTAGACAGACCTAGGTTTAAATTCTGGTTCTCCCATTTTCTAGCTATGTGACTTTAAGTTTTCCAATCTGCAAAATGAGACTATCACCTCCCCCTTTAAAGGATTCTTCAAGGAATGAATGAAGTACATGTGAAGCACTAAGTTGTACCTTAACTTGTAACCAATTAGAATTCAATGTATGATAACTATAAATTATTAATCACTATTTAGCCTAAATATAAGATTACTCTGAATTTTATATTTTCCTGATGAGAAGATAAAAAACAAAATGAACAAAAATCTCACATTTTGGGCCCCCTTAAGTATATAGACGTTAGAACTGTAAATAAAAGAGTCAAATGACTACTGATAATATTTATTTAGTAAAAGTACATATTTTCAAAAACATGCAAAGATAATGTGGGAATATTATTTTCCTCCTGTTCTTATTTTATGAAATAATTTTGTTTCACACTCCTATATCACTGTCTTCATCATGACTAATCCCTGTAATCATTTGTCATGGTTTTCAGAGCGTTACATTTTCACTTCTGTCTAAGCTGAATGAAATATAACAGTTTGAATCTACATATGATAGGAGTCACTGGAAATGTTATCTTATTTATAACTACTAATTCTCATAACTTTAGAACACTGTCATTCTGCCTGTTCACCACCCACTGGTCTGTTTGATGTGTATTCTCCATCTCCACAATATAACCAGCACACTGTTTTTTAAAATAATCTTTAAAAGTCTTATTCAGTGACATCCAATCCTTGCAATTATAAGGCCATTCTTTCTAGAATAACTGCTAGATCTATGTAAAATTTCTTTGGCTTCTATTTTCAGACCCATCTGATCACTTCTGCAATTATCCAGCATTAATACTGCTTATGACCATTTTAGGTTAATGTGTCTTCCTCAAGTGATACTTTGTTGGACAAAATAAATTAGGTGGACACATTAAATAGATTTCACAAGGCCTTGAATATATAGGCCTTGGGGGGGGATATTATTTTTCTGGGAAAAAAACAACAAAAAACAAAAACAAAAAAACCACAAAAAACCCTGAACTTATCATAGATTGTAAATTCTTCTATGTAACCTCCACTCTAAGCAAAATGATATTCTCTGTCTCCTAACTGGTCCTTCTTGTGCTCCCTTGTCAACTCACTTTTGTTTACTTGTTTATTCTGCCCTGAAATGTTTCTCCCAACCACATTTTGCTTATTTAAATCCTATTCTTCTTTAGAACCGTTTGAAATTCTAATCTCATTTGGTATCAGATGAATGTCATTTCTCCTTCCAGAGTTCGTATAGCACCAATAATCCTTATATCAAGCATAGAATTCTATTTATTATCCTTCATTATTAATTACTTTTAAATGTCTTCTCTCATTATTAGATTAGAAATTTTCAATGAAGGTGGAACACATTAGAATCATAAGGATGAAGGTAGGATTTGTGATACTGAAGTAACTTCAGAATTTATCTAATCCAAACCTATGCTCTTATCTCATTCTTGAATACACTTTAAAATATCCCCTTCACAGATTTGTCTAAGTATCTCTTAATAGCAGAAATACATACAAACTCCCAAGGCAATCCATTCCATTTTTAGGTGGTCATTAACTACTACAAAGTTCCTTTTCATGAAAAGTTGAAATCTACATGTAAAAACTACTAACTTTAGCCCTCTGGAGTAGAGCTGTCCAATAGAAATGTGAGCCATAAGTAATTTTTTAATGTGGCTACCAGAACATTTAAAAAGTTAAAAGAAACAAGAGAAACTAATTTTAATAAATATATTTTATTTAACTCAATGTATCCAAAATATTATTTCAACCCATAATATTTTCTTACTACAAAATTTTTGTAATTAGTATGAATTTATCATAATCATATTTAATCTGGTAAATATTTTACGATTACAGCACCTCTCAAAGTGCTGACTAGCTACAAAGTGCTCAACAACCACATGTAGCTTGTAGCTACCATAATGGAGAATCTAATATTAGGGTCATATGTCCATGCTAAATCACTCTTACATCTGATAGCCCTATAAGTATTTAAAAACAGATGTCAAACTTAGATTAACCATTCCCAATTACTTTAATCACTCTCCATAAAACATGCTTTCAAATCCCTTCAAGACTGGGGCTGGGACTGCAAAGTTGTCCTTGGTTATTATATTTAAACAGTAAATAGAATCATTTAAAGAAAATTAAATACCATCACAACAATTTTCCAAATTCCTGCCAACTACTGGCCTATTATAAATTTCATGTAATATTTCTCCCAACCTTTTAAGGTATTTTAAACCAAGAGAAAGTTGTAAGAATAGTACAATAGACACCTATATGCCATGCTGAACCATGTAAAAGTATGTTGCAGACCATGTGGTGGTGCTCCTAAATATTGCTCCATGTACCTCTTAAGAAGAAAGGATAGTTTCTTGTATGACCACATTATCATTATCATTATCATATGTAAGAAACTGAATATGAATATAATAGTATTTAATATATAGCCTATATTAAAATTTCTTCAATTATCCTAGTAATATCCTATGGTTTTAAAAGAAAGTTTCTGATCTAGAAGCCTTGAATCAAGGATCACACATTGCATGTAGCTGTCATCCCTCTTTCATCCCAAACTGTTTTTCTTTTTGTTTTGCATGAGTCAAGTTTTGCTTTTAGTATTTTATTAAAAATGTATTTGGAATTCCAACTTCTGAATTGTGGTTCTATTCTTTTCCTCATCCCTCAAATTTTCTCGCATGACCTTTTACTCGGGTCTCTTCATGAAAGTTACTTACAAACTCTCAAAGAAAAAAAAACATAACGGAACACAAAATCATCTACTGTATATACCAAACTTGCTGCTCTCTTCATATTAAATTCACAGCATTTAATCCATATTTGATATAAATTATATATATATATTTTTTTTTTTTTTTTTTTGAGACAGAGTCTCGCTTTGTTGCCCAGGCTAGAGTGAGTGCCATGGCGTCAGCCTAGCTCACAGCAACCTCAAACTCCTGGGCTCGAGTGATCCTTCTGCCTCAGCCTCCCGAGTAGCTGGGACTACAGGCATGCGCCACCATGCCCGGCTAATTTTATATATATATATCAGTTGGCCAATTAATTTCTTTCTATTTATAGTAGAGACGGGGTCTCGCTCTTGCTCAGGCTGGTTTTGAACTCCTGACCTTGAGCAATCCGCCCGCCTCGGCCTCCCAAGAGCTAGGATTACAGGCGTGAGCCACAGCGCCCGGCCTATATAAATTATATTTTAAAAGAATGTTTATACTAACAATGACAATCTGCCAGACCATCTGGATTATTTTAATAATTCTCTAGAATTTTTTACACGGTTTTTCCTTTTAGCGTAAAAACATGGCACAACTGAAGCTTGACATATTTTACTCAAAATAAAAAACATTAAGTTTAGGTAATTAAAATAACTGTGGCAGTTAAAGTTTTTAATGAGGGTAATCTCTCAAATATATAAGAATCAAGTCCCAAAATATGTTATCACCTATGCTAATAATGTTTGCCAATGTAGATATAGGTAATTTTTAACCACAAAATCCTATATAAAAAAATAAGGATATGTTAATTAATCACTATATTCATCTGTTAATGAAAAGTATATCCTTCCAGAACAGAGGTTTTTTTAAAAAAAAAAAAAAAAAACAAAACTGTAATTTAGAATGTATTGGGATGTAGTCTAAGAAGATGTATTAGATGTTAGGCTGGTAAATGATTATAGTAGAATGCCAAATTGCTTTCATCTTTTTATGATCTAAATACTTTCTGGAATCACTGAATTGAGGAACTTAATCTGCCATTAATTCTTTCTGTGTAATTATTTTATAGTAGCATCACCCTTTAATATGTCACCAATTAATTATGTTTCTAAGTGGTATTTTCTTAAAACAAACCCCTCCTTTCCCCAAAATTAACCCAGTCTTTATTCATATGTCAGAGATATTTCTAGGATTCAATATTCACCTCTACTTACTTCTTAGATAACCATTGGATTTATCCTACAAATTCTGAGCTGGGTTTCTAAACTATGTCTTACTATCTCCATCCCTCCTGGCCTTAGGTCTCTTTTACTGTCTTGGTTCTTTCATAAGTACTCAAATTCACTAGCTCCCCTTCAGCTGCAGTGTCACAGGAATGTCACTGTTGCCACAAATGTACGTATCATAGCCATATAATTGCAGCAAAAAATTACACTTCATTCCTCTGCCTTCTGCCCTTCAAATAATCCATAAAATCACCAACAATTTTTGAAAAAAGAGACAACGAAGAATAACATTGTTTTCAAATTGTTAGAGATACCTGAAAAATCCCAGTAATAATACTCTTTACCTCCTTACTTGCTCCTATGGAATTTTCAAAATACTCCTTTCTGGGCAACACTCCCCTCTTATCTAAAATTATCATGGGAATATTCAAATACTGTTTACAGATGTGTGCTTTATATAAGCAAATAAAGCAATAAAAACCAGTTCAGTAGATCCCAAATTATGAATAAGTTTCTTAAATTTTTAACATATTGTATAGAAGTCAGTTTGCACCTTCACTATAAAAACATGTGGGAAAAGTAGTTGTCAGGCTCACCCACAAAAGCCTGTTTTAACTGTAATGTAGCTGGAATGCTACAACTCAAAATGAATACATTTTTTCTAATCCTGCCTTATCCAAGGTGGCCACAGATCACGAAAATCCTGTCTCTTAAGACACCTAGGGAGAACTGAAAAAACTATTCTATCCATGTACAGAAGACACTGGGTGACCAAAGAAAGAGCTCTCCCCAGCATGTAGCATATGACAGTACTTAGGAAGTATGGTACATGGTCTACAATGGTAGTCTATCTGTATATGGATTCTCTGAATACTGAGGAAAGAGAGTTCTAAGTTTTTTAAACTCTAAAAATGTAAAAATAGTTATCAAACTTCCTAAAATACAGTGAAGGACAGAATATAAAATATAATGACCTGATTTTATTTCCTTTGATAGTAACTTACCTATTCTAAATCCTTTGCAATTGTCATCTATAAAGTTTCTTGATAACTTTAAATTAGCTGTTCAACAAGATGACATGAAATAATACACTTAGATATATTTCTGTTATATTAAAATTAAGGCCAAGTAAATACAAATCAACTATTGCCTTATCTTTTAAAAATTATTTTTGCTTTTAAAATTATACTTCTCAAAGAGTTAGGAGAAGAATGGGAAGGCAGGATATCAAATGGAAAATAAGTAAGGTCTCTAACTAGTAGAGAATATAAAACACAAAAAAGCCGGTGCCCTTAAAGAAACATTAAAATAACATTACGTCCTATACTTTCTGAACTTAAAATACTTACTGTACTTGCTCCAGAGATGTGATAAATCAAAATCACAAGTTGCATCCAACCTTTCCATTCATCTGTTTGTTCTCTATTTAATACTTTAGTCTGTGTAAATGAACCAAAATTTGTTTTAAAATTCATCATAAATTATTTAGACAGTGTATATTAAGTATATTAAATTTTTCTTACAAGATATAAAGCTAATGCTTTCTGTCAAAAGAACCTTGATAGTGGTGGGGGGTCAAAAGTTATTTTATTTCTTGCTGAAAGATATCATAAAACTATTTTAATTATAATAGGAATTTGAAAACAAATATAAACTAAAGGAGATTTTGACTATTTAAGTTGATCTTTTGGTTTTATGTTAAAATGACATATAAACTATAAAAGATGTGAATATTTATAAATCTAAAAATGGTATCCTAAAATTTTCTTTAGAATTTCAGAGTTAAAAAAAGATCTTACAGTTCTCTCAGACTTTGTCAGAAAAAGCTCTGTTATTATAGTTTATTTTCCCTAGTAATTCTTGCTAGAGATGAAGAACTGATTCATAATCCTCACAGGAGAATTATTTTTAAAAATAGAACTTATTAATTCAAATAAATCATGCCTTGTAAAGATGTTACACAAATATTCTGACCAATGACAGCAATTCTAAAATAGGAACTCAGAATGCTGTGAGTAGTGGCCACATCATTGTGTAAGTTCTAATTTGTGTGTATACATGTTTGACTGATAAATATGCAAATATATATTTGTACATACAGGCATTTGTTAAGATAATGATATGTTTTTACTTTATAAAAAATAATAGTATCTCATGACCAAAGACCACTGTAAAATCAAGAGCCTGCACTTTCTCCATCTCTAAGCAGGCAAAATAACACTAAGTCATGGTATCTTTTTCACAATCTTTTTTTTTCAACTTTTCAACAATCTTCATGTGACTCTGAACTTCTTCCAAACTGTTCTGAAAAAACTACTGTTAACAGTCCACTAAGTGAAGTATAACTACAATATTCCTTGATCTCCGTCTATATGCATATTGGTATATTACGGCAGGATGATTTTTTTAATCTAAAGTTTATAATGAGATAAGAAGGATAATATGAGCTACAAAGAAAATGACTCTTACCTCTTTAGTATTCTCATTGTAAAATACTCCCAAAACCAAGATGTAGATAATTGGAATAAAGAAAGATGAATGTGTATAAAACTTGTTTTCCTTCATAAACAGATTTGCACGGTCACACATATAGAAATAAGCCATAATCAGGCCAAGTTTGCAGAAAGACTGCAAAAGTGTTTCTAATGGAGACACAGGGGTATTGATAATATTTTTCTTTTCCTCTCCACTTTCCAAATCAGTACATGGCTTATTCTTCCGATGAGCATTACGATGAATTATATAAAAAATTAAATATCCGATAATAGATGAAGTGAAAAAGCAAGCAGCTAGCTTCTGTATGAGAGTAAGAGGCGGCCGAGGTTGACAACAGGAACCATCTACAGGCTTCAAAATCTTATTGCAATACACGTTCATAAGAATCATTGCACTCTGTGAACAAATCAAGTTATTTGGTTATTATCTTGTCAGTGATGTATTTCACATTAGATTTTCTCCTGTGAATACTGTTGAGTTTTCAGCACTGAAACCAAAATGCTTTTGTTCTTTTTGCTACCATTTCCCAAACACTCATGCAAATAATGATATTCCTTCAATCTTTCAACAGCTAGTTCAGGATGTTTCAAACTTCTGGGATTATGATCCATAATAAAAAATTCATTTTTACAATGTGACCCAGGACACATTTATAAGAAACAATACCTATCCTTACTACTTGGAATGCACTCTGACATTGTTCTATTCTTTTTTTTTTTTTAATACTGATTTCATGGCTGCTAATGGGTCATGACCTTTGGTTAAAAAAATACTGACAGATGTGAAGGACCAAAGAATTTTAACTAGCAAACTTTCAAAACAGAGGATACCAGGATACTTAAGAGAGAGTCTACTCTTTAGAAGTGAAAAAAGAATTTAACATAACCACACTGAAAAATTATTAATTCTTAGCTAACAATATTTGTAATATACCTTTCATTTGGTCTATAGTTTATAGACCATTTAAGATTTTACAGTTTTAGGATTTCTGATGTTAAATAAAATATAGAAGCTTCAACACGGTTTGATTATAATAAAATTATTCTAGGAAAGTTCTCAAGATTCTGTCTAGTTAAAGTTTTAGTCAAACTCTAGTTTCATAAAAACTTTATAGTTCAGGCATTTGTGGAACTCTAGATGATTATATTAGTTAAGACTAAGTATTCAAAGTACTCAAACGTTGAGGAAATCCTTTTAGCCCTGAGACTTCAGGAGGTTCTATGCTGGCACTCTTGCATAAACTAGCCTACAAATTCCATTGCAAGGTTCTTAATCACCTTTCAAGGGGGTCCACAAAGCCCCTTAAAGTATATGGAGAACTGTGTACATATGCAAACACACACACTCTCTGCAGGAGAGAAACAGAACCACTACTTTTTATCAGATACTTAAAGCGTTTATGTGACCCTCAAAAAAATTTAAGAAACCTTGCTTCATAAGATTAAAAATAAAAACCTCTAAATACTCTGTTCTACTACATGCAAAAATTTATAGTTATGCAGTTCTCTCTTTCATACTTAACCTAAATCCCTTTCCATCAGTCGGCCTGAATTTGTTCAGCACCTACTCTGTACCATGAATAATGTTTAGGGTATAAGACCTATAGGAAATAATAAAAATTATTTTATGTATTAAAAATGTACTCTTCATTGAAGCTTAATCTTTTAAGCTTAAAGTTTAAGGACAACATAAAGCAGTAGCTTTCAAACATAAGCATGCTGACAGCATAAGACATAAGGTAGATGTCCCATGAGACAAAGAATATTAACAGTGATTAGCACTCAATAAATGAAATTTCATTTCATACCTTCCATAACTTCTTTCTCAGAGTATACTAAAACTCCTACTTAAATGTTCAGCTAGATGAGAAAAAGCAAAATTATTTCTAGATATACCTTTAGATGGAATAACTATAAATAATTAAGATTGCAATTAAGTAAATTATGTATAACCATGTTATAATGACTTACAGCTATAACCAATTGATACTATAGTCCCCATCTACTGACGAATATAAAAATTCTTACAGTTTCTCTGCTTGACTCAGGAAGATGTAAGCCATCCAAAGATTCCATGATAGTTTCTTGAGCAATTAATTTGGAAACACTGAACATCTTAACATTTGATTTAGAATTTCTGGTGCTACTATTCAAAATACTGACTGCAGCTTCATTGTAGGCATCTATCTTCTCATTAGTGATCATCTTCCTATTTTCACTTAACAGATCTTCATAAACAGGATCTACATGTGAAACACGTTTTTAAAAACACATTTTAAAAATCCCTACTGGTAAAAATTGTGAACATGCAAGTTAGCTGATCCACATTTCATATTTTGTTCTTAAAGTGCAGATGATACCAGGCACCTAATAATTCATTTGTACATAAAGCTGGCCAAGATAAATAGATTTCCTACCTTATATTTAGTTTTTGAATTAATCAGTATCTCCCTCAAATTTAAAGAATTTTTGTCCCTTTTCTATGTACACAGCTTTGGGGAAACACTTTTATGTTCTAGCATCTCTTAAGAGTTTAACATTTTTGGATGCTGGTTTATACTCGGTAATAAGTCATCAAAACTGGATTATGGACGATTGCCTAATCAAGAATAGTAGTCCTTTTTTTTTTCTTCTGTCACTACTTAATTCTGTAAATTTTGTTCATATGATGAGGAGTCAATATTATTTAGGAGCAAGGTCTGTCTATTCTCTTATCACTTAAAACAAATAATTTAAATTTAGTATTTTCTCAGTAAGAGAAAGGTTAACAATGAGTCTGTGAATAAAACAGTGATTATAGAACAGGTTATCACCATCCTCTCTTATTCTTTTCATTTCGACATTCAACTTGAAAATAATCATAAGAATTTCTGACAAACAACTTGAATTGCTAAAATACCCAGGGCATTTCATATTGTGGTAGACATTAAATAATGGACATTCAATAAACTCCTGAAATGAGTTAACCTAATGTCCATTTTCTCTTAAAGAATTTCATTACCAAGTATGAACTAGATGGTGTGAATTTAAATATATTCTGTCAATTCAAAAGTATATTTACTTCCAATGATTCTAATATTATGAAACAGAGCTATTAAAATTTTTTCTCTATATTTGCCAATCACAATAAATACACTTTGTAAAAAACAAAAAATCAGAGGTAAACATCTCATTTGCCTTTGGGACTTATCTCTGTTATAGTCTACAACCATTCTGCCTATTGAGGTTCCTTGGAGAATATTTTTTATTTACTTATCTTTTATTTAATTATATTTATTAGTCTGTTTCTTACACTTAAAAAGTGAAAGCAAATAATTCAAGTTTATTCTAATCTTGCAAACCTTATTTCAAAATTTATTCTCATAAAGCAATAATTTTGTATCTTGAAAAAGAAGATAATAAAAACCTATACCTCAAAATATATACAATATGACATTTTTTCATTACTCATTTCTTACCTTGTAAGACCCAATAAACATCACTAGTCTTTGCCAATTTTTCTAAAAGTGGTGCTATGGAGGTAATGTTCATTTTATATTGAGAAAGCGCTTCATTGCTACCATTGTGAATCTTGATGGACCACTAAGAAGTAGTAAAAATTAAGCATTAATTGAGTATTTATTACAGAAAAATTAAAGTATATAATTTACTTATTGTAAGGAGGGTTAATATTTTAAGATAATTCCTATTTTTATTCAACATTAGAATAAAATTTGGTCAAATTATTTCATAAAATTTTTAAAGGCAGCTAGAAAAAAGCTGTCATAAAATTAGACTTGCAATATATAACAGTCAAGAAGAATATAATTTTAGTTATAAAGTAATACTAATATGTAACACCAAATTTCCTAAGTTCAATCAGGTCTTTTTATTAAAATTTATTAGTCTGCTTATAATAGAAATAGCAATTAAAAGATAAGTACAATCAAGAATTCTATTTGACATAATTTAACTTTTTCTTAGCATGTCCTTAAGTGTGAAACAAAAATCACGATGTAAAAATACAGATAACAACTTACTGTGGCAGCTCCTGCTACAATCACATGGGGCTTTGCAATAGAATCCTAAAGGAAGAAAAATCTCTATTACAGTGTCATATCCAGTTCAGGGAATTAATACAAGTAACATCATTTAATTTTTTTCCTTAAAATTTAAGTTCTTCCCTCTAAATGCATTTAAAATTTTTAAAATTCCTTCTTCTTATTATTCCTGTTGTTTTTATAACAAGAAAGACATCCAATGCCTAAAATCTTACATGGCTACACAGTTATATAGGATAGCATGACGCTTGTATGGTTAATTCTTTGGTGTTCTCAAAAAAAAAAAAAAAAAAAAAACACTACTGAAATGTAACATGACCTAATATTATTCTGAACTCTGAGTAAATTACTTAGAATAAAGCTCTAGTGTATTATGTCAGTCAATTAAAAGGTATTTATGGAAGCCTACAGGGTACACAGTATAAGTGTTAAATAAAATACAAGGTCAGTGCCCTAAAGAAATATAATCTTTTGGGAAAGCTAAATCCAACATGTATTTAATAAAACAAACTGATAATTATTAAAGACCACATGTGGGAAAAAAGAAAAAGGAGAAATCCCTAGAAATCTTCATCAAATACAAATTACAACAGTCTCTCCTTATCCATGGTTTCACTTTTTGCAGTTTCAGTTACCCATGGTCAACTGTAGTTTGAAAATATTAAACGAAAAATTCCAGGAATAAATAATTCATAAGTTTTAACGTGTGTGTCATTTGAGTGGCATAATAAAATCTTACATCATCCTGCTCTGTCCTGCCCAGGATGTGAATCTTCCCTTTGTCCAGAGTATCCGCACTGTATGTACTACCCACCCAATTGTCACTTAGTAGCCATCTCAGTTATCAGATCCACTGTCACAGTATAGTAGTGCTTGTGTTCCAATAAGGCTTATTCTACTTAATAATGGCCCCAAAGCACAAGAGTAGTGATGCTGGCATATTATTAATTGGTCTATTTTATTATGATGATTATCAATGTCTTACTGTCATTAATTCATAAACTTTAATATATGTATGTATGTATATGAAAAAACATAGTATATATTGGGTTTGTTATGATCTCCAGTTTCAGAGATCTACTGGGGTCTTAGAATGTATTTACTATGGATGGGGGGACTATTATATACTATTTATAATATATAGCTATACTATATTATTAGTAATCATATATATAGTTAACTATATATATATATATTATAACATATATATAGTACTTAGTAACTTACCAAGTACTTTCTCTTAAATTATCTCATTTTAATATACAGGGTGTCCCAAAAGTCTCCATACATAGAGAAAATGGGAACGTGTAGCTAAATGTACCTTTATTTACAAAATATTCACTATAAAATTTTTCCACATTCACCTTTAAAGATCTGTAATTCTGCTATATCCTTCACGTCCCCTATTTTAGCACTTGTCACATTGTTTCCTTAGTTACCTATATATGCCATCCAGAAGTTCTTTGAGGGGAATATCATGTTAACCTGTGTATCAACATTGTCTAGTTTAGTACCTAGAATATGTCAGGTGATTTATAAATATCTGCTGAATAATAATCTACTTAGAGTCCTCTCAATTCAATGTTGTTTTCATGCCTATAGGCTTCTATAAGGCTGTTCCAGTTAATAAGTGTAGCTTTTTCCTAAACCATAGATCTTCTGGAAATATTATTTCCTCTGTAAAACTTTCTTAGAACATCACCTATACTCTCACCACCTCCTATCCTAAGTGCTTCTATCCATGGTGCTTTCACTGTCCTTTGTGCTCAATTCCGTTAGCCTTTGAATTACCATATCATTATTCATCAGTAAGTCACCATTAACTAGACTGAAAATTCCTTGAGGGCTGAGATTAGAGCTAATTCCCAGCCACATTCCTATTATTCAGCACCAAGCTAGCAATAGTACATAGATAAAAAAGATGTAGGTCTTTGTATTCTCAAGATCTAGCAGCTTACTATGGAAATAGTAAAAAAAAATACATACATATGTACAAATTCCTTGGATGAATGAAAACCATCAACTAATCAATCTCACATGACCAAATGACCATCTACCTAAATAAATTGCATCTTTTCTTTGTACCAACAATTATAAAGAGTTTTACAACAGAATCTAAGGCTTCAAAACTAGCTTTAGCAAATTATTACAATTGAAAATTTGGAATTGTAATATTTCTCCAGGTTAGTAAATAAGGATTTTCTGTGATCTTACAGGACTTATACATTATACTCTATTGATGTTTGCTTAACTGTGAATTGCTATTTTAATGGATATATATATTTTCAAGTCCAGCACAAATAAACATACAACATATGTTTAAGTCATTTTAACTATACACATTTAAATATAAACATTATTTTGTCCTTCTGGACATTTAAAAACATATCAATAGAAACAAAACACAGTAAGTGAGTGCAGATCTCAATTTATCAGAAAGTTGAATTCTAGAAATTGTCTACATGTTTGTTTCTTAGAAACTTGAACACATTTGCTCAAAGAAACAAGGTTAGAAATGGTGGCTAGGTTCCATGGGACCCTACAAAAGCCTATTTGTTATATGATATGGCTGCAACACTAAACATTTACTGTGAAGAGAAACAAAAAAATTAAAAAATTTAAAACTGTTGCAGAACAGGTAATTAAGCAAAACAAGATCAACAAAATTGAATATTGTTTTATCCATCCCAAATGTAAATGTCTTTGGGAAAGAATACAGGTTTAATTAAAGGACTGAGAAGAGCTATACAGAGACTTCTGTAGAGATTGTAGAGTGGACTTGTGAGAGCTTTGGGGTTTTCGGAGGTCAATAGCATGTTTGCCTTTATATCTAATTTATCTCCCAAACATGACTACATGAGCTAAAATGTAGTCATCTTGTCTTCTGGGTCATAAATGTAATAATAAAGGAGAATAACGGCTACAAAAACAAAAGTTTCCTAAAGTACCTGGGCATGAGTTTGAAGGACAAAGTGGAGAAATGCTCAAGAGAATGTCTGTTGTGCTGGGAAGATTACTTGGGTTTGAATTAGCTAAGCTATAGCACTAACAGAAAGTTTTAAGACTGGAAAGTCTGGGGTAAACATAATTTTCTTAGAGTTAAAATGGTGATAGCAGGGCAAACACTGGATCAATACTTTTCTCTTCTCAGTTAAGTGCTACAATCAGTCCAGCACAGCTTAGTTGCGATCAACAAGGTAAGTATAAAATATAGGAGAGCACGACAGGTTAGCAAAGGGAAGAAAAAGTAATGCATGTGGGCTTTTACAATTTGGTTGCTCAAAAAAAAAAAAAAGCCTATATTGTCAAATACTGACCTCAGTCCACACTTTGATACACTGTTTCATTGAAGCATTAACTTCTGGATGCCACAGAAAATCCTAAAAGAGAAATGTTAGAAGAAAAGAAAAAGTAAAAGAAACTTTTTTTTTTCAAGTTTCCACACATAGCATTGAAAGAAACTCTTATTTCTACCATTTAAAATAAGCATTAACATTTGCTTACAGAGCACTTAAAAGTAAACCACCAACCTAAGACATCGTCATCTCCTATCTCAGTTTGGCAAGAGTCTCACAGTAGTTCTAGTATCCACTTTTGCCTTCCTCTAATCTACTCTCCACAGTTTAGCCAGAGTAATCTTTTAAAAACTTAAATCTGATCTTGCCACACCCCTGCTTAAGTATTCAAGATTTTTAATTGCCCTTAGGAAAAAAAAAATCCAGAGTCCTGAAAATTGCTGAGGAGGTCTAGGATCTGGCTTCTGTCTGTCCCTTCTGCCATTTCTCCTGCCACTTCACCCTTGCTCTTTAAGTGCCCTCTTTGTTCTCGGTCAGTTCTTGGAATGCTCTATGTGTTCCTTTTTCTCTAGGTCTTTGCTCATACTGTTCCTTCTGCACATAATGCTCATAAAACTCTTCCACCAAGCCTAGCTACCTCTTACTTATCGTTGAGGCCTCAGTTAAAATATCGCTGCTTCAAGGAGGAAAACTACTTTCAATTCCTTGCTCTGTATATTGCTAATGCTCCACTTTTTCTTTTCTACCACCCTTATCCCATTTGTATTTGCATGCGAAGAATTCTAAAGAGCTGTAGGCATGTTCTCATTCATAGGTAGGAGCTAAAAGAAAAGTGGATCTTATGAAAATGGAGACTAGATTGGTGGTTACCAGAGGCTGGAAAGGGAAGGGTAGAGGGGAAGAGGAAGGGCAAAAATCCTCCAAGAATGTAAATGTTATTTCTTACCATTCATCTGTACACTTAAAAATGGTGAAGATGGTAAATTATATATATATATATTTTACCCCAATAAAAAAGTTTTAATAAAAAACAAAAAACCTGCAGGCTGTATTAGGTCAAGGACATTTTTGTCCTGATCCCCATTGAATTCTCATTATGATTGGGAATTCAGAAAATTCACATTCGTCCTGAACACACAATGGATTCAAAATAAGGTACAATTTTATGTTTCCTGGATAAAATTTTGAGCGATCAGATTTTTTTTCTATTTTATTACAGAACATAATTCATACAAACTTTTATCTCATTATCTTAATATTCATATCTAGTTTCAAGAATACACTAAAATATACTTAGTATGTACAAAGCATTAGCCTCTTTACAAATTAACCAATGCATACAGTTGACATTATAATGCCTAGCTTACTATGAACTTACCACTTTAACTGATGCAACCTTGTCTTCAAAAGGAATGTTTTCATGCTGCCATAAAAAAGGAGACAACAGAGAAACACTAATGTATAGATTAAATTTATGTAAATACCTTCCCCCCTTAGCTGCTTTTATTGATTTATTTTTATGTACCAAATCTCAATTATCTATACATACTCAACACAAGATGAAAAAAACCTACACAGAAAATACCAAACAATAAGTGCCACTAGTTAAATTGTTCATTTGTGATTTTCAACATCTAAGATGTAGTTAAAACTTCAACTACAAACAAGCAGATACATGAATATGCCTATATAAATTATTGCCAACCTTGCCATCTTGTTGCCAACCTTGTCAGGATTTCAATTTAGTCCTAGTATCACTATCTATGGCAGAGACAGATTACTTCCTACATTTCCTGAGTCCCTTCAAGTTGGACAGAGCCACATGGCTAGTTCTGTCCAATGCAACATGGCTAGATGTGACATGGGTCACTTCCAGGCTGAATTTTCCAAAACAATTCTCTAGTCCCTATCTTAACCTAATGCAGAGACTGAGAAGACCAAAGGTTCCAAAGTACTCTAGAAAATGGTAAAAATTCTAACAGCAAAAATGCAGAAATCCTTAAATGACTATGTGAAGCAAAGCCTCCTGTCAACTCACCTAGGCATGTAGTGCTAAGTGAGAAATTACTTTCTGCTTTGTTAAGGCTGTAGAATGGTTTGTTGCTGCAGCAACATCTAGTCCATCTCACCAGTATACTAGTGTAGGCCCTGACTAAACAGGAATGGGCATATAACTGGAGGTTATTGTAGGTTTCACCGTGAAGACAGTATATAAACAGTCCATTTGCAGCAAAAATTAAAATTTGGAGAATACAACTTTTTGTTGTATTCCATATAAAGAATGGAAATCCTTTCAGTTAGAAATCCTAACTAGGATGGGGGTCAGGGTGGTGAAGAAGCTAATTCTGCTCCTAAAACCAAAGTTGAAATGTTTTCATTAATTTAACCAGACACATACTGGGTTGAACAAAATTACACAGGTCTTCTCTTTCTCTTACTCCATCCCTAATCTTTTAAAAATTTGCTCTCAGATAAATAATGTGTCATGAATTTTCTTTTTTTTTCTTTTACTATAAATACACTCTCTCTACACACATATACACTGTATAGAGTTTTTCTCTTTTGCTGAACTATGTGAAACTAAATTGCAGAAGTCATAACATTTCACCCTCAAATACTTAAGCATGTATCTGCTAAGAACATGGACATTCTCCTACATAACCACAATACCATAATCCCACATAAGAAATCTGACATTGATAAAATATTATTTCATTTAATATATAGTCCACATTCAAATTTACTCAATTACCCAACAATATTCTCTCGATAGCTCTTACATTTTAATCTACAGTCCAATTTAAATCAGATATAGTTGTTATATCTCTTTAGTCTCATTTAATCTAGAACATCTGCTGGCTTTAAAAACTTACATATATCAATCAATTTATTATATCAATATTATTTTTATTAATATCAAATATATTTATTATTTTTGTGGAGTCTAAGTCAGTTGATGCAATACATCAAGATCTCTAGATTATAAATAGCACTGATAGTTACCTTCTTGTACATGTCTCTTAATATATGAGTAAGAATTTCCTTAATAGTTCCATAGACCCATATGCTATATAAGTGTCTACATTCACATGATAATGCAAATTATTTTCTGCAGGGTTTGTAACACTTTAAACTCTCATCAACAGTTTATAAGACACCTACTGATATATAGCATAATACATCTTGTCAGAATTCATATTTTTTGCTATTGTCAGACTTAATTTCTGCCATTAAAGTAAGTATCGAGAGAATATTGTTGGGTAATTGAGTAAATTTAAGTCTAAACTTATCTAGAAATGATTTTACTTGATGGTATGAGGTAGAAATCTAATTTCACTTTTTTTCATGCACCAATTGCCTTTGCACCATTAATTGAAAAGACCTTCCTTTCCAAGGATCTTCAATGGCATATTTGTTACTTATTAAGTCTTTGTATACGCATATGTCTATTTTAGAGCTCAGTAATCTATTCCACTGGTTTAACTCTATACCAATACCACACTGTCTTAATTACTATAGTGTTAAACTAAATCTTGATATTGCAGATCAAGTCCTTTCAACCTTGTTGTTCAGATTTTTTTTTGGTTATTCTTGGTCTACTGCCCTTCTATATAAAATTTAGAATCAACTGGTAAAGTTCTACAATAAATTCTCTTAAGATTTATTGGGGATTACATTGAGCCTACAGATCAATGTGGGAATAACTAACATCTTTACCATATTGAGTCTTCCCATCTAGAAATATAGTATATATGTATTTAATTATGTTTACACTGTTTTTCAATAAAGTTATATGGCTTTTCTGCATACAGATCACCCACATTTATATTATTCCTGTGTAACATAATGCACATGGCATATTTTAAAAACATTTTTTAACTCTATATTGCTGACGTGAGGTATCAGAATTTATTTTTGTATGTTCATATTATAATCAACTACCTTGTTAAAATCTTTAATATTTTTAATAAATTTTCTATGGATTCTTTGGGATTTTCTATGTAGAGAATTGTATAATATCCTATGGACTCCTAAGTTTGTTTTTTTCCAATTCTTACGTCTTTAAATTATCTTTCTTTGGCAAGAACCTCTAATACAATGTTGAATAGAAGCAGCAGCAATGGGCATCTTTGTCTTTTTTCTCATTTTAATGGAAATGTGTCTAACATTTCACCATTAAGAACATTTATTGTAGACTTATAGAGTTTTTATCAGGTTAAATTTGAATGTAAGGTAACTTACGCAAAAGAGAAAGAGTGATGCCAACTCTCTGGGAGTTGCTATTGGGACTTGCTTAATGGCATAATATATGGTAAAAAAATGTTCCATATGTGTTTTGAGAAAATATATTCTCTAATTTTGGAGTATATTCTCTAAGTTACTGAGATGTAAGCTTGTAAAATCATGTATGTTAACTGTCTCCTGTAAGTTTACTAGTTTTATTTACCTATCCAATTATTAATTGAGAGAGCAGTGAGCAATTCTCCTACTATGGAGGATTTGTCAATTTCTCATTGTAGTTATATTAACTTTTGCTTTATAAATTTTAAACCTAATTTATTAGATACATACAAGTTTAAAATCTTAGTGATTTGAACACTTTGTCATTAGAAAGTGACTTTCTGTATCCCTCATAATGATTTTTACCTTAAAATCTATTTTGTACTGTATTAATAGGGCTTATCTTTCTTTAATAAGCATTTTTCTGGTGAATCTTTTTTCATTTTTAGTTAAAACCTTCCCAAGTCCTTTTATTTTATTAATAGATATATGTCTTTTTTTTTTTTTTTTTTTTTTTGAGACAGAGTCTCACTTTGTTGCCCAGGCTAGAGTGAGTGCCGTGGCGTCAGCCTGGCTCACAGCAACCTCAATCTCCGGGGCTCAGCGATCCTACTGCCTCAGCCTCCCGAGTAGCTGGGACTACAGGCATGCGCCACCATGCCCGGCTAATTTTTTGTATATATATTTTTAGTTGGTCAATTAATTTATTTCTATTTTTGGTAGAGACGGGGTCTCGCTCAGGCTGGTTTCGAACTCCTGACCTTGAGCAATCCGCCCGCCTCGGCCTCCCAAAGTGCTAGGATTACAGGCGTGAGCCACCGCGCCCGGCCGATATATGTCTTTTTAAGTAGCAGAAAGTTCTTTTCAAAAGCAGTCTGGAAATCTGTGTTTAGTTCACAAATTTAGGCTACTTGCATTTATTTTGATTATAAATATGTTTCTACCATCTTAGTTTTTGATTTCTATCCTCCCTACATATACATAGTTTTTATATACCTATAAGCAAAAACAGCTTTTTACATATATACATGTTTGTGTGTATATATGTATATCATGTGTGTGGATGAGTATATATGTATAATAGATATTTGGCATTAGATGAGTACATTTTTGTTTTTTTCTTCTTCTGTGTCATAATTTATACATTTTAGTTCTGTTATTTTAGTCTTTACCCTTGAGGTTTAACTTAAACTTTAACTTAAGTTTTAAAGGAAGACAGTACCTTAGAGTGTATAGAGTACATTAGAACACTTTAATTGTGCTCATCTCCCTCTGACTTACATGGTATTATTGGCTAGTTCTTTAGTTCTGTCTTTTCACTAAGTGCAAAAAAGACACTATTATTTTATAGTGTTCAGATTTACATACATGTTTACTATGTTCTTCAACCATTGCTTCTTATATTTCAGATCATTTTTTCTAACATTTTCCTCCTTTTTTTTGTTTTTTTTTTTGAGACAGAGTCTTGCTTTGTTGCCCAGGCTAGAGTGAGTGCCATGGCATCAGCCTAGCTCACAGCAACCTCAAACTCCTGGGCCTCAAGCAATCCTGCTGCCTCAGCCTCCCAGGTAGCTGGAACTACAGGCATGCGCCACCATGCCTGGCTAATTTTTTCTGTATATATTAGTTGGCCAATTACTTTCTTTCTATTTATAGTAGAGATGGATGTCGCTCCTGCTCAGGCTGGTTTCGAATTCCTGACCTTGAGCAATCCGCCCACCTCAGCCTCCCAGAGTGCTAGGATTATAGGCGTGAGTCACCCTGTCCAGCCCATTTCCCTCCTTCTTGATGTTTATACCTTCAGAAATTCCTTTAGTGTAAGTCTGTTGGGTAGTAAACCCTCACAGTTTTTGTATATCTGAAAATGTCCTATATTTCAAAAATAAAGAAATTTTTATGCTAGATATACAACTCTAGGTTGAAACTTACTTTCTCTCAGAACTTTAATGCTACTATTCTACTGTCCTCTGGCTTCCAATATTGTTACTGAGAAATAGGCTGGCCCAAAGCTTAACTTTCTACATACAGGGAACTACAGCTATTGGCATTTGCCTTCCAGGCAACCTGAACGGTTACTGCTTGTCAGTCATCTTGTCAGTCATCGTTGTTCTCATCTCTGGTTTTGCCTCATGGTTTGTTTCTTTTTGAAGAGATTCTTCCATTTCCTCAAACTCAAGAAATACATTCACAGTATTTTTCAAAATCTGTGCTGTAGTTGGTTTGAAGTAGAAGGCGCCCCCAGAGTATCTAGCCTGCACTATGACTGGAAGCAACACAAAATGGATTTCTTTACTGCAAGACTTCTCAAGTTTTCAACATCCTAGCCTAAAGTAAAACCATCTAAAAGGGAGATATGATATCCAGCTCTGCCCAAATTCATTTGACCAAAGCTTTTCACAGAACTAGTTTTTCACAAAGTATATTTAAAAAAAAAAAATTCCAGCTCTAATGTCTCTTAAAAAAAATTACCTCAATACAAAAAAGAAACCAAATTCAAACAAGGAATTATCTTCAATACACCCATTACACCCAAACAAGCCCACGCCACAGCTTTAAAAAAAAATTATTAACAATAAGCTTTTACAATATGCCAGACTGTGCTAGGCATAAGAAATGTATTAAAAAATAACAATGATGATATGTAATTTCTGTCCTTGAGATGCAGAGACAAGAGAATATATAAAATATAATTTGGCAAATGCTCTACTAGTAGTTTGAATTAAACATTTTCTTGATAACTGTCTCCTTAAACTTGGAACTATCTTTACTTATTTCTTTTTAAATGCATATAAATTAAAATGTATCTTGTTTGATTAACTTGGGGATAACGGAACACCCCTAGAAAATAAAAACTGGAAACCTATATGTTATAAATAGGGCTAAGAAACAATGTGCCATATTGTATCTACTTCTGGCTTGACTAAACCATTATAGCTTTTTTTCAACTACTTGTTGCCAAATCTATTATTCCAATTTTTAGAAAGTCACACAATGCTAAGTCCAGAAATATTAAAACTTTCTTTGAAATCAGAAATCTTTTCAAAAGTTTACTAAAGGTTTTTATTTTAAATTGTAATATTTTCATGTTATTAAACAGTTCTAACTCTTCTGTATAATTTTGTATAACTACAATGGAAAATACATTTATAGAAATGAGAAGTTAACTTTATTGTTTGCATCATTCTCTCAAAGAACAGTTCCTAAGGACTTAGGATCTTTTAGCATCATCACTATGTGAAGAGTTACTTATCTGGGAAGGCCCTAAGTTTACAAATCCTTACCACAGGGAAAATTCATGTGTATAGGCAGATTTTTATAAATTCATGAGCTACTTCCCTTACAATTAAGAACTTTCGTGGAGTCTCCTTTTCTCCCTTTGCCATTCCCCACTCTCAATTGTATGCTGTTTGAAGACAACGGTTAGAACCCTAGATTACTTTAAAATGTATAAACAAAAGGATATGATGAGATAATCCACCAAAAAATAAATTAACTAATTAATTAACATATAAAAAGATATTAATCCTTATTAGTTTTCAAAGAAAGATATATATTCAAAATGAGAAATTTTCAAATAAAATCAATAGCTGAAATTTATTCCATTGTTATTTTAATTTATAGCATGATCACCCAGTGCCAGAAAGTTTTCACAAAATTAGGCCCCAACATATACTGCTAATTAGAATATAAATTGAAACAATTTGGCAATGTAATATATAATTTTTAAAATGTTTATATTCTTTAACCTAATATTTACATTGTAGTGATCCCATCCTAAGGAAATAATTTAAAAAGCAAAATTTTCACACAAACAAGTAACTGAAAACATCCTTTTTTACTGCAAAAAATAAGGACACTGTAAAAACCTAAAAAAAAAAAAAGAAAGATTACAAATTACATTATATCCACTCAATAATATGTTGTCATTAAGAAGATACTTAAGTTGATTATATAATATGGGTGAATTATGATAAGTGGTGGGGAAAAAAGATATAAAAATTACACATGCTAAAAAGATTACAAGTACAGTTTAAAAAAAAGACTGAAAAGAAATCTGGCAAATTATTAATAGGAGTATAAGAAATTATATTTTTTCTTTGTCTTCTTTTGGAGAAATTTTTAATTAAAAGTTTTTCTGTGGTAAGAATTTATTATTTCTAAAAACTAAAAGTTTACTAAGTTAATAAAAAACTTGCCAATACCTTATCCACCACTGCTTTTTTTCATGTTCCCCATTATAGCAAATCATGTTTCTTTCCCAAAGTCAAAATAAAACTTTTCCAGTTGCTACCGTTGTTCTGGAGAGATGCATTCATCCTATAACCATTCAGTTAGTTAACTTCCAAAACAATACCCTACAGAAGTGAATAGACAAGTTTTACCTTATTTCCTTCTTCTTTGAATTGGGGATTAATTATTTTTACAAAAGAATAAAACAATTGACGAATTCTGGAATCTCCAATAAATGCAATATGTTTATCTACAAGGCAGTTCTTTGCTTCGCTGAAATCAACAAAGAAACATAACAATAAGTAAAATCAGCATATTGGCATTTCGAAAGCACATGGTTTATGAAGAAAGTTGTACAGGATTGTTACACATACGGTTATGTTGCTTTAGAAGTGGGTGGCCAGGTTTGTTTAATTTACCAGTTCCATGTAGCTATGATCAACTAACTCTCAATAATAAGAGCCCCATTCATTAAATGTTTAAGATGTATTCTAACTCTAGTAAGTGCTTCATATCTACTATCTCTTAATCCTCAACATAGCACCAGTAGGTAGGCATCCAAGTTGCAGAGCTAGAGTCCTTTGCTGAAGGGCTATTGCCTTAGGCCTGATTACCTCTTACCAGAGATAAAGCAGCTTGGCCAAAACTCTTTCCCTAAAGCTTTAGGGCAGGAATCTTTATTTGGAATCAGCCCTATCCCTACCCTCAGTCAGTAAGTCACTACCACCATATAGAGGAGAAAGCACTCTCTTGTTTCACCAACCCCTATCCACTAAGCATTAAGATCCTTTCTAAAAAAGAAAACACACACCAAAATGAAGAAATCATACCTGATTTTGTACTTATGCATCATACAACTGTGAGGCTGCCAAACTTTCTCTCCAAGAAATCTGCCACTTGAGAGAAGGTATTCGCATGAATCATTGCCTATAACAGTTAAATACAACAGTAGTATAAGCAATACATTTTTATAAGTTGGCTATCTTGACCCAATTCAAGGTCCCTGAGATCAGCAAGTACAGTTTTCTATGTTTCACTATACTTTCCAGGTGCATATTACTCATTCACGAGAAGCATGATAAATATTAATACATTAATATCCAAAAGGATAAGAGGCACTAATGGTTTATATTTCAACCTGCAAAGGACTCCTAACTCCTAAATGCTACATTCACTACCTTGGCAGTTCCTTCTGCTTCAGGTTTTTTTCCCAGGGACATCAGCTCAACCTCAAACTAGCCTTTACATCTGATTATCAGGCCTACTTCCAGCTGAGAAATAAGAGTTAAGGGATAAAAGAGAAGACTTTGGAAATGACTTCCTATTAACTATTATAATAGGTAGTGTATTAGCATATCTGGAGTCCTGGTTTTAAACACAAAGTTCCATAACTAGGAAATCCCTCAGTGTCATGTAAACTAGGACAAAGAATCATTCTACTTCCTTTGGACATTTTACTGTACAATAGTTAAATATACATGACCAAAGGGGTTAAAAAAGGGTTTGGAGGCATTTGAGTTTAAATATGTCAAACAAATGAGGGAAGAATTAGATTAGAATTTAGATTAACATGGGATTATAATAAAATATAAATATTATTAATTAATCTCTAGTTTCTTATCAACAGTCAACAGCAAGCTATATTTGTTTGACAATTAGTTATGGTCAGGCTAAGGAATCTGATAAGAGAAATACTACAGAACAAAAATGGTATGTGAACCTTTCAGGGTGGAGATAGAAGACCCAAAGGTATTTAAAGTAGAAGAACACATCTCTTTTCTCAACCCAATTATTCATCTGTCCAGCCAAAATATAGACAAAAGGTGTTACAAATGCAAGACAAGTATACATAAACACTGAAAGTGATGTTGCCTCAGTGTCATAAATTCTAAAGAAGAACAGGAAGGAAGAGTAAAAAATGCTGCATTATCTTGGTGGAAAACTGGATAAAGAAAGCAGGATAAGGAAAGTAAGATATCAATTATTAAATTTTTATAATTATATATGTAACCTGAGCAGGATTTGTTTTTTTGGTTTATTTTTTTGTATTTCAAAGATTAATAACCTGTCTTTAGGTAAACTACAAATAATTAGTTCTTAATTATTCCTAATTATTAAAAACTAATTCTAGTTCTAAAAGAAAATTAAGCTACATAAATTACCAAGGAAGAGTAAAGAAAGAACTGCAGGAAAACACAATTAAGTTATTTTCCTAAAAACAGCACTCTTGCTGTATCCTTTTATAATAGCCATATAATAAACTCCTATTAAAAATCTAGTAAATATTTAAAATTAAGGTGAAAATTCCATTATTTATAGCATTTCCATATCTTTAAAAACATCTATGAAACTAACTTAAAGTTTGTAACACATCTATTTTCTAAAAAAGTTATAAGCTACAAATAACTAGGTGTTAGTTCTGTAGTGTTTTTCTTCCTTTTATTTCTTCTTTCTCCCTTCCTTTTCACTTTTTTTTTGCTTATTTTTGGTTTTTAATAAAAGCCTAAAAAGAAACATGCCTTGATCAATATTGAGTGTCTGAGATTATATTATTTGTTATATATCTATTTGGGTTATCAATATGATTTCATGGAGATGAAAGTGCCACACCAACATCTTTAAAATAGCCAGTCTTTTCTCACCAGAAAATGTGTTTAAAATGCAAACTTCTTTTCCTCCTCAATGCTACTACCCACACCTTGTTTCTCAGTAGATGAGCTATTGGAAAACAACAGCTCTAATCTGATGACCACATATTAGAAAAATCACATAGCAAAAAAGATCTGAAGTCGTCACTAACCAAAAGGCACTATAAACACAGTATTTTAGAGACTACTGATCTTTCCAGGGAAGAAATTCTTAATTTGTTAATGAATGGCAGTTGACAGTGACTTAACACATTTCTTAATGCAAAGGTTTTTTACAAACCTTATATCTGAAATTAAATCGGTATCTGTTTCTGTATCATATCAGTTAGGGTGCAGTTAGAAGACAGGAACTACACCAGCTATTTTAATACAGAGAATCTAATATAAAGAATTGTTAGAGAAATAAAAGATTTGCTAACTAGACAACTGAAAAGTCAAGAAGAGAATGCCTTTTTCATATTTGTCAGCAAAATAATAAAAATAGTAGTAATGATAAATACTATTGTGATCTGATTAAAATAAATTAACCTGATCAGAAAAGAAAACGCCACAAAATGTCATACTCTAAAACAAGTTCTCTTTTCTTGGAAAGGAAATATTTTTTAAATCAAATAACTATATATAAATCTAGATATTAAAATAACATGCCACATTTTTATTTATACTAACTATATGTAAATATCTGCTGGCACATATTTTCCTTCTCAAATTTACCAAAAACAAAACAAAACAAAACAAAAACAGTCATTATTTTCAATTGCCTAGTATAATTTTGATAGCTAACTTAATACAACCAAAATGAGATGAAAGTTGCCAAGTGTTCAGATAAATCAAGTGAGGAATACAATAAAAAAAAAGGCAACTAAAGGGATAGAATTTTCTACTTCAGCTATCTCCAACACTAAGATTATGTAGATGAATGGCTCACTGTCTTCCTCTTTACTCTGTTAACATTAAGTATAAGCATTCTGGTTTGTCAATCTACAGTCTCAGGTTTTTATGCATGATTTTTCTGTAACAGAAAGACACCTAAAAGCAAACAAACAAATAAAAACAAGCTGAAAAACAAAATTTAACAACTAAAGAAAACATCCGATGTCCTAAATAAACCACAACATATATATTCCTTTGAACAGAATACCTCTGGCACACTGCGTCTTTAGACTGAGTCATTCTACTAAAGCTGTGTGTTTCCTACTACCAACCGTGAAATACCAGATCATAAAGTCTGGAATATAGTCTGCAGAATATTTTGTTTGCCTAAAATTCAGCAAATTATACTTTAGTCTGTGCTGAAAATCACCATCCAACTTTTTCTTTAGGCAAGCTAGGAATGTATCACTATGAGTGATGTCATATAAATCGGCATCTTTCTAACAGTCAAAAGAAAATAAGGCTAACAGACCTAGCCCTGCATCTTTCTTGCTTAATTTCTGAAGCTTTCAACTTACTTTCCTCCAAAACATGCAATAACATTTAACACTGGCCTTTAATATGCTTAATGACAAAAAAGGAATTCAATTTCAACAAAATTAAGGCATTTGAATTAAGTTAACTTTATCAATTTAAAAAATTAAAATGTATCCAGATTGGAACTATCCTTAAGGCTACAGATAACTGGCCTCTTGTCACAGAAATGATGTTTTTAATCTGTAATCACATTATTAATAGACATTTTGTGATTCAGTAATGTTAGAGATTTATCAAATTTAGAAAAAATATAGTTAAGAGAGTGTAATTATTTTTAAAATGTCATTCTACTAAATTATGTGAAGATAATATTAATAATGCAAAAAAAAAAAAAACCCTACTTTCTAAAATAGAGACTAGAACATGAAATTCAATTAAAGCCACAAAAGAACCAAATGCAGGGAGGCAAATGAGAGAAAATAAGAACTTTGAAAATCCAGTTATCCATAGTTATTCACAGAGTTCCTACTGTGTGTTAGGCTCTAATGACTTAAAGATGAATAAGATATTCCTGGAAGCTCCCAGTTTGTGTGAGGAGGTAGATACCAATTATTACAATACAACATAAGTATGTATAAGTTGCATGGCAGAACTGAATTCCTAATTCCTACTTCTGTGGTGGTGACATTTGAACCAGGCCTTGAAAAACCTGTACTTTCTTTCAAGGGAGAGAAGTCATTGCAGGAAGAGAAAATCAGGTATCTGTGTGATGTGTAACAGGGCAAAGCACGTTTAGACTGTGAGCCTGGAGCTTAGGAAGAATAAGGAAAAAGCAAAGGTAACAAAAAGTAGGCTCATGTCAGATTTTGAAGTTTTATACATACAACTTTTAGAAAATTCATCTCTTAGCTGGGAAAGAAAACTCGTGGCTAGTACTGTGAGGATGAATTAATGTTTCTAAATTGTTTAACCCATGGCTCCCTGGAAAATGCTTTCTCATCCCATCTTCTATACATTTCCACTGTCTAAGAAGCTCTGAGAAAGGCAGAATATAACATGAGGCAGACTAACTGGGTTCTAAATCCTAGCCCACTCACTGACTAGTTGTGAATCCTTAGGCAATTTACTTAACCTCTCAAGCCTCATCTTTAAAATGTAAATAATACGGTAATTCACTCAATCTAAAACCATTGATTGTAAGACACATCATCATTTTATGTCATAGTAAGAAAAAATGTTACCAATTAAACTTTGACATGCAATCAAAGTTTTAAAGATTCATCCTGATTACAGAGATGTTAAAAATGGGGGGTGAGGGATGAAATATGCTAATTGTATCTACCTCACAGAAAGGCTGTATAGACAAAATGAATTAAAACATGTAAAACCCTTAGAACAGCTCCTGGCTTATAATAAGTGTTCAGTGTTAGCACACAGTATCTGCCAAGCTTTACTTTCTATAGTGTGTAATTTTTTCTTTTACTTTCCGTAGTTTGTAAAGCAAGAAAGAGATACTGAATATGTATATTCAAATTACATTCACTTTAACCTGCCTGAAACAGACCCATACCCACATATCCAAGATCCTAATACACAGACTAAACCTCTTCATCTAATATAAGGTCCTCTGTTATTCTAAAGATTTATGATGTGATTCAAATGTATGGTTATCCTGGTGTGAAGAGCACTGCACCTGACTCAGTTCGACACTGCCAACGCGTGAGGATGGCTACAATGTTCCTGTTAAGATGTTTATTTTCCTAGTCTTTGGCTCAATTTCTTGACATTCAGTCTGGGCAAGTATTAACACCAGGTGTACTGCTTCACACTTAAGGCCCTAAAGCACCTATGGAAACTGATGACTTGCTTCTGGAGGAGGCTTTACAAACAATCCCAGATTGCTACACTGACTCATAAGGTCCCATCTGACATTCTATTCTCCCCACTGATGACACATCTTGATAAGATGAAATACATACTCTAAATATAAAAATTAGTATTCCAAGCTTATCAAAAGAGAAAAAGTACAACCAAAAAAAAGGAGGGGGGCTTAGATGTTAACCTTTAGGACAGTAGTACTGCAGTTATAAAATTTATCTTTACTACTATCACATACACAAAATTGAGTAAGGTTACTGTCATCTTACACTAAATTCACATAAAATGATTAACAGTAGTTAAAAGAAATATTTCCTCCAAATTACCACAAATCAATGCATCAATATTGCTACCTTTATTGTGCATTTCAAAGAAAATGCTGGACTTCTATCATAATGACTGCAGATGAACCAAGGCCCTGCCATGTCATATGGCTGTGATCTGGAGGTGCCTGGAGAAGAGAAGCCAAAATAATATACTCTGACTTTTTGTATCAATTTTGTATGTTTAATCTGAAGAGCTGTTCATCCAGTCTGGTACTAGAGCATAAGATTTTTAATCCTCAGGAGTTGGATAATATAAAGCGATTTGGAGAATTGATCAAAATGTCCTATACTTTGAAAGATCTCTCAGGATGAGAAGGCAGCTCAGATTCCAATACCAAGTTTACTGGATATTTTGCCAAAGTGGGTATGAAGTTAAATGGGCACAGCGTTAATGTGCACCTGTCCATTCCACATTACATCTTGACTAATTAATTTCACAGTCACCAAGAACTGTCCAGATAATGGCTTTGATAGTATTAAGAGCCAAAAAGTAAAAGATCCTATCATTATTAATTTCCCTCCTTCTACCAGGCATTTCTACCAAACGGGGAAAAAAAATCAATCAACAAGGACAAGTAAATATCCTATGATCACTGAAAGATAATTCGTTCTGAAATAAGGAGGTCATATTTCCTTTTTCCCTTTACACCAATTTCAAAATCCATAGCTAAGGGCCTGCTTTCAAAAAGTTTACAACTTGATTTCACCGCCCACCTTTACTCCTGTCAACTCATAAGTTCTTTGCAAAAATCTGCCCCAGTGCCTTTACTTTGTAAAAAGTGTGCAACCCGAACCCTTCAAATGTTTCTGAATCACAAAGGCTGGGTGACACCTCCTCCATTGGCCACAGGCATCTTTTGCCAGCTGTCGCCCTTTTGGCAAAGGAAAATGGGGCGGCCCTTGCCGCTGTCCAACAGTCTAGCCCTGCTGTTACAGGGCAGAGGCCGGATTAAACAAAGGCTAAAGAGCCGGACCCTTAGAAGCAGGATCTGCGACCCCACTCCTAGCAGAGGTGCCTCTCGCAGGGCGACCTTCGCCTTCACGCGCAGGGGGCTGCCCCCGAGGGCTTTCTGTGCGACCTCCTGCGCTACGGCCCGGCCCAGGGTCGGGAGCGTCTCCCCGGCCCAGATCGCGCAGGGCCAGACCCCAGCAGCCCCCTGGGCCAGGCCCGAGGTTGGCACCCCCGACCTCAGCTCTGAGGGCCGGGAGGGGGTGGCCCAGAACCACTGGCCCTTGTCCTGTGGCAGCCCGCACTGAGGTCCGCTTTGTTGGCCTGGGGCGCCAACCCGCTGCTGGGGACACCTGGGGGCACCGCCTCCCCCGCCGGCCGGCCGGGCGGGAGGCCGCGCGGGCGTGGGCGTGTGTTGGGGCGAGAGGGGCGGCCTCCAGCCTCCGCGTCGCCGCCTCCCCCCGGCTGGCCCGGGCAGGGGGGAGGGCCCGCTCACCTCGGTAGCGGCGGGAGGCGAGGTGGCACGCTGCGAGCAGCAGCACCGCCACCAGCGCTAGCACCTTGGCGCTCCTCACGCTGAAGTAGTGGTTGATCTCCCGCTTGCCCATGTTGTAGGCCAGAGCCGCCATCTTGGTTCCTCCATGACAACAGTGCGCGGCGGAGCGGGGAAGGGGCGCCGCACAGGGGCAGCACTGGGGCTGCCGCCACTGCAGCCAGGCGAGGAGCCGCCGCCAGCCCCCGCGGCCGTCACCCGCGCCTCCCGAAGGGCACCCTGACCCTACGGCCGCGGTGCCCCCGGCCTCCCCTTGCCCCTCCTCGGCCGCGGCCGACTCGGCGGCCTCCCCCCAGCCCCGCCGCCGCTGTTCCGCCGTGCCGGTTCCCCAGGCGCCCTGGACGCCTGTCTCCTCCCCTTCCTCCTCCTCTTTAGCCTCCTGCCTTAATAGCGGCTGCGCCTGCGAGGGGGGTCCGGATGCCCAGTGCTCCGGGGTCACTGGCCCCAGCCAGCCCTCCGGGGTCACCGGGTCACGGGTGCCGGCGGGCGGCGGCGGCGGCGGCGACGGCAGAGACATGGGAGTGTAGGGAGAGGAGACCAGGGATTCCAGCCTGGCCGGGTCCTAGCCCTGGAGCTGTCTCTTGATTTACTAGCCGCTACCTGAGCCCAGGTTGGGGTAATAAAAGTACAGTTCCGGGAGAAAAGTACACATTGCCCCACTCCCGCCTTCCCCTACACTCCCTTTACTGAGCCTTCTGCTCCCTGAACCCGCCCGGCGGGATGCGAAGGCCACCCCAGCGTCCCCGGGTTTATTGTCAGGCCAGCCTTGACCCCTCAGGTCAATCTGGCGGCCCCCAGGTGCTGGCCACTGTTGAGATTGCTGGTAGTCCCAGCACGCAACCAACGAATAAGACCAGTCTTGACACTTAACTCACTGCTCGGTCTGTTTCTCTTGAAACTTTTTCTTTTAACGTTTTCGGTTTGCCCCAGTTCCGATGGGCGAAGGTACACCAAAGTACAGAATGGAAGGGACAGAAGGAACCTAAATTAGTGTAGGTGTTGGTGAGAAAAGAACCTGACTGATTTGCATTTACACAAAGGTTGGTTAGGTGAATGCACTGAAAAAATTTTTAAAAGTGTGCTTATGACAATCATCCCTGCTATTAAAGTTGGTTAAGGTTTTGTGATTATCAATAAAGTGAATACTCTTTTTCCTTATTCCTTAGTAAAGCACCTGTTATTCCTACTTTTTTTTTTTTTTTTGGTCTTTTTTATGCTGCCTTCCAGATGGTAATGGTTATTTACATATTTACATTGCTTGCCATTCTACTTGCCTTGCCTTGTTTAGAATGAATCATTGGTTAATTGGGGTGTTGTCAAGTCTTCTTTCCCATTTAGCCATTCCTGAACATGTGCTTAAGCCCCTCTTAAAATTATAGAATGTTAGATATGAAGGGGCAGTAGAGATCTTGTCTAGTCCTTCCCATTCTTTTCATCCAAGGGACTCTTTATTATGTTTTTATCCATGGACCTCATATCTTGAAAGATTTTGTCACTTAAATGAAATCACATATATCACTGTCATGGATGTAATGCTAATAAGCAATAAAGTTAAATAAGTGTACAAACACTTAGGCACTGTTCCCTGCAAATGGTCATTTAATTTTGGCTGTCATTCTGATCTAAGGTTGGTCACATGCTGGAAGAATTAAATCAGATATTGTAAAAACCAGATAAATAACTCTGCTAACAATATATGGTCCGCTAATCACATCCTAGACATTGCTATGATGTCATCAAGAGCAAATTAGAATTTCTGATCAGCATTCAATAACCAGTGTTAGCCCACAGAGTTGATTTAATGCCTGCCAAAAGTAAAGAAACTTGACATTTTATTTAATTGCAATTTCCAGAAGGCTTTCTGAAATACTTTAAATAGCTTGCAGACCTCTTTTTTCCCTCTAGTTTAAAGCTAATCCCTCTACCTCTACTCTGAATCTTTTCCTGTCCCCCTTCCTTGAGGGTGTTGATGGCTCCAACAGAGATTAGGAAATGCCACCCACCTAATTTGTTTCTGTGTCCTCCAACTCTTCCTCTCTCCTGGCTGTTTGCTTTCCACCAATAAATTTCTCTTTTTAATGAAAAACATCCATGAACTCTATGTTCCTGTGTGTTTACATCTTCTTCTCTTTCCTCCTCTGACAAGCATCCAGAAAGAGTAGTGTTGACTTGCTGTCTTCACTTGCTAAATTACCATTCTCTCCTCAGCACATTGCATTGTTCTTCATCAAGGCTGTGTAGAATGACCTCTTGTTAAATCCAAGGAACACATTATTATTTCTTATCTTCCTGAACCATTTTGTGGTCTCTTACACTGTCGACCATTCTTCCTTATTTGCTATTCATCCATCAAGTTTTCCTTCATTTCTCTCTAGACCCTCTCTTGGTCTTTTCTTTAAATAATGGCATTAACCAAAGGTCTGTTGTCAGCCCACTTCTGGCTGTTTTTAAGTGATCTTAGAATCACTTAGCCACCAATTAGTGGTCCCATCACTCCTATGGGATCAATTATTTTCTATACACACACACATATGCACACACCCCTGATTATATCAGTCCATATTTACCCCCACACTGTAGAACCATTTGCCTACTGCATCTTTCTGCTAGGATATCCTTCAGGTACCTAATACTTACCATTTCCAAAACAAACTCATCAGCTTCCCTCCCTTCTTTCATCTACTTTTGACCTTTATGCCTCATCCTTTCACTGTAATATGCCCAGTTATCCAAGCAAGTGTTTGAGTTATCCTTGCTCCACTCTAAATAACTCTCAAATATGTTGCCCCCTCTCTATCCAATTGCTGTTACCTTGCTTAAGGCATAATTTCTTGCCTGCATTTCTTATTCTTTAACTCATCTTCCTTAGGTCATTCAAAAATCCCATCCTACTGCCATTCTGCGATACCTCTTTTCAGAAGAAACTTTCTTTTTTTTTTTTTTTCTTTTTTTTTTTCTTTCGGCATATTGTGGGGGTACAGATTTTAAGGTTTCAATAAATGCCCATTTCCCCCCTTCCCCCCAAAAGTCTGAGTCTCCATCATGACCATCCCCAGATGGTGCACATCTTACTCATTATGTATGTATATACCCGCCCCCCTCCCCCCTCCCACCTGCCCAATACCCTATTACTGTAGTACCTATGTGTCCGCTTAGGTACTACTCAGTTAATACCAGTTTGTTGGAGAATATATCTGGTGCTTGTTTCAGAAGAAACTTTCTTAAACTCTAATGTGGGATATAATTTTCCAATAAAAACTAGTCAGTGGCTCCATGTTTACTTGCCTACCCCTAAGCTAATAACCTACTAATGCTCAGCAGGTTACCTCACCTCCTAATATCCAAATTAAGAGAGAGAGAGAGAGAAACCATCTGATAGAAACTCTTTCAACCACTGCATTACTTTAAAACAAAGTACCACACTTTATCCCTTCCCTTCTGACTCAAAGAAAAATTCTTTCTCCACTTTCCAAAGCTGTCACTTTCATCTGTGTTCATGATTGTATCAATATAATTTCACTTGAGAATCTGGTCTCATAAATTTCCCTTCCTTATTTCTAGTTTCTACATTGAATTTATCCCTCTTCTCTATTTGCCAAATACATCCTTTCTAAAGTACCTTTTTAATACACCACGCCATCTCTCTTCTTCCTTCACCATCAAACTTCTTGAAGGAAGAGTATATGATTAGTGTTCTCATTTTTTTTTTTTAGTACCTATTGGTTCTTTTAACACTTGAAAACTGACTTCTGTTTCTACTACTTTACTTAAACCACTCTTTCAAATGTCAACCACATCCTAAATTACCAAATTCAATGTCTTTATCTAAGCTTTACCTTTCTTGACTGTACAGCATTGTTGAAATGTTTGCTTTCTTCAAATCTTCTCTTTTGACTTTCATGAAACCACATCCTTCTGGCTCTCCTCTGACCTTTCCCATGCATCTTCAAGAAGATTCCTCTTGCGTTTTATGAAAGTGCTTTCAAGTTTCTCTTGTTTGTCTGTTTCTCTTCTTAGGAAATCTAAATTACAAGTTGGCTTCAACTATCACACCTGATCCACGCACATAACATGGATTCCTCTCATGCACTCCAGACCTTTTTCACGTACCTCAGGGACAGCTTCAATGCTCTTAGTACCTCAGACTCAATGTGTTGGAAACAAGTTTTATTTTCTTTCCAAAACCATTCGTTTTTTTATGTTTAGTTCATTGGCACCGCCACTATCTTTCAAATCCTTCCAGCTAATCTTTCATCTTCTTTCTCCTCTACCTTATCTAAAGTATAGGTTTTCAAAGGAGGAGGGTAGTCACAAGACAAGATGCTGGATAGTTGGAACGAAGTACTAAAACTTCTATTTATAGTTAATTCCTAACTACAATAAAATAAGGCTTTATTAATATTTAATATAAAGACTACCTTTAGTACACTACCTTGGTCTATATGTACAGTCATGTCAAGTACACTTGGAGAAGAATCCTAAGGGGACAGAGGGTATTCTTACTTGTGGAGAGATTGACAATGGCTCACTTATTTGTTCACTTTCAGCAAATTGTGCTTACAAGCCCACCAAATGAATTAACAGATTATATTATCTACTTTCACTTAAACTCACAAAATGGAAAGGGACTTTAAAAATTCCCCTGAGGGAGCTGTGAATTGAAGATAATTATAACCATACAGAATGGAATCTGCTACTCGTGACATAAGCTCTTTATCAGTTATATGGTTTTAAAAAAAAGCATGTATGTGTATATATCACACATATGACAGATATTTGATGGCCACTTACATCTGCAAGAAATCAGCAAAAAAATAAGAAATTGTCAAGACTGTTTGAAATAAGAATATACATCCACTCATTGTTAATGATGGATCTTGCTGTAAATGTATAGTGCTTTGAAATGAGAGTTACTGCTGATATAAAGTCATCAGAATTAGCAAGACATTTAGAAATGAAGCACCAAAAACATAAATTAAATCTCTACTCTTTGAGAAGAAAAAGTTTGTGAGCATTTGTGAATGCTTCAAATTACATGTCTGATGTCAGCACATAATTTATAACTAAATAAATATGCATACATTAGAGGACTACAGGCCCAATTTTTTTAAGAGATATGAGTACACAATCAAAAAGTTGGCTGTGATTCATTTATCTAATGAATCACCATATCCTTTACACCCTGCCTTCCTCAGTGCTTTTCTTTCTCCCCAGAATGTTTTGGTTTAGACTCCAACCTGACCATTGTAACAGGCTTCTACTGGCCTCTAATTTCTCACTTTTTTCCCCAATTGCTGCTAGAATTATGTGTCTAAGACTAATATTTGATCTTGTCACTTCCCTGCTTAAAAGCTTTGGTGGTTCTTTATTGAAACAAAATAAATAACCAACCTCTCAACATGTTTAAGATTATAATTTGGCCTAAATCTCCCTTTCCTCTCTTATCTCTCATTTCATCTAACCATGCTGAATTACAAGCCAGGAACATTATATATCTGTGGTTTTTCTCTTACCATTACCTTAGCTTGAACTATTTCCCCCCACATCTCTTATTCTACTTATTTAACACATTGACTGCCATGGGAGTTGTATTTAACTCAGGCTAGTTTTGAGCCCGGGACCTCCTGAAGCAAAACCTCGTAGTTTATTCGTGAAAATTTTACTTGTTGATGTTCTTAGTGTTACAATTAATATTGACAATTTAATTCTTAAAACATGGATTGCATTGCATATAACTTACACACAGAAAACAATAAAAAAATAACAAATTAGAAAGAATCGTTTCGTTTTAATAAAACACCTTGGCCCCAGGGAAGAATTTTTTTTCTAGTGCGGCAGTCAATGTGTTAAAATCATTCTCCTTTAAAGCCCTGCTGCATTTTGCCCATCCCATGAACTTGTGCCCATAGATCCTCATGGGAATACAAATCATTTCCTCTTTTGATTTCTCATAGCACTTTTTTTCTATCCATGCTTAAGTATGCATTCATCACAGGCACCATCCAATCAGAACAGACACCTTCCTTACTTGTATAATGTATGTAATTGGGAAATTATCAGTTTTGTTATTTGGGATAGTACATCTTATAAGCTATTTAGTTATTTAGTTTATTTTTCTCTTCCTCATTCTCTTCCTTCTAAACTTTATGCATTGGGGCACAGGGACTTAATCCTTTTTGTAATATTTGTAGGAAAAACTTGGGAGAGACATAGAAATGAACAAAAATATTATTGTTGTCTTCAGTGGAAAACTGGGCATTTTTCAGATTATCTGATTATACGGGGCCTGTGTACCTTTTATTACCCTTATAGCAATGCAAAATAACTATATTACATAATTATAGTATATTATCTAATACTTACAGTAATGCAAATGATTCTTATTCATAGAGATGCAAATTGCCTCTCATTTTGGAGTCAGTTGATTATTTCCCTGTGGAAATTGAACACATTTGAAGTTTTACATCTATTAAGCAAATTTATTTCACCATTTCTGCTAACCCATATATGTGTGATTCTTCAAATTTTCTTTTGAACTAGTTTTAACATCTTACTGGTTCCCTCATTAATTCATGAGCTAAATAAAAGTTTTGATACATGTTCATTTATATCTGTATAAAAGTCATGATTATATCATCTTTCAAAAATGGTCTTTTAGGCTGAGAGTGTTGGCTCATACCTGTAATCCTAGCACTCTGGGAGGCCAAAGTGGACAGATCTTTTGAGCTCAGGAGTTTGAGACCAGCCTGAGCAAGAGCGAGACCCCATCTCTACTATAAATAGAAAGAAATTAATTGGCCAAGTAATATATATAGAAAAAATTAGCCGGGCATGGTGGCACATGCCTGTAGTCCCAGCTACCTGGGAGGCTGAGACAGGAGGATCACTTGAGCCTAGGAGTTTGAGGTTGCTGTGAGCTAGGCTGACGCCACAGCACTCTAGCCTGGGCAACAGAGCCAGACTGTCTCAAAAAAAAATTAAGAACAAAAGGATCTTTTAATAGATGATATGCCTTGAATTTAGTAAGTATTAAGATTTCTTAAATTCAGATTAAAAATCATTTAATAAAGAATACTGAAGAAAATTGAGACACTTTTTTTCTTATAATTTTTAAGAGACCATAGGGGACAGAAATATTTTTCAAACTCAATTTTTGCTTCTCTAGACAAGGAAATTATTTCTTCTTTTAAGACTGAAAAGTACTTATTTTTATCACAATGAATTTGAGCGTTAACTTTAGAATCCTTTGATCAAGTCAAGTGTGCCCCAAACCAAACCAAACCAAACCAAACAAAAACCAAATATCCAATTGGTGTTTGCTCAATTATTTAAAAGATGATACAAAGGGAAAAACATAAATTCTAAAGTATTCCTCAATTATTTTATGTGAAAACATAAATTTTTAATCTGGAAGTTTGCACCTTGAAAAAAAATGATACAGAAATCTTCTCAATAATCAATTGGAAATTGTATGTAGTTTACAAAGTAAAAGTTTCACACATGATAAAATAGTCTTTAATATAAGGAACACATCCCAAATTCACTCTGTATTCACACACGTCTTTTTTGTCTTCATATTGGAAGCACTTGAGGTCTCTGGTCCTTTCTGTCTAAATTGTCTTCTTATCCCAAGTGTGTTTTGTTTTTCTCACCTTTTTAGCTTCTCTTCTATCTTGTTTCCTTCGGCTACCAATTGTAGTATTTACCAAATAGTTTTCTGAGAAAACTCTTCACTCCCTATGCTGGCGGCCTGATTAGTTTTAATGGCTTGGGCAAAGGTGGAAACAGAGGAGATGAGAGAAAAGTGGACAGATTGGAGGCACATTTTAGAAGTCAAATTGACAGAATTGCTGATAGATTGCACGAGAGAGACAATCAAGGGTAACTTTTGCTTCTGGCTTGAGCAACTGGTGGCTTTAGGGACCATTAACCAACATGGGAAAGACTGGAGTATAAACAAGATTATCATAATATTTCTTCAGTTTATTCTTGCTTAAAGTATATTTAAGGTTAAAACCTAGAAAATGCAATACCTATTAAATTGTCCTATATGAAACTCAGCCCACCCCACCACCCTTAATATTCTTTTCCCCCAAACAAAAATACAAAAAGCATATTCCCCACTCCATTCCCAAGTTGCTCACTTTTTCAAGTGAAATCAACATTTTCCACCAGTGAGTTTGAAAAAAATTGGGAGAGAGGAAAGAATGGTAACCATAACAATTATTTTGCCCTGGGTCTTGGTCAAAGGCTAAGACAAATTCTCCTTTCCTAGAACAGTTGGTTTAAATTAGCTGGAAATCCACAGTTCACTGCTTTTTAAAAGGTCCCATGTCCCTTAGGGCCCGGGAATACGAATATCTCCCATTGTTTCTAAAGCAAAGAGTGTTAACTTGATCAGATCAGAGTGGGGCAATTTGAAGGAGAAAAGAAAATTCTAAATGACCTGCCTGGTTTCACAGCCACATGGCCCAAATACTACTGACATTTTCATTAAACAGGTTAAGGAAAACAATAGAGGTTAATTAACTTAGTGGTATTTCAGCTGAAATGGCCCAAACTGCCCTAGGCCTCAGGTAAGTCTAATGCTGTTAGCAGCATCTTACCCTTCCACTTTACTCTATATCACCTTTGAACGTCTGTAAACAAATTAGGATTGCTTTTTGTGTAGGGCTGTGTAGCTTACAGGGATGTGTGAAAATGTATTAGGTAACGTCTGTAAAGCACTTTAAAAGATTTATTGTTTAGCCAGTTTTTCCTAAGGGAAACTTTGTCTCTCATGGATTCTAATTGCCATCTAGCTAGATGATAAAGAGCAATCTTCAACTAAACACTTAGTGGGTTGCAAGAGATGACTCATAGATCTTTTACTCTATGAGCACAGAACATATACTCACATTTCCCATCATGAAATTCTGTCTTTCTAACTAGCATATTTTTGTGTGTGTGACATTTAGATATCATTTTCAGTTTGCAGAAGTGGCAGGTATAACTTTGTAGTCATCAGAAAAAAAGTTTTTACTATGGGGGTAGAATAATGTAGTAAAAAGAGCGTAGGCTTTAAAAGAAGAACATTTGGGATCTGACACCTGGTTCTACCATTTACTAGCTAAATAATGTGGCACATCATTTTACCTGTTGAACTTCAACTTTCTTTCTTATAAAATGAGGATAATCACACCTATCACTCAAGGTTGTTTTTATGACTAAAAGAGTAACATATAGTTCTTGACACTTGGGTGATGCTAAATAAAAAATTCTTTCTTTCCTCCTTCAAACTTCATTGTCACTGGTAAATTCACAAGTAGTTGATCTTTAATCTGCTATCTACGAGTAAACACATATATCAAAGAGATCTGACGTTTAATTAACAGAAAATAGCCAAGTCAAATGCAGACAAATTCCCTTAGATAATTAAATAATCCTTGGATCAGCCTGGTAAACAAAACAAAACAAAACTACCCAGTATGACATTAAAGGTCCCACCTTTTTGCCAATATATCTTTTTGCCTTATTTCCAAGTTTTAGACAATTTTATTTAATGGTCCCCTCTTTTGATCATAAATAACTTCTAGAGATTATTCTTGATCACACACAGACACAAGGCTAGTTTCATTATGTTTTGGCTTGATCATTTACAATGTTCAGCAAGAGTTATTGACTAACCTTATATACTTCCTTGAACGTTCAGTATTGAGAAACTACAGAGGATGAGGAATTAAATTCTGCTGGGTAATTTCATTAAGGAATATAGGATTCTATAATTTAAAAGCCTCTGTTGTTTTTTCTTCTATCCCAAGACTATGATACTCAGCCCCCCCCAAAAAATCTATCTACCAAGATTTCACTGTCATTACTTATAGAGTCTGGTGAATTCCTTTCTACTTGAAGTCTCCAAACACTCTGAGGTTCTTGGCCCAATTAACCATTTAAACAGGTCAGTTTTCTTGGGTGAAAGTGCTTTTAACACTTTGCTCCTTAAAAACAGGCTTTCCATATCCAATTAAATGTTATTTATTCTCCAATATAAGTGCAGGCAAGACCCTGTTTGATGAAGTCAGAATTGAAGACAGTAAAATTCTCTATTGCGTGCAACATATTATTTTTTGTAAGAATTTGATGCCTGGTGAAAAGGAAGACAGCTTCTTACTGACTGTGCAGGGCCTTTATTTGCATGAAGGTATGGAAACTCAGTAAAGATATTTGGTTCTAAATTCTGAAGGAAGCATTGAGAGTTTAAAGCCATTTTAAAAATGTTTCATTTGATATTGAGAATTAGAAAGTTGAAAAAAAAGTACAAAATAAAAGAATGGGCTTCACCATATACTCATCAGAAAATAGACAATGAATACTTGCCAACAGTATTTCATACCAAATAACTATAATTAAATATCTCACATGGATTTAGTTTTATGTGTTAATTTCTTGTTCTACTGTGTCTTGGGTCATCAGGCTGCTGTCAGGACATCATCTGCTTCCGTACTAAAATGAGTCTTGGAAATCCCAATGTAGTTCCCACTATCATCTGCCAATTGCACAAGCAATGTTATCTTTATGCTCCAAAGCTGTTACTCATGAACCTATTAATTGAAATATCAATAATTAAAATTACCTGGCATAGTCATGAAATTCTGAGATTGTCCTTCCTTGTTTTTTTTTTCTTTCTCAGGCTGAATTTTATTTTTTCAAATTATAAAAGCTGCTTACAATATTCATTAGAAGTAATTGGAAACTGTCCTGCTTTGTTGAAGACAAAAATCTTAACTCATGAGCTTTTTGGCAAGCATCAGAAGATAACAGAAATCATCTGTCAGTGAGACTAACTGATTACGGTTGATTTACGGTAGCCAACAATATCAAAATTGAAGACAGTAAAATTCTCTGTTGGGGTACAATACATAATTTTTTAATAAGATTTTTTTTTTTTTTTGAGACAGAGTCTCACTTTGTTACCCAGGCTAGAGTGAGTGCCGTGGCGTCAGCCTAGCTCACAGCAACCTCAAACTCCTGGGCTCAAGCGATTCTGCTGCCTCAGCCTCCCGAGTAGCTGGGACTACAGGCATGTGCCACCATGCCCGGCTAATTTTTTCTATATATATTAGTTGGCCAATTAATTTCTTTGTTTATAGTAGAGACGGGGTCTCGCTCTTGCTCAGGCTGGTTTCGAACTCCTGACCTTGAGCAATCCGCCCGCCTCGGCCTCCCAGAGAGCTAGGATTACAGGCGTGAGCCACCACGCCCGGCCTTTTAATAAGATTTTGATCAGTGTTCTTCCTGGGAGTAAGAACATATGGGTAGTGAGAGCAGAGAAATTTCCAGGGCCTTCCAATTCATTCTGTAATGAGTATAATCTCAGAAATATATTTAATACATATGTGTATTATCTTATCCTATAATAAATCTTATCCTCTAATAAATTATCCCCTAATAAATGGATTATCCTCTAAATAAATTATCCTATAAATAAATTATCCTCTAATAAATCCTCTAATAAATTATCCTCCAATTTGACCACTCTTTTGATCAATTCTTACAATAGTGTTGAGCTAATTAAGAAAACAAAACATATCAAGAAAATTTGGGGCATCCCACTTTTATAAGGCAAAAAACCAAATCTTCATGATTTTCCAGGGGTCTCATGGCAAATTTCGAAGATAGTTTTATGGGTGAAGATGATCCTGAAACTTTTGTTTTTCTGAATCTAGGCTGTAACTGTGGGTTATCAGAGTATGTTAGATCACCTATTACCATAAAATCAGATGTTCCTGAGAAATGGTCAATTCAATACCTATTAATCAAAATGACAATATAATATTTTAAATAACAAGAAAAAAGTGACACAAAAGAAAGGAGGCTTAGCTCTTTCAAAAGTGAGGAACTTTCAGTTTTTGCTGTTTAATAAGCAAGGACTTGACAAAGTTAGCACAAAACACAGAAAATTGTTTTGATGGGATACAGAATTTCTGACATGTAGGCAGATCACATAGAATATAAAGAAACAAACTTTTACTACATCTGGTTAAGAGTAGGCCAAACAGTTTGAGATAAGCTGTCATTTTAGTATATAGAAAACCAAACTCTAATTTTGCATTAATATAATAGTTAACAGTAAAGCCTTTATGAGCTCCCTGCCTTATTTTTAAAATTCTCTTACAGATAAACCTATCAAAATGGAGTGAACTTTGTCAAAATTTGAATACATTTCATTGCTTCTTTTTCAACTCATTATTTGCAGTGAGGCAAATAAATCTTTCCTGCACACTTATAACTTTCTATATCTATTCAAAATTTGTCTTATATTATTCTTTTTCACATTCTAGAAGAAGCAGATCTTTTACTTTTAGACAAAAACAATTTCATTATCTTGCATCCAGTCATACTTTTCTGCTACTGTTGTTTTAGTGTTGTCTTTGATTAGGTATGAATTCCAACTTTCAGTCAAATTAGCTATTCTATTTTATAGAGAAAACTGGAAGGGAGTGTAGAAGTATCTATTACACCTAGCTTAGCAAATTAACAAAACTCATGAATATACTCCTCATTCTCAGGAATATAGTCCCTGAGAATCACACACAACTATTTTTCACCTTTTTAAATCAGCAAAGTAAACACAATTATTAACATGAACAACAGATATATTCACTATAAGAAACAAAGTGTATATATTAAAATTATATTAGGTAATCAAATTTCAGCATTATATTTCCCTTAAAAATTATCTAGGTGTTCAAAGTTATCTATTAAATAACTTAAGAATATACCAAAGTTTTAAAGGTCTTGGTTAAGTTGACAAACTACAACTTAGATCACTTATCAGTATTATAATTTAACAACTTAGACCATTTGTAGTCACATAACTTAATGATTGGCACTGAGAACTCAGATCCCCAATGTGAATTTAACTTAACTATTTGTTCTAGGAAATTATTGCCCAGAAGTATAAATCTATAAACCAATAAATAACTTCACTGTTTGCTTCAGGATATTCTTGAAAAACAACTTAATCTATATAGTTTGTTCATCTGACCAAATAGCTCTCCTACAAAAAAATTCACGTATCCTGACTCATGTCAATAATTTGGCCTTCCTATGTCTCCGAATCCTAAACTCTTATATCATGAATTGCCTTCCAGCTCAATTAGTTTCCTGTCTCGACAAACCTGTCTTAAACAACTTAAGCCTAGATCCTCAAGCTCTATAAATATCCTACTCTTACCTTCCTATTTTGAGGTAATACTTGAATCTTTCGAGGTGGTTTTCTCCCTTACTGTAGAAGGTCTAATAAACTGAGATTGATCAACAGAAACTGTGAGTTAATCAGTGTTTGTTGCTTTACACCGAGGAGTTCGTGGTAATGTTGTTATGCAGCAATAGAAAAACAATTCAACCACGTTGATGAAACTAGGGAGGAATCATATAGCTGTTTTCAACCCAGAAGTTATCAAATAAGTCTAGTATGTAAAAATCCGCCTTTATAGTATGAACTTGTGTTTTTATACAAATCTGCTTCTGAGCTTGAGATTTCCATAAGAATTTTTTAAGCCCAGCTTTAGATGTTCAATTTCCTTATTTCTTGAGAAATTTAGGAATACTAGAGTATTCCCAAGCACAGCTATATAAGTGCTTGTTTTTCTCTGTGCATCAATTAAAGTGGTGCTATTTAGATTTGAGAGGCTTTGTAATTTAAATTTTTTGTGTACTTAAGGTGGAAAAATGTCAAACTGACACAAATAGAGGTAAAGGTACTTCTCAGTTACAGATACACAGACTTACTGAGACCTAGAGCCTGAAGTTTTAGTTCTACAACCTTAATCGTAAGTCAACAGTAAATACAGAACCATAAAAGTCACAAGTGCAGATCTCAAAGGGACATTTTACTTTCTGGTGAGTGTAAAATGTTTTCTTGATTGAGTTGAGCTCACAAATATGCAGACAATAAACAAACAAAAAAGGCTAACAAACAAGATTTTTTATTATCTGTCACACAACAGAAATTGATCCCCATTATATTTTCAGAGAGATCTCCAAATGTTTACACCATAAAACCAGATTTCCAAATATTGCTGTCATCAATGAAGAATGACTTGGTGACTGTGTACAACCAGACTTAGATGTACATGAGATGCTTTCTTGACTATGAAATTAAGACTGTCACAGTGATCTGATGTACCCGCTTGTCCCTGGCTCTGGCTATGGAGTTAGACAAGACATGAGGAGTTGAATAATCTTGGGTAAGAGCCAGAAAAAATAAACCAAAAGCCAAACTGGTATATATATACTCAGAGAATAAAAGACTGTTACAGTATCAAAGAGTTTACATGGGGAGTAGGATAGACAAAGGGAACATATTACTGATGACCTTGAATGTTAAGAAGTGTCATGTGTCATTTTTGAATATATTAAGAATTCTTTTTTAAACAGTTAAAATCATAACTTTTAAACTAAAATTAAAATGAACATATGGCACTTAGGGAGGCTGAGGTGGGAGAATGGCTTGAGGCCAGGAGTTTGAGACCAATCTGAGAAACATAGCAAGACCCCATCTCTCAAAAAATAAAAAAAATTAGCTTGGCATGGTGATGCATGTGTGTAGTCATAGCTCCTTGGGAGGCTGAGGCAGGAGGATCACTTGAGCACAGGAGTTTGAGATTGCTGTGAGCTACAGATAATGCCACTGCACACTAGCCTGGGCAACAGAGTGAGACCTTGTCTTAAAAAAAAAAAAAGAGGGTATGTTAAAGATTTTCTTTTTTCTTTCTTTTTTTTTTCTTGAACTGAACACAAATGCAATTAAAGATCTTCTTTAACTCAGGAGGAAACAGGTGAGATGTTACAATAAGTTCAAGAGAGAATTTCAAAAAATTGCAAATCAAGAATATTTAAATAAATGTGCAACTGGAGGTTCAACAAGCCTCATGGGGGCATGTGGGAAGGGAGGAAAGTCAACTGATTTTCTGCCAGATAGAATTTATATCTTTTTTAGACAAAAATTATTGTGTATTGCTAACAGTTACCTGCAACTTACAGAGCTGTAAAATAGTTCAAGGACAATGAAGGGCAAGAATCAGCTCCCTGGAAGTGTATGGTCTAAATAATACCTACTTTTTCCCACTGAAGTGCAATTCTTTCCCCACAATGAGTTGGACTGGCTGGATGATGGGAAAGTAGCAGGACAGATGTGAGTACTACTTTAGGGGAGAAACTACACACCCTGGTGGTTTCCTGGATGGAGTGAGTGGGAAATAGGATTCAGAGAGCAAGGAAACATTTTAAGAAAGGGTTGTTTTGGAAACTCAAGTTCTGTGACGCTGAAAGGGGATCTCTTTGCGGGGGCGGCCTTGCCATCCACTCCATTATTTTTAGCCCCTCCCTCTTACAGCCACCTCAAATGATCAAGCAAACTCAGTGACAGTAGTGTGCCTGCTCTGCCTGGCAGCTCCTGGGCAAGTCCCCTGGCTTTCCCTGTCAGAACTGATTCAGAATACATTACCTTTTTATTTTTTTTTTATTTTTTTTTTTTATTTTTTTTTTTTTACCTGAAGAAAGTCAGCAGGTAATACATTACCTTTTTAGGTGCAATTGATCAGGAATTACTTACAGAACCACAGAAAAAATTCAGAAGGGCATGTAGGAAAGTCCTCAAGTGAACTGAGGGAGACATTGCTCAATATCTGTCTCTTTCCCTAGTGTGAATTTGATAAGAGAATATTCTGAGTATTAAGAAAAGGAGGATAAGGAATTAAGGACATATAATCCTCTTCCTAAAAGTTTGGGTGAAAAGACAAGTACATGACTAAGGATCCTTTTGGTATTAAAGATATGACCAACACCAGATTCTTTTTTTATATATATATATAGCTGTATTACTATTTGCTTAACTTAAAGTCCTCTGAAGCTCAGTTTTCTATCAAAAGTCACCTCTGAACTAGTCAGTTTGCTGTTCTGGTTTCCCAACATTTTGAAATTCAGCTTAAATTAATATAATCTCCTCTGTTTACTCCATTTATGAATATGGAGTATTGCAATTTTTTTGGTTCTGTGCTTAAGTAAGAAAAGAAAAAGAAGGAAAGAAAAGAAAGGAGGAAGGTAGCAGGGAGGAAAAGAAAGAGGGACAAGGGAAAATGGGAAGAAAGGAAGAAGAGTGAGAGGAGGAGGAGATGGAGGAAGAGGGGGAAGAGGAGGAAAGGAAAAGAATTGAAAAGAAGCAAAGAAAAGGAAAGAAAGGGAAAGGAAAAATAACAACAATAACCTCCCTGATTCTAGTTCCAGTTTGGTCACTAGCGTGTTACAGAAGCACTAGTCTAGTCACTACTAGAGACCCGGGACCTCCTTTCTTGTTTTGAGTCCTGCGTAGTAATAAAATCCTCAAACTGCAACTTTCTTTCAACTCCATTATTCCAAAAATAGCAACAAAGAATTGGGGACAGATATCCCCTCAAAGCTTATGGTTGCTTAACTAGTTCTGTCAGACTTCAGGCCAGCTCCTGTTCTGCATCTCCATTTGATCTCTGCTAGAGCAGATGAGAGAGGGGATGAGGAGAGAGAAAGACTCAGCTGCCCAAAGTGGAGTGCTTGGCACTTGCTTCTTTTCCACTTCATGGAGCTGGGGAGATGTCCCCTAAAATTTAAGTGGGCATTTGTTAACCCTGATGAGGGGAGCTGCAAGAAAGTCACCCACCATGACTGGGGGTCTCTGCAAGAAAGTGAGACTACAGCTCGTTTTCTGTAGGATCATCTGCTTATGCGTGTACTTGCAAAGTTGCTTCTATTTCAACATAGAGGAAAAAAAGTCTGAAACAAATGACATAGCAGAGAGAGGCAGTGCATGGCAAGGATATGAGAGTTTCCCACTTCACGTAGACACTGTAAATGGCAGAAGGACTGCATCTGACCTCCTGGTATCTCACTTGGCAAATAAATCTTGACACCAAGAGCTTTGTAGGTACCAGGACAACCACCATTAAGGAGTTACAGGGAGCAATCCAGAGTGGGATTTTATGTGTCAGAGACCCCACAGGGATTTCTTCAGGGTCCTCTGACGAACAAGCAGTTGGAGGCTTGCTGCAAGAAAACATCAAAGACCAGGTGGTCTTACCCAGAGAAGCCTCCATAAGCCAGGAAGAACCACTGACAGGCAGCCAGTTACTTAAGATCTGTGTTATCTTTCATAACTTTCTCCATTTTCCAGAAGCTCTGATATTGGGAGAAATGGGGAAGAGGCACAGAGGGATATTGGGAAGAAACGTCTTGAAAAAGAGAATGAGGTTTAAAAATGTACGAGACTGGATTTTTAATAACTAAAAGTGACTCAACAGCTTTGAGAGCAGCCTGTGTTATTGTTAAGAGGCAGGAAACGAAAATTGCACAGTGCAAGGTTGAAGGTAATGATTGGAAAAAATAAAACTGTTTGATATTTGTTCCTCCACAGGGATCCAGCTGGGAATAAACTGATTACAAATAAGTGGGATATTTTTGTTTGTTCATGCTATGAAGCAGAGTAATGAGTAGAAAGTAACTATGAAGACAACAGTGGGTAAGAAGCTTCTTTTGTTGTGGTGGTCTAGGAGGGCTTCTTTGGGCTGAGAGCTTCCATAATGAGAAAGAGCCACTCATTCCAAACTCTAGGGCAAAAGTGTCAATGCCCCAAGGTTAGACTGAGCAAAAAGGCCAGTGTGGATAAAGTTTGGTTAGTGAGGTGAGGCAGGTGGTGATAGAAGATATTTCTGGCAAAGTGGGCAGAGATCGAGGCTCTGTGGGCCATGGTAAAATCAAAATGGTAACTTTGATTTCCTCAAAAAATGTTAAGCATTTTCTTGACCCTACTATCCTTGTAGGGCTCTGGATTTGTTAACTCAATTTTATTTAATGGATCACACATATTGTATAATCCTAAATAATTCTGGTCTCAGGGGTAGAAAACTATTAAAGTATCTCACATTATGACTTCATTTCTACTACTATAACGAGATATTAAAAATTCATTTATGCCATTCCAATTTTCACCTCACTTAGCTCTTCATACCCAAGGATTAAATCCTTGTCCAACGCACATGCTGACATAGTTAAGTGGTTGTAATTGGCATCTAGGGTCTGGATGATATATATATATATATATATGTGTGTGTGTGTGTGTGTGTGTGTGTGTGTGTATGTATGTGTGTGTATATATATATATACATAAGTATATATTTGCTAAAAGATTGGGATAATAGGTCCAAATGTTGTTGTAAATAGTTCATGTTAATCATGCCAAGAGAAATCTATTAAATCTGTTAACATACAGAGAATGTGTAGAAACTATTAATCTGGTAGCATATAGAAAATGTGTAGGAAATATTGAAAGCGTGGCAGCCACAAGTTCTGCTCTTTGATATTTATGATTTAAAATCCAGAACAGGACACCTTTTCTCTTAGACACAGCTTTAAGCTCCAGAGATGGAAATCTCTGCCAGGAGCAGTATGCATCATCTCTCATTAGAACACTGTTCTTCCACAACCACGTTAAAGAATGCGCAGCCTGAAAGAGACGTGCGCTTAGCCTTCTTGGAACAATGTTCTTGTCTTCTTCTCTAATATGAATTACGGACCTCTCAGCACAATCCTTAAACTTCTACCTGTTACACTTATGCAAATAGTCACTCCGAATCCAACATGATACCTTTTAGTTAATCCTGGAACATTAAGTATTGCAGCTGTCTCATGGAAGAAACTGAGAAAAAAAAAATTCTGTTCAGTATGGAAATAACTCTATAAAGCTCATGATAAATGAAAGCTTATGAATAGTATATCAGTTATTGCAGTCATCATTATAGCAGTATATTTCCTTGGGTTCTTATGGGAAATTACTTTCTTTGGCATATTCTTGGGAATTATTTCCCGTGTTCCATTAGCTCTGCAGGATGGCATCCTAAAATGACTGATGCAGTTCTATTGTTTTGTTAGAGTGCTCTGTAACTGCTCTTAGGGCTCCTTGTTTGAATGCATATTATATTCTCTTTTAATATTATCTGAGAATATGATTCATAGTTTAGTCTTAATGTTTCTGAAAAAAAATCACCTAATGAACAAGAAAGAAGCTTGTTCTGGTAGAAAGTGCGATAAACAGCAGATCAAGTAATCCTTGTTCTAGTCATGATTCCATGGCTAACTATGTGGCCTGTGGCCAATTACTTTCGCTGTCATGTCTGTTTCTTCATCTATTACTTGTTTTTTTCTTTGAGGCACAGCTTTACTGACTAAAGCACATTACTTAGATTTTAACTACAAAAACAAAATGCTTTTGGAACGATATCAGGCTGGTCATCATGAAAAAGAGGCGATAATAGATTTTTCTAACAACTTTCCTCTGAAGTAACAAAAAAGTGATTGTCTGCAAATAAGAAAATATTCTCATAAACTGAATTCATTTATTTGAGTATAACATATTTCGTAAATTCACCTTCAGTTTATGTTTTCATAAATTCACCTACTAAGATTTTCAGTATTTGCTAAATATTAACTATGTGAATTAAAATCCTGATGGTGATATGAAATTTAAGTACAAAAGTTAGGGATGATCTGTGAGCAGGTGGTAACTTATAACGTATATTAGTGAGGAATATTAGTGGCAAGCAACAGAAGTCCATTGACTAAATTAAGCAAGCATGGAGGTTGTTTGCAAGGTATGAGACACTCTCAAAACCTGTTGAGAGCTAGGTAGGAGCCAGGCTTGGGAAGGGGAAGTGCCAGGGAGCTGTGACAAGCAGGGAAGTAGGGACACAGCCTGGTTGGAGCAGGCTGATCAGGATTCTGCGGGCACCACTGTCTATGACTGCCAGCCTTTCCTTTTGTTCTTTCCTCACTTGCTCCATCCACTGTGTGGGACAGGAGCATTCAGTGGGCTAAGGCGAGGTCACGCGCCCACTCTTTGACTGTACTTAGAGGTGGGAGCCTGACAAGGCAGTCACCTCCAACTATTCTCCAATTCTGATCATCCAAAAAGAGGGAGAAATTATTCCCTAAAAGGAGGTTAGAGTGCAGTGAAGAAATAGAATAGCTAATGACAAATGCCTGCTCTATATTAAGTCAGAGACTAGAGAAGAAAGTTCAGCTTGGAATTACTGAGGGACTTTATGAAAGAGGCTGGATAAATAGAAGTGGAGATGAAGTCGATGAAGGGAGATTAAAAATGCTATGCCAAAAAAAAAAAAAAAAGAAAGAAAGAAACCAAGAAAAAAAAATATATCTAAGCCATCTAAATTCAGTCTGTGGGACCTTCAATATTGTTCTCAATCAGCCACATTGCTTCTTTCAGTTCTCAGAGGGGCTTTAGCTTTCTCATGGGAAACAGAATAGTGTAACTCTTGGCACAGTTCATTCTCTAAACCTAGCACAATTTTATCTTGTCATCAGATTTTATCCTCTCATCCTTTTCCCAAAGGCATCCTGAAAATGCAACATCACATTCCCAAGGACACCGAAGAATCTGTGGTTCCTTAGTAGCCCCACTCATTCAGAAGATACATCAGCCCCTACATTGTAGAAACAATAAGCACAGCAATGTTGGTTTAAAAAGAGCTAATATGAAATAAAAGAAATTGTATGTTTTCATAATGCATATCATTTATTATTTGCATAACATTTTTTTCTTCTCCTTTTCACCAAGATTTTACTGATGAATTTGAATAGGGTAGCTTATGTGGCGATGTGGCTTATAGTTGCAAGCAGTGGAGGTATACTTTGTTTCCCTTGATTAATTGGTTTCGAGGGCTATTAGTGACCAAAAGGACTATACAAGACTTCTGTGGCTGAGATGTTTGAGTTACGTTTTAATGCCCCTTTGCCCACTGTATAGATAGAACTGAGGCTTATTTCATTTTTCACAGAAAAAACCCCCAGCTTTTTATGGTAGCAATATGAGAACAAATGAAGACCCCCACCTGTCTCTGTCTCAACACAATTTCAAATAAACACATAACATCTATTTCAAATGTAACATTTTCATGAATATAAACTTGGGGATTCCTCTGGGCTGAGCATGCATATTAGAGGCTCAATAAATATCAGTTGATTTAATTCAAAATACATCTGGAAACTGATTGAGAAGTACTTCTTCATGTTGGTTGTCATGAAATTACATTACTATTGTTTGTGGTAGTCCTGTAAAGGAGAGCTCTCACTTTTCCCCAGAAACAGTAGGAAAAGCAAACAATTCTCTAGATAACATGAATAAACATGAATAAAATATATTTACAGTATCCTACGTTGATGATGGATTTGCAAATCTGTCTGCTTTCAGACGTTCAAGACAGAAAAATATTGCGCAGGGGAAAAAAAAATCTTGTATTTCCTTATCAAAACTGGCAAAAAGTCAGCAAGTATAGTAACTTGAGAAAAGCCTGTAAAGTCTGAAATATTTTATTAAAAGTGTTATCTTTTATGGATTAGCTTGTTGTTCTTGGTGGCAAGGGGAAGGTGGTGATTATTGACTTTCCCATATTTAATTTATTTTTTTTCTCATGAAAAGTGACAATTGACATAAGGTGGGCCGAGAAAACAACACAAGTACATTCTCCTCCCACTCCCAATTAGATGTAAAGAATATGTTCTGTTTGTGGTAGATTTCTGAGCATGAGGCTGACTAGGATGCCAGCAATTAATGGGCTGCTATGGTTAACACCATTGCTCAGAAGCAATAGAAATGTGAAGGCAGACCCTGTCTGTGAGAGGTGGCAGCAGCTGGCTTTCTAGACACCCCGCAGAACTCTGCAAGGAAGCTTACTTTGGTGAATTTATCAAAAAATCTGCTCCTGAGTTTGCCTAGGTTTGAAGCCCTGAAGTTTTTGTCAACCCATGAGAATGGATACTTTTCTCAGTGACAGATTCACATAAACTAAGCTCATAAGTTTGATGTCTGTAATCAAGTGCCAATGTATTAATTTTTAATGGGAGAAACAATTGTCCCTCTAACCAAAGAACTATAGTCTGTGACTAGTCCATTCCCCCTGCGGAGATAAGTGAACACGAGATGTCAAATTATCAATGGAAGTTTACTTCATGAATGTCAAATCCCAACAAAGGGAATTGGTTAAATAAACATTCTTTAACTATTAACGCCATCTCAGGGTGCAGTCAATTTTACTGGCCTGACAGCATTTATGTCTCCTATCATTGGTCACCTTGCATATCTCACTTTTACATCTCCTTTCATTGGTCAGTGAGTGCTAAGGTTGAGAGATCAACAAAGTTGAGTAATATAGAATTTATGAAAAACTTAAGTTGGCTGTTACCCACTGTTAAAGAAAGCTAGAAAGGGCCGTTCAGTGCAGCAGGAGAGACACCAAATCTGAAGGTCTAAAAAAATTCTCATCCCTGAAGATGCATTCAGTGGGGAGAATATTTCACTATTCTTCTTTATGACTTGGATGAGATATCCATAAATACTGTCCGTGAAATTCTCCTTGGATTCCAGCCCTCCGTGCTTTAGTAGACAAAAAGGAGATATCCTAAATTACACAAACTATGGTGGGACTTCCGTGTAGATGAAATTAAACTCTGCTGTGGCTTGGGTCTGGTTGACTTGTAGAGTGCTTGAAAAGTCATATTTAATATGCAGTTTCAAATTTTCTGCCCCACACTAATTTTAATTTTTTCCCTCCATGTTCGATAAAGTCAAAGCATGTGACAAAGGCCAGTGAAGAAAGGAAAGGAAAGGACTTCAGGGCTGTTTAATGTCCACTTCCACGTTCCCATGCCCAGATGCATCCCCAGGCTCTCGGGCAGCTGCATCTTCTAAGGAGGCCTCCACTCTAAGCATTCTTGGCTATGATTGGCACTTGGATAGACACGTACCACTTTGAGGGGTGACCTAGAATCGACCTAAACCCAAACTGCTAGGATTCACATGTATTACAAATAAAAAGCAGTGCCCACTCCCTCCATTTCAAAAATCATATTTTAAAAGAGTTTTTGTCCTTTTGTCCTGACCCTGCCGGCTCCTAGTCCAAAGTGTCTTTGTAGATGGCATTATCCAAAAATGTTCAAGGAAAATAGTGAATGTAAGAGGCGTGTCTGTCTATTTGCGGAAAAGCAGGGCTGTTCCAGTTTGGAGAATTTCCACTCCTGATCTTCGCCAAAAGGCCGAGAAACAATTCCAGTTTGGAGAATTTCTGATTGTGATAAGGGAGAGGGGAATGAGTTGATATTTTTGAGAAGAGAGGCAAGAAGGATGGAATCTGTTTGGGAAGCAGAAGTTTCCCAAACGTGGTGGGAAGAGCAGATGCCTTGAAGTTAGGCAGACCTGTGTTTGAATCCCATCTTGTCACTTACTAGCAGAGTGGTGTGGACAAGTTACCAGGCTTCTCTGCTTTACTCTCTTCAGCATAACGAGGGCACATGACATGCAGGTCACAGAATTTATTACAACATCAAATGAGATAACATGAACAAAGCACTCATCAAGATGCCTAGCCCACTGTGGTGTTCAAATGCTAGTTTGCTTCTTCTTAACCTGTAATGTTGAGTTGTAACCAGGTGAAAAAGAGGACTTCCAAGATAATCACCTTTTCTTCCTGGTTGATTGAAAGTTTCTCTTACCTTAATGTGATTGCCCTGGTAAAACCCAGAAAAGAGCTCTTTCACACCTTGTCTGCAGACATCCCCGCCGGCAATCTCTTTCCCTGATTCACTTAGTGTACTTACCCTTGCTGTGATCACCCATATGAGAGGGAGATTGGTTCAATTCTGCAATGAGGAGAATATTTCACTCTCCCACAGAGGCAGTAATGGCTCTTCTACCCTTGCAGAGAGAGATAATAGGGGCTACCGAGTTATTTGAAAGTTTCATCTATATAGTTTTGTCCTTTTCCACTTTTGCCCATTTGATCTTAAGCTACATTTAAAAAAATATTTCTTGGTGGTATCCAAGGCTGGGGTCTGGAGGTGGTTCTCTTATTGCTCCGTTATATTCTCATTTGTTTTTCAGATCTTTCAAAATGGATCCAACTAACTTGGTTTTATCTTTCCTTTCCTTTTCTTTTTTTAAGAATTCAGTAACTTTTAAGTAACTTCTTGCACTCTTTGATTCTTAGACTTATTTACCTTCTGTATGTGCTCTGGATACCATAAATACAATATTACAGTGAACTAACATTTTCACCAAGGAGAATCAAATCTAATCTCCCCAAACTTGTTTTTCAAATGCAAGAGCCAAAGCTGTGATTACCTTGTGGGCCCAGGGCATGAAATGAGAATAGGAAAAGAAAAGTATAAAATAAGGCAGGTTGTTTTCCAGCAGGAATAGAGACATATAATTAAAATGATTTTCAACCTTCACAGGCTAGATTTGACTATATCTGGGATGGCAAAGGACACAATGAATACTTTGTGTCTTTGACAATGAAAACATCTCATTAAAAAAATACATTTTCAACTGTAATGTCCTACACTGTAAAGCCAATCATCTAAACAGAAGATATGTGGACAAAGTATGGTTGCTATATATCTATATAGAAATCTAATTTGGAAAATACTGACCACTTGGCTTTCAAAAAAGTAATGATTGACTACAGTTACTATAGAGACCTCCAATAAGACATTGTATGTTTGTAGTTGAATTTAAGATAGAGAAAATTCTGGTAAAGCTTTTCAAGTTGTATTTAATACATTGAGTGAATCAGAGGTGAGAAATGTTCTAAATCAATAACTAGCATTCCAATGTGACTTTTATGTAATTCCCCAAGAGGAGGTCCAGGAGATTCGATGCAATGTGACTTCTAGTCAAGCCCAGATAACTTGCCACCTTGTTTCTCCAAAATAAAAAATGAACACATGGGAATGAGAAAAGGCTACCCACTTGGGATTCGATTGCTTTTCACATGTTATTTTCCATTCTGCTTGCCTCCTCCACCAATTTCTCACCCCCTGCTATTTCCTTCACTGCCAGCATGGCAGAGAAAAACAAATATGGTTATTGGTACATATTGGTGAATATTGTACATATTGGTACTTTGAGTAATGTTTTTTATTTCTGTTCACAGTGCAAGAGTATATACGAAGCAGAGAAATTTTTCTATAGTCTGACTGAGAGCCAGGTGAGTTTAGAAATTGTTATTTAGGATAACCTTTAAATGTGTAACTTTGTAGATAATTAGGATGTAAGTTAGATTTCAGAGAGCCAACATAGCAAGGTGGTTAAGGGTTATGCTCCTGAACAGAATCCTTATTCTATTCCTTATTAAGTATATAACTTTGGATAAATTACTTAACTTCTTTGTGCCTCAGTTTCCTCATTTTTAAGATGGAGATAATCATCATGTCTACCTGATAGGCTTGATAGGCTTGTTGCAGATCAATATGTTGATAGGTAAAGCATTTAAAAAATGTCTGGCTCATAAATGCAATTTAAGTGTTTGTTATCTCAGGTCTACAATCCCTTATTTGCAATTCTAAAATTGAAAAACTGAAAAAAAAATTTTGGTGCATATTGTAGCAAACTCATTTAGTGGCAATATGGCAATATTTGACCAGAACTGATCTGTGACAACTTATAGGCTTTATTTATTCTGCTTTGTGTGAATATTCATCTGTATTATTGGAGAATTATTAATGTGTTTGATTAAAAGTTGCTACTAGATCCCCCCTGGTGTTGTTGCAGAAGATAGGCACAACTTTCTTAAAGCCAAGACATTCTGAATTCCAAAAGACATCAGGCACTAAGTGTTTTTCAAAGGAATTGTTGACCTGTGTTGCTATTATTTCATCTGATAAGACAGTAAAGGCAATATTGTTTTTTGTTTGGTGAATACAAAATTAATGGTTTGAAACTGTGAAGACTCTCACAATGGTGGAGTTATAAAATACAGCGATTCATCAAAGTTGGGGAATGAAAGTTCTGGTTGATCAGATATTCTGATTAGTACACAGTTGGTATATATGTGATTAGCCATGTATTACAAATTTTTAAAGTTTGTGTTGTGTATCATCAGCCCTAAAACTTCCTTCGATGACTGCAACCTATGTTAATTGAGCGTTTTCTTTGTGCCAAGTGATATGTTGAGTAATTTACATGACTTTTCATTTAATCTTCTCAACAGCCCTATACAATGAGTTTTACACATAAATAAACTGAGAGGTCATATAGGTAGTCAGTGAAACTCAAACCCATTCTGGGCACACTTAAACCTATGCTCTTAAATATGAATTGATTATCCCTTGATGATCCAGAAAGTGTGACCTATGACATCATTGTGTTTCCAACAATATCATTAAGAATACTACTACTACTAGAAATAGTTGCATTTATGTATTTCCTATATGCCAAATACTGTACTAAGAGCAGACTCATAACTCAAATTTGTGCACTGCCAGTTAAAAGGAGTTGATTCAAAACACCTCAACAAATATTGTTTCGTTATATTTATTCGGTTTTACTAGATTCACTACTCTGTGGTGAATGACTCAGGATGAAAGGTGAACAAGACAAAAGTTTTGCTTTTTAGGAGATTATAATGCCAGGTAAATTGGCTGCTCTGGAGGTTGATATGTATATCTAACTTTTTACCCTCAATTTAGAATGGATACAAGCACTTCTGAAATAGCTGCAAGCAGAGTTTCCCTAACTTTCTCTGGAAAAATAGACAAGGAAATCCCTACTTTATGCTGCAATATAGTTCTGTCATAGCAGTGAATAATATTTTTAAAAAATCAGATACTTTTATGGTGTTTTAACTTAGAGTTTTATTTGTGACCAAAACACTTAACAAATAAATCCTAAGGCGAACTCCCCAAATTATAAAGCAATGCTATAAAATTTATATAGGGATGTAATAAATTAAAAATTACAAAAGCAGGTTGAGTTTCTTTGTGCTATATATAAGGGACCTCAACATATGTTATATGTAATATATTAAAGAAAACATTTTATTGTACTAATGTTTTGATCCATAGTTAATATATTAGCTACCATCGACATATAGTTTACTATATTTTTATATTAGAATATAAAAAAATTTAAGGAATGACAATTTGAGCGACCCAGTTCTCTTTAAAATGTGTCTAATAAAGTTTGAACTACTTGCCCTGTTTTCTCTAAGTAAACTTTATTGAGAATTGACAGAATCCTTCTGTTGATCTTAACTCTACCCAAAAATATTATAGCACATATAAAAATATTTATTGATATTGCTGTTGATGACTTTCAAGATGTTTCTTTTACTAAACATATTCTAAAAGTAATGATTGACAAAATATTTTTCTCTATCTTTGTCTGAGTTTTTGCAAACTATAAGTATCAGAATAGGAAATAATCATTTCTGCCTACTCACTGTCATTGATACCGTGACATTTTATTATAAGTCACATGAATGATGAACATTTCCCTTAAAAAATAAACTTCAGCTTGACTTATAGAATTGCAGAAGTAGCTATGACAATTTAAAGATTGCATACAAATGATATTTGTTAGGGAAAATTTAAGAATTTGGAATAAGTAAATGAGATTACTGTATATATATTCAATGCAATGCTAGAGCCTTTGGGGATTAACAAACCTGTAGGGATATGCAGTTTTGTCTTTAAGTGAGCTATTTTACAACTCTGCATAAAATAAATCTAACTTGTAGAAGACAGGTAACAGTGCAAATAATTCTTGTCTATAGACATGCAAAGAAATTCTGCCGATGGAGGGAAAACACTTTTCCTCCTGTGGAAAAGCCAGTTTTGTTAATTCATTTCAATATTTCAAATTCATAAATTCATCTTCCTTCAAGTCCCTCTTTGAACCCATTGTAATGAGTCCTGTTTAATAGGTTCAATAACATCTTTGGCATGTATTAATTTCATATTTGTACGAGAGTCATGTTTTTATTTTATTTTTTGGAAAACTATCATCTAACATAATGCTTCCGTAGGCTTGGTCATTTCTGGAAACTCTCAAGAAAGAAAGAAATTCAGGTGTGGTTAGAATTTAGGCAAATTTGAATGGGTGGAATGATAATTCATGAAAGTGGGAAAGACAAGAGCCTGTTTCCTTCTCTAGGCTTAAATATATTAATAGATCCACTCAACATAGGAAATGGATCTATAAGACTACAAAGATTGCTCAAGGTTTTGTTGTTTGTTTAAACAGTGCTTACCCAAAATCTCTTTTCCATTACATCTGATGCATACACTGCAATCATTTTTAACATGATTTCTTGTTTTACTCTTTATTTCAAAGTTTATAGATTGGTTCAATATCCAAAACTGCCCACATTGCTAATAAATATCAATAAAGAGTGGTGGAATAGCTAGAAGCATACCCTATTATATATTCACAAATCATTCAGATGCAGGACAGTCTTTTAGGCCACTTACAAAATATAATTCTGTGCAGTTCTGTACCCCTTTGCCTGTAGCAGAAATGCAAGGAGTGATTTCCCCATTGTTACTACCACACTATATGGCCAGGATCTCATCTCTCTCATCTTGGGCTTAGAGGAGTCCCCAAACTGTCATAATTAGGAGGGAGATTTTCTTCATAGGATATTCAGATAAAATTTAGTAAAATCTTATAACCCAGGAGGTATCATTTCTGCTCAAAATCAATAGATGAAGCACCGGGTTCTAATTAATTCCTTTCTTGTTGCTAATGAGAGGGTCATCTGGGGTAGTGACATTCTCATGCAAGTGAAGGCTCCTGCTTTCTCAACTTCCATTTAATACCTAGGCGTTGAACAGTGCTCTTGGCAGTGGCCCTTAATTAGGCCCACCCACTTGTTTGTTCCCAGGCAACAAGCCTTCTACTGCCTTGTTTGGGCTGGCAAGCTCCAGGGGCTCCTTCTGGTACCTCTTTTCATATATTCACTTCTTCCTAACTTCCCCTTAGCCAAAGATGGGGTATGAGGGTGGAAAATCCATCCCACTCTATTCAGATTTCCAACACAGGCACCATCTCTTCTGCCAAACTCACTTCTCCTGTTCTTTTCACAATAAACCTTGATGGCTCATTACCCTTGGAGGCTGAATCATTAACAACCAAAATATTAGTTCTTTTTCTTAATATTCAAACCCTGCCTCTAGGCGAGGGAAAATATTTGCATTGCATCATTCTCTGCATGGAAGAAAGGGAAGAAAAAACTAAACAGTTTAAGTTTGCATATCATTATAGTCATAAAATTGTTGTCTTACCACAGAAAAATACTTGAGTGAGAGACTTTAGGAGACGGAGAAAGAGATATTGGAGCCAAAAAGCTCTCCTCATTACCCTATTTTCTTGAGTTCTGAATACAAAAAAGAGACCATACTGGTCTAGAATCCATTATACAACCTACTTGAGGTCTGAGGTACATTTCAGAATTCAAAACTGTTTCAATTTTACAATGATAACATAAATTCATATACCATATGTGAATTTATTATGTTACTTCTTCCAGAGGTACCTGGGGTAGCACTGCTTAGTTAAAAATATTCAATTTGAATATTCACACTATAGAATAAACAAAGATTTTAAATGACCTCTTGTCAATTAAGATCAGCTTTTGCTACAAATGATTTTAGTTCAGATTATATTTTGCTGCCAAATGAATTAAAAATTACTTTAAACTTTCTGAGTTTTCTGGATTTTGGTATTCTGAGTAAGAGGGTTTATATTTCCTCAATTTTAAGATGCCATCAATTGTAAAAATGTTCTCCCAAATAATGATAGTTTTGAGAGTCAAAAAATAAATGCTCCATTTATTATTTCATGTGTTTTTACTTTTTTTTGCTATTTCTTAGTTCAATATATGTAATTTTATTGCATGTGGGCAGTGAACATTATATGTATAATATCCGTTTTTTAAGTTTAATTTGTTAATTTATTGAAACTTCCTTTGTGTGTGGCACATGGTTATTTATTGTAAATTTCTCATTTATATTAGAAAGAATATTCTCAGAGTGTGTATATTTAGATATATGTACGCATATATGAATATAATGTACTGATATACATGTATACATAAGTATGTATTTATGTATGTTAGCAAACATTAAATTATCTTATTCAGACATTGTCCATACTTACTCATTTTGAATCTGCTTATCTGTTGCTCTCTGAGACAGGACTATTAAGGAGTCCTACCATAATTTTGCAGTTGTCAGTTTCTCTTTGAAGTTTTGAATTTTTTTTCTTTCTGATTAATGTTACATTGATTGGTGCTTAACATTTCATGACTTTTATATGAATGAAATATTTCTCTTCATCTCTTCTTTTTTTTTGTCTGATATTATCAGCTTTCTTTTTATTAGAATTTTCTTGGTATAATTTTTCTACTCTTTTTCAACCTGCTTGTGTCATTTTATTTTATTTAAGATCTGTTTCATGTTAATGACACTCAATTTTTTTGTTAGCTTAAATATATTTTGGGAATTTTGCTCATTCATATTTACTTTAATTACTGATATGTTTAGAATTATTTCTACCTTCTCATCTTGACTTTTTAATTAATTATGATCCTTACTTCTTTTTTTCCCATTTCCTTTCTTATATTCCATAAAATAAGGGTCGTTTTCCTTTTTCTCTCCTGTTAAGCTTTTCTTCCAAAACTGGGAAATAAGGCAGAGGGAATAAAGTATATCTTTCATATCATCCTGGGAGATACTAAGAACTATCTGTAGATTATTTAATGATATAAGGGAATATGTCAGTGCTTAAATTTGCTCTTTACCAGACACTATGAAGTTACATGTTAATTTATAGATTTTTGTTCATTAGAAATGATGATATTATTCATCATTGTTTTGTTCATGTAGGACATTTTGTATTGGTAAAATATAATTTTCAGATAGGTAAAATCATGACTTTCATAAAAAATGGTTATGTAAAAGATTTTATTAGACGTATTTATTAATGAGGAAATCAGTAAGATATTAAGACAAGTTCAAACAACATTTGAGGAGCTACATATATGTTATTTAATAATGTGGGTTAGAATAATATTTATTTTTAAAATTTTTAATGTTCAGTTATTATGGATACTTACCCATTATTACGGGTAATTGTATACCTTTATAGGGTATGTGTGATGTTTTGATGAAGGCATGCAATGTGAATTAATCAAATGAGGGTAATTGGAGTATCCATCACCTCAGGCATTTATCATTAATTTGTGTTAGGAATGTTCCAATTCCACTTTTTTAGTTATTTTAAAGTATACCCTAACCTACTGTTGATTATAGTCACTTTGTTGTGATATCAAATATTGTTCATTCTATCTATCTAATTCTATTTTTGTACTCGTTAACCATCCCCACTTTATCTCCCCTCTCCCCAGCTCCCCTGCCCCCCACTACCCTTCCCAGCCTCTGGTAACCATTATTCTACTGTCTGTCTTCATGAGAGCAATTGTTTTAATGTTTAGCTTCCATATATGAGTGAGAACATGTGAGATTTGTCTTTCTGTGCTTGGCTTGTTTCACTTAATGTAGTCTTCTCCAGTTCCATCCATGTTGTTGCAAATGGCAAGATTTCATTCTTTTTTGTGGCTACATAATATTTCATTGTGTATATGTACCATGATTTCTTTATCCATTTATCTATTGATGGACACTTTGGCAATAAACTTGGGAGTGCAGATATATTTTCAGTATACCGAATTCCCCTCCTTTGGATATATATCCAGCATTGGGATTGCTGGGTCATATGGTAGTTCTGTTTTTAGTTTTTTGAGGAGCCTACATACTGTTCTCCATGGTGGTTGCATTAATTTACATCCCTACCAACAGTGTATGAAGGTTTCCCTTTCTCCGCATCCTCACCAGCATTTGTTCTTGCCTTTTTGATAAAAGCCATTTAACTGGGGTGATTTGATATCTCATTGTAGTTTTGATTTGCATTCTCTGATTATTAGTATTGTTGAGCATTTTTTTTATATACCTGTTGGCTCTTTGTATGTCTTCTTTTGAGAAATATGTATTGAGTTCCTTTGCCTATTTTTAAAATAAGATTATTTGATTTTTTTCCTATTGAGTTGTTGGAGCTCCTTATATATTCTAGTTATTAATTCCTTGTCAGATGGATAGTTTGCAAATATTTTCTGCCATTCTGTGGGTTGTCTCTTCAATTTCTTGATTGTTTCCTTTGCTGTGCAGAAAATTTTTAGCTTGATGTGATCCCATTTGTCCAATTTTGCTTTGGTCTCCTGTGCTTTGGGAGTATTTCTCAAGAAGTCCTTGCCCAGACCAATGTCCTGAAACATTTCCTCAATGTTTTCTTTTAGTAGTTTCTTAGTTTCAGGTGTTATATTTAAGTGTTTAATCCACTTTGATTTTATTTTCATAGATAGTAAGAGATAAGGCTCTAGTTTCATTCTTCTGCATATGCATACCCAGTTTTCCCAGCATCATTCACTAGAGAGACTATTCTTTCTCCACTGTATATTCTTGGAAGCTTTGTCAAAGACAATTTCACTATAGATGTGTAGACTTTTTTCTGGTTTCTCTATTTTGTTTCATTGGTTTATGTGTCTGTTTTTATGCCAGTATCATGTTGTTTTGATTCCTACAGCTCTGCAGTATAATTTGAAGTCACATAATGTGATAACTTCAGTTTTGTTTTTTTTGGTCAGGATTGCTTTAGCTATTCTGAATCTTTTGTGGTTCCATATAAATTGCAGGATTTTCTTTTTATTTCTGTGAAGAATATCATTGGTATTTTGATGGAGATTGTATTGAATCCTATAGATTGCTTTGGGTAGTATGGACATTTTAACAATATTGATTCTTCCAATTTATGAGCATGAAATATCTTTTTATTTTTTTGTGTCTTCTTCAATTTCTTTCATCAGTGTTTTATAGTTTTCATTGTAGAGATCTTTCACTTATTTGGTTAAATTTATTCCTAGGTATTTTATTTTATTTATAAGTATTGTAAATGGTATTACTTTCTTGGTTTCTTTTTCAGATTGTTCACTGTTGACATAGAAGTGCTACTCATTTTTTGTATGTTGATTTTAATATCCTGCAACTTTACTGAATTTGTTGATCAGTTATAAGTGAGTTTTTTTGTGGATTCTTTAGGTTTCTCTAGATATAAGACCATATCATCTGAAAACAAGAATAATTTGACTTCTTCCTTTCCAATTTGAATACTCTTTATTTCTTTCTCTTGTCTGATTGCTCTAGCTAGAACTTCCAGTACTATGTTGAATAACAGTGGTGAAAGTGGGCATCTTTTTTTGTTCCAGATCTTAGAGAAAAGGCATTCAACTTTTCTCCATTCAGTACAATACTATTTGTGGGTCTAGCAGACATGGCTTTTATTGTGTTAAGTTCCTTGTATAGTCAGTTTTTTGAGAGTTTGTATCATGAAAGGATGTTGAATTTAATCAAATGCTTTTTAATAATCAATTGAAATGATCATATGGTTTTTGTCCTGCTTTCATTTCATATGTTCTGCTGATATGATGTATCACATTGATTAATTTGCATATGTTAAACCATCCTTGCATGCCTGCAATGACTCTCACTTGATCATGAAGAATAATTTTTTTAACATATTGTTGAATTTTGTTTGCTAGTATTTTGTTGAGGATTTTTACATCTATGTTCATCAGACATATTGGCCTATAGTTTTCTTTTTAGTTGTGTCTTTGTCTGGTTTTGGCATCAGGCTGATACAGGCTTCATAGAATGAGTTTGGGAGTATTCCCTCCTTGTCCTCAATATTTTTGGAATAGTTTAACCACTTAGGTACCAGTGTAGTGTATAGTCGATAGCCACAGATGAGCGTGCACAGCAACTTTAGCTGACAGGTGTGATATGAAGGCACACAGCCGAGCATCGACTTTAGCTGACAGCCATAATATGACTTTTCTAATTTTTCATTTATCAAAATAAAATTGTGAACATTTAAAAATGACATAATGAAAACATATATGTATATGTTACCTATTCTGATTTACATTACAAGTAGAGCTGCCAATAAAGTAAAACAAGCTTTCAGTGCTTTAAAGCTTTCCTCATCACACAAGAGTAAAAAGGATTCGTCATCAATGCACAGCACAAACTATCGTGCGGAATATGAGTGCTGGCTGTGGGCAAGGTTTTGGGGCCAGTGAGCGCTGCACCAAAGTGGTTAAGTAGGACAGGTGTTAGTTCTTCTTTGAATGCTTAGTAGAATTCAACAGTGAATTCTGGGTCCTGGGCTTTTCTTTGACACAAGACTTTTTATAACTGCTTCTATCTCATTAGTTGTTACTAATTTATTCAATTTATGGATTTCTTCCTGGTTCAATCTTGGTAAGTTGTATGTGTCTAGGGATTTATCCCTTTCTTCTAGGTTTTCCAATTTATTGGCATATAGTTGCTCATAGTAGTCTCTAATGAGCTTTTGGATTTCTTCAGTATTAGTATAGTGTCTCTGTTTTCATTGCTAATTTTATTTATTTGGGTCTGCTCCCTTTTTTTCTTACTTTGGTAGAATAAAATTTAAATACAAAACTGGCTAATGTTCTATAGGGCAACAAACCATAACTTTTGAGGTTATGTTTTCTACCAAAAGAAATTATTTATGTCTCCACTGGAAGAAAATGTATAAGTTAATATGTAAATTCATTAAATCTGGGACCTTTCATCAATAATAAACAATGAGCCAATAAAGTATATTTCTGTGGATCAGGGGTTCATAACTATAGCATGCAGGGCAAATGTGGACAATTATGGACCACACCAAACCATGAGTATTAGTTTATATATTGCCTTTAGCTTCTTTTATGCTACAACAGCAGAGTAGAGTACTTGTGACAGAGAGCTTATGGCATGCAATTCCAAAAATGTATATGTGCTCTCCAGATCTTTACAGAAAAATTTTCCAGAATTTTGCCTTAAGTAATCCTTGAGTAGGTTTTTGTCCTTTTACGATATTGAAATGATGTGTTGCCTTATTTTTCTGTTTTAGGTAATTTTTCTTAATATTATCTAACCCAGTAGATATCTAACATTTATTTAAATGCTTACAAATAAACATTTTATAAATATTTGACATATGTTCTTTCTGTATTTCTATGAAAGTCCTGCTTTTAACTTTTCCAAAGTCATACTTTGATGCTCTTTTCCCTCCTGTTACCTTCACATTTTTAGCATACAGGCTCATTTTGTCCTTTTCTTGCTCCCATCCTGAAATCAACTGTTTTCCCAAGGATCTTGAGTTCTTTTTAGTGGAATATGGAAGTTTGAAAATAAAATCTAGGCACTCACTTATGTTCATTGTTAGTTCTTAGGATATCATTGCTACTAGACCCTCACAGGGGATGAAGTTAGAAAACATATATGTGTGCATAAACATACATATACACATAAGCATACATATATACATACATATCTATGTCTATTTATGTATCTATCCCTATAAACATATAAAAATAAACATGAATTTACATTGATACCTCCAATTTCAATTTAATGTCCCAGGGCTCTTTCTAGCCTTCCCCTTTTTCATATTTGTAACTCACTTCTCTAGCACTGAGAAATCGGACTCTCATTATCCTTAATAGACAATCATGCATAAATTTACAACAGGAATACATTATGAGAAATGCTTCATTAAACAATTTCATCATTGTGCAAACATTATAGAGTGTACTTACACAAACCTAGATAGGATAGCCTGATACACACCTGTGTTATATGGTACAGCTTGTTGCTCCTAGGCTACAAACGTGTACAGCATGGTATAGTACTGAATACTGTAGGCAGTTGTAATACAATGTTAAGTATTTGTGTACCTAAACATATCTAAACATAGAAAAGGTACTGTGAGAATATCATATAAAATATAAAAAATGGCACACCTGTATAGGCCACTTATCAGGAAGGGAGCTTGCAGGACTAGAAGTTGCTCTGGGTGAGTCAGTGAGTGAGTGGTGGGTGAAGGTGAAGGCCCAGGACATTACTGTACACTATTGTAGACTTTATAAACACTGGACACTTAGGTTGCACCATATTTATAAAAAAATATTTTCTTTCTCCAATAATAAATTAACCTTAGCTTACTGTAACTCTTTTACTTTGTAAACTTTTTAAATTTTTAAACTTTTTTTTTTGGCTCTTTTGTAATAACACTTGGCTTAAAACACAAACACATTGTATAGCTGTATAAAATTATTTTTTCCTTTATATCCTTATTCTTTAAGCTTTTCTTCTATTTTGATTTTTTTTTTTTTTTTTTTTTTGGTTTTTACTTTTTAAACTTTTTTATTAAAAACAAAAACAGAAACTGGCATACTAGCCTGGGCCTAAAGAGTCAGGAATATCAATATCACTGTCTTCCATTTCCACATCTTGTCCCACTGGAAGGTTTTTAGGGGCAATAACACACATGGAACTGTCACCTCCTATAGTAACAATATTTTCTTCTGGAATACCTCCTGAAGGACCTGCCTGAGCCTGTTTTAAATTAACTTAAAAAAATAAATAAACAGAAGGAGTACACTCTAAAACAGTGATTAAAAGGATAGTATAGTAAATACATGAACCAGTAAGTTGCTTACTATTAAGTAGTATGTACTGTACATAATTGTATATACTATCATTTTATATGACTGGCAGCAGAGTAGGTTTGTTGAACCAGCATCACCACAAACATGAATAATGCATTGCACTAGAATGATCTTACAATGGCTACAATATCACTAGGAGATAGGAACTTTTCAGCTCCATTTATAATCTTATGGGACCATGTTTGTATATGTGGTTTGTCACTGAAACCTTTTATGCAGCATATGACTGTATTTATTTCTTTCCTTAATCGTCCTGTATTTACCTAATTTCTTGACCACAGTAGCTATCTCTTTGGCCATTAGCTCCACTCTCACCTCCTCAAGGCCTCTCTTTCCCCTGCCCCCAAGCCTTCTTTGTCCCTGCTACTTCCTTGAATCCATTGCTGGCCTCATGGCCCCCAATCCCTCCAGCTGTAGACTCACTATTGCCTCCTGTGTCTTTGGCCAGGATGCCGCTTCCGAAGAAGGAGGAGTGGAAGAAAGGAAACCAATTAGGCAGAGGAAGAAGAAGAGGAATAAAAGGCTTTTCTTCTTATCCTTCATACTCTGAAATTTTACTCTAATGTTTCTAGTTTGGATTTTTTTTTCCCTATTGAATTTACTTTTCTGATAGTACTTGATGGTAAATCCCTTGACAAAGGAATCCCATAGTTCACATCTCATTACCTCTGTTCTGCACTCCGGAAGAATTGCTCAGCAATATATTCCAGCTCATCAATTTACTCTCTAGTAGGTATAACATGTTGTTCAGTCTATTTGTTAAATTGTATAACTAGTATATTTTTAAATTTCTAAATCCTTTGGCTTATTATTTTTATTACTACTTATTCTTATTTCATAACCACTTTCTTATTTTATGTATCAGATTAAATTCTCTGCTTCAATTCTCCTATAGTAGTCTTTGAAATCCTTTCATTAAGCCAGTTACAGATTCCTTTGTTCCTTCTCCACTCCCACTGCCTCACTTGACCAGTAAAAAAAAAAAAAAAAAAAAGTAAAAAACCCCACAAATCCTTTCATTAACTCATTTCTTTGAAATTCTTTCTATTATATTAATTTATTTCCTCAGGTATAAGTACTCTTTCTTGTGAGGTGAGGGGGCTGAGTTTGTTGACAATGTTTTTTACAATGTTGCCATGGGCTTGGTGAAGTTTATTTGAACATTTATTCTGGTGACACAATTCTCCTGCTTATGTGCTGGGCTGTGGCAGTCTCCTACATGGGATCCAGTTTGAACTCTGGCTAGGATGATGTAGTTCTCCTTGTGGAACATGACATGGCTATAGCAAGGACAGTATTTTCTTTCAGGATAGCTATCTTGACTTAGCACAGCAGCTGTGACATGCTCCAGATGTAAAGATCCCGAAGATTTCCTGCTTATAATGACTTCTAATTATGATGGCTTTACCCACGATGGATGGATGCTTCCTAAGTTTGTGGCTGAAGTTTTGGCTCACTGCACAGTTTCACACCCACTAAGTTTCTTCTCTTATTGAGATTCTTTCTTGCTTGCTTTCTTGCTACCTTCCTTCCTTCCTTGCTTTCTTGCCTTCTTTCTGTTTCCCTCTTCCTTCCTTCCTTTCACTTTTTCCTTCCTTCCTTCCTTCCTTCCTTCCTTCCTTCCTTCCTTCCTTCCTTCCTTCCTTCCTTCCTTCCTTTCTTCCTTTCTTCCTTTCTCCCTCTCTTGTTCATTCTTCTTCTTCTTCTTCTCTAGTTTGGTATGGAAGGAAGAGATAGCAGCATGTGCTGGAGTCTACATCTTAGAACCAGAGTCTACTAATAAAGTTTAGTACCTGTATGTTAATAAATTTATGTAAGCAATGACATTTTATGTCTGTATCTTCATAAAGATTAAATTTAACTCTTCTTCATATTTGGAATCTAAAGGCTCTTCTGAATCATTGTCATTCATAGTCATATATAGCACCATTTAGTGAACACAGTTCCTGGGAGACTAACTTCCTCAACATGTTAGGATTAATATATTAAAACTATGACATAGGAAAGCACTGGGATTTTGTCAGAAGCTCATATTTGATTAAACTTATACTTTCTTTTTTTACCTTTAATTGAATTAAAGATAAAAGAATTAAATTATTTCTGGAAGTTAAATAGCTTCTTTTAAAAGTCAGCCAAAGATTTTTGACAGATAGCTATTTTGGGGCCTGACTATGGTTCTTTATAAGCATGTATCATTTGCACCAATCTCTCCTAGCTTTGAACATTTGATGATCTATTAAAAAGATTTGGCCATTTCTATTGACTTTAATTGCATTGCCTGGCTTCTGCCAGGTAATCTTTAGCTTCTGCTATCACAATAACATTTAATTTCAACACTGCTTCATAATGCAATCTTTTTGAAATCACTTTAAGTGAAAATTTGGAATCTGAATTTAAGTCAATGTGCAAATGTATAGTATGTAAAACCATTGCAAATAATGGAATCACAACCCAATGCCAAGATTCCTTCTTCACTTAGATAAGTTTGTTTATGTTTAGACAATGTCTCAAAGTGTGAAAAGGTATGCTTTAGAATCAAGGAAATGTGGTACTTTGGTTTAATATCTAATATACTGAATGAGGGAGTAGAAACAAAAAGAAGAGATATATAATATCTTCATATATATATTTATAGTCATAAAGTAAGAAGAAGCAATCAAATTTGTTTCTATATCCAATAGGTCTCCTCTGGTTGCATGGGAAAGGAAACCTAATTCCAAACAGCTTAAGAAATAGAATATATTGGCCCACATAACGGAAAATGTTAGAGGTTTGACACAGGACTCAAATAATATCATCAGGCTCTAGTCTTGGCACATTTTTCCAACCTTGTATTCCCTATGTTGGCTTTGTTCTCAGGCTAGCTCTAAGCCTAACTTCAAGATTCTAGTATGGAGGAAAAGGGAGAAAGTGTCTTCTCCAGCAATTTCCACACAAATCTTGGGACCAATTTGGATCATATGGTCACTGGCGCAGTCTCCTGGGGCATTCATCGCTCCGACTGGCCAGGGAGCAGATGGTGTGCCAGCAAAAATGCATGGACTGAAGGTTAAGAGTACAGAAATAGTTCTTTAAGGAAATTTGTGCAACTTAATTTTTAAAAAAGAGGAGATGGATATTGGGAAAACACAAAATGCCTTACATACAGACATACAGGCATGTTGGATATGGAAGATACAGAGAAACCAGGCTTTTAGGTTTTTAACCCCCAATTGTACAGTATGAAGGTGGCTATGAGTTTCTGTTTTACTACAGAGCTAAGAAAATTATAAAGGTTTTTAAAAATCTCTAATTAGTTTTTTTTGTCAACAGTCTTACATAATATTTCTGTTCACTTATGATTAGACTAAAGAACATTTATTTAGGACCAAACTAAAAAAAAAAAAAAAAAAGAAGAAAAGAAAAAAAGAAAACAAACAGTAAAACTAAATATTTCCTTAATTGATCCAGATCAAAGTGCTCTTGAGACTTTGTTTTTATTTATTATGATGACATGAAAAACTTTAATTATATTGCTCCACTTGGCTCTGGCGAATAGGTAAATAATGGTAAAATATTCTGTTTGCTAGCAAACCAGGGGCAAACCAAACTCTATAGTTTATTTTTCCCATTAATCTTGGATACAACATGCTGCTTCTGGTCAGATCTCAGTGATTCTTGTTTACTAAGCCACTGTCATACTATAAATATATGCAAAATATGATTGTAGAATAACAGTATTCTAGTCTCAAAATTGATCTATAACACCTTTCCTCTGAGGTCTTAACATAGATAAAAATAGAAAAATAGAACAACAAGAATATAAGGGGCCACTGGCTTTCTTAACCAATAATACTTTTTGCCTTTCCCTGTCACTCTCGTCCCACACATACCCCCAAGACTGGAGAAATACACAGAACTGAGTTGTTTTCCTCTTGGAGCATAAGATCCTAACTAGGCTAGAGTGTTATCTGGTTCTTAGCTTCTCTAAGTCTTTTGGGAAAGTAAGTATGAGGTGTGGTCTGTCTTAAGGGTATTTACATTATAAAAGGAAATTCCTGAGGACTTTACATAAGCCCTAGGAGCAGTAACTGTGTTGAGTGTGTTGTGGGAAAAGAGGTTCTTTGGGGCAGGGAGGAAATGCCCTAGTCCCACATTTTCTGTGGATCAGCAAATACGACTCAAGGATTTTTCCCAGTGTTTCTGCTTATCGATGTAACCTAGCTCCCTTGGAGTAGATCCACTCCTGGGCATGTGTGTGTGAGTGACCTAAAGGTACTAGAATCCTCTCCTCTCCCAGTTCGTGAGAGAGTGAATAAATAAATATTTGGCAGCCACCTCACAGGGGCTGCTGACACCTGCTCGGGACAAATCCCAGGGCAATGTGCTTTCTGTCTTCATTGCATGTTCTGCACGAAGGACTGAACTTTGTTTATCCTCCATCCAGCTAAAGAGATTATATTTCATGGCCAGCTGGTTCCCTTTGAGGCACAATTTGGCTCCTTAAATATAGTACTTGTCTAGATAAATGTTTAAGTTGTTTAACAAAAGACGTACGATCACATTTTCTTGGTATATTTTTCCCTTTTCATTAGTCTCATATGGATTATTCGTATGTTTGTTGACAAATTTTTTGTTTTGTTTACCACCCAAGAACAATATTAAAAGACTTTTATTTCTGTAAAAGGAATTCCTTCTATTTTATCATTAGTCCTAATAGCACTCTTCTCGAGGTTGTGAATGTTATCATAAGAGGTCTGGAGTTATTTGCTTTCAATTAATATCCTCAAATATTCTCAACTAATTTGAGGAGAGCTTTGTTTCCTTCTGGTGTATTTCCTGCTGCTGCTGCTGTGGAGTGCTTTCCAGGCTCACCTCTCTCACCATAGCTTTGTGTGCTTAGAATCCGAAATTTAAATCACAATGACACTTAAGAAGTATATCTGCTTCTAAAGAGCCGTAAACATCTCCCAGAGCCCTGCAGCGAATACTCACAATACATACTGCAGCGCCTTGCACGCAATCTGCATCCTGTCTTGCTTGTTATTTCAGTGAAAAAGATGTAAACAGTTTTGAATTATCTGTTACTATCCCCAAATCAAAGATGGGTTGTAACATTGACCCTTCTCATCAATCTTCTATTATGGATTATATTGTTGTTTATGCTACTCGTTTTCACTGACCCCAAAGCTGCCACCATGGGCTGGATCCTCATGAATGCAGGGGACTCATGTGATTAAGCTTCAGACTGTTTCATTACAGCCAGTTTGCCTGGTTTCACATAAAAAGGGAGCTGGGAAGTGCCAATCCCTGCAGATTGGAAAGCAGCTACCATGAAGCAAGCTAAATGAGACACCTCTAATTTTTTTGGCATGACTGAGACTGATGATGCCACAGCTGTGTATGGAGAATGCACAGCACAGTGGTTATCTGAGCGTCTGGAGTCAGGCTGTCTAGGTGCAGGACCCAGATATTACCAATTACTTGCTGTGTACTTTTGGGCAAGTTATTTACCGTCTCTAAGCCTCAGTTTCCTTGCTTGTGAAATGGAGATAAGAATAGTATCTAACTCACAGGGTTGATGTGAGGATTAAATGAGCTCATGCTACTGGCGTACATGGGACAAGGTCTGGCACCAAATAAACACTCAATGAATGTCAGCTGTTAAGTCCCGTCTGCCTTATAAACTACTCCTTGACTCTGAACTACTAAAGCTCTTGGAATCTGAAATGCTCATTTTGGCATTTGATCATGCATTAATTCCTTCATCACTATCTATTGAGGCAATTTTAATCTCCCTCCGATTGCTAAATGTGGCTTAAACAGTGTTTAAGATAGCAGACTGCCTATTTCAGTGCTCTTCACAATTAAACTGACCTCTGATAAATATTTATTCGAAGCTCTAAGTCAATACTAAGAAAGCTCAAGGAATATTGTGTTCTACTGATAGGGAAAAAGTGTCTAGCTTACAGAAGCTCTGTTTTATTCCCCATGGCTAGTATATCAGGTTTAATTATGGGAACGTACACCCTAAGAATTTCCCTGATAATGAGAGGCAAGCAGAGGAGGGTAATTATGGTGGTGGTGGTGGTGGTGGTGGTAGTGGGGTGGGTGGGTGGGGGCAGAAACCTTGCATTATATGAGAAACAGTTGAAAGAACTGAATGGTGCAATGAATGAAAATCTCTCCTTCTTTGATGTTAGATGCTGTTGGAGAGGTTTGCAGTTTTTAGATTTCTGTGTATAGTCAAGCTTTAATATGGCTCCCTGAGCCTGAATTGGGGATAGTTACCAACAAGAGTCACCACACATTAATAGTCCTTACTACTTACTACCTGGCTTTTTTCTAGGTCTCCTTTATCATCCATATCATTTTCTTTATTTAAATAGTTTTCCTTAGAGGCTCCTTAGTCTTTGCTCAGTGGAGCTTCTTGAGAAAATGCCTACCCATTTGCCAGAAGGCATAAGCATTACTGAATCCTGAATCAAACTCACTTTATTTTTTTATTCCCCCAGACTGAGGGGACACAATTATTTTAGACACAATTGAAACTAACAAACTGCAGATAGCCAAGGGCCAGGAGTCATGGTCAACAAGACAGAACTGAGCCCTCAGTTCTCTGGGAGCCTTCTCTTGGTCTGAAGATAAACTCTAATTTTACTGCTAACCTTACCCTCTTTTTTCGACTGCCCTGTACTTTGGGGATTCTCTCTCTTAGGTAATATTTTTTGCCAATTCATTTATTTTCAACTCCCAGTGAAAGTAAGAGTATGGTTTTCTGTACAAAATTGAAAAAAAAAATTGTCATGTCTATGTTATATTTGGGTTGGGGACTGAGTATACAAATATGTAGATCAAAACTGTCAGTGAAAGTGCCCCAATCTGCTTTCTTTTATGATTTGATGTTTGGAACGATTGAAATTTGCATTTATAAACCCAATTACTTTAGTTATGTTTGGTTATATTAGTTTTATGTTCATGTTTGCTTCTAGATTCAGAGATAAGTGCAATTTCAGAAGGTTATTTGCACGTCTTCCTGGAGAAGGTGCTCCCGCCTTTGCAAGCCTCCTGCTGTTTGGATTGCCTTTGGCTACTGTGTTGGCTTAGCTGTGTGTTTTGGGTGTTTGCTAACAAATAAAATTTGCTGTTTCCTCATCACAGTTATATTCTCCATAAGCTTCTGTTTTGTTTCCTTTGCAGTAGTTAACATTTGCATAATTGTAGGAAATTTGATGTAAATTTCAGTTCTATCTAGAAATATTTAAAACACTGGGTTTTCAGAAGCACACGAGGAACGGTATTTTAACACACAGCTTTTATTTTCACCAAGTCCACATTAAACCAAGGTAATTTTGTTCCATGTTGTGTAATGTTCTCACTTGTGATTATTCCTGCAGGTTTTTCTTTTTCTTTTTTCTTTTTAAAATCACAACAACTAAAGGGTAACAACAGCTGCTGGAGTTCTGGCTGTCAGACATTTTAGGTAGTTTTCCCCTTTGCATGAAACAGTTCTGTAGAAAATACCAAGCTGTGTATGTTGAGATTGCCACCCACTGGTGAAAACAGAAAATTTCCATTTTAATGAGTAATTTGAAAAAATTTGTTTTTTGTTTTCAGAGTATGAATTTGTAAACTTAGGTTCTTTAAAAAATATGTTTCAAATCCCATTAGAAGTATAAAGAATTTTGTTATTGTGAACCAATTTATAACTCTGCTGGAAGAATAAAACAATCATCAGTATGAAACCATTTAAAAACCTTTATTCACATCTCTTGCTACCTCTACAAAGGGAGGAAAGTGAAAAAAAAGTCATGAAATTAAATATGCCAAAGGGTTGTCAGTGGTTGCTATTGAGTACTAAGATTAAAAGAGATTAAAATAATTTATTGCTTCTTTACACTTTTATTTACTTATTTTATTTATTTTGCTACGGAAAGCTTGTATTGTTTTAAAAATATACGAAACTGAAGAAGAAAAATAGCTATGTGTGCATATATAAATTGAAATGTAAGTCTTCAATAATGGTGCTTTATGGAGTGTTAAAAAAAAAGCACCACCCTAAATCTGTGCCACGTTTAACTAAACAGATACAAAAGAAACAAAAGCCTGGAGCCTGAATTGCACCTTTCATCACTCCACTAGCACAAATTTTAAATTCAAATGCATGCAGAAGAATTTATTATGTGATAAAGATACCATTTCAAATCTATGTGCAAGGATGCTTGGTTGCCTCACTTATATAACAAATTCCAGATGTGAAAAATTAAAAATAAAAAAAGTCAAATAAATTTAAGAATACATAAGGAAATATTTAGGTTAAGCAAAAATACAAAGAAAAAATTATAAAGAAAAATATAAAGAAAAACTTCTGTGTACAAAAATTTCATAAAAGCAAATGATAAAATGAAAAAAATACGTATAGCATATAGAACTGGCAAAACAAATAAGACATCTTTTAAAAAGGTCCATGAGCTTTTGAAAACATATTTAACCTTATGAACTAAAGGATTGCACATTTTTAAAAAAAGAAAAATTTAGCTATAAAACTTACCAAGATTTTAAATATTTTATTATATCAATGTTGTCAAAAGTATTCCATGTTATAGAACTTCTCTGCTATTTAAAATTATTTCTTAAGAAGATATATAATAACATGGAAAAATGCTCATTTCAAATTTAGATTAAAAATAGGATTTAAATAATAATAGTTTTGTCTATATCTGTTCAGAAAGATATTATTTCACAGTTTAAATAATGATTATCTATATTGCTAGTATTATTGGTGATAATTTACTTCTTCATTCATTTCTGTATTTTTTTAACTTTTTGTAAATAAAAAATGCAAATATAAAAACTGCTTAATAAAATTTCTTTAAAATTAGGGTACAAAATAATAATACATTTAGTTTGATTAATATTTTAATAAAAATGAAAGCATGTATGTTTATATACTTATTTATATTTTTAAATCATATAGGTAGATTAAAAATATATTTTTAGAGCTTTAATAGTAATTTATATATATATTTTTCATGTCAGAGAAGTATTGTACCCACATTATCACTAGGGTGGAGAGAGGCACATGAGTGTAAATAATCATCACGCTTAAAACTACAAAAGGATTGATAGTAATTATTTGCATGGTTACTTCTAAGGTTATATTTTTATGATTGTAAGTGGTGCTTATGGGTTATAGGTGGCTATAGATGATAATTTTCTTCATCATTCATTTTTCTAATTACTTCACTACTGATAAACAAAAATGTGTGTGATATATATTAAAAATTATCTTTTAGCAAGATATTTAATGATACAAAAAATTCATGAAAACTTCAGTGAAAAGCAAAAAAAATGTAACCTAATATATTATGCACTTTATTCACAATTTCATAGAAATAGAAGCACATGTCTATTTTATTCATACATGTATATGAATAGATTTTTAAAACATATAAGGGTATATTCTAAGATTTTAATTGTAATTATCTGTAGTACTATGAGTATAGTGGATAGCATTTTTCTTTATTCATTTTGAACTTTTTAATTAGAAACAATAAAATCCAAATGTACATATATACATATAATTGTATGCATACATATAATATATACATCAAATTGTATTTATTAAATATGCACAATTTATTGTATGTCAGTTGTACCTCAAAAAGCTGTTATAAATATATAGTGCTGTCCAATAACAAACTTTTATCAATTCTTTCTAAAAAGAAAAATGAAGAGTTAAAAAATGCACAGTGTTCACTTTTTTACTAGTCCAGTGTGCATTTTATTCCATTTATAGAATACCCCAAATGTTTATTAATTAAAATACTTCTTTGCTGGCATTTGGCACAGTAATGAATTAGCATTTGAAACCAGTTTACACTAATTTGGACCTGCACATTCTTTGCATGGGTGGGAGGGTAAGGAGATTGGAGTAGAATATTTCTACTTATCAGGATATGTTAGTCCCTAAAAAGAAATGAATATCATGTCCAGGAGCTGACTACTTTGTGGAAACATTCAACTATTCTTTTTTTTATCACAAGATGGTGATTTCTTATGATTAACAAACTTAAGCAAGCAAGCAAGCATGATGTGAATTTTCAGAAGGAAACTATTTATTCAGATATTAGAGTTTCTCATTAACACATCCTGTGCTTCAGCAGTAATTCTATTGATTATGTGAACTGTTAAATAGTCTATCTGCAATGCAAATGTAACTTTAAAATTAAAAACCTGACATCAATTTATTTTCCTTAAGCAACTTCAGAACTAAATTAAATAAAACACTTGATTTGAGGCAGCCAGCCTTTTCTGATAAAGCTTTCAAATATCCGGCTTGTTAAAAGTGTGCTGCTAGGTTCGTGAAAGATGATACTAGACAAAGAATGACAGTCTCAATCATTTTTTAATAAAGGAAAATATACAGCTCTCTTGTGCAGCTGCACACTGCTTGACTGGTGGGCAATACTAATATGTGTTCAGAGACACAATGATGTATCTGCTTGTTTCGCTGAGCTGTGTGGAGACCTCTTGTGCAGTTGCTCCCGTGTGACAGCTGGCTGTAGAGTGTGTTCTGGTTCCTCGCAAGGCTCACACTCTAAAACCCAAGCAGCTAATTTTTAAATACTAATGCATAGCACAGACCTAAAGAATAAATAGAAACACTCATCCCTGAGGCATGTCATGAGTTGATTATAATAACAATCGCTTAATTATTTATTAGTAGTTGCTTTATAAATTACTTGCTGCGGTTTTGCTGGAGGGCATAAACTGTGAGATGGGAGAAAAGGGCTAGAGAGCTGAAATAGAGGATGCTGTGGCTAAAGATTTCTTATAAGACACAGATGCCTTTTGACGTTATCCTGTAAGTGCCGTGGAAACAGAAATCTTTTAACAGGGTATTGAAAGGTCAGATTTGTGTTTTCTCTGTGTAATGGAAGAGGGATTTGAGGGAGACGAGAAAAGAGACAGGTAGTAGTTAAGGTGAAAGAGCGTGAAAGCCTGCAGTGAAAAGTTGCAGTACACCTGAAAAAGAAGAGAGGAAGCCTCAAAATAAGGGTTAAAGAAGGTAACGCATGTAGGAAAAACATTTAGGAGGGATCGGATAGGAAAGCCAGGGGTAAAGAAAGGAATTTCTGCTTTGTGTGACTGGATATGCAGTAACATCCTTAACTGATATTGAAATCACAGGTGCTGATGCAGAATAGAAGGGGAAACATAGGGGCTGATTGACCTATTTTTCCTAATGGATACATGCAGTTACTCAGAAATTTTGCAAGAGCAAATTGTATGGACAAACATCCAACAAACAATGACAGTAAAATTATAGGCAAAGCCTTCCAACTAAATCACAAAAGGCCAGGAAAGCATAAGAACCTTTTTATGAAGCTGATATCAGGGAGATGGACAAAGGCAAAACAATTAGATTATATTAATTGTATTTGTTATGTTGCAATGGGAATGATTTTACTTGCTGCAATAATGAGCTCTGTTATAATGGGCATTCTCCTTGCATCGCACCTATTAATTCACTAGAATGAGGGGTTTTTTTTTTTTGTTTTTCCTTTTACAAACGAAATATACAATAAGATCAAATAAATTTTGATGATTGCCAACAGATGGTGAGGGGCTCAACTTCAGGACCATCTGATCTTTTGCTTTTCAGTTCTTTCCGGCTGTTCTTTCTACTTAATTACCTTCTCCTCACTTCCTAATCCCTTCCATGTAATTCTACACCAAGATTGGGTCTAGCACTCTCTATTAATTTTCCATAGACTACACTGTTTTCTGATAGGATATTCTTTCTTTGTAGCTATGTTGCTAATGGATCTAAACAGTCTGGTTTTAGCAGAACCTTTCAATCCTACTTGAAACATGTCTTTGCTCAATTTATTAACGCAGTCTAATGCTGAGAATTTAAAACTCACTCTTACAATTTAATCTCATTTCACATCTGACACAATAGATCAACCACCAGTGATTTTACATAATCAAAGAACTATTTTAACTGACCTGTCTTTTAAATCCTTCTCGTGCGAGACATTTATTTTTTTCAATCATTAAAACAGACTTACTAGAGTGAAATATGTGTTTCAGTAAGAAATTTCTTTTATTACATGCATGCAGCATCTATGCATCTTTTATGAATGAAGCAGGGAAAGTATTGCTGTGATGGGTATTTTTAATAATATTTCAGGGAAGTACATAAAGGGTAGGAATTTATGGAAGCTCAGAAAGCACCTCCTAAGGCAATTTTCTATAGATTTAGTATATTTAAATAGTCCATATCTAGATAGAACCTTTTTTTCCTTGACAAGTACATTTTAATGTCCAGTTCAATATAGGGAGGCTATTTCCACGTCCTTTTCAATAGTCCCTAATAACATCGCTTTCCTAACGTAGAACTAATAGAATTCTGTTGATTGAAACATACTGCATCATAAATGTGTTTTCATATTTTTGTCATGTTTAGCAGTAATTTGTTTAACCAAGTGCTTGTTCTTTTGAAACAGAAATTGCACATCAAAAATCATACATTGTTCTATATATATGAATTGAATTTGTAATAAATTAAGGCTTAGTTTTAAAGATATCATCTGTGTTTTGGGAATGCTATTTAAAAATGATCAGTTTTTTTCTGATTATAAAAGCCATATTTGTCCACTTAAAAATTTTTGAGAAATATAGAAATATGAAAGAAAAAGTAAACCTTAACAATACCCATCCTCATTAGAGATTAATATTTTATATATGTCCTTTCTGGATTTTATGCATATCCATATAAAATAAACATTTTTAAACAAACTTGGACTTATAGCATACATAATAATTTACACAGATAATCACTACACACATTTAACAATTAACAATTTAAATAGATGTTTAAAATTCTCCTTCATTTAGCTGATGAGTGCATGCTCTGGAATAAACATGAGATGGGAGGGTACGAATTCGCTGTTTCCTCAGTCAGTTCCAGTTTTTGTGTGTCCCTAATAGCATGTGGATCTTTCTGCAGTGACAATGATTTTGATGGTAAAAATACATATTTTTTTACAATGTGGAAACTCAAGGCAACACCTTTGATGCTCAATCACAGAAACAGCTATCTATTCTAACACTAAAAGAAAAACTGTTTTGAAGTTATGGTATTTGGTCTCCAGCCTGGAGATTTTCAAGATAATGTTGACTATACAATTTTTTTTTCATTAGGTGCTGGTTTTAAAACCTAACTTTTGATGAGATGCAACTCCATCATAATCTGCTTTTTTTTTTTTAGTATATAGTCATTAATTTTTTCTACATTATTAAGTACACTTTAAGAACATTTTTAAATAACTGCATTGCAATCCATCATATGGATGTGCCATAGTTACTTTAACCAATCAACTATTATTAGACATTTGGTTAATTTCCAATGTTTTGTTATAAATAAAGCCATGACAACTGTTGTGCCTGAGATATGATATGAGGGTCAGTCATTATTTTTGCACACGTACTTAATGCTGTTGCGTCTTTCGGGCATTTTTACTGCTCTTATGCTGATGGGGTATAGAAAGAAGGGGAATATGATTTCATTATAGGTGTTTGAGATTTGCCTTCAATGGAAGAGGAGTTGATAAACCATGAATTTTTAAATATAACTTTTTGGTGTTTTTTTTGCAAACTCCTTGCCATGACACCTGTTCAGAGGGCTATATTGGCATGTCGTCATGTGAGATAGTTCAGAGTGTGTTTGCTGTGGCTTGTTGAGAGCTGCCGTGTTCTAGTTCCTTCTGTCAGCTTTGTGCTGCAAATAACCAAGGCATTTCCCAAAGTTAGAAGACTTCTGTGATTCACGTGCTTGTTCTTCAAACCTGCATAGCTCTCCATCCAAGTTTGGGTTGCCCTGGACAGCTGCATTGGGGGACAGCTACATGCTCTTCTGATTTAGGTAGTGAAGGGAAAACTTGAGTCTCAGCTTTGTGAGAAACCCTTCATATGGACTGTCCTTGTCCAGAAATCTTTAGAAAGTTTAGATATTCATTTCCTAGGATACATTCCTAATCCAAAGCACAGACATTTTTAAGGCTTTTGATACATATTGATAAATTCCTCTTCAGAAATTTTGTACCAATTTATACTCATATTATATATGAGAGTGAGCTTTTGGCTAAACCCTATCAACAATACGAAGTGAGGTTTACTTCGTGTTTCCTTAATTTTTAAAGGAGCTGGACATACTTTTTTTTTGCATTTTAATGATGTTTTGTCTTTTGTTATTCATGTTCTATGTCTCCCCCATCCCTTCTTTTTTGGGGGGGAAATATTTTTTAAAAAATATTTATGTCTAATAACTTTTTATATTTTAAGTCCTTATCTAAAGGCAAAATGCTCAACTGTCATGAAATAAGATATATATTTTTCAGGAGAAAGAAGTGATAGGAAGAGTGTGAGATGAGCAGATAGGTAGCAGACATTCAAATACAAAGAAACTTGGACTTAAAAAAGGAAAAAATATTTGAATTAAATAAAGTTTCTATTTTAACCAGAACATTAAGGCTTTTGGGATGTACCCTGTAACAGAGAGGTTACTTATGGCCTTTCAAACCCTCACCCTCTTTAAAAATTGCCCCACAAGGGGCTTCTGATGTCTAAGTGGCTGTGTTTATATCACATGGCTCCAATGATGGATGTCCACTCAAAGGTCACCAGTTAATAGGTTGCCTTGGAGTTTATGAACTATGCCAGAATCTCTCCCATTTGAATTAGAACAAGTAAAAAAATTGCCAGTAAATAGCAGATCTGGAAAAAAAACACACGTAGAATATGTATGAACCAGATTGGCAGTAGAGCTGTAGAGGAAAGAGTAAAAAGAGTCACAAACTTCTGCTCCTGAGAGCTCTGAAGCCACCCTTAAATCTTAATAGAAAGCCAAGCTGGGGTGGTGGCACACACCTGCAGTCCCAGCTACCTGGGAGGCTGAGGCAGTAGGATCGTTTGAGTCTAGGAGTTCAAAACTGCAGGGAGCTATGATAATGCCTGTGAATTGGCACTGCATCCCAGCCTGGGCAACATAGTGAGACTCCCATCTCTAACAAATAAATAAATAGCCAGCCATGTTACAGCTCCAGTTTTAGTAAGCTGTTACTCTTCCTGCTCTTATTTCTCTATTCATGTCTCCATCACTTCAGCTTCCTTGGGTGGCTCTCCGTTAAGTATGGTTAAATAAACATGAAGAAACAAGATGATCCTAAGGTAAAGTACCTATGATACAGATTTAAAACTATCTTAGTCACTACATGTCTATAACATGTCTCCGCAGTCATTTTTATAGTTAGTTCTTTCATTTAATGATCATTCAACAGAAAATCATGAAGTAGATGTCTTTATTATTGAGTTAGGTGGTAGAGATATGGAGATGAGTCAGACAAGCTCTGTCGTCTAGAAGCATATAGTTCAATCTCACTTTTCTACATAGCATGGTTGTTTGTTACTGCAGATTGTCAGATCAATGGTGACCAACGAGTTGCTAGGCAACACGAAAGACAGGAATACAGAGCTGATGCAGCTTCATTCTGATATGAATTTGTCTTTGAAATATTTGTCAAGAACTGTGATGGATCTGCAATTGTCTCTAAAGCTAAGATGTTAACCTGCCACAGTTTAATAGATGCTGGCACAAGACGTGCGACTTCTGGGTCACAGAGACAAAGGACTTTATTACAGCAAGGCAAGGATCATAAGTTTTATGTTTGCCTCAGACCCCCTGTCCTCCAAGTCCCATGGGGGCAATGCAAAGCAACCAAGGTAGACGTATCACAATTGAGAAATGCCAGCATGGGGAACCCAAATCTTTTAAAATGGGCTGCAGGCAAACCTGCCTGACATTGGCCCTGCGGGGAGACATTATCTTTATTACACTGGATAGTGACCTGCCCTCTGCTCTGGAGGGAGACACACTCTCTCTCTTCCAAGGTTGTTCACTATCTTATGCAAGCATCCTTGAATAGATGTTCCAGAACAAAGGTCATCAATGCCTCTGCTTGCAAGACATGCAGAAATGCCAAACATCTATGGAGTGTTGTCTTCCAACAATGTTCTTTCTCTGGGTGCTTTTTGAAAACCATTCAAACTTTTGGCTCTTATTTCTACTTACTCTAAGTATCTACATACTTTAAGATTGTCTTGTAGTCTTTCATTTTTATCCTATTCTGTTTACTAGGTGTATTAATTGAAACCGTTTTTGTTTTGTTTAACAAAAATTAATTTTCTCCAACTTAAAAAGAGGAAAGTTAGTGGAAAGGTACTGGATTATTTTATAATGCAAAGAACAACCAAGATCCCAGTACTGTTCTGAGACCTCATCTGCAAATGTTAACAGTTGTCTCTAGAGTGCTGTCATTAGCATGCCTCCATCATTCCTGGTCATTCTCTACTCCAAGTTTTAAATCCTCAGAAGAGAGAGATTGAGTGGCACAGCTTGGCTAGGGTTCTTCTAGCTTTTCAGTTATGTCCCAGGGGAAATGGGCATAGAAGCACAGACTTAGTAAATCTTGGCTGTTCCCACAGAAGGAGGAATAGTTTCTTGGGAGCTCTGGAGTCCTTCCCAATTGCTTTCTATTATTACTGCATTTGTTTTGATTGATATTTCATTGCTCATAAGAGAAATACAGTTATCATTTTGAGTATTATTTCATTTATTTTTTAATCAATTAAGTACAGTTTTGTTTTGTGTGTCATTTTCTTGGCCATCTTTTGCCATTTCCCAATTTTTTGAGGAGCGAGGGGTGTCGTTTTGTGCACTAACCCTACCCAATTTAGTGATTTAAGAGTTTTGGGTAAATATAGGTAGTCTCTGGTGATTCAAGATAGGACTATATGTCTTTTCTTGTCAATCTTGCTACCATGTGATATGCTACAAGTAGAGCAAGACTTAACCCAAGCTTTGTTAATGCTAAATATTTATTAGCTAGCCATATATCTTTAAGACCATTATTTCAACAAGGAAAAAATGTTTGTGACATCTTTTATGCTAATTAACATACCCTCTGATATAGATTTAATGCTATTTGAAATGCCAGAGTAGCCACCTCTAAAACTGTGGATTTTCCTAATTAGGGTATTTCTAAGGTTACTCAATCAGCCCTTGAATGTGGACCAATGTTACCTTATTGCCTTCATGCACATATATGCATGAAACCTCCTGTGGAAGTATTTTTAAAGTAAATTACCAGACAGACAATATAATAGGTCAGAATTCAGGCATTTAGTCATGCACTCATGCTAATTTCCACACTCCTTTGTAATTAACATTCTTCCTGACTGGATTAATTGGGTTTGCAATAAGTAATCACATTTGTAATACTGCAACTGTTCCCAAATTAATTGCTCACGTGTTCAATGAGCCATTACATGTTCTTTTTAAAAGCAGCTTAGACAGCCCACAGTTTGAGAGCTGTGGTCCTAAACATTTTGGGAAGGGGGGCACAGAATGATCCAAAAATATGATGACAGCAATAAACCGGCGGTTCCCAAACTTTGGGAATACATAAGAATCACCTTGGTATACTAATTAAAAATGGAGATATCTTGGGTCCTCCCCCCCCCAGCAATTCTGGTATGTATTATATGGGGTCTGGAGAAGCTTTGAGAAGTACTGTACCCTGTCTCCCTAGAAAAGGCACATAGGCACATACTTGGCCAATGATTTTGAGGAAGGGCTTCAGAACCCTGCAGCTTTAGTATAATTTTTGTCAAGACCTACTGCAAATGACAATCACTAAGGGAGTTTTAAATGATATTTCCAGCCAATTAAATCATAATATGAGTAGGATAAGGTGACTAAACCATCTGCATGTTTTTTTCCCCCTAAACTGGAATGGAGACTAGAGATTTTTTTCCCAATGTATCAATTTATTTTAGTGAATTAGACTTATTTGTCAGATACCTCACAAAAGTGGTAATAAAAAGTCTTATAACCCTATAAATTTTACAAAATACACAGTTTAATTTGTGTATTGGGGAGAAGGCACATCATTTTTGGCATTGATTTGTCTTTCTCTTTTCAAAGGTTCAAAGGATTCAGTGGACTTTGTGCTGAGAGAAGGAAAGTAAAGCTCTTTTTATAATTTATGGCAGCAAGCGACTGTTTATTGTGATATTTTGGTTGAAGAAAGTCTAAGAAAACATGTAGCACCTAAAATTCACTGTGAATTCAATATATTTTATTATAGTGTGTGCCCAGCGGTAACTAAAAGTACATATTCATTATGAATAACTCAGAGAAATAGTTAAATGGGCAATTTTCTAGGTATTGTCTGGGGAAGGTTTTTTCTTTTATTCTTTTGATTAGGAACAAATCTTATCATAATGAGCAAAGTCGCAGATGGAAATTTTAATTAGTTATATTGACAAAGTTTTAGAAATTATTTCAGACTTCAGTATTATAAGGGAAAATAGATCTATAATCAGCAATAGAAAAACCACGTTGGAAATACCTATAATCAAAGCTTCTTCTATGTTTATTTAAAGTGGATCCACTTATAATATTACTCATATAGACATTCAAATCACTGGAAATAATAGGTGATTTAATATGGTTAAAGTCCTTAAGTAAATTCATATAGACCAAGAAATTTCCCTGAGGACATGAATTTAATAATTATCCTCATTTCTTGCACTGATAACACTTGAGTTAGAATTTCTATTGCCAGAGGCAAAGTTTTAAAAAATCAAATTGTAAAAATGAAATGTCAGAAGTTTGGCAAATGTAACACGTATGAGTTATAGTCCATTGTGTAGAAGAAGTGGCTTCCAAGTAAGCAAAGAGAACATTTCTAAGCTCAGAAATGTTTCTCTCCAAAATTGGAGGCCCCTAATGGCATAGGGCAGAGAACAGTTAAATGCAAATTTGTTCTTTTTGTCAGCAATTTTACTGTTTTTTTTTTTAACTGTGAAGGTGGAATTGGTTTACTTTTGTAAAAAATGGACAAAAAATTACATACTTTTAATAAAAGCTGGGTACTTTTGTATTGGGTTGTAGAGAAGCACTCACCAAAATTGTGAGGGTTTGGAAGTTTGCTGGAGTCTATATGTATAAAAGTTGGAGAAATTGAAGTGTAATTGAATTGTAGAGGTGCTATTATTTTAGGGCACTGTTGTCAGAGAAGATAGTACTTGTGGAAAGGTGGTTACTTTTCTTGGTGATAGAGTTAAAAGCTTTTAGGGAAGATTTGAGCTTGTGGGGATAATGACAGTAATGGTCCTAATGGTCCTAATAGTCCTGAGTGCCTACTTTCCACCAACCTTACAAGCTACTGTGCATTTCTAGCTCTGCTCCTAACTGTCTCATGGGGGGTGTTATCATTACCCCCATTTTACAGATGAGGAGAAGGTGGACAGGCTTCCAATCCAGATAGCTCTACTTCCTTAAGCCTCGGTTCTTTCTAGCACACCTTCTTGTCTCTGTTCCATATCATCTTTGAAACATGCCCACCTTGAAGATTTTCTTAAATCTTCAAGCATTGTTTACTGCATTTGGGGGCAACACTGTAGCATTGGACAGCTCTACTCACTCAAAAGTCCATTCTCTGGTTGAGCTTATATTTGCCCCTTTGTAACGTCTATTTATTAGCTCTGGGGAAGAGACATTAAAGACAGATTGGAGAAGGTCAGTACAGTAGGAAGCACTGAGTACACGAAAGTAGAACGCTATGGAAGCAGGAGGGAAGGTTGTGTGTTTGAGGCATTCGGAAATAAGCACAAGAAGCTGTTCTATTAATTTTCTCTTCCTACATTTGAATTTTCATTCTCTTGCGGTGTGCCTGTGGCACTGTGAAAGGACCGGGGTGTTCTATGATCCAGCCAGCAGGGGGAGCAGTGAACTTGAAGTGGCAGCCTGAAGGGCGAGAAAGGCCTTCTAAGCGTTTTGGGGTATGTCTTCTTACCCTGCCTGGCATTAATATTATAGATTCCATTTGTTCAAAAAGATTGTTTCTGTTTTTCCCTCCATCCTGGACTATGGTTAATTAATCCATTGGACATCAAAAGCAATACTGTACTAGAAAAATATGTTCACTTTGGTGGGAAAATGTGTGTTTATGAATTTCTTTAAATATACGGTGAACTGCAGTTTTAAGGGTATTTTTCTAAATTCCAGGAGGATTTTTAATTCTGGCCAAAATTACTCCTATACCTTGGGGTTAGAATAATAGGTTTTCTTGGGAGCATCCAGATGAGAAGAGTTGGCTCTATGAGGTGATGTGTGGGTCCGTGTAAACCAATTACAATATTGTCCTTGCAACATTTTACAGTGCCAAAAATTGCAATCCCTTTTAGGTTAAACCTTATTGCTTTTTAAAATCAAGTAGATAACAAATGGATATTTCACCTAGAAGGAATCATTACTCACCCTCCATTATTGAGTTTTCCCTCTTTAACAAGGTTCTGAGGATAGGTGCATTTTGATATTGCAAAGGAGAGCCTGGGTCATAAAGTATCTGCTAAGCCTTGTTCAAGCATAGGAGAGACAGTTCCTAACAGGAAAGTAGAAGAATGAAGACCAACCTCTATTTTGATTTGGGCTGGTGCTAGTTGGTTCTTTCAGGTCTTAGGAGAAGCAGCATGTTCTGACTAAGACATCCAAGAAGAGACACAAAAGTCATCATCAGAAAAGTCTAGGATTTAAGGAAGTGAGTAATACTTCTTTTGTGCAGTGGTTTGTAACATCTTTCTGGGTCATGAACTCAAAAAGTATCAGAAGAAAGTTGCGAACCTTCTTTAAAAAAGCAGTGCAACTTCTTTAAAAAAATGCACATACATACAAAATTTAACATGCTATTTCAGGAATTCAGTGATGCCCTCCCTCCCCTGCAGCCCATCCTTCTTTAGAACAGTAGTTTTCTAAAACGGTGGGTGGAGGGTGTCTGAACCCCAGGAATTGTGCAAAATGATCCACTGGCATATGGACTCCTCTATTTGCATTTATCTTCTGTCTTTAAAACATTTTTTTCTGTAGAGGTTTTATATTGCATGTATTAGTACCATAGTGCATGCATAACATTTATACATAGATAAGATTACTCATCAGAGCTCAAATTTTTACTATTATGAAGGCATATCTCAAAATTTAGATAGACAATCAATTTAGAAAGTGCTGCTAATTAAATATAAATTCTAGACTCTCCTCTTCCTAAATTGGAGGGCTGGTAATAAGAAATTAAATCAAGAGGTTATTATCAGTGGCAGGGAAGTTTGGACCTAATGATGACAAGTGACATTTGTCCACACTTTACTCAGCACTTTTATACATTCTCCTTGCGGTCCTCCCCTGCAGTTCTGTGAGACAGGTGTGCTAATGGGAATCTCTGAGGGTGGGTATGTTAACCAAATTCTCAGATAGCTTCAGAGACTTTCCCAAGGGCTCTTGGCTAGTCAATGGTAGAACTGGCACTCATAACCTTGCTGCCGACCACAAATTATGTGCTCATTTCACTGAACTGCAGGGATAAATTGATCATTATGGGCTGTCTATGGCCCCATTGCTGCAGTTACTGGTGTTCCCTGAGGATATGGGTTTGTTGAATCCCTGGTTGATCCAGGCACGGCGATAGAAAACATAATTTAGCTCCTTGATCAGAGGGCCAGGAAACTGAGCTAACAATTCAGCATTAGCTCTCTCTTGTTGGTACTGTAATACCAACATATTTCAAAACAGATAGAGGGCTCTGGAAGGGTTTAGATACATCTATGTACAAAAAAGATTTACAATGGGCTATCAAATGGGAGTTCTGAGGCTGGCTTCACAAGAAGTGCCAACCACTCTTTCTCCCAAATTTCCCCTGGTGCCACTGTCAAAGGCAAAGTATTCATCCAGATGGATTGTTGTTCTGACCCAGAATGACATTTCCAACTTTTCTTATATATAATCCAATTTCTGAACTTCCTCTTCAGTGATATTAAGTGGAATAGCATAAAAAAGTCTTTTGGCATTAAAGATAACAAATGTGTTCAGCATTGCTCAGGTGTCTTTGCTCTTTGCCAGTGCATTAGCTGTATTGATTTTAGAATTTTAAATGACCTTTTTTACCAGGCTTGATTAATAGCCCCTCCCCAGATCTTGGCTACCCGTTCCTTCTCTCTCGTGTGCAATTTTCTTCCTTCTCACACTCACGCAAGTGAGAGGTGGCTGACCTTTGCTTGACCAAGGGTCAAGAAATGTTGTGAGGAGTATCCCTGGGGCCTGTTCATTGGCCTCTAAGGAGGGGGCTGGTCATGGAAGGGTTAAGCCTTCAGGACATTGCTCTATGTCCATTTCTTTGAGCCTGGGCTCTAGGAACACTCACAGCGGATCTCCTGGCTTGGTAAGTACCAGACTGTTCTAATATGTAGCTTCCAGAGAAGAAGCATTTAGCTGGACAGAGGGCTTGAAGGAGAAATGAGATCTCTATCAAGACAGGCCAGTTCAATCCAAATATCACGGTTACTACATGAGACAAAGGTTAATTTCCTGAAACTCCCTCTAATTAATTAATAGTGTCCTCTGCTTTCCTCGGAGGACACTTTATTTAAAATTCTGTTCACACATTATTTCATTCTGTCTCTGCAACTGAACCGGGAGATGCTTGAGGAGGCTACGCCTGGGACAGCTGTGTATACTCTCCCCAGTGTCCCTCAGGGTGGCTGGTATATGGTGCATGTTGCCTGTCAGGCTAGGGTCTCCCTTCTTTTCAGAACATAGGTGGGTGGCAGGTTGACCACCCTTTCCCTGGAGATGGTCACTCCTCAACCAGGATTCTTTTTACTTGTTGGCTGCTTATTTCTTTTCACGATATGTTATTAGCAAATTTGTTGTAACTAATAAAAGAAATATAACATTATGGTAAATTTGAAAAATGTGAACCTAAAAATCACCCCTAATCTTACCACCCTCATGTACCTACTGTTAGCATCTTTTAGCGTGTGTGTTTAATATATTTATAATGACAGTGTACTAGAATATTATATTTTAAAGATTGAATATTTCATTCTAAGTGCTTTTTCTTTTGTTCAGTCGTCCTCATAAATGTTGATAGGGTAACAACATTTCACTATTTATCCTATTATCTAGTGGATATACTATAATTTGTTTCTTCACTGTTATCCATTAGATATACCATTATTTATTTAACTATTTCTCTGTTGTCTCACACAGATGATTAAATGATTATTAAGTGACTGTTGGCTTAGGAAATCTGCTGATTCAGATTCAGGTTGACAAAGGTCACTATTATTTTTTAGCATAGTGTTTGGCCCCTAGTAGGCATACAATAAATGTAGGTATTTTTGTGTGTGTGCCATGAGCCTGAGGGTATGGTTTATATCTAATCCAGACATTTCTAACTGTTTTATCATGTAAGTTTGTGCCGTGACTATTTCAATTACTCATTTGCATGGCATACCACACTAGCATTCTGATTCCAGGAGTTGAGTTTTCATTATATGATTTGGTCAGGTATATTGAATCCTTCATGTCAGGCATAGAATGTTAGAGCTACAAAGGACTATAGAAATGGCCTTATTCAGTGGTTCATCAATTGGTGCACATCAGAATTTCACAGGGTAATTAAGAATACTGATTCCTTACCAAATCTGAATTTGGTGAGAGAGGCCTGGGAACCTGCATTTTTCACAAGCATCCCAGTGTTCTGATTCAGGTAGTAGCAGGACCATAATTTTGTGTTGCTATTTGTTAGTAGACCTTGCTAACTTTTTAGAGTTAGATTTTCATCATATTCAGTCTATTGCCTTTAAAGCTAATTGGATCTTGAGATGACTTATAGCAGGAGGCAAATATTATAATCACAATTATGTTCTGCAACAGGAAATAAGTTCTAAATGAATCTTAACATTTTACTTGACACATTACTGTGTGTTAGTGTATTAAAGACGTCATTGAATGGTGCAGGGGAGAAAAATGAACTTGATTTGGCAGGTAGGTGTTCGTGGTACTATTATCCACAAATGTCTGTGCTGATTGACAGCACACACATGACCTTGTAACAGACATTGTAGTCAAGTTGTATCTGATTTAAGTGTATGGCATTTTTGCTGAATATTTGAAACTGTTTTAGGTAATAGTATTAATTGTATATAGACCAACTTTCAGCCACTGTTACAAAGTGCTTAATGGAAAATAAACCAAGAGATTCTATAGATCTTTGCTCAGAGTAAACTTAGGTCAACAATGCCATGTTGCTTATGCATTGCATATTTTGAGTACAACAAATGGTTAGTAGTGCATAAAGGAATCTTTCCCATATTGTAAATATGAAAACTGAAATGCAGAGGCTCAGAGATTCAAGGTCACTCAACCACAAGAAGCAGAGCCAGAACTGGAGCTCAGATCTCCTGGGTCCTCGTTCTCTGCTCTTTCTACCATACCAAACTGCCCTTTTTGCATACTTTCTATCTAATGAGAGGCACTTGGTCTACTAGCTGGTAGAGATGCATATTTATATTGCAGAGAGCATTGAAGCAAGGAATTTTACTCAATGTTTTTCTTTTGGAAAACCAAACATGCTTTATTTCATTTTTTGCACAATTTATTTAAACATCTCACATATACAAAATAGGTACAATTTAATTTTTCTGCTTTCCCAAGAAACAAGGCTTCTTTGGAACCATGGAAGAAGATGAAAATGAGATTGGCAAAGAACAAATGCTGAATTTAAAGAAGAGGACAACTTTGGGCAAATAATCCGCATACTTTGATACGATGGAAAATAGTGATGCTAAATCAAATTTAAAAAAAACACCACACTGTTACAACTCAATACAGAAGTATTTCTTCTCAAATTCTTCTAGCACCATCAACATTCTTCAAGTATCTGAAATACTATTAATTAGCACCTTTGTATTATGAAAAAAAACAAAAGGAGTACCTCAGTTCATCTCTGTCTAGGTCAGCACCTGATGATGCGGACCACACTCACAGGAAAGTGTTTTGAGGTAGTTTAAACCTTTGGAAGTTTGGGTTTTAAACTTCCCTCTGTGGAAGATATTCAAAAGCCACAAGTGGTGCAAATGTTCACGGTTTTTATTTTATTTTTCAATTTTTATTTTGGTTTTCTTACAAAGGTTGACATTTTCCACAACAGGTGTAAGAGTGTTGAAAAAAAAAAAAATTCCAAATCTTTTGGGGAGGGGGAGGGGGAGAGGGAGTTAATTCAACTATATTGCACAATGCTCTGATCAATCCTTCTCTTTCTCTTTTGCCCACGATTTAAGCAAGGAGATGTGCAGAAGAAAAGGAAGGATTCAGCTTTCAGTTAAAAAAGAAGAAGAAATGGCAAGGAGAGAAAGTTTAAAAAAAATTTTTTTTTTAATTTAGGTTGAGTTCATTTATTTGAAACAGACTGGGCCAACGTCCAAACGGATTTCTTGGTCAGCACCACCAATGTCCAAAGGTGCAATATCAAGGAAGGGCAGGCGAGATGGCTTATTTGTTTTGTATTCAATGATTGTCTTTCCCCATTCATTTGTCTTTTTCTGTTTAAAAAAAGAGAAGAAAAAAGATCCATAAGGCAGTACTATTTCTGCATCTGACAATACCTGAATATAGATTTTAAAAGAATCACTTTTTGGCTTCTCTGTGTCATTCTGAAGATGTGTGTCCCACATCAACACGTTTATATTTGAAACAGTGGCATAACAGGTGCCTTTAGGGGAAGGAATTCCCTATCAGTCTAGTTAAAACACACATTCCAAGTGACTTATTTCTACAGTAGCATTTATAGGATTGGTATGTGTATATGCATGTGTGTATTTGAGGGGAAATGGGTGGGTATGCAGTATTACAATTAGTGAATTTTAATTTTTCTTCTATTTATAGCATATTATAGGCAAAGCGTAAACAAATGTAGGCCACATTAATAAGTAAAATAAAATACATATACCTATAAATTATAGCTTAGGCTATTTAAATCTCAAGAAATTTTAAGTTCTGGGCATACATCACTATTAAGAAATTCATGTTAGTGGAAAACAACTTGTGCATGGACATGGTATACATTTCAGTATTTCAGAGTATTTTAGATGGCACTATCTGATATGAATACCCTCAATTTACCATCTGTATTTGAATAAATCCATTTATGAAGAAAGATCAAATTAAGTTAGGTCTCTCAGTCTTCTGTTCATTTAATGCTATAAGCTAGAATTCCCTCCACCCCTAACTTCCCAAAATAAATGCTATTCCCGTATTTCACTAATACTTACAGAGCAGCCATCTACAAGGACAGTGTAAGTGAACCTGCTGTTGCCCTCAGGAACAAGTTCCACATCGTTGGAACCCTGCAGAATGACAGCCTTCTTCAGGTTGCCAGTCTCCTCATCCATGTATGCAATGCTGTTCTTGCAGTGGTAGGTGATGTTCTGAGAGGCATGGTTGGCCAGCAGGCGCATGAAGGCAAGTTGGGTAGCCATTTCCTTGGAGGTCACTCCTTCTACGTTGTATTCAAACTACGGAAAATAAAGTGGGAATTCCAGTTAAGCAGAGAAGGACTCAGATACTAAGAGTCAAATTAAAAAAAAAAAAAAAAAAAAAGGCAGGGCACAGTGGCTCATGTCTATAATCCTAGCACTCTGGGAGGCCGAGGCGGGCGGATCGTTTGAGTTCGAGACCAGCAAGAGTGACACCCTGTCTCTACTAAAAAAATAGAAAGAAATTAGGTGGACAACTAAAAATTATATAGAAAAAATTAGCTGGGCATAGTGGTGCATGCCTGTAGTCCCAGCTACCCGGGAGGCTGAGGCAGTATTGCTTAAGCCCAGGAGTTTGAGGTTGCTGCGAGCTAGGTCGATGCCACGGCACTCTAGCCTGGGCAACAGAGTGAGACACTGTCTCAAAAGAAAAAAAAAGTCTGGTATAGGGAGGAACAATGGACTCAGATCTAAGCCTTAGGAAAAAGGTACTTTTAAAAGAAACTCAATTCACTTGTCTCTGAAGCATCAGTTGCCTAGGTGAACATAAGACCTACCAGGCTAAGGCAAGGTCATCTGAAAAAGGTATCTGTTTCAGTTAAGCCTTTATGTGTATGTTTCTTCTTTAGAGTAAGAGAGAAAGAAGATAGAGATTTGGACCTTTTTCCTTTTCTGTAATTTTGTAATTTATTGAATTCCAGTAGTCATTCAATAAAGCTAGTGAAAAGGTTTGATTAAAAATTCAGAAGAGCTGCTCATGTTTTAAAAATGCATATGCATGAGGGTGGGGGTATATGCTGGTCAGTGCTCCTTTACAATAAATGACATCAGTTTTATCAGTTAAGGCAAATTTGAATAATAACTTTGAATTATATGGATGTGTTCTATCAATCCATCTTTTAATGTGTGCTCTTATACAGAATCAGGACCCAAGAAAAAAGCAGCTTCTTTTAATAAGCCCATTTTGTTAAGGTATTAAAAGGCAGATAATTAAACAATCGTAACAAAATATTATTTAGTAGGAAGAGACATGTTTGTAGCATTCCTCACCTGTGTTCCACCATTGATAGTTTCGCCCACCCAGATGTGCTTCTTGGCCTTGGAGCTCCTGTACTTGACTTGGATGTTTTCAGGCTGGGCCTGAATGCAGGTTTCACCGGTAGAGAAATCACAGTATACTTTGATAGCATCCATAGTGCATCCTTGGTTAGGGTCAATCCAGTAGTAACCTTTTAAGAAAACAAGATCCAGCTCGTAAAACTTCTTATTTTGTGCACAACATAGATTCTGATAATTACTGGTCAGATATTGATTATCACAAGTAACACTTTTAATTGTACTGTTACAGTATCTACCCACATTTAACAGGAGGAAGGTTGCTATTTTCAACATTAGACAGTTCCTTCTCTCCTCCGTAAAAAAAGTCAAATGGGTACTTATTACCATGAAAAGGGCAAAAATATATATTAAGAGAAACCTGAGGACGGGTGCTGGTCGGGAGAAGAAAAGGAGGCTTCATGAATTGGGTATGGTTTCACAGAATGTACTTTTTACCCAAACACATTTTCATTCTACATGTCAGTGGAAACTATTTTTGAAAAGCTCAGCTCGTGAGAAGTCTGCTTTGGACGCCTTGACCTACCGCTGCTCCATTCGGGGTGGCTGAGTCTCAGGTCGCGGCACGTGCGAGCTGGGTTCTTCTTAGAGCCTTCGGGAGTAAGGAGGGTCTCGATCTGGTTGTTGAGAGATTTCAGAGTAGCATCAACTTCGTAATCCTTGGGTCTGAGAGAAGGTGGTGAGCGAGGCTGGTCAGCCCTGTAGAAGTCTCCATCGAAACCGAAGTCGTAACCACCACCACCGGCACCAGGAGGGCCGGGAGGGCCGGGAGGCCCGGGAGGACCCTGCAAAGGTGAAAGAGAGAGGAGAGGCTTTGTATTTGGTAGCAGTGAGAGGTCTCAGTAGCAGGAGATACTCAGCTGAGCTTCACACAAAGGCATGTTCTAATAAGTAGAAAAGAATCGAGTTCATACAAATAAATAACTTGCTTCCAGGCACACTTGCAGGAATGGGCTTAAGAAGCCCATTACACAGAGACAATTTTCAGATATTTTACAGAATATTTTGAAGTGGGTCTACTTTAATGTGTTGTCATAATGGTCTTGGTTTAGTCTGAAGAAAATATTCCTTAGTTCAGTGATGCTCTTTGTTATTTCTCCAGAGATCATACTTACAGCAGGACCTTGGTGACCCTGAGGGCCCCGAATGCCAGCAGGTCCAACTGTACCGGGATGTCCGCTGCGACCGTCTTTTCCTACGGGGCCAGAAGGACCAGCAGGGCCCTAGGAAAGAAGGACACCAAGTACACGTGAGCTGGTGAAGCCCCACAAGCGCGCAGTGGCCTGGGGCTCACTGCCTGCTTCAGGCTCTATTCCAGACACGAACTCTCTCTGGGGTGTACCTACCCTAGGACCGGCAGGACCCACAGAGCCGGGAGCACCTTGGTCGCCGTGGTGACCCTTTAAAGAGAGAACAGAAAAATCACACTTTCAGAACACGTGCCAATAGATAGCTTTTTTTTTCCCCCCACGTTGAATAGAAAACTGTAGTTCCAATGGACTCTGAATTGAGAAAATTGAAAATGTAAAGTGGGGCCTTTTTCTCCCATTATATCTATTATATTCAATTATTTTTTTTCACAAGCTATTTCAGCAGCGCGATATTAGTCATTCCTCTAATTATATTTATTTTAAGTGGGGTTGAAGGACACTGTTGCTGAGAGATTTTAATATATGTATATTTCCATCTCCCTTAACCCTCACCTTTTCGTGTTGTGATGAAATAGCATTATCTCTGGGAGAGATGGAGTTAGGCAGAGAATGGGAAATGGATACGATGTAGGAGATTTTAGAACAATAGCAGTGAAGATGTGAAGCAGACCGTTCTGCACTGAAGGACTGCAGGGTGGGTAGACATGGGAGATGGCCACGTTTTACTTACAGCAAGACCGGGGAGACCCTGCAATCCAGCGTGTCCCTTTAAGCCGGGAAGACCTCTGGGCCCCTTATCACCAGCCTCTCCCTTGTCACCTCGGACGCCTTGTGGGCCCTGTAAAGAAAGAGGAAGATGGATACAACTGTTACCTTTGGGGACAAAATGACACTCCACTGCAAACACTATTAAATCCATTTACAAGGGCAACTCAAGACATGCAAAGTTCTAGATGGGATCTCATCTTTTCTGGTAATCTGCCTTAGTTAAGCCATCTGTAAAGTGGCCAGATCCTTATAATTATTTAGTACTAACAAGCAGAAAAGACTTAACACAGATCAATTTGTTTGTATTAATTCTCAGCATGCACTAACATTTTTTGAAAATAGGAAGTCTGCCTATATGTTATTTTCTTAATGGATGCTTTGGGCTGCTTCTTCCTAAATGTTAATTTGTGAAGAAATCTTCACCAGGTACATACACTAGGACCTCTTGGACCAACAGCACCGACAGGACCAACAGAACCAGCAGGACCCTGTGAAATGAAAGAGAAAAAACACAACTCATCAGCCAAGCCCAAGAGTCCCCTCTCCATACCCGCGCCGTCCCCAACTGAAGCTCCTGAAGATGACAGCATTAAGGGAGTGGTATTTCCAAACTCACAGGTTCACCACGGTTTCCGTGTTTGCCAGCGGGACCCACAGAGCCATGAGGACCAGGTGCACCTGCAGCGCCAACGGGACCGATGTTGCCAGGGTAACCACGCTCTCCCTACCAAAGGCAAAATGAAGCTTAGCATCAATCTGGCCTGTGATTTAATCACTTTTAAATTAGAGAAAGATGAAACGTGTACTGACCTTGTGTCCTGCTTGACCATCGCGACCTGGGGGACCATCGTTCCCAGGGTTGCCCTGTGAAGACGCCACACAAATTAAGGCTCTTGGTGAGGCTCTGTGTCTAGCAGCCCCTATGTTTTGGCTACTCTGCCTCCACCACTCCCAGTGCTCAATAATGAACCCCCCACTCAGACTGTTAAAAACCAGTGACAAGAACATGTCAACCTAGATTTTTTTTAAAAAAACAGATATTTTTGCTATTTGGACCCCTAGTTTTGAAGTGTGCTTGTTAAAAGCCCATTCATTCCTTAGCCCAAGTAATTTTTCATATTTTTAATACTAGGTGTAGATATTATGGAGAAACAGACTATCTTGTTCAGAAACTTGGAACAAGAGAACCTCAGCTCAGGACATAAAGTTACACATAATAAAATCCTGCTTGGTTTTATTTTACAAAGCAAGTGTTGAACTCACATCACGACCGGCTTCACCAGGAGCACCGTTGACTCCAGGGCTACCCACAGCACCAGGGGGACCACGGGCTCCAGGAGGGCCTGAGATGCCAAGAGGACCAGGCTCACCCTAAACAGGCAGAGAAGATAAAATGACATTCCTCTCATTGGACGGAATGCTAACCCCACCCTCCAAAACCAACCCTAGCCATGAGATTCTTGTTTGAAGAGAGGAGGTAGATTGAGTGTGAATGGCCACAAAATGGTACAAAGCTTTGTAAGTGTCATCCCTGCTCTCCTTCTCCACACTTAGCTGGTCAACTTCATGTAATTATGGGAAGTTGCTCTGTACAGGGTGAGCCTAGTTTTATCCAATATCCCAACTAAAATGAATTTATAGTTGATAAAGTTTGTGGAGCTGAGATGGTTCCTAGTTGCTGTCACATATCAGGTTTAATGGAATGATTCAGAACTTCCAGAGTTTCATTCTTCTTACAGGATAAATGATGCCAGCATTTCATATTGCAGGGGAGTAAATGCAATTAGAGCTTATATCGTTCTTAAGCGTGTAGAAAGAACAAAAATCATTCTGCATAATGTTAAGCTGTGTCTTTACAGTGTGTTTCTAAGTAAGGTGGTATTAAAGCTTCTTAGATAAGTGACGTGATCTGTATAAAGAAAATGCCATGAATAAAAATGTTAAGTGGAGTTATTCAGTGATCAATCTGTCACATTTGAAGTGGCAGCTTTTTAAATCTTTTATTATGTTAATGGAAATCGGAATGGTGTCAAACACTCACCACGGACCCAGCAACACCTGGTAGACCACGTTCACCTCTAGAGCCAGGCAGACCCAGAATACCAGGAGCACCGAGAAGACCCTGAGGTCCTGGAGTGCCGGGAGGTCCCTACACAAGAGGAAAAATACCGAGTATTACTGAGAGACCCTGGGATAACACAGGCTGGCCTGGGGATTGTGAGAGTGAGTTGCCCTCAGCTTGGAAAAAGGGTAGTGGCCCCTTAATAGTAGAACATATCCTAGGTTTCTCTAGTGATGACAATGAGTTTACATCTTGACATATATACGTTTTTGGTACTTGGTTCCTCCTTGAGACCGATGGTAAAACATTTAAAAATATGTGGTTAAGGTTAATAAAGCTCCTGGGGGTGGGGATGAAAAAGTTTTTATAGAACCCATTCAAGGATGTAATTTAAAAATTTTTTAAATTTTTAATGATTAGGGCTACATGATGATTGCACATAGAATGGAGATTTCTCAAAAAAAAAAAAAAATAGAGCTACCATATGATCAAGTAATCCCACTGCTGGGGATATATCCAAAGAAAGGAAATCAGTATATCAAAGGGAAGCAAATTTTGATATTGGCCTCTGAAGCAATGAAGGCAACTTTCAGAGCAGCACTAACATTGGACAATGCAGGTTTAAGGAAATGGTCGCTCACTGAGGCTGACTAATTTACAGTAGGAAGGCCACAACAATGGGATGCTGTTCTCATCCTGGTACTAGCAAGGCGCCCTCAACTGCTTAAAGGGCTGCTGTGATAAAACAAATTCCCTCATGTATTGCCACCCCTGTGATGGACTTTCCAAGCATCTGCACAGGCCAAGGCACCCCAGTGTATACCGGGCAGATTTCCTGCAATACTCATCCCAGGTATGTGCCATTTGAAGATGTGTATAGGGGCTTTACTTTAATGCAACACAGGGTATTGAGAAAGGGGAGTTCGAATTCACTTACAGCAGTACCAGACTCTCCGGAGGGGCCTTTCTCACCAGCAAAGCCAGGGGGGCCAGATGCACCTGTTTCTCCAGTTCGGCCAACTGGACCTTGGTCACCACGAGGACCACGAATTCCTTCTTTACCAGCAGCACCAGGGGGACCAGGAGGGCCAGTAATACCCTGTGAGCAAATGTGCAAGGTCATTTACTTTCTCTTAGTCTTAAAGAACCCGGAAGAGAGCATTAGAGAGTTTAGATAGTAACATGCAAACTATGTGATGCAATAAAATAATATCCTGGCCATTTTGGGGAAATGTTTAGACTTTTTAATCTTCTTTCTTTTAGAAAGAAGCTACTCCTGTCTTCCTTCTCCTGGGGCTGTAACAAAGCAAATAACTGAGACAGTGTCTATAGCAAATTTCTGGGAGGAAAAGCAATGTTGTACCACCAATACCCTGGCATATTGGAACCAGAACTATGAGAAATTATGAGTTCATTGTAAATGAGCAGGACTTGGAGTTTTGTAGGACTCTGCCCATTTCTTTCTGAAGAAAGCCAATACTGGCATTTTGTTGATAATTGAGGAATCACATATGCTCTCAGCTAGGTTTAATTAAATGCCTACAGGGAATGAAGATTTTTCTGTTATGAACCTGTAAAAGGATTCCAAGAAATCAACATCTTTGCTATTTTTTTTCCCCGAAACCTTAACCTGAAGACTTAATCCTTAGTAATTAATTAAATTCTCCTGAGCCTTGACAAGAGAGTCTGAATTGGAATTAAATTAGAGGCCAAACCACCTTTAAATTCAGGAACAATTATACCTTAACAATGGAGGCAGAATGTTAGCCACAAAGGGTAATTAGATATAGAAATATCTGATATGTGACTAAAACGGTTCTGTTTTTTATTTTTTTTTTACAAAGACACCATGCCCCTGCACGGGGAATGATGTTTGCATGAATAAAGGCCTCTTAAACTGATATTAGAAAATGTAATTTGTGATGGTTTTGCCTTAATGATTCAGAAAAACTGATTTCAGACCAGGAAAGTAATAGCAAATATTAGCGATATATTTTCCTAAAGAGTTCTTACCAGTTTCCTACCAGAGGCTAGGTCTTTTGGCTAGAGTAAATGAAGATGCATGTTTGGAGTGATCTACTTACAGAGGGCCCAGGGGGACCAGTCCGTCCAGCAGCACCAGGGAAACCAGTAACACCCTAAGAACCAAGCACATTAAAATTCCACAGTCAACACCAACTCCTGGAATTTGGATAAGATGGGAATTTCTCCTTTGGCAAATCGCCAGTACAGGTGACCAGGGATGGACCAAGGAGTAGGTAGCAGGTAGTTTCCTATACAGTGTCATTTAACCAGGACCCTGAAGGTCCTCCTTCCCCACGTATCTTGCTTACTCGCATGTCAGTTGCAGTGCCCATATTTTGCATTAAGATTTTGATGGTCTTTTTTGAAATGCTAACATATTATCTGCTGGTTATAAGGGCAAGAAGATAGGACACTGTGTCATTATCACACGGTAATGTGCATACATTAATGACTATCTTAACCACCGGGCTGAGTGCTAAGGAAGTGACCACTGAATAAGTTATGTTGTTTACAGAGGAAGCTGCAGCAGGTGACCTAGAGCATGAAGTACTGTCTAGTGAGAGGAGGAGTCAGTGCGGCCCCTTCCTGGGAAGCTCTGGGTCTCTAGAGAGTCGGTGTGATAGTCCTGGACACAAAGGGAAGGGATTCAGTCAGGCAGAAGAATGGGGACATCAACAAAGGAATAAAGGGCACCAAAGAAATATTTTCCCCATTTCGCAATTAAACTGATTGGGGTTGACCTTGGTTATTATCCCAAGCAAGGAGGTAGAAAAATATGTATACCGCACTGAGTTCTGGCTGGGTGAAAGTTAACATCAGTATCGGAATTGCTCTGAATAAAATGAATTTCAATCTCAAGACACCCCAAAGTTATCAAAACTTTCAAGCTGTCCCTAACAGGTTCTGAAGAAAGAGAAGTGATCAGAGTCCACTGCAAATACTCACAGGAGGGCCTCCGTCACCACGACCTCCAGCAGGACCAGGGGGACCATTGGGACCCTAAATGCAAACAAAAAAGTGGGGTCAAATGACAAAGCAAACTCTTATAAATGTTACTCTTTTCTTCAAAGGGATCATTCCCATATCTATTAGAAAAAAATTTTAAAAAAATGAAAAAAATGATTATCTATGTCATATAAAATCTGTGTTCCTTCACCCAGAATTTGGAGCATTTATGCAAAATGAAAACAATTAAACAAACAAAAAAACAAAATGAAAAGTAAAATCTGTGTTCTTTCTTCAGTGTTACCACCCATATGGGAGGTTATGGAAGAATTAAAATAAGACAGTATTTATAAGACTTTTATAAATTGTAAAGCAGTATGCAACTGTTAATTCTTATTTATTTATATTTTTTTACCATATTCAGTCCCTACTATACATCACCCAGTGTATAGTAGGCATTGGACTGTTGTACTGGATGATGAGATACCATGGTAATTACACAAGGTGTGTTGACCATCAGTGAATTCAACTTACAGAGGGGCCAGCAGGTCCGGCTGGGCCTGTGGCACCAACACCACCATTTTCGCCCTTTGGCCCTTTGGCTCCTCTCTCTCCTTTAGCACCAGCTTGACCAGCAGCACCCTGTTGGAAAGGAACAGTCATAGCTTTGGTATCCCGATCCACTCTCCTCCTCACCTTGCAATCTTTCCAGATTAACCTTCATTACGTGATACTCACAGCGGGACCAGCAAATCCGTTGGGGCCAGCAGGACCAACCTCACCACGTTCACCCTAGGTGGGAGAAGGGATTTAAAAATGTTTCAGCAATCTTAATTTCATCGATGTCTAAAAGTTGAGAAGTAGAAGTACCCTAAATGAGCCAAGTTTCCACTTACAGGGCTACCCCGAGGACCAGCAGGACCAGCAGGACCAGCAGCACCAGCTTCACCCTAGAAGGGAACCAAAGATGAGTTTGTTAATGTGCCTCCATAAGATGCTCCGAGCGGGAGGAGGGAGAGAGAACAGTGGTAGACAGTGGGCTACTGTCAGAGTTTGCAATTGCCTTGGAAGAGATAACTAATGCATGTCTCCCGGAATACAATGAAGTGGATGCTTGCTCTACTTAATGCTGTATTCATTTTGGGGGGTGAAGTGGTATTGGTTGTACATTTGAGAAAACACTATAAATCAGTGCCCACAATGCCAGAAGGAGGACATTTTAATTTTTAGATGGACATAGGGCTGATCCATTTGCTGCAATCTTTGCGATACAATAAATAAGATCTATTTTAAGTGGACTGTTCAATGTGAAATGGGCACGCTATGTATTTTATTGATTTTCTACAACTGAAGGGTTTGAGAAGGCTCAGTGCATAAGGATATTGTTAATGGGCAACAAGGAAAGGCTTTAAAACAAATGATAAGGATTGGAGTATAGATCAGATAGCTGGCACATCTATAGGAAAGGAAAGAAAATTTTAAACACATAGCATTTGTTTCCTGCTACTCTATCGCAACAGCTAGGTTTTTAAAGAAGTGGGCTTTATACCAAGCCATAAAAATGAATTGCTGGGGCTCTTTGGGACTAGGGCAGACAGGAAATTTTAGATATTGCTATTGGCTCAGAGAGTTACAACTCAGTGAAAATGCATGCTTACCCGGTCACCTGTGGCTCCAGCAGGACCAGGGGCACCTACAGCACCAGGAGCACCCTAGTACCAAAAATGAAACATGTCTTATTATAAGCACCCCATACCATCAAAAATGAACCTTGTCATTCCTCTTTGCTGTGCTCTGAAAGTGACTGAACACTTTCTGCACACTCTGGTTGGGCATCAGGAAAGCCTCTGATGCATTTCAGTTCTAATTATCAGGATTATTAGAAGCCACTCTCAGGAGGAGAGTACACCAGTAATAAAGGTTATGGAAATGTATAACTCAAGGGCAGGCTGGATATTTGGGAGATCTGAACTCTCTGCTCTTGTAAGATTCCCTGGAGAGGAGCAAATGAGTAGTCTTGTTGAGAATTGTTAGAACTGTGTGATTCAGAGGAAGGACTGTTACAAATGTGCCACAGTGAGTTATCAGCTCTGAGGGAGAGGTGAGAAAAAACCAAGGCTGACTATGGCCTAGAAGAGCTCTGATGCCAACTCCCTAGGTAGGATAATTATACCTTTATGGGATTATCTTTGGCATCTTCCTGGCATTAACAGCTAATCTTTGGGGCTGCTCTTTGAGTGACAAATTTCGAAAGCATATATTTGAATAACTATAGGACCTTGTTAGAAGTTCTGGCTTCTTAAAATTTAAGAAAATTGGTGTTATTTTTTTTTAAAGCCCTATTATTACTTAAAATAATTGTTTAATGTTCTAGACATTTTGGTCTGTAGTTTGTGGTTGGTGTAGTTAACAGTGGGGGAAAGTACAAAATTCAGGATATGGTTTTCAAAGAGGTTAAGTCCTGTTGAATTTTTCTTTTGGAACACGTTAAATGGTATTATTAATCATAGATCCAGGAAGGAATGAAACAGTATCTTACTAATCTTAAATTTTTTTTTTTAGTTGTATTTTGGAAAACTCAGTTCCAATTAAATAAAATGTAAAAGAATAAAAAAATCTAAGTACAAAGAAACATACAAAACTCTACTCACACGAGCACCATCTCTGCCAGGGTTACCAATTTCCCCTCTGAGACCAGATTCACCCTGAAAACATAAAGCAAGAGCAACTTTGTGTTTTCTGATGAAATTTTTGAATCAAAATTCACAGGAAGTTTTTTTGTTTGTTTGTTTTTGTTTTTTTACAGAACATGTTATGATCCCTTCAGTCATTTGAGACTTTTAGTAATGTCTTAATTCTCTACCTTTCTGTAAGATGTTAATCAAGGAAAAAAAAATAAGAAAAAATAACTCAAGACCCTTTGCAGATTATTGTTAAACATTCTTTTCTAATTTCATACACCCTCCTGAAGCATAATGAGGCAAGGTACAAATTCACGTGGACAGAATTAAAAGGCAACATCACAATGGGCTGCAGTGCCCGATCACTCTTATGGCATAACTAATGCAGCAGCACGGTTGACAGCTGTTCAATATAGCTTCTTCCCATTAATTAGGGCAGGATGAGGCATTATTTTTAGTGGCATTAAAATGAGCCTCATGTATTACTCAACACCATCTGTTTGTGTGAAATTCCATGGTAGCAAGGAATTTTGCCAGATTAGTGAGTTTAGCAATGCGCGTAGGTGCTAGGTGGCAGAGGGAAATGTGTATAGATAGATATCGAAATGCTACCGGACCACCTGCCAAGACATGTAAAAAAACCGGGCATTCGTGTTTGGCCTTCTTTGCCAGAGTTCATCCACAATATGTATTAAGGTCCGGCACTGAGAGGGTACCTTTTCTCCCTTGCCTCCAGGTATGCCAGCAGCGCCCCTCTCTCCTGGGAGTCCACCAGGACCGGATGCCCCAGCGGTGCCTGGAGCACCCACCGCACCAGGTTCACCCTGGAATCAAGCACATGGGAAATCAATTATTTCAGCAAAGAAAGAAGAAACTAAAGAATCAAACTCTTGAAGAATTTCAATTTCAACCTTTATATAGATGGCATTCTTGCCTGCTTAGAGACACAAAGGCTATTGAAAGGAGGGAGAATGTAACCGAGAGAGAAGCTATTAATGACGCGGAGACAGGGTAGTGGGAGTGCATGGCAGCGATTCCTCAATAACCTACTCCAGTCCTCTTGAGGAAGGCAGACATGAAGAAGAAGAGGGTAGGACAATGGGAAGCAGATAGTGAAAAATGTTTGCCCACGGGCATTTTTCAAGGATAAGTTTCTTAGTCTAGACAGGAAACTGTAGAAAGAGATTTCGGCAATTGGGGAGCTGTTTGTGTTCTAATCTCCTTAAGAGTGGAGACTGTAACTTCCACTTTTATATAAAACCCTACAATTCCACATACTTAAAACCTGATGACTAGCTTCTAAGATAAATAGACTCTTTTGAAAGTGCTACCACATGGAACTATATGTTCTTTCTTATTTTTTCTCTCCCTCTTACTTTGCTTTTTGTTGTTGTTGTTGTTCTGGTAATATCCTTCCACATACTACAATAGCTTTTTGTAACAAATCTTTACATTTTTTTCCCCTTAAAGTTAAGAATTAGAAGTAATATGAGTTGCCTTTTTTTTTTCTTGTGGTTAATTTGTTTCTCAGAAATGTATTTTAAAATCTAAACCACAGATTCTGTTTCAGAACATAAGTTTTCAGACTTATATTTTAGGGGTGAATATAATCACCAGTTAATTTTCATCATCATTCATCATAAATTCTCTTATTATTACAAGTTAGACTACTTTTTGAAATTTTATTCTATGGGGTGAGATGTTGAGAAGGGAAAAGTTTGCTCTCTAAAAATAACATTCAATGTATGTGATGTTTTTAGATGAAAACAAAAGCATAAACCGTGTGATGAGAAGTATAGGGGGAAAACCCATATTAGTTCATTTATGTTTGTGGAATACTGAAATTTCCCCTACAGGTTTTTTTTTTTTTTTGTCATTTGTTTGTTTTGAATAATTCAGGCACATTGGAATCAGATTGCTATTTACTGAGAGGGAAATTATCACAGAACTGAACATAAATAAAAATCTGAAAAGCGATTCTTCTCCTAGTGTAAAGGGTCTACTTATTCTAGGGCAGACTAGGCCAAACCAGCAGTACATAGAACATACAATTTTACCTTGTTGCCATCAGGCCCTGGGGGTCCGGAGGGACCTCGGCTTCCAATAGGACCAGTTGGACCAGCAGCACCACTCTCCCCTGGGGGACCACGTTCGCCCTGGAAAAAAGTGATTAGAAGAAGCATTGCACCATTCATTTATCACTTTCAGAGATACTGTTTCACACACCAGAGTTCACACACCTGTTTAGTTTTTGCACCCTGGTTCTGCCATTTATTAGCAAATTAAAAATTCCTGTGTTCCTAATTTCTTCACTGGTAAAATGAAGGAATGGGAGGGGATAATCTTTAAAGTCTCATTTGGCTCTGATGCTCTGTGACTAGAAGTCCAAAATTTGTTCCTTCTAGAGCATAATATTCAACCTTTGGAATTCATTTCCTTTTTTTGTCTTTTCTGTGATAGATTTATAGGTAAAATAATTATGCCAATTATGTTTAGTATTCAAAGGAAACGATTGTCATTTTAGTTAAATAATAGTGCCAGCTGTAGGTAAGATTAGATATTCTTATATCTATGCCTCCTGTTTATAATCTCATGCAATAATGATGTAACAGTTATAATATTTAAGAGGATATATATTTATACATGTGTATCTATATATATCTTTGTCTACCTACATAAATATCTCCAAATTTACATCTAAATATCACTATAACACAGCATTCTATGGCCCAGAACATTTATTACATAAGTTTATACTATAACTGTTTCAAAGGATCTTGTTCTATGCTATGGTAATTTTCTGACACTTTTTTTGGGCATCCTAGATATATGGTAACTAGCAACATAATGAGAAACTTTCAGGGAAAACTAATCATTCTTGTTATGCTAAAACCCATGGACAAACTAAGTCTATTTATTTTATTTTTCTTTATAAGATTAGACTCATGAGTCCAACTTTAGACTTTGAACATCAATATACATTGCAAAAATTGACTTTAGATCTTAGTAAGAAATTACTTTTCCTTGGCTCAAGTCAAACCACTGTCATATATATATCATACTTGTCCATCTAAATCACTGACTATGCTATATATATTAATTCATTTCTGTTTCTCATAACCATGCAGTCATTGAATAGGAAACATGAGTAACAACAAAAAAGTCTATCAATTTAGAAATCTAATGCTCTCTACTGATTACATTTTCCTACAGAAGAGTGTCAGGAACTTGTTGCAAGGCCATCGGTGGCTTTAGGGAGAAAGCACTACTTCTTTTAAAAATATACTGCCGGAGTTTATGAAAGTTAATTAAGTTAACACTTACTCTTGCACCAGCAGGACCAGGGAGACCAAATTCGCCAGGGAGACCCTAGACAAAACATGAGAATCAATAAGGCATGAAATTTATGGGTGATCTCTAAATTCACTTGTGATTAAGATATATGAAAGATTTTGAAAGAGTGGAATAAAGCTGGCTCTAACACACAAGTGCGTAGTTACACAGGATAATAAAAACAACAGAACTTTTAGTGTGGAAAGATAAAAAAGAGAATTCCATTGATATCAAAGATGTCGTATTGCAGAGCTTGGTACAAAACAATCATTTCCCATTATTTAGCTTACTGCTTTTTAAAAAGTGATAAAACAGACTATCACTTTTGATAATATCATAAATAAACATGAACAATATCAGACACTGCCTATTTTTAGTCATATAACAGAATGTCTTCTTAATAAAAATTATCATATTCTGTACATTACCTAGTTAATTGTACACCCAAGTGTATCTCTTTTATTACTGACCAGCTGTCTCCTTAATGTGCCCCACTGTTGACAAAGGAGACCAGGCCACAGAATGTAACTAAATTGAGGCACATTCATCACAATTACAGAGAAAATGACTCAGAACTCATGCCCTGATTGTGGATAGCAGTGTCATGTCTGAATGCCAAGAAAAACATTAAAAGCAATTTTTCAGGATCTAGTTTGATGGAAAATCAGTGCATTTACTTTTTCACTATGGGGAAGGAAATAATTTGTATTCTAACATTACCAGGAACAATAAAAAAAATAAGGCTATTAAATGAAATATTCATTGATAGATTTTATTTCCATAATGCGATGTTTCATTAAATCTGTAAAATCAAGTAAGTTGAACTAAAGTAACTCGGCTCATTCTCTCCATCAGCACCAACAGATGTAAAACACTATTGTTAATACACAAAATAGGAAATTTGCTTTTGTATGTTATAATTGCACTGCAGTAGGGTACAAAATAGGGGGAAATTCTCAAGTCGAGGTGGCTTTACTATTACGTGTTTTACTCACCCTTTCTCCTGGTTTGCCAAGTTCACCAGCTGGACCTGAGGGGCCAGGAAGACCCTAAAAGAAAAGAAATGCAAATCTCAATCTTATGGCTGTGTTTAGGAGATTTGCTAATAATTGTGTGTGGGAGTAGAGATTAGCAAATGTCAATAAGAGCACGATTTTATGTTAGTAAAGCATCACACAAAAGTTTGTTTAGAAAAAATGCACCTTTCTTTGCTTCAATTCTGAAATCATATTCAGTGTGGTGAAAGAGAGTGATAAGGTGACTTACGCTTGGATAGTCTGACAAAAGGCAGTATTGTGTATGTTTTAGTTGACTTACCTGGAAACCTGGAGGACCAGCAGGACCCTGTTCACCTTTTCCACCTTGCACACCCTAAAAATGACAGGAAACATAGCATAAATAGCATATGTACCACTATTGCTATCTAGATAGAGAAGTTTTAGACTGAAAAAGTGGAGGTGGTTGTTTCGAGGGACTAGCAACATTTTGGTGCAGAAAAACAAAAGAGTGAGAGAAACACTCACTTGTGGTCCGGGGGGTCCCTGAGCACCATTGTTTCCATCAGGGCCTGGAGCACCCTAAAAATGTTAAACAGAAAAGCTGATGGTTACCTGCAAGCTAGACAGTTTAAGATGCCTCAAAGCTTCATGCATTACTTCCTCAAAACCAGTTTGTCATTTTAGCATGAATTAAACTCATTTTGAATTCCTGCCAAAACCCAAATACTGCCTACTAACTTTTTCTTTCTTTCTTTTTTTTTTTTGCTTTTTGCTTTTTTTGTGTGTACCAGTCACATAGAACCTACTAACTTTTGATATAGCTCAAGAGAAGTCCATGGAAGAAAGGCAATTTATAAAGGCCAGAGAATGCTACTACAGATCCATACCCTTCTTATCACAAGATGAATAAAATAAAAACCAAATACATCTGTAAGTATTTTTGACTTAACATATATTCTGATTTGGTATAGCTCACTACCTTATGAATTTGGTTTTTTTAAAAAAAGATAATTAATGCTAATAAAAGAATGCTTGAGGATGTCATCTTGCAAAGAAAGTGACAGAATGATAACCAGATGGCCTCTGTGGATGTGTGTTTCTCATGTGAATAATACGTGAATGGATCTGTACAAAAGTGAGCACCTACCCGGGCACCAGCAAGACCAGCATGACCTCTATCACCAGCTTTGCCAGGATCACCCTAGAGTAAAAATTAAAAACAAACAAACAACCTTACATATTTAATGTCACACGAACCATGTTGATTTTGAAATGTTATTTTCTAGCTTGCTTTTGTGTTCTTTTGCGATTGTGCACGTGCATCTGCACAGGTGTGGGATTCAGGAGTTGATTTCAGCAGGTATGCAAGGATACATTGGAGGGAAACTTTGAACACGGTACATGACCTGCAGTTTTCCTGCGTTGAAAGGAACCCCCTTGAGGTGTATGGGATTGGTAAGCAGGAGAGAAATGCTAGAGTTTTGGAGAAATGTAGGCAAAAAGTGCTGATGGAAAGTTATGGTGATTCTTACAGTGGGGCCTTTGGGTCCAGGGAATCCGATGTTGCCAGGCTCTCCTCTTGCTCCAGCGGGGCCAATTGGGCCAGGCCTGCCATCAATACCAGGGAGGCCCTGAAACCAGAGTTTATTTACAGTTTACTGCACGTCCACACGTTCTTGCAACCTCAAGCTTATGATGCTGCCACGGGATGAAACAGAATATTTTCCTGAATGCACAGAGCTTCTGTACAAAGTGTCAATAAATTACGAATCCATTTTCCTTTTCTAAATAGGATGTCAGTACACACGCAGCCAATTCAATTTCTTATGTACGCAATTTCCCTCTTTCCCCTCTCTCTCCACACTCTGGTCACCTGCTTCAATTTTCCCTGCCATGTTTTTCTTTTTCCCGCTCTGCTTTCAGGGCTGCATTCATTTGGACTCCATAATTACAATCTATTACTTTGCGTTCCCAGATGATGTATGTGTCTGATATTTATTTTCAACGTATTCATGTATAAATAGGCCACAAAATAGACTTGATAGGGGTGCAATAAGTGTCCTTGAGAATATAATGGGAAATGAGCCGTACTTACTACAGGACCTTCTTTACCAGCTGGGCCAACATTTCCAGGGGAACCAGGAAGACCCTATAAGACAAACGAGGATGCTTTTATATTGGCACTTTAACTCATGTACTCCAGGCTTAAATTAATTGAAATCTCACAAAAGCACTCCTTCCCTGACCTCACACTTTTTGTTTGCTGCCCAGGGCAAATCATTAGCAATATTAGCCACTAGCGAGGAAGTGTGAAAAGAGCTCTGAAATTTTTCTTCTTTCTATGTTTTGTGCCTTTCTTTTTATTGAATTTAAGTGCAAACGATCCATTTACAGACATCTCAAGAAATGGTTAAGCAGTATGGTATATGGGTAAAACGTACCACATTATTTACCTCATAATAGAAAAAAACTAATACTGTTAGTAAGCAATTTCCAAAGTGGATTTTTTTTATTGCTATATTTTGTGTCCCTATTTCTTGTTTATGGTACAATTACAGTTGATACTCACCCATCAGAGATAATGGAGGCAAAAAAAAAAATTACTCTATTGCTATGGATTACAGTGTCTACAGATCTAAAGGTTATTTCTCCATAGCTAGTGTGATGCTGAATACATTATAGCACTTTGTGATTGCTGGAAAGATGATTTCACTTATGAATCTAATAAACTAATAATGTATAGTCCTAATATATTTCATGAACACCTTATATAAAACTCACAAATTAAGATAAAAGATTCATGCTGATAAGAGAACCAACCTAATTTGGATATATTAAAACAGATCTATTCTTCCAAAGACCTCATAGCCATTGTGTCAAGTAACAAATAGGAAATTTATGAACTAATTAAATACACAAAAATATGTACTGAGCTTTGATAGTTAAATTACAAGGCAACTGTCAGCAAGTCTACTAACAAATTTATTTTTGATGTTTTTATTGTTATCTTCAATATTAACCAACCCTTTAAAGAAGGAGAGAGTGCCAGATGTGACTTGCTCAGAACCCATCTGAAACTTACTCGGGGTCCCATGAGACCAGGCTCTCCAGGACGACCAGAATCTCCACTGGGACCTCGGCCTCCTGCAGGACCACTAGCACCACGGTTACCAGGAGGGCCCTATTAAAAAAGAGGGGTTGAGGGAGAAGATTACTAAAGTTAATGACACGCCCACCACCAGAAGCCTTAAGTTCCCCCCCAGGAAGTGAGTGATGGACAACTTACCATGACTCCAGCTCTGCCATCAGCTCCAGGAAGACCTCGAGAACCAGGAGTACCCTGCAAGAAAGTACACGGAACAGAAGGGAATTAGAGAAAACTTCTGCATCTGATAAGGCCGGGTTTATTAAGACAAGGCCTGATCCCCCCGAGGGGGAGAACCAGACCCAAACGAAGCCAAAACATCACCCCAAACCCCAAAGGAATGCAAGGATGAGCATCGTGCAAAAGTAGGTCGACACTGTTTCTAGACCAGTTTTATAACATACCAAATTGAAAGTCACTGATTTAATAAAATAAAGCAGATGGAAAGCAGATGCTTTTTTCATCTAGAAAACACACTTAGTGATTTTGACCAATTCCCAGTCAAGGGGTGTCATCATCTGCCTCTGGTATGTCTCGGTGGCAGGAGCATTTGGAACGTACTCTCAGCCCAGGAGGTCCTGCGGGGCCAGCGGATCCAGGTTCACCGTTGGGGCCTCTCTTTCCTTCTTCACCACTGGGACCAGGAGGACCTTGGGGCCCAGCAGAGCCCTGTTCAATGAAAACAAAAAAAGAAGGGGGGTAGAAACATAATTTTTATATTATATCCAGCTAGAGAAACTGGATTGAAAAGATAATGAACTCCATAAAACTGTGATTTTAGGGCTACTTACGGGCTCACCCTTGTTGCCACCCTCTCCTTTGGAGCCAGCGGGACCGGGCTCACCCTAGGACACAAAACAAAACAGTGGTCAAATGACAAACATCTGCCAAAACTCTATCGCAGACAAATCTCTTGGAATATTTAGGGGTCAAGGTAAAAGGAAGCTCTTGTTCTCTAAGAATGTGCTCAGTTCATATTTAAATGGCCTACAGAGGAATGGTCATGGTTGCAAGGTACCAGTGACACTGTAGAACTTTGTCGCCTCATTTACCTTTAGGCAATGTTCTAAGAGAACAGGAGAGATGTGTCTGTGTGTGTGTGAGAAGGGAGTGTATGTGCAAATACATATACTTAAAGTAGAAAAACAAACTAAAAATGCTACGGAAGGAAAAAGTAGGAGTAATAAAACTACAAGAAGTCTAGCTAGAAATGATGACATGAAGTCTAGCTAGAGCTGATATTTCAGGATGATGAAGGCCACAGCTATGATCACTTACGACGAGTCCTCTGGCACCAGTAGCACCAGCAGCACCAGCAGGCCCAGGAATACCACGGGGTCCAGGGAGGCCAGGAGCCCCAGCAACACCGGGAAGGCCCTGGGAAGGAAAATGCAGTGTGATCCATTAGGAGGTAACGGGCTGCAGGGGCAGCACCCGTAAAATGCCTTTAAAACCACAGCAGCACGAAGTGCTAGCTGGATGTACTCACAGCAGCACCCTTTGCACCAGTAAGGCCATTTGCACCAGGGTTACCCTACGAGGAAAAGGAAAGGAGAAGGGTATTAATTAATGGGAATATTTCTGTTCTTCTCTGACCCCACCTTCATTTCTCTTCTTCTTTTTTTCTTTCTTCTGCTTCATAAAGGTTAATGACAATGGCTACTTACGGGAGGTCCAACGGGGCCAGAAAGGCCTGGAAGACCCACTTCACCACGGGGACCCGCAGGACCAGCAGGGCCAGGGTTACCAACAGGTCCAAGTTCACCCTAAAAGAAATGAAACTGAGAAATTAGCCAGCAAATAATGACACAACATATCTCTGAATTTAGGACAAGTTTTATGAAATGTCTTCAGAATTGCAATCATTTCCCTTATCTGGCTCATTAGGACAAGATTTGGATTTGATTTTCTATTTTCCTTGCAGGGTCTTGGCTGTTTTTGCTACCCTCACTCTTCCTCGCTGTCTGTGGTTGACTCTGGTTCTCAGCCAGTCCTGACTAGTTTGAGAACCTACCCCATAGTGGCCCCATGCAATCAGCTTCCATGTTGCCGTCTATTCTACGATCACAGTGCACTAGAGTGGAGAGATGATCTATTTCAAACACGGGAATGAGAAAACTGGTTATCCTATGTTCATTCGGAAGGGAGAGACGAATTAAGGTAATTGTTCTATAATTATCTACCTATCTGCAAACACAGTTTTGATCTTTCACATCACAGTAAAAAGTTTATCAAGGTAGTGACGATGGTCACCGGTGTTTTTACCTTGGGGCCAGGGGCGCCTGGGAAGCCTGGAGGGCCAGCAGACCCAATGGGACCCTGAAATCAAAGCAGAAGGCAGTAAGAAATTTCCTCCTAGTAAATTAAGAAAACAACAACAGACCATTGAGGTTGCTTAGACTGTCTTGATCTGAATTGGTACAGGCAAAGAAAAAACTGATAAATAGTGTGTTGTCATTGAGGTCTTAGCAAAGGCAAGACATTCACGGTGTCCAAGGTAGGGTAGGTTTTACTTTATAGATCAATCAAAAGCCCCGGGTACTTATAAATAGCCTGTACTACTTATAAATGGAGCCTGCAGAAGATCTCACAGGACATTTGGAGAAGTGTCTGAAATGGTACTATTTCATAAGAAATGAATGGGGAAGATCGCTCCCACTCCAAACTCTCCACCCCTTCCAAACTCCCCAGTGTCAAAACTTACAGCAGGACCCACAGGACCCACGCTTCCGTCACTGCCACGGGCACCCTATGAAGAAAGTAAAGATGGAGATCAAGTGGAAAGTTATATGGCAGTCACTACAAGTTCTCCAAAAGGGATAAAAAAGAGCAAACATAGAAGCACTTACAGCTGGGCCAGGGGCACCAACACGTCCTCTCTCACCAGGAAGCCCACGGGCTCCCTAGAAGCAGAAATATTTCAATGAAATCCAGAATGCTAATTTAAAAGAAGTCACAGGCATCATTTGCTTTGTCCAATTTTCCAACATGCACAAGAATCCACTAAAAATAAATAGGGTCTTGTTCTAATTCCAACTAAAAGGTAGTGGATTTCAATTAAGCATGCAGAAGGCTATTAGAAAAATATCAAAGAATACAATGCCCAGGGAAACGGTAATTAGCGAAAACATGAAGGAAGTTCCAGCTCACAAAGAGTGTACACATTTAGATTTACAATAGAGTAATCAATACTTACTGTTTGACCTGGAGTTCCATTTTCACCAGGGGAACCAGGTTCACCCTACATAGAGAAGAAGGATTGAATTTTTGTTCATTATATATCTCAATTATTTTTCCTGATTGTGCAATTTTTACCCTAGTATTTCAATTTGAATCATTCATATATTTTGCAACATTTCTTACACATATATTATTTCTCAATTATACCAGGTATACAAATTTAAAAATTTGCTAAAATATGAGTTTTTATTTAGATAATGCCAAATATCAAGGTACCAAGGAGATGTGGTTATTTGAGTGTACCCCTCCCCCAATTCCCCTTAGAGTCCGGATATCACCTAGACTAGCTTATTATATATTAAGAATGATGTTATAAAAAGAGATGGCAAAGGATAAATTTGTTTTTAATATAACTATATTTACCCTCTTTAAAGTTATTCTGAACACTCAATGTTATCACTTTCATAAAATATGCATGAAAAATTGAAGCTTCATAATATTTTTTAGAGCTGTCATATTTTTTACGGTCTATATTCTTATCCTGAGTAAAAAAAAAAAACAAAAAAAAAACCATGGTGATAGTGGTAGTAGGGGGAGGTGATTTAGTTCTATGGCACAAGAGAAATAACTTTCTTTCAAGATAATCTGATGTGGATATAGAAGAAACATAGTTTCAGAGACCTCAAAAGAAGCCTTCATTTCTAGGATTCTATGGGAAGTAGATTCTTCGGGAATAAGCACATCAGTGCACCTCAGTGAGGGGGATCAGAGTCTCTAACCTGTGTCCTTCTAACCATTAGATGTGTGACTCTGGGCAAGTCACTAGCTCTTGCTAAGCCTCAGTTTCCCACATCTGCAAAATGAGGGGGTCTCTAAATCTCCTTGCAGCACTAACATTTTATGATATTGTGATTAGTAGTCTGAGCTGTTATATTGAGCTCTTGGGAGAATGAGTTTGACCTTATCCATTTGTGTGGCAGCTGGAAAGTTAGAACAGATTCTCCATATTCATGTTCATTTCTGGTCCCGCTAGTATTCGTTACTCATTAATTTGTAATTACGTTGGTATTCACTTTAATATCACATTATCTCCTTAATAGGAAAGAGAACATTTTATAGTTGAAAATGCTGTCAGAGAAGAGCCAGCCAAGAGATAACACACTTCTGAGACTTTAATTACCTAATTAAAAATTTTTTGAGTGTGCATGGATAAATCACAGGAAAGGGGTTGAAAAGTGTATAGTGACATGAATGTACCTATCTAATTAGTGCATAGCAAAGAAGAATTTACAGTTTAAAATAATACACAGTGTCCTAATATCTGATTATGTTTACTTACTTTATTTTGGCTACAGAAATACAATGAAATTACAGAATGAAGAAAGGAAATGGAGGAAGGAATTATGAACATTATTTTTATCTCAATTATTTAACAGACATTGGGTTAAATAAATATTAATAATAGACCTTTTGTCACAGAATCTCACAGTCCCTACTACTAAGAAATTCAAAGTACAGAAGGGGAAATAAGATACTTTTTAGAATATGGGTAATAATACTTCAGTGAAAAATACAGATTTTGGCGGTCATGGACAATTTCAAATAAATTGTTTAAAGACAATGCTTCTGATTTAATATTTACCTTTACACCTGGAGCACCAGGCTGTCCCTTCAATCCATCTGGACCATTGTGTCCCTGAAAGGCAAATGCTTATTTTATTATTATTATTATTAAAATGCTGTTCCAGGTGGGAGGGGGGAGGGGGGCGGGTATATACATACATAGTGAGTGAGATGTGCACCATCTGGGGGATGGTCATGATGGAGACTCAGACTTTTGGGGGGAGGGGGGGAAATGGGCATTTATTGAAACCTTAAAATCTGTACCCCCATAATATACCAAAATAAAATAAAAAAAAATAAAATAAAAAAAAAATGCTGTTCCATTATAGTGCTTGGTCATATAAAACTTTTCTATGTAATTAACATCTTTTGGGTGAATCTGTGATGGCTTCAGGAGAATGGAGTCCAGTGTCCCAGCTCCTGGCAAACTCACTCTATTGCCTTGGGTAAGTCTCTTACCCTTCCTGCACTTGGGAGGGGAAGGATGCAGGACTAGGTGTTCTATGGCATTCTTTCCATTCTTAGTAATACTATCACTTTCAGATGGTTGTAAAGACTCATTAAGTAACACAGGTTCTAAACAATTTTCTCTGTAGTGATCCTGTTTCTTGGTAACTATCTATGAACAGACTGAAAAAACTATACCCTATTTTACTTTTAATCAATCTTAACCCTTTCACTTTCTCTCCCCGTTAGTAAATTTCTGCTAATTTAGAAGCAAATATGTGTTACCTAGGGGTTTAAATACATTTGAGTTTTTTCCAAAAAAATGTCAGCATTTTCTCTTATCTAAAAAATGTGCTCACCCTTAATCCCTTGAAGCCAGGAAGTCCAGGAGTTCCAGGGAAACCACGAGCACCCTGAGAAGGAAATAGAGAAGAAGGTGGAAAATGTTTTGTAATAAGTAAAAAGGCAATGATTGCTTCCCTCCAAAGTACTTCTCCTCAAAGTTCAAGCTTGGAATCAAAGACTAATATATTTCAAGCACAGAGCCACAAATTAACTTGCTCTAATGTGAGTAACTAAGACAACGGTATTTGTAGAAAACAGAATTTAGTTGCTTATAGTATGCTTGTCATCATTAATATTCCATTATTGGGATTAATAAAAAATATATGCACGGTTTAGTAGGCTCTTTTATTTGTCAGATGCTCTGATTTGAGTTATAAGTTTGAGTGTTGTCATTTAGACTGAAGCTAGTTTCAGCAGCTACCTGATATCTTAGCGGCCTCTGATGTTTGGACTATATACTGTTGTAAAAAGCCCCACCTGTGGTCCAACAACTCCTCTCTCACCAGATCGTCCAGGTTTGCCAGGGTGACCCTAAAACATGAAAGCATCATAGAGTTATCTTTTGGGTAACCATCAAATGGAAGTGGGGGCATCTTGGTTTTTACAATAGAGGAGAAAAGCATTACATAACAATTTTGGATCCAAGTACATATTTAATTAACAATCATATTTCCCTAAATGCAAGCAAGCTTATTAATATTTCATTAAAATAATATTTCCCATATGGGAAGAGTTATGTCAGGCATATTCAGAATACTTAATTCGGAGCTAGAAATGCTCATTGAGGCAGGAGTATTTAAAAGGTGTTTTGGAAGTACTTAGGGGTCAACACTTACATCCTCACCAGCCTTGCCAGGAGGGCCAGCTGGACCACGAGAACCTGCAGGACCCTAAGAAAGTGAAAGACACATGTTTCATTAAGGCTATATTAATAAACTTCCTGGAAAAAAAATTTATCACAAAGGGGGAAAAATGTACTCACAGTTTGTCCAGGTTCACCAGGCTCACCAGCAGGTCCTTGGAAACCTTGAGGGCCCTAAAAGAAAAAAAATATATCATAGTCCAAGCCTTTAGTTTTGAATTCTCTGTCTTTTTCCATAAGAAAGATTACAAGCTTTTGGTACTTACAGGGGCTCCAGCTGCACCAGGAGGGCCTCTAGGTCCCATTAATCCCTGTAAAGAGGACAGGTAGAGTTAGCACTGATAAGTTGTCATGGCCTTGGCTAAGGTTAGATAGGACTAGATACGAAATGCCATTGACACTTTTTGATAGACAGATGAACAAAGTTGTCCTGATTTTATTTCATAGTTGCTGTCCCTCCCAGGGAAGCACTTAAGGACATAAGTTTCCTCCACTATTTCGCTCTCTTTGCTTTTCCTTTTCTCTCAAGCCAGATCAACAGAACTCAATGAGAATTGGATGGAGCTGTCATAGGTTCCTTAAAGTTGTGAGAAATTGGTCATATTGAGACAGTTCTGGTGCAATAAAGTGCACTGGTCTTTGCACAAGTGCAGAATATACAATTGCCTTCTACGCAACTGACAAAGCATTTCCATTTGGATTCTCCTGATCATATGTCATCTTCCCATGTCATACTTAGCTAAGCAATTGATATTTTTATTGTCACAAAGGGTATAAATTGAAAAGAATCAAAAGTCCTTCTTAATGATTAGAGGTAGGTTTGTTATAACCTTATAGCTCCTCTAAGGGCTGTTGGTGACTGATGAAAATGTCAAACAAAAGTGGATGTAATGAGGGGTGAAGGAAAAATAAAATATTACTGCAATGGCCTACTGGAAGAGTCTATTATGTGATATTATTATTGAAACTATGGCTCAAATGACAGCAGACTGTTTTTCCCTTTGTTCTTTCCATAGCACTAAAGTACAGTAAAACAGACTATAACTGGTCTGCAAGCTAAATATACATTTTTGATTCCCTTTTGCAGTAATGAATAGTGTGTAAGCACATCTGTAGGGTCCATTCCTCATAATGCTTACATACAAGTCTTGAGTGATTTGTTCATGACACTTCGACCATGGGGACTCTGCAGTGAAGCCTACCCCACTGCAGTGATGCCTAGCGTGAAATAACATGGATTTTATTTAAAACGCACCTAATTTTAATTATAAGAATTATTCATTTAGTTTTCGAAACTGCTTCAACATTAAAAGAAACTGTCACTTTTCAATCAAAATAATTTTCTTAGGCATCATTAAAAATGATTTTCTTTGGCACCATGAATTTTTAATTATATTTATTTTTCCGTGTATTTGCAACAATTTCATTTACATAAAGTGCAGTTTATTTTGTGGCGGCTGTGAAACAGACTATGATTATTCATTCATTCAGAGAAGAACCCTGTGGGACTTTATAGTTATTGATTTTCCAAAATGGAAAATAATTTTAATATTTTATTGCTGTCTATCTTCCCTGTTTGTGAAACACACATTGCTGATTACGTATGTCTGTGCATGTGTGTAGAGGTGAAAGCTTAAATTCTATTTCACTGATATTTAAAAGTAAGATATTCTGCTTTATGTCCCCTAAAGAGATGTTCCAAAGACAAGGGAATCTGAAATCCATATTAGTTTTCCCAGCTTATGTGGGCTTTTTTTTTAAAAAAATGATATTTACTAGCACTTAACTTTCCCCCACTTTGCTGCTTCTTGAGATATAGGTACTGCTTTAAAACTGATTAATGTCCAGCATTAGCTAAAACGGCTAATTTCAAATATCCAATATAAACAAAGCCAAGAGAAACTCTTTACCTTTTCATTTCAGATATGAGCATTTTAAATTACCAGGAAAAATCAGGGAATCGGAAATCATCGATTAAAGGTATATGACTTCTCAAGTGAGAGTTTTAATTTACAGAAAATATTATCTTGCCCTTAGAGTGTATTAGCTTACTGTGCACCATTAGCTCCAACAGAACATCTTCTTTTGAAGATTGAGCACTGAATGCACTGCCCAGGTAAAATTTATATTTTAAAGACTATGGTAACTTTCTGTAGATAAATACCTTGGTCTGGAAACAATTAATTAGAATCATTAAGTTTTGTGTACATGTGTATTAAATTCTTTAGTGCTTAATAATGCTTTTACTTCTGGCAAATTTTCCTCTATTTCCTATATACTAGAATACATTTTGAATGCTCATATTGGTTTTTTTCCCCCTAAAATGTCTCACTAATGCTTGTTAGAAGCTTAATTTGTTAGATAGGTCATCATAATTATAACCATAGGAAACTTTTCTAAATGTTACTCAAATGACAGAATATGTTGCTGAATATTTGTACTGAGTGACGTAAATGCTAAATTTTACTCATCTTCTCTTCTATGTTGATTTATAATCAATAGACTAAAAAAAACAGATTTTTATCCAAATGGCAAAAAAGAAACATTTCCTGTATTTTTCACTCCCTGAGAAAGGGTCAGAATCTGTCAAATTCACTGTTGTCTCCCCAATGCATAATAGAGATTGGGGCCCATTGAAGGTTCCTGATTAATATTTGTTGACTAAATGAATGTTTTATTCAAGGACTAGATGCAATGAACCATGATATCCCTGACTATCAGACATCTTGCCTGGTGGTTAGTTACAGTCCTGTCATTAACCATCTGCATGATCTTGGGAAAAGGGTATAAACTCCCAGTTTTAAAATGATCATGCTGGACTAGAACTTGTTGACCCTTTCCAACAAGTTTGGGGAACTTAATAAATATTTCTATGTTTCTCAGTATTGCTTAAAATTCTAAGCAATGTTAAAAGAATGTAAAAAAAATTAATGAGGATGATTACTTTTTTGAAATAAATTGATTCACCTAGGATAGCTACTATGTCCAAAGATTATTTCTGGGAGATAAACATCTGGCCTATCCTAATGAGGAATATTTGAACCCTTAACTTAGGCTTAGGTTTTGATAAACTTGAATACAAAAAGAGTCACTGTTTTCATTTGATCCAAGTATTGAATGTTAACGTAGGTAGCTAAATAAGTGGCATTGTAAAACTTAACATAGAATAAATTCTCTCTTTAGTAAATTTTTGGCTAACATAAAGAGATAAACATACCATTGGTCCGGGGCCAAGTCCAACTCCTTTTGAATCATACTGAGCAGCAAAGTTCTGCAAGGGTAAAAAGAATATATACATATATATACAAATATATGTACATTATATATATATATATATATATATATATATATATATATAAATATAAATAATTACTAGCCAGGTAGTTCATTTTCTTATTCTATTTGTAAAAATTTTTCTGTTGTTATTTCAAAGAGAACAAGGTTTGTGATATAACTATTGGTTGAGAATTCTATATTGAGCTCAATTCCTAAAAAGTCAGAAGAAATATAAGTTTAAAATTTAGCCCACACCTCCTTTGAAGTGGAGAAGCTCCCTACCTTGCCTTTTAAGCCCTTCTTCTGCCCTGTAAACTCTGCACCTCCACTTGCACCCCCTACGTCTACCCTGAGGAAGGGAAGCTTTCTAAACTTTTAATGTCACTGAGAGCTCCTGATAAATTAAGTAGAGATCAAGAGGACAACTTTGCATTTCCACCTGTTGCCCTTTCGCACAAGACCTACACAAAATGACTGAGACCTTTTTCTTGCTGAAGTTTCAGAAAGGATATATAGAGTTTTCAAGTTTAGAGGAAAATTAAATTAAAATGCCCCTTGGAAGATTAAACTTTTAAAAAAATAGTTCACAGTAATAACTTTACTGTTAAAGATCTCTCTTATAGTGGTAGCTCTATTAAAAAAAGGTGCTTTTTAATGCACTCAGTAGATAAGCAATCATAATAAGATCTTTGGGGGAGAAAGGTCTTATTTCAACAGCATACAGTTGGGTATTAGAATCAGGCTTCTGATTCATAGTGCTAACCAATTAAGCAAATATGTTTTCCTTCCTGCAGTGAGGCCATTTGGCACTCATACCATTGTTAAAGACATAAAGCTAAAAGAAGATATTAATGAAAAAGGGAAATGTACTTTTCTCAAATTAGTTTCAAGCAAATTAAACCTAAGACTGCTTTGAATGTTGGTTCAGCAGACTTCAAGCCAAGGAGAATAAAAAGAGTAGAATGTTTGTGAAATTGCTTAAGATCAGGGATTTCACTTATGTAATTCAATCTAATCAAACTCTTTAATAATGCAACACCTCTTATTTGTGCCTTACTGATAAAAGATATTAAATCCCCAAATTAAATAATGGTAGTGATGGCCTCAGCTAACTTCGGCGCTCACAAAGACTAGTCCCATAATTGACAACGGCTCACAAAGACAACCAGCAAAACAGAAAGTTGAATGAAGAAACCAAAGAAATGAAATAAAATATACTAATTTCCAAACAGTAGACTTCTTTCTCCCTTAACTGCTAAAAATGAATTTCACCATGAGCCTTATTTCAACAGAAGTATAAGAAACTAAAGTTAGCTAAAAGTTAGCAATACTTAAAACCCTTACCCCACCAAGACCAGGGGGGCCAGGAGGACCAGGTGGACCCGGAGGGCCTGGGAGACCATCTTCACCATCTCTGCCTGGGGGGCCTGGTGGACCCTGTTTTGCGAAAAGCAAATGAGATCAGGCTTAGATAGGCCCTATAGAAACTCTTGTGTGAAAACCTCAGAATACATGTGGTAAGATCAGTTCTTCAGACCTCTTCAATGTGCAAGTAGGGTGGATATCTAATTTACCATATTTTTCATTGCTTGAAATTCACTTATGACATGAGTCTATTTTAGAAGGAGGTTTAGTAACTGACTTACCAAGACAACACAGGGTAGTTTTCCTAGAGGAATATCTCCACCATTGAATGAATAAACGAATAAATAATTTCTATGTCAGAGAGCTCCAGTATTCAAATAAATACAGAAATTACAGCTAACATTTATAATTCTGTGAATTTCATATATCTAACAGTGTCTAATGATGTACTATGCATTTCGATTGTTGATTTCTGACTGTGATAAACTTATTCAATAATTTTGGTATGTCATGTGTGAATAGATTAACTGATATGATATTTAATAAGATCATTTTATCACAGGATAGAAAATTCTGCAGATTTTCTACCACTAACACCATTTATGTTGTTAAAATAATTAACTGATATAATTCTCTCTCTAATGAATCATTTGAATGGAGTACATGTAAGTCTGTACTTTGTAACAGATATAAGATTTATATATTGGCAAAAGTGTTATATAATGCCAAACCATATAATTACAAATGTTAAATAAGCATAGTAGGGTGGTCTAAGGATGCTAAAATAAAATGTAAGTCTGACTTGTACATGAATGAATTTGGACAGAGAAACATGTTACTGACTACTGTTTCACTATTATTCCCAGGATATGTAAAGGATCTTACTTCAAAAGCAAACAAAATATGTTAAAAAGAGGACTATGGTGATAGGTAGATAGAGTTCTATTATGTATGTGTTAGACAGGTCAATTAAAAACAAAGAAAGGTATATCATGCAAAGAATATGGCTGTCTGTAATAGTTTTTTCTTTTTTAAAGGATAATCTTGATCTAAAAAGAATATTGATTATATATAATAATGCTCATTCTCCTATTCTGTGGGGCATTATCTCTCTAAAAGGTGGTACAATTATCTGAATAGATAATATTCTTATAAATTGTCAGTCTCCTGTAGTATCTAATACATAGTGATTCAAATATGGACCAAAGCCCTTTAATAGTTCAAAAATTACACACCCTTTCTCCACGTGGTCCTCTATCTCCGGTTGGGCCCTACAAGGAAGACACAAACAGCATAATAATAGATGTCTAAGTAATTTCCAATGATCATGCAAACCATTCTTCATGATAATTAGTTGGTAAGACTGATCTAATCACAATGTTATTAGATGGTAGCTAAAAAATTGACACAATCCAATAGACAAAAGTATATTGTTTTATTATAATTATATGTGATCTTTTTCAACTGGGGAACTGGAATCTGCTATAGTCTCCAGCCATTAGGCCAATATTATTCATAGTATTTTTAGTAAGATGATTACTGCAGATGAAATGACTACTTTGTTACATCTTTAACGGTACATTCATATAGTCAAAGCCCTTTAACTTTCATTTACTACCTATAATTAACATAAAATGAATTCCCTCTCCAGAATAAACATGTCTTTTTTCTTTAGCATGTAAATCACAAGTTTGTATAACATAAATATAATCAGAGATGATTCTGGAAGATAATAAAACTTTATTATCTTAAGCATCAAAACTACTTTATTTTATGCTTTAGCTAATGCATATTAATGTGTGCAAAATCTTGACAAAGTATTTTCCTACTATAGTCTACTATCAATTTTGTTAAATTATAAATTATCCCTGATAATTTCAGATACTTATGGAGAAGTATTGGACTCTTACCTTTCTTGCAGTTTCCTAGAAAAGAATAAGAAAAAGATTATTATTAGGAGAATTATACACATATTTTTAAAAACCACTCCCATTTTAGTATAGTATACAAATATACCTACAGAGTACATTATATTATGTATTTACTATTACCTTAATGTAATATTTCAAAACACAATTTTAAATTTTACCAAGAAGTTAAATAAAATATGTTAGGTACAGAACCAAAGATATATACTTATCTGTAATTATGCCTCAAATTCAATGGACAAACTATGAATTTGTTCATAATAAATATTTTTGAAGATGACTCCAAGAGAGTGAAAAGATTCTCTAGCTTAGTGAAGTCTTCTGCTTCATAGTAGCTGATGCTAAAACTCAAACTTCCACTCAATTATTTACACTGTATTCTTTATGGGTATTTTATAAAGCTAGTCTTATTCAGTAGCTCCACCCATTTTGGAAAATGGGGTGGGCACTTTCTAAGGCAGCCAGAAAGATTTTGACTACCATAACTTCATGATTTTCTTGGGAATCCAGGTTGGCCAATACCAGGGTAGCTTGTCTCCTTACCTACCCAGAGAAGACATTATTGTGATCAAGGAAATCAAAGCATTAAAAAAAAAATCTAAAAATAATTTTACTTACCGCTTGTAAAGCTGTAGAAGAAAAGGGAGAGTAGGAAATAATTATTAGTATCTTTTCATTGATCAATAGCAGTAATTAACAAATAGATACACAAGTTTTAAAATTGAGTTACCTAATTAAAGGGCCAATTATATTTTTTATTAAGAATATTCTAACAATACGAAATTATGCAGGTCAAAAGAATGGCAGGGATCAGCAGGGTGATTTGTTTGCAACATTAATATGTAAATATATTTTGAATTAAATTGTTAATTATTTACTATTTTATAAATGCTGTGAAATATTAATGTGTCTGAAGGATATTTCTAATGTTTAGCAATTAAGCTGGTGAATTGCACAAATGAATCACTGAATTTAAGACAAGACCAGTAGATTGATGAGGTAATAATTTATAGCTTGATTCATTTTTAATATTTAAATATCTAAAAAAGGGAAAATTTAGGAAAGTATGTTACCTAAAGCAGATTTTGTTTTTATAAAACATCGAAGTTACTTAGTACTTCACTAAATTTACACTATTCTTAATATCCTTTTTCAAAAGGTCTAATTTTTACATTACTAATTATGTAAATGGATTAATTCAGATATTTGAATTTTTGCTTTAAATTAGTTCACTTAAATTAGATAAGGTCACTTTACTAATATATATCATTTTTGTCCATGAGAAAGGATTGCTTTGTATAAATGGAAAAACTGTGGATTAAAGATCTTAAGAAATAATGCAAAAAATAAACTAATTTAATATCGCCCCCCCTTTGCTGTAATTGCTACAAATCCTTAAAAACTGAATTCCTCTCCTACAATATAAAAATTACAAGTTAATACAGGATACAAATGTGACCAAGCTTGCAATAGGATGAATCACTCCTAAAATTTGCTTTAATTAGGTGGCCAAGAAGTGTGTTATTTGGAGTGAGAACATCTGTTGCAAGAGTCACAATTCAGGAGGGTGGACCACATCCAGCACTGACATTTAAGGGCAATTACTGTTAAATTAGAAGAATGATATGTTTACTTCATTGTGTCCATCAGCAGGAAGAATAATTATGCCTGACTTGATTAACAGAAGTCCTTAAGATTTTGGAAATTTGCCTTTTAATTACTCAGAAGTGAGACATTTTGAAGAACGTGTGTTTCTAATGTTTGTTCCAGATCGTGGTTGGCTATTGAGCAGAAGGTGAGTTGCTTTTGTGCCTTCACACTTGCCTACGTCTGTTTTCATTTTTTCTCTAGCAGCCAACCTTTTCCTCCCACTGTCAGATCTCATAAAAAATGAACTTGGTAATGTGAATTTATTCAGTGCAATTACTCCATAGTCGGTAGTATTCACAGTGTATATACTAAAAGTGAAAGAAGGGAAAAACCACACACATAACACACATACACACATGTACAAATGCATCAGTAAGTATGCAATGGTAGGAAACATGGTGGTATGTGGGTGGAGCAACTTTTTGGGGTGTTGGGTGTGGCCAGACACCCTTCACCCCCCATCAAGTCAATTTCTTTGTCTAGCAGTTTGGCAGCCATTTCCAAGATGAAAATGGACTGGTTTTCTTCATTATATCTTCACATGAAACTGTTCAGGTAAAGCTGAAAAGTGGCCTTGGAGTATATCATTAGTCCATCCCATATTTTTTAAAAGGCCCAGTTTGAATTGCCCAAGGTCACATGGTAAAAAGGTGGCAAAGCCACAGGAAGAACCTGGGTCTCTTGAGCCTCAGGTCAATGTTGATATAGCCCAACTTTGTGTTCATAATGTCTGTTTGTCATAGGGGGCATGTCGAAGGGGTAATTCTAAGGCTGAACAAAAGGTAGAGCAGATTTTAGTTAAATGATGTTACCATTTTCATTACCAGATAGTGAATTGAGAAGCATATTTTACTTTTTAGAATGTGTCTATTCCAAGTAGCATCCATTTTCCTTCTGAGGATACACTGACTAGCTGGTAGGAATGGCTCCAACCAGAAATGTAGATAGATCACTACTCTATAAACCTGAGATCACTACTCTGTATAAACTTGACTCTACCTGAATGTAGAGTCTCTCTAATTGGGATTCCATTAGCTGAAGGTCTGGTCCCCTGTGCTTTCATTTTCCTACCTCCAGAGGGCGCCTTATCATCATCATCATCATCATCATCATCATCATCATCATCATCATCATCATCCAGACAAGCCTTACAACGCCCATAAGATAAAAGCTCTTAGGGGGTGAGTTTTACATTACTAAATTAAAGGGCTTTCTAAAACAGGCCTCAAGTTTTACAAGGTGGGTATTGGGGCAGTTATGGGGCCTGTTAGGCAGAGGCCCTTGACTTCCCTCAGGACATTAGCTGCTAATATCCCATCCTTTCCATTCCCTTTGAGCTTCACTAAGGACTTTCCACTCCCTTTGAGCTTCACTAAGCTGAGGACCCAGGTCCTCCGCTGTCTCACTCCGAAATAAGAGGAAAAAGTTTCCTAACTTTTGACGAGACTCGAACTTTTTTTGTTTTCATTTTTAAGGTAATTTCCGTGTTTCTTATCGATTCTGGCATTTCTCCACTTGCCAGAGAGCCTTCCCTCCAAGCTGTATACCTGGAATTCAGGCTTAGGTTTTCCTTTCTCAGACCAGGGCGCCCACCCCTCTCACCTCTCTCTTCCCGGTGTGCCCCAAACAAGCCGAAAACACTTACACTGGCATGTTGCTAGGCACGAAGTTACTGCAAGCAGCAACAAGGTCCGCGTATCCACAAAGCTGAGCATGTCTACCACTTAGACATGCAGACTCCTTGTGTCGCAGAGCCCCTGGGTCACCGGCGGAGGTATCACCTGGCGGGCGCAGGCATGCAGTCGTGGCCAGTACCTCCAACTTAGCCGAAACCTCCCGCTGCCGTGGTGCTAAAATAATAAAGCCCGGATCTGCCCTATTTATACGGCAAAAGTTTCCCTGGCCGGAGGGTGCCTCCAAAAGCGCCTCCACCAATGGGAGGGCTGGGGCTGGGGGCCCGGGCGGCCACCGCTGGGAGGAGACTGCGGGGGCGCAGAGGAGGGAGCGGACGGGGGAGGGACGTGGCCACGGGGCTGGCTTCTTAAATTGGTTCCATTCTTTTTGAGGACGTGGACACTTTTTGAGGCTTTCAAGGGGAAACTCTGACTCGCTGTCTGCATACCTCCGCCCTCCCCCGCCCTTTCCAAGTTTGGAAACACTTTTGGACACGTCGGAGCGCTCCGCAGACACCGACGTGGGCAAAGTTTGGCGGATCTCAGGGCAGCCTGGCAGCTGTAGAGGGACCGGGAGCCCGGTGATCAAAGCAGGAGCTGTCCAGTCCTGCCTCACCTGGTGTCCTGCAGGCCACCTGCAGGGTGGAGGGGCGGCGGTGGGCGCGCAGGGGGCAGGGGAGGAGGGAGGGAAGACGCGACAGCGTGGCGCAGCCGGGGCCGCCCTCCCCGCCCCTCCACCCCTCCCCCGTCCCCGTCCTGCTTTTCTCTAGCTTGGGGGCGTGTGCGCGCCTACTTTTTCAGCAGTGACTCTCTCTCAGGATTGCAGGAGAGGGTGTGGGGGGTCCCGTCTGTGGTTGGTTGGGTTGCAGTCCGTCCGAGGACGCCTACCGTTGGGGGATGGGGTAGGGAGCAGGCTAGCGCGCCCGGATAGGCTTTGCGCACTCCAGACCAAGTCACTTGGGAGTCCTTCGACCTCCTGACCTCCTGGCACGCCTCTACTGAGGCTAGATCTAATCCAGGTCTTTTGGGGAATTATCTGGAACTGTGAAGTGACTGCTACCGACCTGGAGACGGAGGACCTCTCCAGTCTCTTCTTCCTGAGGTTGTGGTGGAGATGCCATCCCATGCCCTTCATGGTTCAAGTCCCCCCTCCTCTTCTCCACAGACTCCTAGTCGGGATTCACCAGCTTTATCCTGAGCCTGGACCCACATCACCCTTCAGGGAGCCCCAGTCCCTCTTGACCTTGCTGCCCGCTCAGGGACCCCTTTCTTACAGCCCATGCCCAGGCCCCTCTCTGCCTTCATCCTAACTCCTCTCCCCACCCAGGAGAAAATGCCTAGCCCACGCTGAGGGCCTTCTGACTGGGTTATGTGCAGTCTTCTCTGGTAACACCCCAAGCAGTGCCCTGCCAACGTGGATGTTCACTCTCTCCTCAACATTCAACTTCCCTCTTCCTTTGCTGAGACATTGAAGGCGGGACGCGGGGGTCCCGTGCTTTGTGAAATACTGAGTGCCTTTTCCAAACAAACCTCTTGGGATGTCATTCCAGGCCCCGGGGCTCCATCTGAAAGGCCATAGGTCTCAGGCTTCTCTGCCGCTGGCCTCGCACGCTTGGTGAGGCAGTGGTGTGGACAAGTCCGAGTGCCATTCTGTCCCAGGACTCATGGCAAAGGGGGCATCTTTAGGTCAGCTCTGTCTCTGCGAAACAGAAACCAGAAACGAGTGGGCTGTAGTTCCTTGAGAATCATCTTTTCTCCTTCCTTTCTCCCACCCCCATCCCCCCTTTTCTGCTTTGAGTTAAGGAAGAATTTCTGCATAAATTCTTCTGCATTAACTCCTTCAGCAGCTGCTATAAACTTAAGACACTCAATATTCTTAAACTGGTTCCTCTTTCTAAACTTAAAAGAAAAAGAGTTAATGGAAGTAAAAGTGAATAACCAAAAACTATAATACACTCTTATGTTGTTGTGATTAAAGGCACTGACTTCGGAGGCAACTTTGGAAGATTTTTTGAAATAACTTGGAGTGAAAGAATTTGTAAGTGTGTCTGGTCAGTCCTAGGAGGTTGTTTACAAGGAGGAATCCACATTCACATTTGTTTCTAACTAGGCAATAATGTTTAAAGTTTTATATGTTCTAGGGACAACAACAAAAGACTTGAGGTTTAGTTGTATGTTCCAAGAACATTTCTACTCTTTTCCCAAAATATTGCTGTTATAGAACTAACCCAAAACTTTAAAGGTGGAAGTCACTTTTATCAGGAAAGAAAAACTTCAATACTATATATAGCCAAATGTTTTTTTCTGCATTAATCAGAGGACCAATAATTTTTTTTTTAATTACCACTCTGTTGAATTGCCTTCGCAGAACATTATTTGTGCACTTGTCCTATGTAGCTAAAAGGCAGAGATTAATTCTGAACAAAATCACTCAGGTATGTAAGGCAACAGATTTATGAAAGAAACCCTTCAAATGCTTTTCAGTGAGGTCGCTTTTATTTCTGATAGCTCTTCTGGGATCAAATTAGCCAAATCATTGGATTTGCAATAGCTACTCGAGATTTTAAACATTTCATTGAGGGTTTTGTTGTTGTCAAAAATAATTTAAAATGTAGGACATTTTTTAGAAGTGATTATAATTTCCCTTTTAGCAAAAAAAAAAAAAAAAGAAAAATACTCTGCTCGTTTTTGAAATTTAGAGAAATGTAAGTTCAGCACACATCTATAAACTTAGAGGAAAAACATCTCTGCTAAAGAGGGCAGAGTGAACTGATAACTTGAAAAGCATTCCTGGAAACTGATGCAAATACCAAATGCTGCCGGGCGCCCTCCCTGCTGATGTGGCAGGGTTTGGAGCAGGCATTCGTCAGCGTTTGGTGGGAGGCCCTGGATCTAGAAAGAAACAATGAAAATGGAGAAAACGGAACAGAAACTTTTCTTTCTTAAAGTGAGAAACAGATTCCACTTCCAGCCATTTGCACATACAATTTTGACACTCTCTCACTTACTGATCACTTACTAGGGGAAAATAGTTGATTAGTGTTTGTTTTAAATGTTTCAATGCTTACATTTAGATCTCTGTTAAATGTTTTCGTGACTCCAAATAAGGAGCAGTTTTTTGTGTGGATGGGGGCGGGACTGGGAGAGCTGACCTGAGCTTTAAAGAGTGCTTTGGTAATGGCCTTGATGGTGTAAGGGGCGTGGGCAGGGAGGGAGCAAGACACAGAGGAGAAGGAAAAAAGAGGAAGGGAGTGGGGTGAGGTCAGGGCTGAGAGTGGAGGGCTGGGAGAAGGGAGGCAGAGGAGATCAAAAACTTCTGCAACTTTGCTGCTAGACAGTGAACACCTGGATTCCTATTCCCAAATTATTTTCTGATGCAAGAAAAGATGATCTCCTCAGCTTCTTACAACCCCACAGACTACAAACTTGGCCACGCCTTTACGTATGACAAACGAATGGTTGTGAATCTGGCTGATAAAGGAATGCAGAACCCTGATAAGGCCATGTGGTCTTAAACTTATGCTTCTTTCTTTTATCAAAGTTTAATGTCTGACTGACATCTCCTTTCAAACATTTATTGAGGTTCCACTCTGTGAAAAGTGCCAGCACTACACTACTAGATTGTAGTTCCAGTTCTAGTTGAGTTGATTGTCAAACAGTTGCTAAAAAGGAAGGTCTTTGCTGATAATTAAGGTGGCAGCTGAAAAGACTTAAGGGCTGAGTTCTTTCTGTGATATTTGTTTGGAAGGTGTGGAGTTCGTGCTCTAGGTCATATCAATTAGGATATTCAGCCCCTGTTAGTTATTTACATGAGACAAGATGTATATTCCCTCAAGTAATGTTTAATGTTATGCCAGGCACTGTACTAGTTGGTGGGTGTATAATTGTGAAACAGAGTGACATCCTCGTTGCTCTCAGTGAGCTTATCATCTGTTAGAGGACAGAGAAGAATGTGATGAGAATGATGATGGAGTAGTAGGGTGCCTATGTGTTTAAGGAGGGCTTTAAGATGGACATCTAATCTAGATTTAGTTGGGGGCAGTTAAGGAGGGCTTCTTAGAGGATGCAGCATTCTTGTGTATGCCCTAAATGGGAACAGAATTTCAAAAAGAGGTAGGAGAGTGGTCTAGGCACAGAGACATTAGAAAATCTGGCAATCTGAGGAATGGAAAGCATTTCAGCATGATGCGATTGTGGGGAAAAAGAGGGAGAACAGAGGAAGGAGCTAGAGATGAGATTGGTGGGTCTTGCCAGGACCAGATCTAAAAGGACCTTTTAAGCTGTATTCTGGTGTTCGTGTTTTCTCAACTGTGCCACAGGGGTGTTTACGCTGTTTTAAACAGAGAAAGTATATAACCAGGGAGTGCTTTTATAGACCACTTTGGCTGCCATGTGGATAAATGATTGGAAGGGGAACGTGGTGGAGAAAGGGAAATCTGAAGGCTGCAGGGAAAACAACGGTGGCTTGAACTAGGATAATAGTGATGGAGTTCAAGAAAAGTTGGTGAGATTTAGAAATAGAAGGAAAACAGTGACTTTGGGTTGTGAGGAATGAGGAAGAGGGAAGACTCAAGGATTATCACCAGTTTCTGGCTTTGGCAACTGACTGGCTGGAGGTACCGTGCATTGAGTTAGGGAACATTTGAGGAAGAGATAGCTTGAGGTGAGGGTGGGGAGGATAAAGAGGCCAGTCATGTTCAGTTTGGGTGATTATGGACCATCCAAGTAGATAGGTCTTCTAGATAATTAGATATTTAGACCTGAAGTCCACAATTTATATTTGCCCTTGATTTATAGATAAGGGAGTCATCAGATGACTGATGTCATGGGAGTGGATGCCATCCCCCAGGTTGCACGTGTGTATGAAAATAAAAAATAAAATAAAACCTCAGACAAAACCCTGAAGAACTCCAGCATGTAAAGAATGGACAGAAGGGGAAACACCATCAAGGCAACTGAGAAGGGCAGCCACATTGGATAGAGGAAAAACCCATGATGTCTGTGTCACAGAAGGAAAGGAAACAGGTTGTTCGGGGGTAAGAGAGCATAGTTTTTTGGAGTACTGAAAAGTTTCACATTTTTCTGAGGGGTCAAGTAAGGCTAAAAAGATTAGACATATTAGTACCTTGGAGGTCACTGGTTAACTTGGTGAGGGTGGTTTCAGAGGAACAGAATTCAAGTGAGAGAAAGTGGAAGAGAGAGAGTTGAGGTAATAAACACATCTAGGGCCAAATTTTAGTTATACTAGGAGTCGGGAGAGAACTGGGTGTGGTTTAAGGATGATAGTAGGATTAACATGTAAGAGGATTATGCGTGTTCAGAATGAAACCATCTGAATCAGCTATTTAATTTTAACCTTAACTCCCATTCTAAAGCCCTCGATGAAAATGTTTTTCATTAGGTTTCTTCTGTTATGCTCCTCCTCATTTGTTTTTTAGTATTGAAGCAAGAACATTTAAGTGCATATAGATTTTTTTTTTCATCTTGGTAGTGATCAATTTTTTTTATGAAGTCCCTTTAAATGTATAGACAGAGTCTATTTATTTCATATTTTATGAATCCCAGTTTAATCTTCAGTGCCCCATTTTTCAAGTTTAGAAACATGAAATAGACAACCACTTTACTTATACATGATTCTGAGTATTCTTGTGTACAGATTGTGTGGAAATAGTTGTTTTGTGGTATCTTGTTATTGACTATTCTAAGCTTCATAATTCAGAAAGATGTATTAGGGCACACAAATTCCAGCTTTCAATTAAATCCACTTTTTTCTTTGAGAAGATGCTGATTACATTTTTTTCAGCCAGTTCCAAATTCATCCTTAAATCGAAGAGCGCCAGAATGCTGATGCATTCCAAAAGTCTACTCTGGTTTATTAGAACTTTGGTTGGCTTAGTTTCCAGAATCATAATTTTTAACTCTTCTCAAGTAGCTGGAAGAAATAAGGAGACTTTCACTTCAGTTGCAAGAAAAGGTCTGGGTGTTGGTAGTCAATTGATTCACCCACTAAGTTGAGTCAAGATACATGCTCTAGTTCATATATTATGTGTAGAAAAAGAATTATAAAGATTGAATTCTATGTGATACCATATGCGGAATTAATATAGTTTATATTTCAATTTTAAAATAACTACCAAATTAAGTTAATGGTATTACTGATGAACTCTTTAAAATTTGAAATTTGATTTTGATCTTTGGAATATGCTATTTGTGTGATAATCTTCCAGTTATTTAATGCGGCATCATAACTACCTATTATATAGTGCAAGTACTATTGGTAAGAATTTTACATAAGTTGTCTCAAAGTGTCAACAATCATTATCTAATTGTTGGTGGGGTATATTTTATTATTTCCAATTTTATAAGTAAGAAAACTGAGGCTCAGAGAGCTGAAGTGCCTTGTCTAAGACTTTCTAGATATCCTAGAATGGATCAAGTCTTTCTGGTGCACATTTTCAAAATGGCTTGCACTTTTTAATCTAATCTTATATCTAATATCAACCAGACTAGTTGACTAATTAATTAAAAGAGGTAATTGTTCATTAACTGGCTTCACTTAAATGTGTGATCTTTTATAGCAGAGATAATGCTTCGTTTATTTACCCTTTTACGGTATAGTGTTGAATTAGAGATGCTCAACAAATATTTACTCAATAAACAAATATTGATTTGGTATGACATAACTGGAAAATAAGGAACTTAAATAGAAATACTGGTCATTTTCTTCACTGATGGTTAGCTATTTAATCTATACATTTTAAAATTTCCTTTTATTGATAGTGTGGCAATCAACACATGAAATTTGCTTAAATAATACTGCATGCATTTTTGCCAGTTCACCCAATAGTAACACCTAATTATTCCCTGGTAGCTCATAAATATTTTATTTTATTAAGTCAAATTTATGAAGAAGAGAGTGCTTTAAGAATAGGGAAGAGCTAATTTTATTAATTACAAGTCATAAAATTTTAGAGTTGGAAGATAATTTAAATATCATCCAAATCGTAATTGTAAATGTGTGGAATTAAGATTTGTTTTTTACCACATTTCTAATGTCTGATAAGTGTCTGGTATACAACAGGTATTCAGTAAGTGCTAGTTGCATGAATTAATCAATTCTGTAAATGAGAAAACATGCCTAGAGAGGGTATGTGACTAGCCAGCTTATGGTAGACCTATAACTAGGGAACTGGTCTCTTAATTGCAAGTTTCTTTCTGTTTATAACATCTGGCATTTGTCTAGAATATTTTGCAACATTTAATCCTTACAGCAATCTGAAGAGCAGCTCTGGCTTGTTGTCTCTGTGCTTTCTCTGCTTCTGACTTCCACCCATTGCCTGCAGCAGGCATTTCTGCCATGCCTGCTCCCAGTCTCGACTTTGCTCTCAGAATCTCCATCTGAGAGAATAGCATGGGTTTTACCAGTTCCTCTTGCTACATCTTGTTTCGAATCTTGTATTCAACAAGCAATGGTGGAGTTCTTATTATGTGTTGGGGGTGGGTAGAGGGATAAGATAGAGATACCATCTTAATCTCAGGTGACTGTTAACGAATACAGCAGGTTCTTCCCAATTGTGAGGGAAGGGAGATTTTGCAGTCTGAAGTACATTAGATTTTAGGGGGACAATAAAATTATAGAGGGATTAAATTCAAGCCCTTACAAATCTTCTTTGTATCATCTTTAAAGTAGAACCATCATGACAGCATGCTAAATAAAGAAGGATCAGTGACATTTTTCACATCTTAAATGACTGCTTTCCATTTACCATCTCTTATTCAAGTGAAATTTCTCAGGGTCTCTCTCCCCTGCTATTTCAATGAAATGCCCATAAATTTGCTTTGCTTTGTTAAAGATAATATAAATATGAAAAGATCCTTCACCCTGTATCTGATCCTCCATCCAAATGTACAGTGCCTTTTTGATTTCATGATTTGGAATTGTTGACTCCTGCATCCTCAGTCCCAGAGATAACTCCCCAAAGTGCATGCCATCAGGCCCCTTTTACACAAATATCACTTCTCTCCTTCCTTGCAGCTGCGGGAGTGCCATTTTAAGGTCCTGGTTTACATCTCCTCATATTCCCTTATTTCCTAAAGCCTCAAGGCAAAAACCTCTGTTACTGCCATGCCATCTGCTTTCCTTTACTTTTTAATTCTCATCACCCAATTTCCTCTTTTTCTAATTATCCCCAACAAGAATGATTCATAATTCTTATATACTGTAACTAAAATTCTTGTGGTTGGGGAAAAGTATACAAAATGAAATCTGCCTATGCTGGAATCCTTTGTTTACTGAAATTTGAAGGAGGGACAGTTTACTAATGGGGGTGGGGATTACTTTGCCTAACCTGAGAAAATAATGCATTAACTCTCTAAAACAAAGATATTTTGCATTTATGCAGTGAACGATGTATCCATAAGGTGTAAGGGAATTCAGAAAGAGGATCAAAGAATGAGAAGTAACTAGTTCTACCTGGGTAAGTTGAGGAGGCTTCCAGGAGAAGGGAATGATGAAAGGAGAGGAAAAATCTTTTTAGAAAGATGGTATAACATGTGTAGTGGGAGGTGACATTTATCATAATTTGTACTTAAATAATTAACGTTATAATGATCTCCCTCTAGAACAGTAGTTCCCAAAAGGCAACTTTGTCCACCAGGGGATATTTGATAGTATCTGGGGACATTTTTGACTGTCATGCTACTGGCATTTAGTGAACAGAAGCCAAAGATGCTGCTGAACATCCATCCTACAATGCACAGGATCGGCCCCACGACAGACTTATCCACTTCAAATGTTAATATCACCACTGCTCTATAACGTAAGTCCTGTGAGGGTTGGAACCTTGCCTGTTTTATTCAACACAGTGTCTATAAAATTTATCATGGTTGGAGTCAGGTTTGGTACTCATTTGAAATTCGTTAAGTGAAGGGAGACCTGAAAGAGAAGGCACATTTGGGGAAGATCGATACATATTCAAAGTTAGTAGTTGGGGGTATAATTAAAGAGCAGTAGGAAAATAGGCTGTTGGTGTGAAGGAGAGAAATTATGGAGGGCATCTTGTGCCATATTAAGGAGTCTTCCTTTAATGTATAATTCATGGACAACCGCTAGAGAGTTTTAGGCAGGAGAATGAAACCATCTGGTCTATGCTTTAGGAAGATAACCAAGCAGCACTAGAAAGAGCCCAGAGACTGTGAAGTCGCTTAGAAAGGTATTGTGATAGTGTAGGCCAGGGAGGATGAGGCCCTAGCATAAGGCTGAAGCAGTCAAGACAGAGAGAAAGTGGCAGACTTGAAAGACACTTAGGAGTTAGCATTGATAGGACATGTTAGTCAATTAAATACAAGAAATGGAGGTGAGTTTTCTGGCTTGGGCTACTCTAAATGGGTGTTGGTATCATTACTTGGGATGAGTAAGACAGGAAGAGATGCAAGATTTGTGCGTGTATATGTATATGAGCTTATCTTTGGATATTCATTAAAATCATGATTTATATTGTTATCAACAAGACTTTTGGTTAATCAACTACTCAGGCACAGAGAATATTGAGATAAATAATTCTAGTCTTGGGCCAGGTGCAGAGGCTCATGCCAGTAATCCTAGCACTTGGGAGGCCAACAGGATTGCTTGAGTCAGGAGTTTGAGACCAGTCTGGACAAGAATAAGACCCTGTCTCTACAAAAAATAGAAAACTTATCTGTGGCATGCACCTGTAGTCCCAACTACTTGGGAGGCTGAGGTAGGAAGATTGCTTGAGCCCGGAAGTCTGAGGTTGCAGTGAGCTATGATGATGCCACTGCACTCCAGCCTGGGCAACAGAGCAAGAGCTTGTCTCAAAATAATAAAAAAATTTAAAAAATTAAAAATAAAATAATTCCAGTCTTTAAGAAGTTAACATGTTCATAGCGGCACTACTTATGGCAGCCAAAAGGTGGAAACAGCCCAAATGTCCATCAACAGGTAAATAGATAAACAAAATATGGCATATCCATACAATGGAATTGTATTTAGCCATAAAAAGAAATGAAATAGATACATGTTACAACATGGATGAACCTTGAAAATATTGTACTAAATGAGGGAAGCCAGACACAAAAGGTATTGTATTAATATAATTCCACTTACATAAAATATCCAGAATAGGTAAATCCACAGATACAGAAAATATTAGCAGTGGCCAGGAGCTGGGGGAAAGGAGCAATGAATAATGACTGCTTAGTGGTTGTAAGATCTCCTTTGAGGATGATGAAAATGTTCTGGAACTAGATAGTTGTTATGATTGCACAGCTCTGTGGATGTACTAAATGCTTCTGAATTTCACACATTAAGATGGTTAATTACACTTTAAGATGATTAGTTCATGTAACATAAGATGGTTTATGCTATATTAATTTCACCTGAAAAAACATTTTTTTAAAAGAGAAAACACACAGTCTCAAAGAAAAACTGGTAAAAATATGATAAATCAATGTAAGCTAACTATAATGGTCTCAAATAATACAAAATGTTCTTCAAGCTGGAGAAACTGCCTGGATAAAGCCTCAACAGCAATGAAAGCCCGTGGCAGTAGCAGGGAGTGAAAAGGGATTTAAGAGGGCATTTGCTGTATTTTTACAGTCAAGATTGCCACAATTCATGTGAGGCATAATGGAGTTATTCCAGAAACATAAAGTGGTTCCATCAATGTCTTGTGACCAGTCAATGGCAGAGGTCTGAAATAGAACAGTTCACCAATTCCTAGAATTTAAATCTTTTCCTTCTATAGATTTTTATCTCCATAATATTTACAGAAAGTAAAGCCAGAAAATAAGAGTGATAAATAAAGGAATTACAAATAGAAAAATAATTGTTAAAGAAAAAATAGTGGAATACACTCTTATTTTTGACATCTCTTTTTAAAAATAAAATATTGTTTCTTGTATGTTTATAATTCCTCTCAGATAGGGTAATGAAGAGCTGGAGTCACTGACTAGTTAGGATAACCCATCCCTCGGTATTAAACTTCTTCCTTCTCAAGTGAATCATTTATCATTCATTCAAGCAAACATGGACTGAATCATAGGCAGTGAAGACAGAAAGATGCTTAAAATGATAATTGCCTTCAAGTTGCTCATAATTTAATGGGCATGTGTGAGAGGTAAACAATGGGAAAAAAATAGTGATAGGGGTCTTTCTGTGAGAAAATGGAAATGAGGTGTCTAGCTTTACGTGGGAATATGAAGGTGGTTCCCCAAGAAGAGATGATAAGTCTTGATGGGTGAGGATTTGTTGGCTTGGCACTCCAGGAAATAGATAGGAAATATGCAATATGATGGCAGCATGGTACAATCAAGTTATTCACTCATCATTTATTAAATATGCATTTTATGCCTACTGTGTCTCAGGTACTGTGATGAGCTTTGGGAGTCTAATGTAAGTGGGTTCCTGCGCTTATGGTCTTAGAGTCTAACAGAAAAGATAGACATCTAAACAAGTCTACATAATAAACTGTTACAAACCATCTCAGAGAAAATATGTAGGATGCTGTGGGAGTACTTGTTAGAGTCCTTGACCTAAGCCATGGGACACAAGGAAAGATTCTAAGGAAATGACAAACTCAGAATTACAATGGTATCTTAGCTCAGGCCACTATAACAAAATACCACAGACTGGGGGACTTAAGCAACAGACATATTTTCTTACAGTTTTGGGGACTGGGAAGTCCAAAATCAAGGTGCCAGCAGGTATGGTTACCAGTGAGGGCCCTTTTCCTGCTTTGCAGACTGCAACCTTCTCACTGTGTCCTCACATAGCAGAGAGAGAGAGAGAGAGAGAGAGAGAGAGAGAGAGAGCGAGCTCGAGCACGAAGGAGCACAGTCAGTGAGCTCTGGTGTCTCTTCCTCTTCTTATAAGGACACTAATCCATCATGGGGGCCCTATCCTTATGACCTCATCAAACCTAAGTACCTTTGAAAGGCCCCACTTCCAAATACTATCATTGGGGCTTAGGATTTCAACAAATGAATTTGGGGAGGGGACACAAACATTCAGTCCATGATAAATGGATACAGGTTAGTGAAGGGAAGGGAGATAGGTGAGGTAGGGGTTGAGTCTGCAGAGGTATTTTCCAAGTTAGCCAGAGAATAATCAGGGAGAGTCTTGAAAGTCCTGTGAAGGAATCGATCCTAATTGCAGTAAGAATCCACTGAGGAATGTTAAATCCTAACATTAAGGATTAACATTAGGTGTTAAATCCTAACTCAAACATTAAGCCAAACCCTCATTCTTAACTTTAACCTTGATTGGATGTGTGTTTAGAAAAATAACTCTGTCTGTGGCCTACAGAATAGATTGGAGAGGGGCAATAAGAGACTCTTCCAGATGAGTGATAAATTGTGATAGGGCCTGGGGTGAGAACATTTGGAATGAAGAGAATTAGGTGGATTCGGGTTTTAAGAACCAGGAAAAGGAAAGAATCAAATATGACCATCGGGTTTCTGCCTTGTTAGTTGGTAACATTGCTAAGATAGAGAATCCTGGCAGAAGAGAAGACTTGAAAAAGCGATGCATTCCCTTTTAAGCATGCTGTGTTTGAAACACCTGCACATAATTTCCTGTGGATAGAATGTGACTGCTTATGGTAAAGAATCAGAAAAGAAGTGAAGAAGTGGGCAGCATCCATATCATGGAGGACAGAGGTGCGTGTTGTAAGGAATGGGGAATGATTGAGGGATTTTCTGTGGGGCTCTTGTGAGGTTGGTTTGTGTTGTAGAACATAAACCGTTGTTTAACGGCAGTAGGAAGGAAGGAAGGGCATGGGGAGCTGATATCGGAGGGCAGTCAGTTAAAAAGCAACTGCATCATGAAACATGGTGGTAGTGGGTTGGACAAAAGAAGGAGGATGGGAATTACATTTCAGGGATAGCTTCATAGAACTTCTTGAGAGCATATCAGGATTAAGGGAAGAACTAAGAATGATTTCTAAATTTGGAGCACTGAGTGGATGATGATGTCATTAACAGAGATGGGGAAAGAAGGGGGAAAGGCAAGCTTCTGGATCTGAAGTTGGTATGTTTTGCAGGACATCTGGCTGACTGGTAGGCAATTGCTGCTGGCTGCTGTGATATCACCATTGGTGGTTTTATTAATGCTGGCAGATTTCAATCTCTTTGTAACTATTTTCTTTCTCTTGATCCCTAAAGATGGGCCTCTTCTTCTCTCTATATATTATACCTTGGAAAAGACTTTTTATTTTTTTATTGAGGAGATACTGAATATCATCACTCTGATATAAGCACTATAACTTAAGGTTGACTCTTGTCCTATGAATTCAGTGTTAACCTTACATTCACAACTACCCCTGATATTTCTATTCAGATGCTTTGCCCTTTTCTCAGTTCAACATATTCACATCTCAGCTTTCCAAAATTCTTCCATTCTGTCCAGAATCCTTGTCATTTTTCCTGAGTCTTATAGTACATTCATGTTCTTACAGCTGCACAGATCTGAAACCTCAGGCTTCTTTCTGATTCTTTCATAGTCTTTGTTCCTCAAATTCAATGGACCATAAAGTCCTATTTGTTTTCCTTTAAGATGCTTCTTGTTTCAATCCTTCTTATGTTGCTATCCCTAATGTTCCAGCTAATAGACAAAAAAAAATGAACATTTATTAAAACCCCACCATGTGCCAGGTAATAAAATTGAGTGTATTGAGTATAGTACTTGTGAAGGGACAGATATGTAAACCAACAAGTGCTATTTAATATGATATGGAATCATTGCAGAGAACAATGTACAGTGGAGGCACCAATGAGAGAGCAATTAATTCAAACTATGAAAATCAGGAAAGTTTACAAGATATGGCATACTGAAGCCACTGTCCAGAACTAGCATGGCTAGAGTACAAATTGTGAATCAGAAAGTTGTAGGAACTAAGGCTAGAGAGGGACCAAATCAATCATCCTAATCAAGGAATGTATCACATTACACCCTGGATTTGTTGACCCAACTTTCTCTAGATTGTCTTTCATCTGTTTAACAATAATTTATTTTACATAGCATTTAGAATGAGTTTTCAAAGCACTGTCATGTAAATTACCCATTTAACCATCACAACACCTGTTTGAGGTAGCATACTCAAGTTAGTGACTTTCTCAATATCACACAGCCAAGTTTGGACCCTTGGTCTTCTGAATCAAATTGCCAAATGCTAACCATTTATCTATGCCTTTTGTGTATTTCTGCCAAACTAACAATTCTATTGTTATCATTCTATTGCTCAAAAACTTTCATTGGCTATTATCCTATATCAGTAAGAAGAGTCTCTTTGCTTACTGTTTTTAGGACTATACATAATGTGGAACCACTGCACATACTTAATCCTATTTTCTACTGCTCAAAATAACGTGCCTTTGTATTTTGGTTATCTATTGGTGCCTCACAAATTACACTAAGTACCCTAAAACAACAATTTTATTATATCTCTTGATTTATGGATCAGGACTTCATGTAAGGATTATTCTGTTCTACCTTGTATTGACTGAGGTCTCTTAGGATTCAGATGGCAGTTGGTATGATCCAACGCGTCCGAGAGGGCTTTGTTCACATATCTATTGCCTTAATAGTGATGACTGGAAGGCTGGACTCAGGTGAAACTGTGGACTGAAATGTCTACATCTGGCATCTCTATCATAGCTAAAGGATTTCTTATTAGACTCCCAGAGAGTGTTCTAAGAGAGCAAAGAGGAGGTTACAAAGCTTCTTCCGTCTCAGCCTTGGAAGTTACACAGTGTCACTTCCATTACATTCTATAATAAAAAAGAGAGCCACAGTGCCAACTGAGATTTAAGAGGATGGGATTGCGCAAGGGTGTGATTACTGGAAGCATGGTTCATTAGAGAGTAACTTTTGGAAATTAAATATAATAACACACTTGGCTTTAGTCAAACAACTCATTGTACTTGCACATGCCATGCTTATTCCTCTATCTGGACCTTTAGCCATGTTGATCTTCCTAGCAGATTCCATCCTATCCCTCCTTTGACTAGCCCAAACCCTACCTGTCTTTCAAGGACTGGTCAGCTTTAATCTTGAGTATTTAAAATCTTCTTTGATTACCCTGGTTTTAAAAAAATCTTCCCAATTTTTGAAATACAATAACATTCATAGTCTGGCAGGAGGAATAGAAAGGAGGAAACTGGGTTGTAGATATTTGGGTGTAAGAATTAACAGGGCTAGATAGCTGTTTGGATGTTTTTGTCTAGAAATATTCTAGAATATTCTAAATATTCTCTAAACCAGTGAGAGACAAAATTGTAACTTCAACCTCCAATAGCTGACAGGTTCAGGTATCATTTACGGAGTCATGAAACACCTGATGGGCAGTGGGCTTTGGAGAGGATATTAATTCCCTTTTGAACATGTTACTTTGAAGGTATCGTGGAAGAACCAGGTAAAGGAGTCTTGCAAGCAATAAGGGAAGAAGAATGGAGTTTGGGAGAGAGGTGAGGATTACGCAGGTAGACCTGGGAGCTTCCTGATGAGGAGATGCTAATTGAAGTTGTGGGTTAGATAAGCTTGCCAGAGGAGAATTTGTGGAGATGGAATACAAAATAGCCGAGGATAGATATGGAGGTTGGGGGGAGGGTAGTGGCTGGGAGTTGTAGTAGAAAGAATATGAGGGTCCAGGGAAAGAGTAAGGAAAGACCTAGGAAGAGACCTGGGGGAGTGCAGATCTCCATGATGCAGAGGAGGAGGTGGCCTCAGGAAGGTGAAGATGGTCAAGCCTTAAATGCTGAAAATATGTTTGGAAAGCAGAGGACTAAAGAAGAACATTCAACTTTATGATTAAGAAGTCATTGACTACTGATTTTAAAGGAACCATATGCTAGATTGTACCTAGAGCAAGTGGCCCGAGGGGTTAGGAAGTAGGAATAGTGGGGCCCCCACTGGCCACTTTTTCAATAAGTTTAGCAATAAAGGACAAATAGGATTTGTCTTCCTCTAAAATAGAATTACACACAGAACACTTAATGGTCACTGTTCTTTTTCAGATAGCAGTCACTAAGGGGGACAATGTGTGTATGTGTGCACGTGTGTGTGTGTGTGTGTGTGTGTGTGTGTGTGTACTATGCAGCAGTGTTTTCTAAGCTCAGCTCTGCATTAAAATTACTGGAGGAGCCAATTACACTTTCTAAGGCCCCAAACCAGATTTTCTGAATGAGAATTTTTAAGGGTGGGCCCCAAGCATCTAAAGGTTAAAACATGCTCACAGACAGACTTAAGGGTTTTGGGATATCCAGGGACCCTCAGAAAATAGTTGATATCTTCATGGGTGTAGGACTAAAATGGAATGAAGTTGTTAGAATGGAAAAGTGCAAAATGAAAACTACAGTAAGAATTCAAGAAGTAAAAATAGAAGACAATTATCACCAATTGAAGACCAACATTTTAGTAGCGACAGCCATAACTTTATATAGATTTTCCCTCCCTCCCTCCCTCCCTCCCTCCCTCCCTCCCTCCCTCCCTCCCTCCCTCCCTCCCTCCCTTCCTTCCTTCCTTCCTTCCTTCCTTCCTTCCTTCCTTCCTTCCTTCCTTCCTTCCTTCCTTTTCTTTCTTTTTTCTTTCTTTCCTTTCTTTCTTCCTGCCTCAGCAAGCAACGTGGACAATTTTATGGAAATCTATCATCAGAATTCCAAGCCATCTTCTTTTTCCTTTTTTTAAAACGGGGCTGGGGGAGGAGAGTAACAAGAATGTGGTTTGTGAGGCAAGTTAAACCTCAGGAATTATTTCAAACCAAACACTTTTTCTAACTATTTGAAGTCTGGAAGTCTGGATGTTGGGGGCAGGGGAGCGAGCAGAACTTTGCGGGGCCATTTGTCATTTCCTGGGAGGCGCCCTGGACTTAACCCTTAAGAGAAGCACATCTGAATACACTTTTGGGCTTTGACCAAGAGCAGGTCCAATGCTACACCTTTTCTTTATATTTTTTTCAGACTGGTGTTTTCTTTCTCGACTCCTCAATGGAAAAGAGTCATTTTCTTTCAGAGAGAAGCAAATAGCAGCGCCCTTTGGGTGTCTATGACACCAACACTGTCTAACGCCTTTCCACACTTTCTTTGATAATTGAAAACGCAGAAACAAACAGTGTCACATTCTATTAATCATATTTACTGATGAATAAATTCAGAGTGTTATGTCGTATATGTTTTCCACAAGAAAATCTGTATCAAAACCGAGTGTCTGGCTTTTCTTTAGAAACTAGTGTGCCAGGAAAGGGTTACAAAAGCCTGTCTCTTCTTGATGTATAACAGCTGGTAAGAAAGCACACATCTCCCTCCCGCTCAGCTCAGAGTTGCACTAAGTAACTCACCGCTGGTACCATCCCCCACTGCCTTTCTCCACGTAGTAAAATTCCTTGCAAAGTTGAAATCCAGCAGTGAGCAAAGGAAGCAGCTTTGGTTCTTTAGGTTTGGAAGAACTAAGGAAGAGAGTTTCTTAGTTAAAAAGGAGGTTTTAAATACAACAACTCATATGCAATCTCCAAGATCCATGGTTAGGTGTTGTTCCTGAAAAGGAGTTGTTGGGATAAGAAGCAGTCTTGCCCTTATTGAGAGAGAGCCTGAGCTAGAATTGGAAGTCCCCAAACCAAAAATCACAATCACGGTCTGAAAGCTGGGCCTCTTCAATTATGCGAACAACACTTGGCAGCTTTTTGCTGTATGCAACTCACAGTAGATAACAACTTCCATTGTCCCTGTAATCAGTGTCTTACAGAACTGAGCTTGCTTGCTACAAATAAACAGGGACACGAAGATAAAGTGTCCACAAAACGGCACACCCTTGGGTCAGCATAATAACCACTTAGGTTGTGGAGAAATCCACATGATTCATGAGGTCCTTAACTAAACACATTAAGGAACTATATATTACATTTTCCCCAAGTCAGAATAAGCGCTTTAAATAGCAATCAGGAAGGCGAGGTTGAAACGTTTTGATCTCAGAATGGGGTCTCTCTCTCTCAAAGATAAAGTGTCAGTGTGTAACCCTCACCTTTTGAGTAAAAATTAATCCCCAAGGAAATAAAAACCACCCATTTAAATCCAAGGATAGCCTAGGTAGACCCAATACACTTAAATGCTCATGTGAAAGCCACAAAACTGACTTAAAAAGTAGGAGTTGAGGGGAGAGAGAGAGAGCACGCACAAAAGTTCTATAACCGCATACATTCTGCTACAGAGAGGGATGGCTGGTTTCTCTGTTGGGGGCTGAGGGCAGACTCCTGTGTGAGGGCTCCTCTCACCCTCACAGAGAGACGTTGAGCCACGCTGGCTTCTCTCTGGAAGGGAGGGCGGTGGAGCCCCAGCCAGGCTCAGCTCCAACTGGTCAGCTATGTGGCACTGCTGCTATTGTTGAACAAAATTCTTTCCTCATGACACATCTCTCTTCTCAAGTTAATAGAAAGTACAGTTCTTGGGATTTTTCTCCTCACAAACTTGAAGGAAATCAGAAATAAGAAGCTTATTCGCTCCTCATTTTACAAGGGACTATTTGCTGAATCTGTAGCTGGAAGCTGCTTTATGCAAAATAAATTCTAAGAACACAGGGAAAAACCAGAAGCTTGGTCAGCCCTATAGGATGGCTATTCAAGCAGGCTCCATCATTTACCAATGGAGACGAAGTCTGTTCAGGTTGATTGGCTGTTTTTAATGGATTCTGATTGTGTGGTGCTTTGCTTTAAATTAGTGAATTTAATGATCAGTCTAATATTGTCCCCATCGTATATGTTAAGGGCAACTTCTGGAGCTGGGACATTAATCTTTTTGGCAAATTATTAAAATCTTGGCAAGAACAGAAATGAGAGAGGGGGGTAAGATTCCCTTTGAGTATCATTTTTTTCATCAACAATTTGGGGGGTGATAGTTTCTCAGCCTACTTACATAGAATGATGAACTGAGCGATTATTTGTGAATTTACCAATCATTCTTGCAAATAAAATGGAAAGGTTTTGCAAATTATAAATCAATGATCCTCAACTGGGGTGAGGATGGAGGAATAGGAGTGGTAAATGCCTCGGTTTTTAACTTAAGACTGCAGTCAGATTGGGGGACACCAATTCATTATATTTTCCCTTAGGTTTTGGGTTCTGAGGCTTCTAAATCCTGGTTAATATGGCCCTAAATAAGATAGAATTTGCATGATCAATGGCCATTGAGGTGGCACTCTTATGTTTCTAGAAATTCTGGGATTGGCTCAGTAATCTGTGTTTTAACAAGAATCACCTCCAGGTGACTGTGCTGCCCAGTCAAGTTTAAGACCACTGATCTAGTCTAATCCTGTTGGCAACTTGGTCATGTCACCTGCTCCAGCAATTGCAAACACTGCTGTCTCTCAGCCTCTATTTCTCCCTCTTTCTAATCCCTCCTTTGGATGGTTACTATTACATATTTCTCAAGCACCACATTATCATGGCATACCTTCTCTCAGAATGTCTCAGAGGCTCCTGATTACCTACCACATACGTTTCTATAGATATTATAGCTATTAATTAAAGGGGTCCTCCTTATGAAGTCCAGCCACAAAGAACAACATTCTGAGGCAGGAAAGTAGGCTGAGTAAGCATGGACAAATCAAATTATAAATTCTATATGTCAAATTGGCCTGTGTATATTTAGGAAAAACATGCCTGTAGGCAGCTTTGGGGAGCAGAAGTTGTGAGGAGAGAAGGAGATGTCATGAAAAGAAAACACGCAAACTAGGGTATGTCTTTAGAAGGAGCAGGAAGTCTACGATCCGAGGCACTGCTTTTTGATATTTGACACAGTCAGACATTTTTTCCTTCTTTGTCAGAACTATCTCAATGGCGCATGTCACTTTGCTAGGGCTGCCACGACAAAGTATGACAAACTGGATGGCTTAAGCAACAGAAATGTATTGCCTTGCAGCTGTGGAGTTTGGAAGCCTGAGATCAAGGTGTTGGCAGGATTGGTTCCTTCTGAGCACTGTGAAAAAGGAGTTCTTCGGGTGTCTCTCCTTGGCTTATAAATGACCGTTGTCTTCTCTCTGCATCTCCACATTGTCTTCCCTCTGTGCCTATCTCTGTGTCTAAATTCTCCTTTTTGTAAAGACAAGAGTTATATTGGATCATCTGCCCATCCTAATGACCTCATTTTAAATTAATGGCCCCTTTACAAACCTCTGTCTCCAAATCAGGTCCCATTCTGAGGTACTATAGGTTAGGATCAGCACATGTATTTTGGGTGGAAACAACCCAACCCCTAACATGGAGTTGCCCCTTTTACCACTGTCTCTTGTACACTTGGGGGATCCCTAAAGGGCTAGTGTGGGAGGGAGATGGGGAGTGGGACAGGTGCCATCCAGAACAAGTTTTTTTTTTTTTTTAAAGTTTTCTGCCTGGGAAGCAGTTCTGGGGTTAACTCTCATTCTAGAAATGAAGGATGTCCACACTGGTAGTTCCTTTAGAGAACTTCTGGTCTGATCTCATCGTTTTGACAGAAGAGCCTACTGAGGGAAGAGGTTTGGCCACAGTCACAAATCCTGATAGGATTTGATCAGGCTTTTATTTCAAGTCTAGTGCATAGGAGTATACTGTACCCCTAAGAGGTGAAGAGACTGACCCAAGGGCCCAGCAGAGCTTGGGACCACCAGACTCAATTCTTCTTCCAGAACCCTGTGCCCTTTGTGGCTAGTGTATCCTGCTGAGGTGCCAGATGTACTTCTGAGCACTACACGTCTTTATCCTTTTGTGCTTAACTTTCCGAAGTAATCTTGCCACCTCGGACAACTTTATTATTGTTCACTGTTGGAGGTTTCAGCTTTTTGCCATCAAAATGTATTTCTGCCATATTTTTACTGTACTTGTGACTTTATAATATTTCTCTTAACTTGCTGTTGGTTAGAACTCTTGTCATAATTGGTGTAAGCAGAAAAAAAAAAGATTGACTTGATAAACCATTTCTAGTCAAAAGGCATCCATTTCCTACAAACTATCAGAGAAAAAGAAAATAGATCCAGGTAGCTTTTTATCTTTTAATACACGTAGCTGCAGAAAAAGAAAGCACTGCTGATCCGTGTCTGTGCTTGAAAAAAGTAGCATAAAGCTTCATTAATTAAGATTTAATTGTAAGTGTTTAATTATATGAATATACTGAATAATATAAGGAAGATCATAAGGGGACAGGTTAATTAGAGGAAGAGTTTTTCCAAGCATACAAGAAGCAAGCAAGTGAGGAAATAACCCTCTCTTGTTAGCCATTCTCTTCCTAGCATCTAGCATCCTGCCTGGCAAATAATACCTGCTCAATAAGTGTGTGTTGAAAGAATGAATAAATGAATAAAAAATATACTTACAATATAAGCAGACATTGGCAATACTTGGGCTGCTGCCTAGATATGCTATTCTAATTGCAAATCTTGCTTCGTTATTTATTAAATTTGAATCTCAACGAAGCAGTTCTCAGTCTAGTTTTAATTACCATAGGTTCTTTAAAGCAATAAGCCTGAATTTCATTAAAAGAATTACATTACCCAAACTTCATTAATTCATAGTCTTTTTTTCCTTTATTCAGAATGGCACAGTGAGGTCTAATTTCATTGAAATGACCCAGAGGGAAGTAAGTAATACCAAATAGGAGACAAGAAAACTGATTAAAGGAAAGACTCCAATGTTTAGCAGAATCCCTATCTTCCTTTATGAAAGTCAACCTTACCTGAGAGAGAGAGAAGAAACAAAACATATTTTTAGAGAATATAGATGAATGTGGCTGTCTTTGGGGTACCTGGGAAATTGTTAGGAAATATAGAAAATCATCACAGCTTTAAAGATAAGAATGATAAATATCTCCCCTGATACAGCAAACACCATCACCCTCCCAGAAGAAGTAACCTTTCAATCCAGCTTGTTGAATAAATCCTATCAAAATAGTACAATATTTCTCACTCAACTTTGCTTGACTCCAGAAGGGAAATATAAATGCCTAAAATGTTGTTGTCTCTGAAATCTTGTTCAAATTCTTTATTTTAGACTTTGGTGTCTTTTATGTTTATGATTGAGCTAGGTGGGTGTAGATAAGTCTTCTTGCTTAATATTACTGCTCACAGAGCAAAATTGACATTCTGAGACAAATTGATTTGTCATCTTAAATGGTTAATTAAGATTGATATTGTACTTGGGCTCGGTGGCTCACGCCTGTAATCCTAGGACTCTGGGAGGCTGAGGCAGGAGGATCACTTGAGCTCAGGAGTTCCAGACTAGCTTGAGCAAGAGTGAGACCTGGTCTCTACTAAAAATAGAAAAAATTAGCCTGGTGTAATGGTGGGCAGCTATAGTCCCAGCTACTCAGGAGACTGGAGCAGGAGGATTGCTTGAGCCCAAGAGTTTGAGGTTGCTGTGAGCGAGGCTGACACCATGGCACTCTAGCCCAGGAGACAGAGTGAGATTCTGTCTCAAAAAAAAAAAAAAAAAAAAGAAAAGAAAAGAAAAGAAAAAGAAAGATTGCCATTGGCTTTACCTAGCTGGAGCCTGCCTTTTTTCCTTCAGTTAAGAGCCAAAGCTGATTATAATCAAGAGAATAGTAGAGGAGAGAGATGGAGAATGATTTCCTTTGGCTAATCTTGTTATCTGTTTTATTTAGGTCTACTATCTGATTTTCAGCAGATAATCACTGTTTTCCCTTATTCCTGGTACCAGGACTTATTTTCATGTCTGTCAATGTTCTGTTTCTCTCTGATATGTTTACTATACTATTGGCTTTTATGGGAATTTGTTTATTTTTCCCCAAACATAAATGTGTTGTCCTTGGGCCCATTTGCTCACACTAAGCAAATAAAACTTCCATGCCTCAGTAAGCCTTTACATCTTTTATTGTTAGCAATGACATTCTATTGGGTCTAATGGAAAGCCACTACATAATAATTAGATTTCATAGAGATGATAACCAGCAAGTTTGTTTTTTTTTAAATTGCTGAGTGCGACCAGAATGTTGCATTTTACTGCTGCAATCTATTAATAAGAGCTACTCTTCATCTATATACTCCCCCTTTTCCAAGCGTGCATTGATAGTTAATCTCCACAACAACCTAAAGATGTTGGATTTTTCTCATCACCTTTATACAGATGAGAAAACCTAGGCTTCAGGCCAGACAGCCATAGGTGGCAGTACTAGGGTCAGAATTAACTCTGCCTAACTGTAAAGTCCATGGGCTTTCAATAAAGAGCTGCCCCTCAATATGATCTGTAGTTCGGCAGTAAAAATAAAGTTTCCATGCATTTATATCACTCTAAATTGCCCTTTTAAAATGTCATTTTCCAGAATATTAATGAAAACTTCCACGCCATTGTGATTGCTCTAATTAAGTGAAAAATAGGGAGAGAAAAATCGAAACAGAAATCCGGGCTTAATAAAAGGGAAAATATTTCCTTCAACCATATGCCTGCCTCCGTGGCACTTATAAACTTGCAGTTCTTTTTGACTCCTGGCCAGAAATGAATAGGGCAATAGAAATGAAAGCAGAAACAGATGTGGGCAAGACTCAGTGAGCTGCCAAGGGGACAATAACGTTCTTTACAGATGCAGACACAAATCTAGTGGATATAATCTTCTTAAAGCCATTGTTGTCTCCGAACACCAGAGGCACAAAACAATGTGAAAAGCGCACATCTTTCATGGGTGACTTTTTAAAGCTTAGCTCTAAGGCTTGGTGCCTGGATTCCATTTCCGCTCCGAATGGTCTTCAGTTTCTCTTGCTAAGCATTATGGGACCAAAGTCTTAACTGATTGCAAATGTTTCTGTGGTAAACTTTTCCATAGGAGTCACCAGCTGGATTCAGCAGTGCTTATTCTTTTGCAGTAAAACTTGGAAAGAAGGAGGTAGGCAACAACGAAATCTTCCTGTAGGACATAATCGTAAGACGTTGTTGATAAATTTGTTTTCTGTGTTTGTTAAAACGCAGGGTGCTCAAAAGGAGTAGGTAAAATAAAAGTCATAAAAAAGTACTTGGACTCTAATTCCTTCCCAGCCAGACTACTTCCAGTGGTTTAGGAGTGCAACCCAGAAGAAGTGTGAGTGGTTTCCAGAAAAAACAGTGTAAGTAGCCAAACCAAGCAATCTACTTAAAGTGGGCAAAGCAGAGCTGGAGGCCATTCGAAGTTTGAAGTAAGAGACATTATTTTCTTTCCTTCCCTCACTAGTGGACCTAAGTATTGAATCGTAATAGGGAATCAAAACCTGAATGGATAGCTGAGGAAGAATTGAGCTCTTAGCAGTTAATCAGTTCTGTCATCTCTTGTATATCTTCATTAAAAATTGAAATCCTTTAAAATAAGCTTTCCCATCAGGATTAAAAGACAGAAACTCTATTATCACTGTTTCTGGATGTTCCTTCTTCTATTTCCCAGAGGTCAAAAGTCTTCATTGAAACGTATAGCCAATCCTCAAACTGAACTTTCCTGAAAAGGGCTTTATTATTTAAGACATCTTCCGTAGAAAGATAGCAAGGTTTTCCTCTACAAAGTAAAATTGTAAACGTAGCAGGTAGTCAGCTAGCACATTCACCTAAATTAAAATATTTTTTGTTTCCCTACAGTTATGCCAAGATGAAGAATGAAGTTATTCCTAAGAGAAATCACTTTTATTTTTTTTTGTCCAGATAATGTCAGAAGAGGTCACTTCCTATAGCTCACCCTGTACGACTTCATGGACCCAGAGGCTGGATTTTTTTTGGTTTTGTTTTATTTGCTTGTTTGTTTAACCTTACTATTAGGGAGGAAACCAAACTGTCTGATCGCAGCCATGTGTTCTAACTGGCACCCAGGGAGTTCACTCATTTCAGTGTTTCTGCATACCTTCCTAGGGCAGGGTAGGAATGGGCTCAGTCAAGCCGATTTGTCTTTGAGTCTTCTTGTATCATGTCTCTTCTCACCTGTGGTCTGTGGAATCCCTCTCCTGTCTTGGGATTTCTCTCCAGAGGTCCAAAACCTTCTCCTGTAGGTCTCCTTCTGGGAAGGACTGTATGTCTCTCTTCATGTGTCTCTTACCCTTTAGGTATGACTGATAATGCTATATATATGAGGTCTGGGGATGACCTCAAAGAAATACATTATTAAATCTATTTATATACCTAAGCTGGACTAATTTTGACAATTAGAGGGGAACTTAGAGGGTTGAAGAGAAGGTTTTCTCCTGCTGCTTCTAAAATGATGATGCCAAGTAAGTACTATTTATTCTGCTCAGCTCTGTGTTTAGACTCTGTTCTGACCTATACATTCCTGTGAGAATAAGCTTCTTGGGGCATTTTCTTGGGAATACTGGGCTTGGCAACCCCAACTCAATGCATAGCTGGAAACACTGCAGATCTGTGGCTTGCATCATTTGTGTTTTGTGGCACATTTTTGAATTCTAGATGGGGGGTGGGCAGCACACTTGAAAAGGTGAAAAGGTAAATAGCAGTTTTAAAACAAAAGGGAAAATTTTGGAAAACTAAAAAAAAACTTCCCCAAATTACCCCACATCCCAACTAGTCACCCTTCAGCTTCAGACCTTATTTGAAACAAGTTTTCAAATGCTCTGATAATACTTTTACATTCACTAAGCAAGATCCTCACATATTTCAGGAAATGCTCAGCTTTCCTTTTATACTGCATTGAGTTTAACTCCTCATCTCTTACTCTCAAAAAGGTATACTCTATATTATACTGCATGGTCAGGTCAGCTCAGTACCCTGTCTGGTGGACATGGTCATAATGGTACACATCCTCAGTTCCAACAAAAATACATTTTACACATTAAACCTCTACTCTACACTGAGGGAGAGCTTGCAGTACACCAGTGTTCTGCAACTAGCTGAGAATCTGTGCTCTAGAAAGCCCTTACTTTCTAGCCCTCTCCAGCCTTAGCTTCTAAGATTTTCAGGAGTAGGCATTTCAGTGGTAAAAGTCTATTTTCGTGCAACTGTCCCTAGTTGATTCTTATCAAGAACCATGAATGGTTTGAGATTTTTGCCCTGGTTGCAAACTAACAAGTCAGCCTGGATACTAGTAGAAGACACAGGACTCAGCCGGGCATGGTGGCTCATGCCTGTAATCCTAGCACTCTGGTAGGCTGAAGAAGGAAGATCGCTTGAGGTCAGTAGTTCCAGACCAGCCTGAGCAAGAGCAAGACCCTGTCTCTACTAAAAATAGAAAAATTTAGCCAGAGGTGGTAGTATGCACCTGTAGTCCCAGCTACTTGGGAGGCTGAGGCAGAAGGGTTCCTTGAACCCAGAAGTTTGAGGTTGCTGTGAGCTAGTCTAATGTCATAGCTCTCTAGACCAGGCAACAGAGCAAGATTGGGGGGGGGGGCAGAGAAGAAGACACAAGACTCCCACGTAAGAGACAAAAAATTGTTCGTTACTTATAGTAATAGCAATGGTCAGAGTATAAGCATTTTTTTTTTTTTTGCCAGTTCTTTAAGCACCACAGAGTGATGAGAAAAAGGGCCAGATGACATCTGCACATGCGGTGGGTTCCATTCCAGGAGAGGAACCCTAAGTTTAGGGAACTCAAATATTTTACGCTGGAAAGTAAGTGTGCCTGTATTTGCTTACAGGAAGGTATTATCTTTACTTGACTAGATGGATGATAAGCATGCCTGCCCTTTGTTCCAGGGGGGAGACAGCATCTCTTTCTTCTAAGGCTGTTCACTGTACAAACATCCTTGAAAATATAGCCCAGAATAAAAAAGCAATCAGTGCTTCTCTTGCAAAATGTGCAAAAATGTGAGACCCACAGAAAATTGTCTTCTAACAATTTTATAGCTGTAAGACAGAATTGGTAGTCATTATTTTTAGGATAAAGGACAGTTGAATTTTTTTTCCAGCCAGGGCTCTAATTCCATGCTAAACCATGTTATCTTCCCGTAGGGTTGTTACACTGGTTTAGGAGATTAAGGAGGGAAAGAAAGGGATAAGAAGAGTTGTCCTTATGTGCTGAACATATTCAAGAACTCATAACTTGTCGATTCTCTTCTAAGTAGTGGAAGTAAGTGATTTTTCACTAAATGGTGATTCCTTTTTTCAGGTATTGCTCCTGAATTCATACCTTAATAAACTACCAGTGAGTCGTGTACATTGGCTGTCATCCTTCCACTGTTCAAGCATTACCCAGCCACTGTAAGATCATTAAAATTTTTACACCATCCTCCCACAATCTGGGACATTAACCTTACCACTACAGGTAGATTCCAGCTTTAGAAATTTGTCCTATAATTGTCATAGGAAAAAACATCCATTAGTAGAGTGGGAAAAAAAAATCATTGTTTTGGCAGTTCAGAAATTTTAACCTCTCTACTAATTAAAAATGATATAATGAGTTCTAAACTCCAACAGACTGAAAATTCAAAGGAGGAGAACTTTTCATAAATGGAACCTTTAAAGGGGGTTCATTTGAGAAGTGAAGACAGAAGAATAATTAAAACAGTGTCTCCAAATCAAAGGGGCTCCAGGTCAGTCTCCTCTCTGAACAAAGCAACATTTTCCCAGAGAGATCTTGGTCTTGTGAGAAATTAATTTTAAATGATAGTTTTATATGTTCTAGGAAATGTAAACATCAATATAAGAATTATCTTCCCTCCCTTTTTCATTATATTTTCCTCCCTCCAAGATGGATCATATTACAGGGTTAGAATTCATGCAGAGCTCTCTCTGCTAACTGAGAAGAGCTGCCTGATAAATGCTTCAGGAGAGCACAGCTTCTGCAGGTAGAAAGAATGGCAGGGAAAGAATGACTGCATTGCTGCCAGACTCAGATTGTTTTCCCTGAGGAAAGGGACAGCTTCGGCTTTCTTTCTGAGAGCTTTCTACCTGCCATTACTCTTCTTCTGGGTCTCCACCATGAAGTAAATAATTTCCAGGTTGCTTTTACTTTGGAAAACTAAAAACACCCTTCAAGAATTTAGAGAAAACAGTCATGCTTGTCAGAGATACCCAACTTCACAAGTCTTTGCCCTGTGAAATTTTTAGGGAGAGTTTGTCCTTGGCAGTCTTTACAGAGATGGAGTTTCTGGTGTTGTTTCTATGGCATATAGATTCATATTCGGAATCCAGCTTCATGTAAAATGCAGGAAAAAACATCTGGAGCATGTTGGGATAGAAACTTCCTTAAAAGACACTTTTCTCCTCTTTTCTGTATATATTGCTGTAGTACTATATATAAATATATATGTGTGTATATATATATATATATATTAGATTCCAGTTGGTTATGAAACTATTTCTTTAAGTACCATTTTTCCATATAATTTTCTGTCCAAAGGGTATAATTTCTTGGATTTCTAGAAGGCTTTTTTGCTCAATACTTATAGTACTTCTCTACTCATTATTGTCTATCTTTTTATATCATTTCTATTCAAATGTGTCTCCTTCTGTTGGTGGTAATTAGGGAGCCTTATATTGTTAGTCAATCAGTATTTTATAGAGGTGAACATCAATCTATGACTTTAGGTGTTTATAGTCTAGAACTGTGCTGCCCAGTACAGTAGCCACCAGCCACATGTAGAGAATGAGCACTTGAAACGTGGCTGGTGTGAATGAGAAACCGAATTTTTAATTTTATTTACTTTTAATTAATTAAAAATTAAAATATCTCAGTTTTTATGTTGGTTGTATGTTGAAATGAAGCACAAGAAACAGTCTTAAAATTTCTTAACTTGACATATGGATTTTAGAGAAACAGGAATAATTTTTTAGTATAAATACATTCCTGGTTTTTAAAAAAATCTGGCAAGCCTATCTATTTAATTTTACTTCTTTTAATGTGACTACTAGAAAATTAAAAATTACATATATGGCTCACATTATATTTTTATTGGATAGTATTTCTCTATGATAAATATTATTAGTCCAACTTCTCTAGAATACACACTTAATGAAGGCAAAGGAATTTTTGTGTGTGTGTGTTTGCTAATATAAATGTAGTTAATTTTTCAAATGTAACATGTATAACATGTTTTTTCTTGAGAACCAAACCTATTGATTTTGGAAGAGTTGTTTAATGTTAGAGGTCAAGAAGTTCAGGTTCTGGGGTTCTCTTTGTGATTCCTAGCATTCTCTCAATCCATTATTCCTTTCCTTTATTTACTCAACTGTGAGTCCGTGCACTATTATTTCAGTAACACTGTGGCCAGTACCAGTAATACATTCCCCTTTGGCTTTTCATTGCCCCTATCTGGCATAAAGCCAGCCCCAGATCAACCGAACAATCTGCCCTTCCTGTGCTTGTATCTAGCAGTTCATGGTGACATTGGATCTACTCAGAAGGGCTCACTGGATCTTCTCTAAATGTATACTCCACAACAGCAAATGGGCCTTTTAACTTGCTGCATGTTTTGTTCAATTCCCACCCTCACTTTTTGAAAAGATTTTTGCAAACTCTGTTCTGTGTAATCCTCCAACTCTCCGCCTTTTCCGTTGCTCTCAGAAGATAATATTTTTAAGAGAAAATGGAAGCTATTAGATAAGATTGAGATCTCTCATCTTCCCATTTCCAAACTTCTGTCACTGCCTTTATCTGTATCTCATCTATTCTCCTTTCCTCATGTTTAATAAAGGAGCTGTTTGCATCCTTCCTAAGGCCAATCTATGTACTTGCACTTTAGATTGGAACATTATCTATCTCTGTCTCCCTCCTCGCCTCCCCTCCATCGTCATATAGGAGGATTGGCTTGTCCCCATTCCTGAAATGTAATCATTCTTATTACAATCGACAATGGCCTCCATGTCTCTAAACCTGATGGACATTTCCAGATCTCTTCTTACTTGGCTTTCCTGCAGCATTTGTCACTGTTGATCAGTTCTTATTTTCCTTGACTGTCTGGACACAATTCTTTTTTGCCTTTTTTCCTATTTCTTTGCTGACTTGTTATCTCTGCAGGCTCATCCTTTTTTCTCCTGACTTCAAATATCAGAATTCTTCAATGCTTGAGGCCCTTTTCTGTTTTTATTTGGTGCTCTGTGCTCATGCTCTCTCATTATGCCTTTGGCTTCCATTACTGCCCATATGCAGGTGACTCACAAATGTACAACTCTGGCATACCTAAAACTCACTTCTCCCTTTGACGTCTCAAGGTTGATGTCTAAAAAACACCTCAACATCAGTATGTCAAAACTGAATTTATTATTTCTCATTTTCCCCAAACCTGGCTCTTTTCAAGCATAGTCTGTTTCTATGAAGCTCGCCATCTCGCCTTTGCAAGGTTCACACTTACGTTGCCGTTGGACATCTCTCCAAGTCTCCTCTGATGTTTCCCCCAATAAATCTATTGCACATTCAGTTGCATCTTATTGTCTGTTTTTTAGACTAACACACAAGGCAAACAGAAACCTTCACTGGAGGATGAAGTAACAAAGAACATGGCTTATGTTATAAACAGACCTCATTGATTTCAGTACCTTTATTTTTATAGGCAAGAATAGCGAGGCTTAGAAATCCTTAAGTGGGATGGAAATGAATAAGACCTGTAATCTTCAAAGTCCATAACCATAACCTGTTATATGCCTTGCCTGTTTCACAGCAGGTAAATGTAAACAGTTTTCTCAGAGGTATATATTGTATCTATTCAAAATATGTTTTTAGACATTTTCAAAGGTTAATTTTAACATAAACTTTGGTGATATATGACATACACATGGAAAATTGCACAAATCATATGTCCACCTCAATGAATTTTCACAAAAGAAATGCACCTATATATATACCAAGGTATAGAGTACCACCAGCACTGAAGAAGACTCCAGTGTTTCCCTCCCAGTCATGACCCTTCCATTCTCTCTACGAGAAAACACCATCCTGACTTCTAACATTAAAGGCTAATTTTTAATTTACCTTCATGAAGTAGCTCAAACCCATTTTTGAAAAACAGATACAGACCCCTGAACAAACAGATACATGTTCTTATAGCAATCTGCCATGAAAACCTTGGAAACCATTTTGTTCACTATTTCAATGCTGTAGTCAAGATCTTTTCCTTCCCATGATCTGGCAATACTTTGAGACATGACTTCTTTGCCAGAAATTGGGTATGTTCATTCTGTTGTGTCACATTGGAAAAGTTATTTAACTCCTATAGGATTCATATTCCTCATCTCTAAAATGAGGATAATAATATTACACTAAGATTACCATCATTACAGAATAAGTTAAGGCATATAAAATCATATATGGTATGTAGAATACAGTACAACTTCAGTGAATGCTAGTTTTGTGGGAGTTATTATTAGTAGTACTATATGTAGAATTTCATATTAAGACCTTTTAGAGGCAATGTGCTAAGGTGGTGATTTCCTATTCAACCTTTGGCAAATGACTCAGCTTTTGAGTGTTTGAGTTTTTCTGCTTTTGTAAGGAGACAACAGGTAAGAAAGAATTGATGAGTTGTTTTTGAAAGTATTGAACTCTACAGATGGGAAGATGAAAGATGTATTTTAAGCATATGCAATATCTTTTTGTTTCGAAACCCACCGGTGAAAAGACTGTCATCCCCACTATCCTCTTGAGAGACGGTCTTTGTAAAAGAGTTAATGTCACATTGACTTTTGAAATCCTATTTGAATTAAATTCTATGATGAAAACTTCTATTTTCATTCTAGAAAGAGATGTGTATAGAGACAATATATTGAAAAATAATGTAAAATTAGTTTCTCCTGAAGTAATGAGGTTAGTAATCACCAAGGCACGAATATACATATATTGCTGGCTTTAATTGATAGGGTTTGGGGGAGATATTAATAGAAAATTCAGGAGTCTACAGAGAAGTAAGGATTTTGTTTCCACTTCCATCTGTATGACCTTGGGCAAGTCATCTTACCTTTTTAGGGCTCAATTTCATTTCCTGTAAAATGAAGCTTTTAGCTCAATAACTATGATTCTTTTGGGCACACCACTTTTTATAACATCTTCTAACAAAAAAGTTTAAACATGTATGCTAATTATTGATGGAACAGAGATTTTCAAAGGATGTAGACTCATAATCAAATCAAAAACTAAAGATTAAATTCAAGACTGTGTGTGTGTGTGATAGTGGTAGTTGTTCAGACACTAGAGAGAAAGGGGCTTAGTAAAAGGGAAAGGAGATACCGTGGGTGACAAGAGAATGAGCGTTCATCATGTTGAATCCTAGTTTCTGAACATAGCTTCGACCAGACAATCCTCAGTTTGGAATTAGGACAGGCAGTGTGACACAGCAGAAACAGCAGAGAAATAACAATCGGGAATCTGGCTTCCAATTATGATCACATTCCAATTGTAATGTGATGTTTGACATGTCATTTCCCTCCCGGGTGTTCTCAGATGTGGAAAGAGGTGGATGGACATGGCTACTCAGGGCCCTGACAGTTCTTAAAGTCTTTGAAATTTTAAGAGGAGGGTGAACTAACTTTACCATGCAGATGTGGGTATGGAGTGGCGTGCCTTCGTGGCATCTGGGGATCACTCTGAAGCTTGTAATTACAGAAGTGTCTAGACAGAACTGTGTACCTTATTTTTTAAGGATGCTTGAAATATTTCTACCTCAGATTGTGTCCCAGTCAGCTGTATTCACAATAATGCTATACACCAATCACTAAAAACCTCAGTGGCTTCTAACAAAAAAGTCATTTATTTCTCACTTACGTCTTTACAGGTGGACTGAAGTTTGGCTTAAGTAGGCTGGATTTGGCTCCAGGATGCAGGTAGCTTTAGGTATTTATATGAGGCCAGTGAACTCTCTAGGTATGTGGACTAACACGGGGCTATGTACATGAATGGAAGGGCAAATCCAATTGCTGAAGCAAATTTCAGTGTCTTTGCTCAGGTTGTCTTTGCTAATGTCTAATTAGCCAAAGTAAATCATATGACAAAAGTCAAAGTTAAGGGGCTCTAAAGTACATTCCACTTACCATGAGACAATGACAAAGGTATGGATGTGTAGCACTACTGTATGAGAGTAAAGAATTTGGGCCAAAAATTCAATTTATGACAACTTGACCTATGAGGGTGCATATGTAGATATATAATGGGACAGGAAAAGCAAACCAGGCTTCTGGTAGGTTAGGTAAGAGAGCAACATAGGTTTGAAGGGGAGGATCTAGGCTTTCTAACTCTATGTCAATCATTGATGAACTTCCATATACTAAAATTCAGTACTCACTAGTGAACTAGTTTCTTGTTCTATTCAGGGGTGCTCCTAATAAACTTTTATAGAAAAACTGTTCTTATCATGATCAACAATGGCTTCCATATTACTAAATCCCATAATCCAGGGGTCCCCAACCTATGGTGAGTTGTATAATTATTTCATTATATATTACAATGTATTAATAATAGAAATAAAGTGCACAATAAATGTAATGCACTTGAATCATCCTGAAACCAAACCACACATCTCCAGTGTGTGGAAAAATTGTCTTCCATGAAAACAGTTCCTGGTGCCAAAAAGGTTGGGGACCACTGCCACAGTCCATTCTCAATGCCCACCTTGTCTGACCTATTGATGGCATTTGATACAGTGGAACACTCTGTCTTTCTGGTATACTTTTTTTTTACTTGGCTTTACTTCTGCTCAAAGACCATTGTCCATATCTAGTGATATGGCTCCATCCAACTTCAAGAAAAGCTGGCAAAGTAAGAGACCTGTGGATGGTAAGGGAGCACTGACTGCTTATACTACATGCTCTGAAGGATTCTCTGAACCCACTTTATTTCCCTTAGTTCCATAATTTTGGGGTATGCCTCATGGCATCTCACCTATATGTTGATAACATTCTCTAAAGGTACATTCTCTAAAAGAATACATGGATGAAATGGTCCTAAAAGGAGCATAGAAGGAAGGACACATTGATGGTATGGCTATCACTTAGTGGCTGATGACCTGAGTAGGTGATTTAACCCTTCGTGCTTCACTTATCTATAAAGACAGGAGTACTAATAAGAGCACCCACCTTATAGGATAGTTTGGAGGACAAAATGAATGTATATGAGGCACTTAGAACAGTGCCTGACACATGGAAGGCACAATGAGTGCAAGCTATTATTATTTCATGAATGGAACAATTACATTCTGAGTAATAGAGAACTAAAAATAAAAAGTGATTGTAAATTTATACAATTTTAAATCATCTCCCATATAAACCTCAGTCTCATGAAGAAGATTCTCATTTTAATATGTTTTATTGCAAGGATTATGAAAGCACATAAAAAAATAAAAACAGAATATGTTCCTTTCCTGCACATGTGGCACTTTGGCTAGAGGTAAAAATTTTGGGGGAAAAGCTGAACAAGAGCAAGGCAAAAAGCTGAACAAGAGCAAGGGAATAGAGCCGGTGAGTAGGGGCCACTTAAGGTGTGTTTTGGAATTGCATGCCATATTGCTTTATTGAAACTCTTCTGGCTCAGTATCTGAACCAGATACTGAAACTCTTCTGGCTCAGTATTCAGGGATTGTGATGAGGGTCTTGAGGTGTAAGGGCAGAAGCTTTCAGGGAACTCAGGCCTGCCCCTGCTGATATGCCTCTGAGATGATGGCTTGTCTTCTAAGCTGTCAGCAGGAAGGTATTCTTGCTGCCTTCTTTCCTTCTGCATTTGCAACAAGGAAGAACAGCTGAGGCAGATGAGACAGACTCTTTTGACAATTATATAAGATGCAATTTCACTTCAGCCACTGCCTGTGAGAAACTTGATACCGAGTGATTTAGTGGTGCCGAGGTAAAACCAGCCTGAAAAGTTTTGGGGGTACATTGGTAAATTTCTAGAAGATTATTTGGGTGAAATGGCATGGTAGGTTAATTATCAGATTGAAAGGCTTTTAGTTGCTAGAGAGGAGAAATTACAGCCCTAAATACAGTCCCAAATTACTCTTAAAGCACAAAATGGTAAAAAGAAAAAAAAGTGACAAATCAGTCTGGCTTTTTAGACTGTAATTGTTTTGAAGGAGAGAGGGCAGAGCTTTTAGAGGAGAGGTGATTTACTTGGTGGCACTTAGCTGCTAACTTTGAGTAAGGGTATATGTGAATTGACTTTTTACTTCACATCTTAATATAACTCTTAACTCTTCATAAATGTTCCTGGGGGAAAAAGCCAAGTCAAAATTTTCCCTGTGCTGAACTAAGTAAAACATCAGCCAAAATTCTAGCCAATACTTTTTGCAAAGGCAGAACTTCTGAACAAGAGTATAAACCAAGTGAGTTAAGTTTTCTGTATTTATCTATTTTTTTATATCTGTCTTATACCTTGAATCTCCCTCCTTTTCTTTCCCTTGATTGAATCCTTCCTTCTTTATCTTTCCTTCTCTTTCCTCCTTCTACCTCAAAAATTTCTTGATAGCCTCTAATGGAGCAGATAACATGGTGGGAAAGAGGTAGAAGATGAAGAGGGATGAAACGAGGAAGACTTTTTATCTGTTCTCAAGAAATACACCGAGATCTGAGAGTGATCCATGGATAAACACACGTTTACAATTTAGGGTGGCTGGATTGGGGCTTTTTGTCATCCTGCAGTCTAGAAGGTGTCTCTCAGGCCTCCTGGTTAGAGGTATAGACCAGTGTAAACTCCATATCTGCTAATTAATTGGGTGACCTGGAATAAGTTACTTACATTCTTGATACCTTAGTTTTTCTGATCTGTAAATGGGTATAAATACTTTGTTAGTTGAGGATCATTAATAATGAGGTGATTCAAATACATAGGAAGATGAATGAGCAGTCTGCTGTATTAGTAATGCTGTAGTAATGCAAGTATAATGAAGGACTGCAGTGAAGAAAGATGATCAGTACTAGCAGGGATGAAAAAGAGGGTGGTATAATAGTAGGTTGGTAGAATTAGGAGGAATTAGATACCAGCTGGATATTAGGGGGTGTGGAGAAGTCAATGGTAAGAATGATTTGGAGGTTTCTGACTGATCTCTGGTGATGCCATGAACTGGGAATGGAAATTCTGTGCAAATATAATTTACTTTGCATCTTTGGTCTTGAAGCCCCTGCAGAATATTAAGGTAGAGATGCTCAAAAGGTAATTTGAAACATAAGAGTCTAGAGAAATCATCAAATTTCAACATGTATTTGCTGAGCACATAATATGTGCTAGATAACCTGTGAGACACTGAATATAGGATGGTTATAAAAAGACTTATTTACTCTTTTACTTTCTAGTGGAAGAGAAAGATGTAAAATAAATATTACCACAGAGAAATATATAACTAAAAATATATGATCTATGAAGGAAAACCACAGGCTGCTATGAAAGTATCTAGCAGGATGTGCTCATTTCAACTGGGAGAGTTAGCTGGTTGTATTTCACTCCTACACTATAACTGCCATGAAAGTAGAAGCTTCACCATTCACTCCTCCATCCATCATGCTCAGAGCAGTGCCTGGCATATGGTAGTCTCTGTAAATCTGTATTTGTTGAATAACTTAATGAAAGAACAAATGGAATGGGCAACTTGAGATTTCCCAGGGAGAATACATGGAAGAGTGGTAAAAATTGATCTTTAAAGAACAGACAGAGAAAACTGTGAAGTTTCTGGAGGAAATAAATATTGGGCAGAAAAAAAGGGAAACCGGAAGTGTCAATTAGAAATGTATTTGGCCACAAGTAATAGAAAACTTGACCATGGTGGCTTGAACAAATGGAATTTGGGTTTTTTTTGTTTTGTTTTTTTTTTTTTTTTTGCTAGTTTGTTTGTTTATTTCACAAAGCAAGAAGCCCAAACGTGAAGAGTTATGGAGACTGCTTAAACAGATTGCCAACGTCAGCCGCAGTTTTTGACATTCTCTTGATCTTTCCCCATGGTTGCAGGTTGGCGGCTAGTCATCACACGTACATGTTAAGGGAAGGAATGAGGAAGAAGGAGAAGTGCTGACTACACATTGCAGGAACATTAGGGTAGATTTCATTTTACACCCAGTTGCTCAGAACTATGTCCCATCACTCCCGATAGCTGGGAGGTGATGAGGAAAAGTGTTGGAAATCTAGGTTGGAGCGCTTGGTCAATGGTATCTGCTACATGAAGCAAGAATAAGGTCTTCAAAATCAAGAGAGAAGAAAGCTACAAGAAGGCAAATAGGCAACAAAATCAAATGTCACAGAGGTTGAGAAAGATGAGCTCTGAAATGAGACTATGGATTTGACATTTAGGAGGGCAGGGACTCTGCCCAATGTGCTTTCTGTTGTATTCCAGGCACCTTCTCCTGCGCCAGGGACAGAGTAGGCAATTAATCACTGACTAGGGAAATTAATCCGGCTGCGGTGTATTAGATGTATTGCATGCATAAAGGTCTGTATTGATCATCCAGTATAAATTAAATTCTAATTTTCTCTAAGTAAATACTTTCTGGAAAGAGTGAGCATCGAGAGAGTTATCCTTCATATGTACATCAGAAACCAGTTAAGAGGAATAGACTGGAACTTAAAAAATATTTCCCCAAAGCTCAATGAAGCAAGAGGAGGGAACTATCTGGAAGAATTTGCTTATCTCTATAATTTTGGTAGCTGTTTTTAGTAGGTACGGGTGGTTTGTAGTCATAAGAAAGTTTTTATGTATCATAGCCATTTATTTATATACTCTTTTGTTATAGGAAAGATTTAAAGCAGTTTTCTATCTTTGAGGATGATAGAAAAACTCCTATGAAAGGCATTTATGTTATCAAATGTGTTCAATTAGTACCTTATATTTGCATAATACTTTAGAGTTTACAAAGCACATTTAAATGCCCCATCTCATTTGATTCTCTTAACAGCATGGTGGGTGATTAGGGCAAGTATCATTAGCTTCCTATTTTATTGTTGAAAAAAATCAAGAGGTCTTATGTAATTTACTAAAAATCACTCATTTAGTAAGAGATTGAGCTAAGACTTGAACACAAGTTTTAATTCCTAATTCAGTGCTCTTCACCCAATAAAATTTGCTTCCAAATATATAGAATCAGTTAAGTAGTAGTATTGTGTAATGGAGAAAAATTGTCATATGAAACCTCAAAACCAGTAGCAGCTTTTACCTTCTGTGGGGTGGGAGTACATATTTTATACCTGTGGGCACATAGAGTTTTAAAATATTCCCTTCTCTTTGCAGAGACTGCTAAGAGAGGATGAAAGGGGACAACCTTTCTGTTGGTGAGAACATTAATTGCTAGTCATGTTTGATCCAGGAACCCTGTGTTGTTAGATGGTGTTCTTTGTGTAGGATAACTACAACCATATCTCCCTTTTCCCACTGGGGAATCACATACTTCAGCCTGCTTTTCATTTATGACATTCTCTGCACATATCAAGTCTTGCCCATTTTTTACTTGAAATAAGCACAGATTTCACTGAAGAGGTAAATTATGAGTGCATAAGATAACTTCATTGGATTTAAAGCCTGGTTAAAATTTAGCATCTCAGGATTTAGCACTTTAACTCCTCAGGGAGCACAACTTTCCCTATGGATTGTTCTGTCTTTCCTTCCTATTAATATTTTACATTGCCACCTCTGTTTCAAGATTGAGTTTTCCCTGCTCTCTTCTAGAATCTTCAGCTCATTGCCATATGCAGTTAACCCCTGTGCTTTGAGTGTTGGTATGTTTATTTGGACCCTTTCAATTCCCTGCCTCATCTTCCTTGTGACCAATGAAATAATAATGGACATACCCAGTTAGAAGAAAGACTAACTATAAGTCTGCACGTGGCCTAAAATTCCAGGGTTTTATTTTGTGAGGAAAAAAGATGAAGAAGAAGAGAAATAACTCACTGTTCTATAAAAGATGCTTGCATTATAAATTATTGCCTATTTGATTTGTCAAAGTCTGAGTTTGCAGGCCTTGAGGCTAGGAGCAGTTCTGAGCTGCCTGATGGATAAATGAGAGCTGTTGATCCAGGTGAGCAATGGAGCTGAGGGACTCACTTGTCACCAGGTGACTTTGGAGATTATGACTCTGTGTGCTCTGAGAAGCCTTGCAGGTAGACATGTGCAATAAATCAAAACTAATCATATCCTGGAGAGAACAACAGCTGTGTTTACACCCTTACCAGGTTATGTTGACCCTCCCCTGTGGGCCTTCTAGAAGTGTTAGACTTGAAGACTTGCTAATAGCTTATCTGAAACAGTTTTTGAGTCCATTTGTTAAAGTTTTGAAGATTTATTTTATACTTTTCTTCGAGGGTTCAAGATTCAGTACTTTCATTCATTCACTCAACAAACTAGTGTCAATATTTTCTATGTGCCAGATGCTGGCCAGCAGGGTGCAAAGATGAACCAAGCACTGTCATTACAACTAAGAAATTTGTAATCTAGTAAAGAAGTTAAGACACATAGACCATGAAAGAAAAAAATAATAGTATGTCACAGGAATATTTTAATAATATTTTATTAAATATATATTAAACAAGAAATAGCAGGAGTAGAAAATGTATAGGAAGACTGAGCAAAAGGAAGGAAGGCTCAGATATAACATACTCATATTCCATACTATTTATTGCTTTCATTTGCAGAAGACTTTTTTTGAAAATAAGTGATTGCATGTATTGATAGTCCACTGAAATTAGTCATAAGGAATCAAAAGAATAGTAAAATTGTTTAAAAAGTAAGTACAATTACTGGAGTTTATATATAGGCAAAATTCAGCAACTATAAACTGATGAGTTTGTTTTCAGATCTATGTTTACCCACATTAGGGTCCCTCTATACAGTTTGTGACACTAGAATTTGAGAATAATATGGAGAACTTGAAAAGATTCAGAATCAATGCTCAAAAATGTGTTACTAATAAAACAAGGCCCTTAACAGGGACAGCACCAAGAGGGAGAATTCAACTCTCTACAACATCCAAATAAAGAAGCAATGTAAGGCCGGGCGCTGTGGCTCACGCCTGTAATCCTAGCTCTTGGGAGGCCGAGGCGGGCGGATTGCTCAAGGTCAGGAGTTCAAAACCAGCCTGAGCAAGAGCGAGACCCCGTCTCTACTATAAATAGAAAGAAATTAATTGGCCAACTGATATATATATAAAAAATTAGCCGGGCATGGTGGCGCATGCCTGTAGTCCCAGCTACTCGGGAGGCTGAGGCAGAAGGATCACTCGAGCCCAGGAGTTTGAGGTTGCTGTGAGCTAGGCTGACGCCACGGCACTCACTCTAGCCTGGACAACAAAGTGAGACTCTGTCTCAAAAAAAAAAAAAAAAAAAAAAAAGAAGCAATGTAAGTAAAGCAGTGTGCTTGATATTCATGTGAAGCTTGAGGACAAAAGTTGGGATCCTTTCCAACCAACCAGACTATTATCCCTAGGGATAATAGGTAGAGCCTCAAAATGTCCCTACATGATGGAAAATAAAATTTATGAGAAAAATCTATGGGGTTTTCAACATCTGCTCCACCCTAAGTACTCAAAAGTATTTTTCAAAATGAATGAAGATAAGGATGAGAAATGACTCAAAGCCTTACTTAGCAAGTATTTCCTAAACCTTCTTTATACCTTTTCTGGATTTTAAATAGAAAATTATTATCTATTTATGAATATTATTAGGAACCCCCTCCCCTCAAAGAGTTCAGTTTGCAACATATAGGATTTGGGGTAGATATATTGAGTATTTCCTTACTAACCTAGTAGACAAGAAATAATAGATGAGTTTATAGAACTCTTTTTCAAAAGGAGAGTTGCGATGTTCAGTAGTCTGGGATAGTTTTTAAGAGAATAACATAAAGACCAACAAAAGTTCCTTTTTGCCCTATCCACAAAAATATAAAACCTATCTTTATATGGAAAACGACATCTGAATAAATCATAAATTCACGAGATCCTGAAGATGAAATAATCTATTCATCTACTTGCAAGCAGTTTTCTTTTTCCCCATATCCTACTGCTTAATTAACAGCAGTCTCTGAAAGCTTTCCTTTATTCACTTTAACATGCCTTCATTGAAGACCTATCATATGTGAGATGCTATTAATATTACTCGGGGATGTGGGGAAGACAAAGAATACTAAGAAATGGTCACTCTTTGCTGCATACAACACTGTTGGAAAGGAAATTATGACCCCAAAGGGGCTTATAACCGCAAGCTTATGATTTGTAATAAAGTGCCTTATTCAAGTGTTAATATCTAATCTTTTGTGATATTGTATAGCTATGTTTCCATTGTTCTCTGCTCCCTCCCCCATGCAAAGAAATGGATAACTTAGGGCCATAGACTATTTGGTCAGCACAATTTTGACCGTAAATATTTCCGTACTAACTTAACTGCACACACACACACAAGCACACACACAGACAAGTACGTTTAACATTTTTAACTACATTAGAATTGGGAGGTGATCATTTTGTGCTAGCTTAATTCTGAGTAGTCGCTCTTCACTTCAGAATGCAGTCGTACGTTGAAGTGAACAGCATATTTTGGCTTTCTACAGGGCTGTGAGCCTCTCCTTGGGTTTTCACATTTTCCTTTGTGCCTCTTGTGGAACGGTTTGTGGAGACTGCAGAAAGCAAAGGCAGACTCCCTGCTCCGCTCCAGCCCCTTCCAGCTCATCATATTCTTACATAATCCATGAGAGATCTGCTTTTGGTTAGAATGCAGTCGAGGGCAAAGTGAAAAAAAAATTTTTTTTGATACATTACATGTTCCAAGTTTGTATGAAAGTTCTGTCAAAGCAACAGCCTAAATGGAGGCAGCTGGAAATCATTAAGGAAACTTGCAGGGGACAGTGATTAAAGCAGGATGGAATTTCCACTCTCTCCCTCTCTCTTTCTCCCTCTTTTTATGGTACTTTAAGCAAGTTAGTGTTCCTTTTGAAATTCGAATTAGCCCTCTGACTATGAGTGTTGGAAAATTATTTTACTCCTTTACTTTCTAGAGACCACTCCACTGATTTCCGAGGCTGTTACTGCAAATGAATAAATGAACACATTTGGAACTATCTGAGGCTCGGCAGTGATGTGTCTCATAGATCATGATTATCCTTGCATCTTTCTGGTCTGAGTCTGATTTGAAATGATAACCACTAAGTAACATTAAGAACACTTTTCTAGTCTTACAGGATAACGGAAGGCTACTTTCTAAGGCCCCACTTTTTCCCTCCCACCTTTCTTCTATAATGGTTGCACCATTTTCACAGCAAGAAGCAGTCGTAGATGAATCCCTCCAAGTTCCTTTTTTGCATTCCAACTTTCTGTGGGTTCAACTGCAATGCATACCGGGACATCAGCAGCAAAAACTGACAGGTTAAGACAGAAGTCAGAACTGGAAGGGGCTGAGATTCCTCCCTGTGGGTGTGGCACACCGGGCCTGATGTGGGCGGGCGTTGCATCTGGTCAGTGGGGCAGAGCAGATGAAGCACAGATGGCGTATAGAACTTGTTGTCAGGTGGTGACATTGAAAAGTCTAGGAGATTAATCTATGGGGAGGGTTTCCCTGCTCATGGCAAGCCACGTGGGACAGAGGGTCCAGGTCTCTCTGGTGTAGGGAAGCAGTTACCATTACACCCTTAGAAAACAAACTGGTCAGTTAGTAGGGGGCATTAGGAGAAATCATGGTAGGGTCGGGGGTGAACAGTGAACGCAACATCGGCTGGCTGGAACTGAACTCAAGGCAGCAAAATGAATTCCCACTGCTGTTCGCCTGCCTGAGTCAGTCAGTTGGGGGCTGGGCTTCAACAGGTCAGGGCTGGAGAGACAGGACAGAGTCTTTCATAAGCTGGCTCTAGCTCTTCTTCCTGCTGAACCACATGGATATCAAACAATTAAGTGTGACTATTCCCTCATTCCTTCTCCAAATAACTATTATGAAGACTAGAAAAACTTAGTGGAGTCTTGATGTGGGAAAGTAATTTTGTGGTAGTGAACACACAGGCTCCTACAGTGGGATCAAGACAGCTTTAATCTTCCCCTGCTTCTTCCAACCTGCTCAGTGGGACAAATTCTTTTCTGTCCCTGGATAAATTCCAGGAATGGTTCATTGTCTTTTTTGATTACTGTCAGATAATGAGAGATTCTTTGTGCTCTTCTAGTCACCTGAGAGGTTTTATTTTGGCCATTAAAATGTCTACTTCCATGGAATAACCTTAATAATAGTTGTAGTTGAGGCTTCTCATCTCTTTTAACGTAGGTCTGCAAGAGGTGACGGCCTGAAGGAGGGAAGGTGGCCCTGCTGAGCTTTGTCTCAGGTTCTCCACCTCCTGCTCCTATGTTTCCATCTCCTCCATGGTGGCTCTGGGACTGGCCCTCTGGCCACCACATTACACTACCTCTGTTGTCATGTGTCTGTCTAATAGGGAAGACTCTAGTCAATGTGTCTTCTTTATCCTCCGTGGTGATTGGTACGATTGTGGGTGCAAGAAAGCATTTATAATGTACTGGATAAATTGAACAACAAATGTTCAACCTCTAATGCAAAATTATTTTGTCACTGGAAGTACACTGCAAGAGAAGAGACCTCTTTTAAATTCCAGTTTCCTTTTCAGCCTTCATTCTCTGTTCCATACCACCTCTTAGCAAGCCTTATATAGATGGTATCAAACTTCTCCGTGGGTTGAAGGAATGTTTAGCATCCATTATCTTGAGGCCTCTGCAGAACTAAAGAGAAAAAAAAAATCAATTTTTAAAAAACATCTTGTTAAAACCTGATTCAGACATTAAGGTTTAATGTTTTCTTGGAGGTAGAATCATCAAGAAAGAATGAGAGTTTTCTTTTGCCTTCCAGCTTTATTACCTTTGAAGAGTTTTGTTTTGTTTTTTTTAATTTAACATATGTTCTTTATTTGCACAGAAGTCTAAAGTGCTAAGCTAAACTTATATATATGAATCTATTATTAAGACATAACTCTTGTTAAGACTAACAAAACAAAACACTAATTTGGCAGAGGTCTTGAAGTCTATCGTTGAGTAGACAAACTATTAGATTGATTAAAGAGATTTTCACACAAGGACAGTCTACTAATTTGCTGAGCATTGTATCTCAAGGTTAAAAAATTCTGGCTACATTTTAAAGCAGGAAGATCAATTAGAACATTCATTAGATTCCTATTTACACTTTAATTGTCAACTCTGCTCATTTGTTGGAAGCCTTTTTTAGTCATTAGTGTCTGTCAGTAAGAAATATGTCTTCATTTCTCTTATATTCATTTATTCATCCTTTCATTCAATCAACAAACATTAATAATGTGCCAAGCACTTTGCCAGCTTTTAAAAATATACTGATGAAAAAGACAAAGCTTACCCTCAAGGACAAACTCACCTCAAATTCCCACATAATCCAAATTAGTAGAAAGGCGTTAGGTTTTACTGAAGTTAGAAAAATAATTGCCTTTCACAATGAAATACATAAAAACGACCCTAATAAATGTGCATCCTAATTGTTCTTTTCTGTTTGTGATTTTATCCCATTTACATTTTAGTTTTAGAATATCTAAATGTGCTTTGCTTTGGCTGCTGTTGGCCTTGCATCGATTGTATATTGGATAGCTCTTGACAGCGGGCACTGCGGATCTTCATTTGGACTCTAGAGGACCACTAGAGAGTCAGTACATGGTCCACATTCTGTTCAGGAGAAGAAGGAGCCTACCTCACCATTGGAATATAGAAAGTGGAGCCAGTTAAATCTTCCAGATTCTGAACAAAGGGGTTCCTGAGTGGGACCAGGGAGCCAGCAGTGGGACTCATGTATGTGAATCTTCAGAGGAAGAATGTAGGCTCTCTAAAAGCATCTATATGTTTATAGGTACACTTCCTCTGTCTTCAGATTGGTTGCCTTAATGTCTGCCACATTTTTGGGGTGCTCCTGGACAAGATCTGGGCCAGTAATTGGGCCCAATGGAACCCTGCCACACATTTCTGAACATTTAGCAGTCAGACCTCAGTGATAAAATAATTTTGTATTAGAGGTTGGATGTTCGTTGTTCAATTTATCTAGTATATTTTGAATGCTTTCTTGCACCCACAATTGTACCAATCATGGTGAAGAAGAAGAAGAAGAAAAAAGACACATTGATCATAGTCTTTCTTCTTAGAGATTCACATGACAACAGAAGTAGTATATTGTAGTGGCCAGAGGCCAGTCCCAGAGCCTACCACCTGCTCTGCCAGTAACTGAATATGTGAACTTACTCATGTCATTTCATTTCTTTGGGCCTCAGCTTCTTTTCTTTCAATAAATATTTATTTTATTTCATTTGAAAAATCTGGAAATATTGCAAACACAAAGAAAAGTACAGAGAATACTGTAACAAACACCTGTGTATTCACCACTGAAGTGGAATGAACAGTTGTTACCCTTTAAATAAAAAGACTAAAATTACACAGACTTGAAATTATACAAGACTTGTGTAATATTACACAGACTTGAAATCTACCTTGTCCTATTTTCTCTCCTTCTTATCCCAGAGATAACCACTCTCCCAAAGTTGATGTGCATTCTTGCTACCCAAATTCTATAATTTTAAAAAATGATATAGAATACTATTTATGTATTTTTAACTTTAAACAAATTTTGCCAAATCGTTTCAGTATTTTTCAACTTCTTTTGTTCACTTAACATTAGGTTGACAAGATTCATCCATGTTGATACCTGTAGTTCTATTTATTCTTTTTATTTGCTGGACCGTTAAATAAATATACCTCAGAATTGCCCTTTCTCTATGTTTGAACATTTAGGTTGCTTCTGATTTTCTGCTATTTCAAACCATACTGTAATGAATATCATTGTTTGCAGATCTTCTTGCACACACGTCTGAAAGTTTGTCTAGCACGGAGCTTCCCAAGTTCTCAATAGATGTAGTGTATCACATTAAAGATGGGCTTTGCTTGGGTGTCAGTTTGGGTCCCCCAAAGAGCACATATTGAGAGGAGAGGAGATGTGAAGGAGATTTATTTTGGAAAGTGGCTCTGAAGGATGAAGGGGGAAGTAGGATGTCTCTTACTCCCTGAAGGGGAAGGAGCAGGGAGAGTCTTGTGTTACCACTGCAAGTTTGACGCCTGCGAAAGAAGAGAGGAAAGGGAGGGTTGAACAGAAAGAGTCTCAGACCCCAGCACAGTTCTGAGAAAATATCTGCCATGCTGTTGGGCACTCCTCAATCCAAGGCTGTTGGTTGGAGGAGTTCGGTGTCAGGTAGGAATGGGCTGGCTCTAGCACTCCATGCTATGCTCAGGCATGGGGTAGAGGCAGCTAGCTGGGGCTGAGTTGCCAGCATAGTTTTCTTGAAGGAGCTCTTAGCCTTTATAGCCACTACTGATAGTGACCGCCTCGGCCCACAGTGGCTGACAAGGACCCGAGGCAGCCAGAGATCTGAGCAGTTGTGAGGTGCAGAGCCTCTAAGAACTGTGACAGTGTTCCTAGGAGTGTACTGTTCCTGCTAGAATAAATTCCTCTCTCCTATTGGCCTTGGGGATTCCTCTGTCTTTCTTTTGAGGCAGGCTATGTATTGAACACTTTTTTGTGTTTTATTTCATCATACACCTGTATGTAGCTTAACAGAAATGGGATTATGTTTCCTCAATCCTCTGTGTTATCAGAATTAGAAAGACTTTATTTTTTTCACCTATAAAATGGGAGGCTGGAATCAATGATCTCAGGTTATCTTCTGCTTTATTAATCTGATTCTAATTTTTTTTTTAAAAAGTACCCAAACCAGTGGGCAGAACAATGATGTTCTGTGGAGTGATATAGTCATAGACAACCTTAGAGAAAAGCTGGAAATATAGGTCTTGAAAGAAAGATGGGAACATTATGAACTGATACACCATCTATTAATACATTTCATAAAGTTGAAGTGTCATATAAGTCTTATTTTCTAGTGGCATCTTCATGGATAGGGTTCATGGCTTATTGATCTTAGGCCCTAAATACACTGAGTGTAGCTGAGTCTTAAGAATAAAAAAATAATGTGTATTAAATTGAACTTGCTTGAAAGAAGAACCAACACCATTGTTCATTAGGGAGGCGGAGTTTAGTTCTGTATTTAAACTCATATTTTACATTTTACTTGTGTAGGTAGGAATTGTAGAGTTTGATTATATGTAGTTTATATGTATACATATATTATATAGATAATTAGGGCTTACTTACAGTGATGGAAAAGAAGATAGAGCTTGGACCAGAACTTTGATGATCTTAACTTCATTTTGGAATGGCTAGTGCAACAGAATCCTTCTGACAGGTTATTAAAATGTAGACAAATTATCAATTTTTTTTGAAAAAAAAAAAGAAACTAGAATGCTCAAACTTGTATAATGGCAATAACTTATGGGTCTTTCTATATATGGATACTGAAGTCATTTTCTGACAACAGCCAATGATATTTTAGGAAAGGAGGCAAATGATCCCAGATTGACCAAGTCTTAGATACCTAATTTGCAGAATTCACCATATCACTCAATCAGATGCTACAGAGGCACATTTGGACTGTCTTCGTGGCTAGCATTGTCCCTTATTCAGCAGATCTGCTTTTAAAACTGCATTTCCTTTGTTCTGCTGAGTCTCAAAGGCTTTTCTATCAGTAGATGTATCGAACATTAAAGAACTGATCTTAGTGAGCCCAGTTTTCTCATTTAGTAACCATAGCACTGGTGTTAACGTCAGTAGAAGTCTGGTGGTTATAGCCAAAGCAAGAGGAGGCCTCTCTTCCAGTGTGTTTGCATGAATTGGGGTCTGGTGATTTAGGGTTCTGGGATTTCCTATTCTTCCTTAGCATTTATGAATTCAACTTCCATTTTCAGATTTCCAAAGGCCACTTGAGGGTTTAAGTAATGCCTTTAATTATAACTTAAAGTATAGGCAATTGCATTTCAGGAAGCTAGCAATTATCCAAAGTATATTATTGGAGAGTGAGTTATTGAAGTCTGCATAGTTTGTAAAACACCCATCAAAATAACTGGGGGAGAACAGAAATAAACTAGATTGGAACAATGAAGCTTTGAAACAATTCTGATTATGTCTACAGTTAACATAATAATGAGTCCTAATTTTCAGGCATTAGGAGTCTTTGTAAAAATTCATACAGTCTCTCTTGCTTGCCCTTATTTAGAAATAGAGATGTTGGCAATGTTTTCATTAACTTTTAAAATATAAGCACTGAGTGCTAATGTGGCAGTTTACTATGCTTTTGCAGACTTCATTTTATGTAATTCTTAAAATTTCTCTATGACATAGGCAATAATGCTCCCTTGAGAATGGATGCTAAGAGGAGATAAGCAATTTGCCCAAAATCACATAGTTTTGAAGTAGCAATGCTGAATTGCAACCCAGATCTTCTGCTCTAGAATCTAAATTAAAAAGCCCATTATGTGATCAAGTGACTAGAATGGTAGAGCAATTTTTCAGTGTTGAGGCACTTTTTAGGCAATTTTTAAAATGTGAGTAAGTAAATACTCATAAGAATGACATTGGAAAATAAATACCTTGATTTAAGAATCAATGCCAACTTTTTTTTTTTTTTTAACCAGGCTGACCTATGTTTTCCTAGTCATACTCACATGTCCCTATATCCTAAGGATCATGATATCTGGCATAAGGGAAGGTTGTATTTGCAGTCAGAGATGGTTTGAATTTTAACTTCATTTATTAGTTGTGTAACCTTGGGCAAGCTCTTTGGTTTACTTATTTGTAGGATGCTAAAAAAAAAATAATAGCAATCCAACAGGATTTTTATGAATAAATGAATGAGATAGTATCTTTAAAGTGCCTGCCATTCTAGGCACTGAGTAAATGATGGCCACTGCATTTTTAGTAATGCCAAGCAGGGCATTATTTCAACTTAGAACATCTCACCCCTTTGAGAAGGTAGATAGTTTAAAAATACATCATGGTAGGTTTGTGATAAATTGAGTGACTTATATAGACTACATTTCCTGCATTTTCTTTTTTTCTTTTTATTAAAAGACCGTCTCACTCTGTCGCCCAGCCTGGAGTACAGTGGCCAGATCATAGCTCACTGTAACCTCAAAATCCTGGGCTCAAGCCACCCTCCTACCATGGCTTCCCAAAGTGCTGGGATTACAGGCATAAGCCACCATACCTGGTCAATTTCCTGGATTTTCAATGCAATGATTTTCTTTCTGTATTTTTATTTAAAACTCTAGGACATGAGATGGAAAATTCATAGCCCTTTTTATAGAGTTTTTATACTTTAATGGACTCTATAATCCATAGCTGGTCTTATCCTTTGAACCTAATGTACACAGTAGCCTTTGAGTAAAAGCAGCAGCATGTTTTCCAAACTAAAATATTTTCATAGGTCAAAACAACCTTTCTATTAAGAGTATGACCACCTGAGATGTGGTCTGCTTTGCTTATCATGGTTTCTCTGAATGGAATAACATGAGAATTAGTGCTGGAGTGTCTTAAATAATGGCATGTTTTTGTCTCCTCCTCAGTAGAGGTTTCCAGGGAACACTCCTGGAGGTGGCAGTTGTAATGTGCCTTCTTTCATCAGGTAACTTGGCTGCAGACGTGCAGATGTGTGGGAAGAAGAGGAGCTCTGCAGGCTCTCAGTCCTCCTTACCTCTGCCCCCTCTGTCTTTGCTCCCCTCCCTTAACCTTCTCTTCCTCCACTGCCTCTTCTTATCTGGGCTCCTTTCTATGTCCTTCTGCATTCGATGGCATATGTAACACAGACCTGAGAACACCTTGGGGTGCTAGGCAACCGGGCAGTTTTCAGGCGAGCAGTGGGAAAAGTGGTGCTTTTTCCATCTGTAGCACTCCTTTAAAAATATAAAAGAAAAAGCATAAGTTACTTCAGAGAGGACACGTATTACAATGATGCTGTTATAGCTCACAGGAGCTAGCATTTACTGAGCATTTACTATGTGCCGGGCACAATGTCCTTTGCATATTTCTTATAACAACCTTGCTACATATGGACTGAATTGTGTCCCTCTAAATTTATATGTTGAAGCCCTACCCCCACCTTCAATGTGATAGGGCATTTACAGAAATGATTAAGGTCACACGAGGTCATCAGGGAAGGGACTCGATCAAATAGGATTAGTGTTCTTAAAAGAAAAGACACAGAGGGCTTGTTCTCTCTCCACTGGGGGAGGACAGAGCAAGAAGGTGGACATCTGCAAGCCAGGAAAAGAGCTCTTACAAGAATCTGACCCTGCCAGACCTTGACCTTGGACTTCTAGCCTCCAGAACTGTGGGAAAATAAATTGCTGTTGTTTAAGCCACCCAGTCTGTGATATTTTGTTATGGCAGCCTGAGCTGACTAATACAAGCCTGAATTAGGTCTCTTTTTTAAAAAGAGGAGGAAACTGAGGCTTAGATTACTGAGTTAAATAATTCAATAATATTCTAACACTGTTTTTAACCTCTTTGTCTTTTCTAGCTCAGGGTGAGATTTAGGGGGCTGCTTTGTTATTTTTTCTCAAACCACATGTTTGATTCCATTTGCCCCTCCTATTTTTCTAGTCTTTCTTAAGAATTATTCTCATTCAGTACTCAGCACTCTTTGTTGTTTTGCTATGTTGTCTTTATTAGTCTTTTCTTACTTAAGAAAACTAAACTTTGACAGGGTTAAAGTTTTTTTATTTAATTTTTTTTTTTTAGGAAACTATGGGGGTACAAACATTTTGGTTACATAGTATGACTTTGCCACATCCCAACCATGATTTGAGATGTGCCCCCACCCCCAACCCTCACCGTGTCCATTAGTTGTGACTTTATCTACCCCCAACCCTTCCACCCCCAAAGAATATTACTACTGTGTGAGTACCTTAATGTTGATCAGTCAGTGACAGTTTGATGATGAGTACATGTGGTGCCTATTCTTCCATTCTTGTGGTACCTCACTTCAGAGGTTGGGCTCAAGCTCTATCCAGGAGAATATAAGAGGTGCTAGATCATCATCATTTCTTATAATTGAGTAGTATTCCATTGTATACATATGCCGTATTTTATTAATCCACTCGTGGATTGATGGGCACTTGGGTTGTTTCCACATCTTTGCAATTGCGAATTGTGCTGCCATAAACATTCGAATGTTTACGGCAGTACTCGGCACTCTTGACTTTTCGATTTCTTTCAAAATCCTATTCTCTACCCCCATGAAAGCATTTTGTTATTGCCTTGTGCCCTCTCTCACCTCTTCAAAATGTTTTCTGAAAACTATTTCCTTTCTCAGACTCAGAGGTTTTCTCACTCATCAAGCATATCTTTTCCCATCCCTATTACAATGTTTTCTCAATGTTTCCACTTGGATAAACATCTCCTGAAAGACTTCAAGTTTTTTTGTTTTTGTTTCTGTTGTTTGTTTTTGCAACTTCGGTAAAGTTCTTGGTGATCTGAAGACAAGAAGTAATGAGAAAAATAGGTACATAATTTGTCATTTTCTAAGTAAAGATTTGGTGATTTAACCTCCACTTCCTGTCCAGTTTTTAAAGAATTTAAAGATGATTTATTTTGTGTTATTTTAAAAAAAGCATCCTACCTATTTCTCTGCTATTTTAATTATGAAGTATTTCTTTCGAATTTCAAATTCTCTACCTCTGGGGCAACAAATGTCCCCATAGTTTATTGAACTGCCAATATCAAGACATGCAGTAATGAACAATAGACATGTTTTTAGTCTTGAATACCCAGGGCTATCCTGTTGTTTACATTACTCATCTCTCTCATGTAAGAGAAAAATAAAGATATTCCCCATAGATCTTCCGTTTTGCCAATTCCGTGAGTCATCCTTTCTTTCCTACTTTCTTACCTAAACCTGTAATAAATCATCAGGTCTTAGAGATACAACTTCTTAAACACCGAATCTCTTGTAATCAGTCTTCTTGCCTCTAGTCCCCTGCTGTTATCTCAGGCCCTCCTATTGCTAACTTACTGCTCTCTTTTTGCCTGTAACCCTCTCATGACTTCTCCTTGAACGGAGGATAACAAATGTACACAGCAGGGCACACGTAGTCTTTCAGGCCTTAGTTCTTATCTATAAATTCAATCTGAATTTTATCAACTGTCCCTTCTCTAGCTAGCCCGATCCTATGCCTGGAAAATTTTGAACAATTGATCCATTCTACATGCATTGCCAACTATGTGGCAGACCCTATGCTAGACACTGGGGAAACAAGGATGGTCAAGATGTAGTCATGTCCTCCTGGAATGTGCAGTCTAAAGGGAATATAGATACGTCTACAAGAGGTTACACTTGAGTGTATTAAGCTCTACAGTAGGCAAATTACAGCATGCTATCGGGGAATATAGAAGTGATACCAACTCAAACTCGAGGAAGTCAAAGAAGACATGTTATAGCCAACCTGAAGGTTGAGAAGCGCTTTTCAGGTGCTACCAATGCTTAGAAGTTGAGGACAAGTTGCTTCAGGCAGAGAGCACATCATTTGCAAAGGTGAGAAAACATGTCATTCATATTATGAGAACAGCGAGCAGTTCATTGTGGCTAGAGCAGGAGTGGCTAAGCAAGCCGTGTTGGAAGATGAAGCTTGGAGAGATACATTTCTTTAACAGTCAGGCTCTTTTGTCTGTTTCTCATGCCATTCCCTCTGCCTGAAATGTCCTTTCCACTCCTGTCCACCTGGCAGAACTCTTACCCACTCTTGGACTCAGCTTGACCATCACCTCCTTTGTAAAGTTGTCCTAATCTTGCTCAGGGGATACAGTTTTTATCTAACACATAACTAGGTTTACACTCATATTACTATACCTGTCTCTTGCCCTACTGAGTCAGCTCCAGGACGGTAGTGTTGATAATCTATCCTTACATACTTTTGTTTTAGCAAAGGAACTATTATAAAGTGGATGCTCAACCTAAAACATTTGCTAAAGTCACCCTTTTAAAAAAGTGTCCTATTTTTCCCATGGATAATGAAGCATTTTGTTTCATTCACGTCTTGGGCTAGGGTTGTGTAGGTACGTGTTGTCGTACTTTAACGTATCCTTTAATATATAGAGTTAGGAAATTGCTCAGCAGAATTATGCTTATTTGATGCCACAAGTTTATGTGAAAGTCAGGCATGACTCCTGGAGGAATGTGATCAGGGCTCCAAACTCTTCACTTTAAAGGTTGAGTTTATGATGAGGATTGAATGAACAAAGTTTGGGGAAGAAAGGTACCTGCCAGGTGACTTCCGTACTAAGAGTCAAGAGCTGACACTCAAAAGTTGCTACTGGTTTCTCATGATACTTGATACCAGCATCCACCCTGGCCTCATTCTCCTGGGAGCAGCCTTAGACTAAAGAAGAGTGGCTATGTGAGTGAATTTAAAGAGTTGTTCTAGAAGAATCCAAGCCAGTCTTGGCATGAAGCATTCTTGACTGAGCATATTTTTAAAGAGAGACTCTACCACCTTTGTACTTAGGGGAATACCATGCCTGGGACTAATCGACGGAGCCCTGCCTCTTGGTGAGGGCAGTTATCAGGTTAAGGGGTTTGGGCACAAAGTAGGTGGCCTATCTGTGGCTTTTCTGGTTTTTATCAGTAAGCCTCCAGGTTAGAAGTGGTAACAAAAATGGATACATCAGAATCAGGAGGGGCAAATACCTCTATCAGAAATATATCTCAACGGGATCACCAGCTTGTTCAGCCCTCCTGTTTGTGCAATACTTCATTTAGTCAAGAATATTTACTGAGGCCGGATGTGGTGGCTCACACCTGTAATCCTAGCACTCTGGGAGGTTGAGGCGGGCGGATCGCTAGAGATCAGGAGTTCGAAACCAGCCTGAGCGAGACTCTGTCTCTACCAAAAATAGAAAGAAATTAATTGACCAACTAAAAATATATATACAAAAAATTAGCTGGGCATGGTGGCGCATGCCTGTAGTCCCAGCTACTTGGGAGGCTGAGGCAGTAGGATGGCTTAAGCCCAGGAGATTGAGGTTGCTGTGAGCCAGGCTGATGCCACGGCACTCACTCTAGCCTGGGCAAGAAAGTGAGACTCTGTCTCAAAAAAAAAAAAAAAAAAAAAAATTACTGAAAATCTACTATATGCCAGGCACTTCTCTAAGTGTTGGGGATATAAAAGGTAGGCAAATGCCCACATTGAGTTCATTTCCTAGAAATAAATATATATAAAATATTGTTTTAGGTAGAGATAACTGCCATGAAGAAAGGAAAAAAAAAAAAAAACAGCGTGAGGAGGTGGGGTGTGAGTAAGTGTGTGGCTGTGGGGGATTTGTTTGAGAGACAGGGGTCAGGCCCACCTTTCTTTCTTTTTTTTTTTTTTTTATAATTTTATTCTTTTAACAGGCTAGATCAAACAGAATGGCCCACCTTTCTGAGGGAAGGCTGTTGAGCAGAAAATGAAATGAAGTGAGAGCATGGAGCGTATGACCACGTAGGTAAGGGTGCACCCCACAGAGGAAGGAGCGCAAAGCTCATGGGGAGAATAAATTTGCCATGTTAAGGAGCATTATGAGAGCAGAGAGAACAAGGAGGAAAATAGTGTGGAGATTATGCTGGAGAAGGGAGATAAATGGTCGATTCTGAGGGGCCATGCAAGTCTGGAAACTATGGGCAAGTTTTGAGATTTAGGCTTCTAAACAATCACTGGTGCTATACTTCACTGTGGCAGGGGTAGAAAGCTTGCATTAGTCTAAAGGAAAAAGAACCATTCATGTGGACTCAGGTGGTAGCTGTGGAGATGGCGAGAAGTGGTTGGATTTAGGATAAACTCTGGAAGTGGAGCCAACAGAATTGAATTTAAAGAGGAGCGGGGAAACTGCAGCCTCAAGGCCACACGTGGTCCTCCAGATCCCCAAGTGTGGCCCCCTGACCAAATCCAAGCTTCGCAGAACAAATCCCTTTGTTAAAAGGGTCCAGAAGACCACACGTGGCCCCAAGGATGCAGGTTCCCAACCCGGCATTATTGCTCATTTTTTAAGTAAGCATCCAACAAAGATGCCCTTTGAGTTTGTGCCTCTTGGCCCAGTCCTGATGTCCTAATCTTCATCTGCACTAGCTTCTAGCACATACAGCTTGTAGGAGGGACTTCTAGGAGCCAGCACCAAGGGCAACTGACCCTTACTTCTAGGATTTTTACACATACCAGAGTTAGTGGAATCTTGGAGAAGAGGGACTTCCTGTTCAAGAGGAAAGCAGGAAGTGATGGTCGCTATACTTGGGGTAGTGCCATTTTTCCCACAAGGTGATGAAACATGGGCTTGCTTGTTCCCCCATATTGCACAAACACACCAGAAAGTGCCCCAGTTGGGTGAGGTATAAAGCAGCGAGCTGAGAAAGTTTTAAAACAAACACATCTCCCCCTCCCACACACACACACACCCGGAAACTTTTGACATATAGCTGCAGAATCTCTGCAGAGAATAGCTAGTCTTCTGAATATGTTAGCCCTAATGAAAAACCCAAATGCTCTTTTTTTTCTTTGCCCAGAATATATTTAAAGATTTTGAGTCTTCACAGTGCCTCCCAAATATGCTCTTCTTTTTCCATGGCCTGACTGCTCCCAACTCTAATATTTTCCTCTCTCTAGACATACAGCCTTGACTCAAAGCAGAGGAATTAGTGTAGCTTCACATTTCTACATGTTGAGAGCGAATGGCTGAATTGGGGTGGAATCCTTTCCACATTTTCCCATCTGCCCTCTCTACCCAGCGCCGAGGAGAGAGTTCTGGGCACAAGCACTGAGCCCAGGTTGATTATGGGGACAGTCTAAGGAACAGCCATTTATCCTCTTTCTCTGGGTCATAATGGACAGTGCTTGGGGGTGAACCATAGCTTTAATTATTTCATTAGTGAAGATTATACATGAACCTCTCTATTCTCTGTTGCTCCTTACTTCAAAGATTGATGTTTTCTCTTTCCAAACATTTTTAACTGACACAGTTTAATTGTACATATTATGGAGTACAATTAGATGTTTTGATACACGTATACATTGCATAATGTTCAAATCAGGCTAATCAACATATCTACCATCTCATGTGTCCACTATCTCCGTATGGTGAGAATACTCAGCATCCCCCCTCCACCCACTTTGCAATACACAACATCCTGTTAACCATAATCACCCCACTGTGCAATAGAACACCAGAACTAATTTGTCCTATCTCCTTGTAATTTCATATCCATTGGCCAGTCTCTCTCCCCATCTTCCCCTCTCCCATCTCTTCCCCAGTCTCTGGTAATCACTGCTTTACTCTTTACAATTTTTTTCTGCTTCAACATTTCTTCAAAGAAAATAAATACAGGAAATTTATGCATCCTAGGATGTTACATTTCTAAATGTGTATTCCTTCTTTCTTTCTTTTTTCTTCATTTCTTCCTTTCTTTTGGATTCTTATTGTTTTGCTAATTGTATTAGTTATCTATTGCTATGTAAGACCCTCTGTCTCAGAGTCTGTCACAATGTAGCAATCAAAGTGTCAGCTAGGGCTCCAGTCATTTCAAGGTGCAATCTGGGGAGGATATACTTCCAAGTTTAATTACATGGTTGTTGGGACACCCATGATGGCTGTTGACTGGCAGCATCAGTTTCTTGCCATGTGGGCTTCTTGATAGGACTATTCACAACATGGCCACTTGCTTCCCCTTGATTAAAAGCTCTGAGAAAGAATAGTAGTCACATTCTTTCTGTAACCTACTCATGGGAGTGATAACTCTTAACTTTCCCTATATTCCGTTTGTTAGAATCCAGTCACTAAATGCAGTCCACAATCAAGGGAGGGGATAACACAGAGGTGAGGATCAATGGGAGCTATTGTAGAATCTCTCAATCACACTAATTTATTAATTCATAATAAAATATTTATTAAATGCATGTATAAAAAGTCTTGTTCTATGGACTGGGGTTTTAGAAGGGCCCCAAATACAAAGAAGTATATAGTATTTTGTGTTTCTCTAAGTGCGATTTGCTATCTATCTAAGAAGAAATATATATACTTTAAAAATATCCTACAATAATATGTCAGCATAAAATAAGTGCTGAAAGAGAAACACATTTCCATCTGACGTAGCTGCTATAGAGTGAGACACATTAAAGGATGACTATTGGCAATCTATTGTAACCAAATAGGAACCAAACCAAACAGCTTTATTTCTTTCTAAGATATTTTAAGATCCTCTGAGAGTATTGCTGCAACAATTCTCCTCCATTCTCTCCCCGCCTCCCACAAATGGCTGGGAGCAAAAGAGAAAAAAGATGAGGAAAACAGGACTTACAGTTCTTGTGATGCGACTTTTTAAAAAATTTTGTTTCTGGAACTTTCTGAGGCAATTTGCTGTGGAGCTCCTGGGCATCCTTCCCGTGTGTAACTGGAAAGTAAATAATGATTGGAATCATAGGAGTTTTGAGGCTAGCCTGTCATTTTGTCAACAAGGAAAACAAAGTCCTGAGATGTCAATGACTTGCTCAAGTCCACAAGCACTGTGAAGAGAGCAAGGATTCTCCAGCTTTCAAACCATTGCTCTTTCCATAACATCCCACTGCCTTCTACCAAACGTGCAAACACAGTAGACTCCACCTGGAGTGCTTATACATCACATTAATGTCACTGCCAGTGCAGTGACACGGGCTGTCCTTATATCACATGTGAGGAGCCCAGTAAGTTTTGGAGATAACTATTTTATTTTCTTGTATCAACTAGTATTAGTTCAGTTTTTTGATAGAACTATACATACAAAATACCATTTATTGTACTGAGATTTAGGCTTCTTCTTTCAATGGAATGTTCAATAAAGAAAATTGAATACATTTTAGTAATTACTGCTTGCTACAGTGGAAGGAGAGAAGCATTAGAATTATAAGAAGTTGAAATGCTATTTGAATGGAAGTTTCAAAATAAAACCAGTTTACATTTAGCAATGATAAAAGTTCACAAAATATTCTAGTATATAACACTTTCTTAGAGCAGTTATATATTTCTGATAAGTTTTACTGATAAGTTTTACATATCATAATGTCACTCTAGCAGAAAAAAACCCCAAATTTTTAATTGGCAATTTAAGAAATAGTGTCTTTATTAAATGTAGATTGTAAGTTTAAGTACACATGGGTTTAAAACAATAAGTCTCTTATCTTGGTTCTTAAACTTCTTTTGTATTTTTCAGAAGATATCTTCCAGACATGGAGAAGAAATCAATTGCATTACCTCTTAACTATCCATTTATCCCCTCTGCACTTTCTTTTTGTCCTCCTTAATTTTAAGAATTTATAGTGCTAGCTTGAACTTTCATAAACTGTAATATTCCTGCAGAAAGTGATAACAGCCATGTTAGATGCTGTGATTTTTTTTAATAAAAGTGATATACCATCTCTCCCTAACAGAAATCTCAAATAAAAAATTAAAATATGGTTAAGTATTACAGATGATGTTGATATGTGTGTCATTACTTTGTGAAGACTAAATCTTTTGGAAGAGTAGTGGTGGGGTCAATTTTACTGTGACAGAGTGATCTCTGGTGAAACTGCCAAGTGAAACTGGTGACTTGAAATTAAATAAAGACTTGTGGCTGTAGTTGTACTGACTTATGAAACAACAAAACCCTTTATGTGCAACTATTAAGTCCCAGGAAAGATCTTAAGCAATTTCACAATCTTTACAGTGCGGTATATTTCCAAAGCCATTATCTTATTGTGCCCTTGGACTCTTCGGTAAGATATGATTCTCTTCTCCATTTCACAGAAAGAAGAGGAAATCTGACATCAGGAAGATAACATGACTTTTTTATGGTCATGCAGTCAATGGGATTGAATCTTAGGTTTTCTGAGCCTCAGGCTTTTGCTTTGTCACTTAAGCACTTTTAGGAAAGTGACAGGGATGTCAATATGCAACAAATCCACAAAAAAGCACTCACTGACAAACACACAAGTGAGCAGATGTAACGTGGACTAAGTGAAGTGTTCCTTCCACACTCCAGTTCTTCCATACCCTTTGTTATCTCTTCATCTCACCCTACTTTTCCATAATTGTGAGTTTGCTGTCTTGTTCTCTTTACATTGGACTATCCTTTATTTTGTTTTCTGCCTACTGAAATTCTAAGTGTTGCTTATGATCCTTCTCAGATATCATTCATTGATTTGGTAGTCTTCTTTTCATTTGTATTGAATGTTTTCCTCCTAAGCCTCGGGCCCTGCAAACAATGTCATTTGTACCTGACTTTGGATGCATTATCATGTGGTGATATGAGTTAGAATATTCATCTTCAGATCTGTCCCTGCTCATAAGAGCGAGGAACATGGTTTGTTTCTATTGGACTTTGCAGTAGTTTATACATAGGAGGAGATAGGTGCCTATGGGATAAATTTAAGTATTTGTATGAGTAATATGGCAATTACAAACCAAGAAATGAAGAACTTACCTTCACCTGCCTGGGTGGTAGGATTCTGAACTTTCTTAGGTGGTCAAGTGAATTCCCGGGCAGAAGGGCAATGGTAAACCCTAAGGAAGGTGCTGATTGTGGCAGGTGGTGGTAGTAAGCATGATAGAGAGCAGAGGTGCCTGGGGTTCCCCTTTACAAACACTCGTCCTGCCTCGCTTGCCTGCTTGCCTCTGTAACATTTCTACTCCGCTGAAAACTCCATGAGATGTGCCCGCTGTATTCTCAGTGACTAGCACAGGGCAGGGTTAGAGGAGCTTCTAGACATTTGTTGACTGAATGACTAATGCATGACAGTTGGATCTCTCACAGTAAGAGTAGAAAAGGGGAACACATGTCATGCACAGATTGTTTATTCACTGATGATGGTCTCCACATAAAGTGTTTTGATTTTTAGTGTGTGTTTTTGTATATTTGGATGGCTTATGCCTTTGTAAATTGTGTTACTTCCCCCTTCCATATGCCTTTCTGTTTTTAATTACCTTTATATACTGCCAAAACAAAATAAATCCAACAGCTGCCTCCACTTGAGTTGCCTTTAGAATTGTTTTATGATCTCCTATCTCCTTTAAATATACCCTATGTATGTTTTTGAGGGGGAGGCAGGAATCTGTAGAGAAGACAGACGAGTCAGTCACTCTTGTCTCAGCGCAAGAATTTACTCTGAAATGTCTAGCGGAGGAACTATCTTATCTCAGTTCTTTCCCAAAGATTCTTGCATGCTAAGTATCTTCTTCAATACCATTCTAATTATGCATTATTTTCTCAGTTTAAAATAAAATAATTTATAGGGATTCTCATTACAGAAATAGATATTAATTGGATCCATTTCTCTCTTTCTCTTTTTTTTTTAAAAAGAGGGGATTCCTAAACCTAAGTGGGAACTTTTATGTAAAATATTGTAGTTGTAGGAGATTTAAATGTATTTAAAGAAGGCTAATTAAAAAAATTTAATAGGTACTCTCTCAAAGGAAATGAAACTACAGTATATGTGACTTTCATTAGTGACTTTACCTATAGAGATATAAACCAAAGGACTTAATAGGGAAAATTTAATAATTAATTAATTGATCCTTAAATTGTTTGTTACGTACTTATGAAATACATCTTTTGTGTATTTTCTGAATTACTCTCTTAAGGAAAAGTCAAACTATTGCTTATAGTAAGTCAAACCTTGTCAACTGTTAGTAAGGTGACCAGGGTCACAGCTTGTTCTGCATATCCCAGATGAGGTCTCTTGATTTTCTCAGATCATGAGAAGTGAAGAAAACGGTAATTAGTTGTCAAATTAAAACATCATTTTATGTAGGAATTCAGGATGGGGTCATTGTGATACAATGATCATAATAGTAAAAACTAATCTAATGTGTATTTCCAAGGAAATTAGTTAAAGATAAGGAGGCAACCCTAGGGTACCTGGTAAACTAATTGTATTTTCATCCAGAAAATCAATGTTTCCTAGTATAATATTTAGAATACCAAAGAAATCAGCCACAAAGTGAACATAAAATTCAATAAGATTTAATTCATTCTTTCATGACACTTTTGTTAGCTTTTTTCTTAAGTGGACATTGAAGTACAGTTAAATGCAATTCATATATTGCATTTTTATTATTTTTTTACTCTGTCACCCTGGGTTATCCTAGTTCACTGCAACCTCAAATTCCTGGGCTCAAGTGATCCTCCTGCCTCAGTTTCCCAAGTAACTGGGACTACAGATGTGTACCACCATGCACACCTAATTTTTTTTTCTATTTTTAGTAGAAATGGGATCTTGCTTTTCCTCAGGCTGGTCTCCTAACCTCCTATCTCCTAATCTTAAACCATCCTCCCACCTCAGCCTCCCAGAGTGCTAGGATTATAGGTATGAGCCACCTTGCCCTCATGTTTTTCTATTTCTTTAACTTAAAAAAAGGGACTCAAATACTACCTATGCCAAATACAGACGGATAATTCCCAAATTTTTATATCTGGCCTTGACTTTCTCCTATACCCCAGACCTGTGTGTTCACCTGCATACTTGACTTATCTACTTTATGTATAGTAAGAGACTTCCCAAACTTCACATGTCCAAAATGGAATTCTTCATCCTCCCTATCCCCATTCCTGTTTCTCTCGCTGCCTTTGTCACCTTGGTTAATGACAATTTCATCTTCCCAGTTACCCAAGCCTACAACCTTGGGAGTTACCCTTGACTTTTCCCTTTCCAGGCTCTAAATCCATCAGGTTTCAGAGCGCACACAGAATCTGACCACTCCTCACCTCTTTCTATCAGGCAGGTCTGAGCTGCTGCCATTTCTCGCCTGGATTTACCGTAAGAACCTCTGAGAGGTCTCTGCTTCAAACCTTGCCCTCCTGCAGTAGATTCTGAACATAGCAGCCAGATCAATCCTTTAAAAATAAAGATAGCTCATGCCACTCCTCTGCTCAACAACCTCAAGCAGCTCTACATTTCAGTTGGAGTAAATGCCCAGATCCTTATAATGGTTACCAGAGCTCTCCGCAATCTGGCCTCCCATGACTTCTCTGACCTAATCTCCAACTTCTCTCTACCTGGTTCACTCAACCCCAGCCACACTGGCCTCCTTACCATTCCTGGAAAATGGCTCTGTTGGGGAAATACCTGCCTTGATGACTACGTATGCACGTGGCTTACTCTCCTCCCTCCTTCACGTTATTCCTCGAATGTCATCTTCTCAATGGGGCCTTCCCTGATGCCCTTTTGAAAATTATTGTCTGTGCCTCTTGTGTCCACATCCATGGGTTCGATTTGTGTGGGAGACAATTTGTTTATTCTCTCCAGGTCTCGGTTTTCCCAGTATACATCTAGTGATACAGGCAACAAAGTGTTGGAAAGCCCTCTGGGTCTAAAATTTTAAAAAATTCTATGATACCAATTTGACCCTGCTAAAATGAGTAGTTAGACTTGGGCTTGAAAGTTAGTGAAGAAGACTGGGAAGACTGGTTCCATTTTCCCAAAAGCTCGACTTCTGTATGAAGTATTAAAACATAGCATGCGATGCTGGCTAAGGCAAGTGTTACATTTCTGAAATAAATCTAATTTAAAAGTGTGCTTGTTTTTGCTGGTCCCAATTCGCTTTGGCTAACTGAATAGTCAGGAGGCCTTAAAGAAGGAAATTGAATTCTCTGGGCCTTGGTTTCTTCATCTATAAAATCTATAAAATGAGCACAATATAAAATATTGTACTCGATGATGTCCAAGTTCTCGTCTAGATTTAGAATTCCCCCTTTCCGGGAGCAAACTCAGACTTTTCCTCATAGTCATGACTCTTCATCTAATCATAAAATATTCATATGCAAGTTGATGACAAGAGACAAACTCCCATGGCTTTGTATAGCATGGCACCATTCCCACTGAGTATAGTTGTAGATATTTATTACAGTAGTTCTGTTCATATGCTCAGCCATCCCACGGAGACCTCAGAGTTTAGTGTGAGTCTAAGACACATACTTGTACATTTATTTTCGGTGTTAGATAATTATGCAAAAAAACAAAGCAGAATGCAGAAACACAGTAGATGTTTTGTTCCCAAGTATCTGAAAACTTCTTGTTAGAATTGTGAGTTTTGTTGTGCCAGATCATCGTTATCTGAATATTTTAATGTAAATACTCAAAAGGTTTTTAAAGGGAAGGCTCTTTTCCAGGCTAACATGCTTGATACTTTTGAAAGATCAGTTTAATATTTTTCTTCATGAAGGATACTAGTGAATAATAAAGAACTTAAATATCAAGCTAGTGAGTCATTTTTCTTTGTGAACTCTACTTAAATGTAATTATTAAGCTATAATCTTAATCAGTACTTAAAGACTGTTTCTGTACAGAATTGAAGCAAATGATACTTTGTTAAATAGTACCTTCCAGAGATATGAGCATTTATAGTTTCTGGGGTGTGATTATGTGAGTAAACAGAAGGATTGTACAAAAAGGAAATGTTCTGGTTTTATTCTTCATAGAACTAAAGTTGCAACTAATATATAAAAGCAACTTCTGATGTAATTTTGGTACTTGTAGGCACAGTGTTTGGAAATTTACATTTCTGTGGCTTTCAAATGTTTTTGAGGTGTTATCCAACAAATTTGCACAAAGTTCCTTTGAGCATAAAGAACAAAGATGATTGAGATGACCATTCTCCAGAGAGCAAAGCCTCAGCACCTGGAAGAGGGAAGCAAAGATTCTCCAGAACTTAACCATTTGATGTCTGATTTCATACTGAATCATGGGCCTAATGTGATCGTTCATTCATTCATTCATTTATCAGTCAGTATTGTTCCAAGTTAGGCCTCGTTGAGACTTTGAAGATGTGATTGTCTTACTATCGGAAATCTATCAGGAACAATGCACTGGAATGCCCAAGGATAAACCAAAGGCTCCTTAGTAACATTGGTCCTATTCTAGCTCTTTTTCCATTTTGTACAGAGGATATTTTTGTGGAACTGTGAACATAATTGAAATCATATGTCACGACTCTTGGTGCTTCCAGACAGGCAGACCAGCATCAGCTGCACTATAGAAACTTGATACTCATAATGTTTTCCTCTTTATTACTAGGGAGGTTTTTAAGAAGACCAAAAGCTCATGAGTAGTTGTAGAGTCTAAGAAACACTTTCAGTTATAAATCTTGGGATTTTAGTATACTTTCTCTTTTAGCCAGAATTTAATTTTATTTCTTTAAAAATTTCTTTCTCCCCATAAAAGTTATTTGTCTTGAATACACACAAACACATAACCTTGAAATTATGAGTTTCTTAGTATATGTGACCAATCAATTTATGTCATTTTCTTGTCCTCTTCCTCCAATCCAGGACAGGGTCTCACCCAGAAGCTTGAAATATTTTATCTCAGGGGGCTATATCAAGCTGCCTTGTTTTCAGTAGTTCACTTTCCCCAAGGGCTGGAGACTGCCTCTCTAACCCATGGTTCTCACTGCAAAGGGTAGACCTTGTAGAATAATGACAACAGCCTCTCCAAAAGGATTTGGTTACCTCCATCTTAATTGCACCACGGCAAGTTGATAGGAAGGGAAAAAGCCCAATCCCTGAATGTCACCGATAAGGTTTGGTTGCCATAATTAAAAAAAAAAAAAAAAAAAAAAGCTTTTCAAACACATGCTATAAGAACTAAGAATAACAGAGATATTGGAAACTCGCTTACTTGGAAGAAAAGGAAAAGGGAAGAAAGAGAAAAATGAAGAGAAAAGGGAAAAAGGGAGAGAGAGGTGACGTGGCTGCTAGTAACATCAGTCTCTGAAACCAGCTGGAATATTGTGTGTCTCTCAGCTTCTGCATAATGAATAAAGGTTTTCCAAATGATATAGGTTTGGTTCCAAGAGGGAGGAGGCCACGTTAGCACTCATTCCTTCAGAACCACAGTATTGCAGACTGCACCATCTCACTGCCTGTTTTCCTCATCTACCCAAGGGGAAGCGGGTGGAGTTGCTTTTAATTATTAGCCTTTAAAATATCCTCTTTATTATTTGTGGTCCTGGCAAAGGAAAAACATATTCATAGGTAATCCCAATCTTATTTTAGCCCTTTCTTTCAGCTTCTCCCTTCCAAATCTTTTACCTGAATAGAACCCCAGATTTAACAGATATGTAGCAAATAGTTGGACCAAAGAGAGAGAAAACAAAAGAAGTCAGGTCCTATGTGACACCTACCCCTCATGAATCACAGAGAGAAATCCCTGGCTGGGTGCGGTGGCTCACGCCTGTAATCAATTCTAGCACTCTGGGAGGCCGAGGTGGGCGGATCGCTCAAGGTCAGGAGTTCGAAACCAGCCTGAGCAAGAGTGAGACTCAGTTTCTACTAAAAATAGAAAGAAATTAGTTGGCCAACTAAAAACATAGAAAGAATTATCCGGGTATGGTGGTACATGCCAGTAGTCCCAGCTATCTGGGAGTCTGAGGCAGGAGGATCGCTTGAGCCCAGGAGTTGGAGGTTGCTGTGAGCTAGGCTGATGCCACGGCACTCCAGCCGGGGCAACAGAGTGAGACTCTGTCTCAAAAAATAAAAAATAAAAAAGAGAAAGAAATCCCTGGGAATGCCCTGTATCCACCTCTGGGGGACCTCTTATTGGCTATATCAGAGGATAATGTCCCAATTGACTGCATTTCGTTTTAATAGTTCCAAGGAGTCAAAATGAAGTTTATTTCTCTATTATATTCTTCTATTCATCTTGGAGCATTTTGCATACAATTATTTGAGACTTCTTTAATCAAATCTAAAATGACTTGTTAAGAAATTATAAACAGTAACTGTTGAGAATGCAGACAAATTGACCTGAACTTTTATTTGGTCTCTCTCATGCTTACCTTTTAGTGAATTATTGAATTAATCTGTATGTCTCAGAATTATGTGTGAGATTTACTGAGTGGCTCTAAGCCATGACCACCGTGACATGTCTTGCAACTGCCATACAAAAAGTAAGGAATTGTAGTCCTATCACAAAACTATGCAGGAAGAAAATTTTTCCTGGCATTTCTTTTTTAGAGGTGAAATAGAATATTGGCTTTTAGGGTTCAAGATCTATGATTTGAATTCGAATTGCCCTGATATGTTTTAGGCATCTGGTGTTTGTTTAATGAATGAATGCCAGTTGGCATGACAGAGAATATAAAATCAAATGAATGTATGAGACATAGTTTGTCTGCTAGTTCTTAGATATTCATCTTGAATAACAGTAAGAAAAATGTGGTGGATTATTATTTCTCTTGGAAATTCAAAGTGACATGTGACTGAAATGATTATTACTTTAACACATAACGGATAAGTAGTCTCCCACTATAGGTGATTAGGTTAGTGACTACTTTTGTTTTTTCTCTCATGTGTGTAACCAGAGAAAAAGAGAACTTGACCAACATCAGGTTTTGGAACTATTCAGTTTCTATGATATTAGGAAGATATAACTAGGAATGTTATGTTTAATGGTACAAACATAAACATTTAAATGTATCTTGAAATGAGCACATTCTAGGAATTATATTAAGGCTATAATTGAAAGCTAATGCTGTATCCCCAGGAAACTCAAGAAATTAGTGTTTGATAAAACACTGTGTAGAAAGTCATTTAGATTTTTTCTTTGCTGGGGCAAGGAAGTATTTGACCCAACTACAATTTTTTATGAGGGCATTTCAGAGTCAAATGGCACAATGTGCTATCCTTCTGAGGAAACTAGTAGGCATGATAAAATGATGCTAAATATTTTACTCTTATAAATTTTCATTTACTAGAAGCTCATAATGAGAAAGAATTTTACTGGAAAATTATTATTTATCCCAGTTGCAATGAGTAGCCAGAAAAAGAAGTCATAATGGAAACGGCCAGGCAGAACTATGGGTTGAAATAAAGTTTGTGTACAGGTGCTGCTCATTTGTGAGCAGTGAACATTGAAAAGAAAATCACTTCTGGGGAAAGGGTTCACCAGCTGAACTGAGTACAGTGAGCTGAGTTGGTCCAGATTTCTGGATCTCTCATTTCGATGCAACCAGGAATAGAACAGACAACGAAGGAAAGTCCAGTAGACGTGAACTTATCCAAAGTCCAATGATCAAAGGAATTTGTAGAAAACCAAAGATGGATGCACCCAAATAGGAAGGGGAATATAGGCAGGGTTAGAACGATTAGGGTCAGGGCACAGGTGTACAGACAGGTGCTCAGAGGAGACCAAAAAAAAAAAAAAAAAAAAAAAAAAAAAAAGATAGGTACCTAGCCCCAAAGCTCTGAAATCACAAGAATACCTCAGTTCTGACACAGAAGAGCCATACAAAAAGAAAGTCATAGGTACCTCCTGCTTAGAATATGAATTGGCCTCAGTTAAAAGATAGACCTTATCTCAAAGGTGAGAGTTTTGTAAGCATGTCTGCTAGTTAGGCTTACCTGGGACTAGGGAGCCAGGAAGGACATTATATTAATATAATCATCAATTATACAGTTGATCATTATACAATCATCAATCAAATACATTGACCTTCTGGTAGACATTCTGCGACATGATTTTAAGTATATTGCATTTGTAAATATTTTCCAAGCATAGAATTAGCTTTTTAGCCATCAAAACACTTTGCTCTCTTTTTCCTATTGTCATAAGAAATAGCTTGTGCTTTTTTCATGCTCACTTATGAGTTCCAGTACCCCAGATATTAATGTGTCATCCAAATCCATTTCCTAAGTTAATGCATTCATTCATTCACTGACTATTTATTGAACAACAACCGTATGCGAGATTTAATAGTAGGGTCTAAGAGTACAATGTTAATCAAGTGTGAGTGGAATTTTATTGTTTTGTTCACACAGCATCACTTTCTCCTCTCTTCAAGTAACAGTACCCTTTTCACTTGAGGAAACCATCCCCCCTCCATTCTAATTCTGGTGTGTGCCTGTCATGTGCCCCCACTGGCCCAGACTCCAGGGCTGGGAATATGCCTCAGGACTGAGTAACTGTAGTAGTTCTTTCCCTTGGCTGCAGCAAATGGTCCAAGCATTGGTCCAGTCCCAGAACATTGGTCCAAATCCAGTGCTCCACCCCCAGATTTTATACTTGGATGCCGAGAAAGAGGCTCATTTTCCCTTGTGATCATTAAATTGGGATGACATAATCTGGAGCTATTTATAGCCAAACCACACTCCCCCCCCCACATGCACCCCAGGTACTCTCTTAACATTTGCAGGAAGTTATCTATAGTGAGAAAGAAGATGACCAATATATTAAAAAAAGCACAGTGAAAGTTAGCAAGCTAGAGATGAAGAGATGGTAGAGACAGAGAGACCATAGAAGATGAAAGGGGATGGAGATAAGAAAACTAGCATATAGGGAAAAGCACAGATGAGGGAAAGAGATGAATAAGGAGAAAGAGAGGCTTGATAACTTCAAGGGAGTATCTGGAATGCCTAAATATATAGCTAATAAATCCCTTTTTTAGCATAAGTTTTAGTAGGCTTTCTGTCACTTGCAACAAAAGGAGACCTGACTAATATTAAGCAGACACAACCTTTGGCCTCAAAGAACATAGAATCTACTGGAAAGACCCACAGTTGTTAAGTAGGCAATGCCAAACAGGTGGGATAAATTCTGGGACAGAGAAATGCAGGTGCGGGGAATGTACAGAAAGAGAAGCTGGCCATGATGGGGAAAACTTCCCAGAGGAGGTGTCACTTAAGCCAAGACTGAAGCAAGACTCCAGGGGATAGGAAAAGAGGGAGGTGAGAGCCGCAGGCAGAGGGAGCAGCATGCTTAAAGTTTTCAAGGCAAAACATATTTGAAAAAATATCTGGAGGGTAGTCAGCAAGGGAGAAACGTTGAGAGGCGATTCTGGAGAGGTAAGCAAAGGGCAGATCCTAAGAGGCCTCATAAGCAAGGTTGAAGACTTTAAACACTCATCCAAGTGAAATGGGCATGCCATGGCCCTACTATTTATTCATTGACTTATCTGCCTTGTAGTAAGCGCTAGCTATCCTCTAGACATTGGCTGGAAATTCAAGACAGAAGATAATAGTTTGTTTCCAAAGACCCCATGGTCCAATGATTTTTGTGGATTTATGTATTTAAAATATTTCATAATTCAGTTTATTTTCCAGGTCCTTCACATTTTCTCTTCCAAATGAGCATTACTTCATCAAGATAGTTAGGAGTAAAAATTAAAATTATTGTCAGATTACTAAAATATATTATGATTTTGACTTCTCAGTGCCTCATTTTTCTCACCTAAAATAGGTTAAAAGGGGTTCAAATGACACCTTCAGGGAAGATGGAAATAAGAACGAGTACTTTATGTTAATGACTGATACTGTCTCTTTCTCATTTTTAGTTTCTGTTGAATATTCCAGTTCACAAACCCAACAGTAAGCTGTGAAGTCCAGCTTCACAGCTGGACTATAGTTGCATCATACAAAAAAATAATATAAATCTTCAAACACAATGGCCCCTACTCAATCTAAATAGGTATATCAAATCCTTTATGTTATGTTAAAAGATGTCCACCAAATTGGTAAAACCAGCTATTCTGTCCCTGAAAGAAATTGTAGATTAATCAGTGCTATTGACAGAGTTGATTTTTAAGAATGGCATGTCCTGAATTAGTTACTTTTGTCAGATGAACATAGTAAAATATTTATTTGTGCAGAAATTCACTTGGTTAACAGAGGACATCAACTTTTTAAAAAAAAATCTTTCTACTCTGGAACAAAGACTGTGAGCTTGGTAAATAATCAGTGGCGAGAGTGAAATTGGGCAGACTGAAGAATTCTGCTTAACAGAAATCTCCTTATTGTCTCTTTTTTCTAATGGCATTAATGCTGAGAAGTGGAATTGTGCCCTCACACCTCGAGACAAGTGCTGTTCAGGACTTGATTAGATGAGGCCAGGCCTGCTATTCACCTCCATCTCGGGCACTCACCTACTGAAGTGGTGACATAATGACGACAACACAATTATTAATCTAAAATTTATGTTGGCAGTTTTGCTAAAAAAGAAAAAAAGAAGAAGAAGAAGAATTCTAGGACTAGAAAAGACCTGGAAAGGACAATTAGTTCATCTTAGGTAATGATCGATCCTGCTTTTCAGGATTTTCAGAAAAAGTATATTTCTATCTTTTACCTGTAAAAAGTGTCTCAGAATTTAGTACTCTGTACTATCAAGAAATGTGCTATTTCTTCATATATTCACTTCTTATTCAACAATTATATATTTAAGGTTTAGTGTGAATTAGCCAATAGGGCAAATAGGGTTTTCAACTTTAATGGAATTTATAATCCCGTCAGGAGGAAGACCAATAAAACAAGGAAGTATGGCACATGGTGATTTGTGTTATAATAAGCAAAAAGTGTAGCGCGCCACCGGCGTTCATAAGGGATACTTCTCTTCTGGTCTAGGTGGTCAAGGAAGGCTTGTTGGAGAAAGTGAATTTCAGACTGAGGAGGTTAAAATAAGAGTTTCCAGGTGAAGCCAGGTTTGGGGTGTGGCAGGGAAAGGGAAAATAGAAGATAATTTTCTAGGAACAGGAATATGGTGCATGAAGGCTGGAAGGAAAAGTTTCAGGCAGCATCCCAGACTCCCAATTGCCTGGGGCATCAAGCTAAGGATGGACTTTTCTATAGGAGGCAGCACCCCTCTATCTGTTTGTTTTCTGAGTCATACCTCGACCACGTCATAAAGATTTTGCAATCTATTTATGCTCCTTCCCACGCTTGTTGGCTGGTGGGATTCCACCAGAGGTCTGAGCTTGGACTTGGATACAGCTTGGAAGAAGGGATGTGGCAAAGCTCTACCTGCGGGCTCGGTGGGGCTGGGGTCCAGAACCAGAGGGCCTAGTGGAGAAGACGTAGTGATTAAGAGCACAAGCTCCGGCATGACAGAATCCCAGCTTAGAATCTCAATTCTTCTATTTCCCAAACCTGTGATGTTGGGCAAGTTAATACAACTTTACAATTGATTTCCCACATATATCTAACCTGGAAACAGTATATCTTTTTTGTAAGATTTGTTATGATGATCAAAAGAATGAAAGAAACACCTTAGTACATTACCAATTAATATTAATTGTTTTTGTTGTCATTATTTCTTTCTCATCTGGCTCCAAGGGGCAGAAGAAGCTACTTTAATCATAGTCACTGAAAAAAAGCCATCACTTCTTATTTTCTCTTATTTAGATTTATTTCAAAATCATGTCATCTTGTTCCCAGTCTTTGATTTTACTCTTCCAGTCATAGGCTGGTCCATGAGTTGCCAAATGTGTAGTGCTGGTTTAAAACACCTGGGGGTTGTGTGTGTCACTAATCTGGGGGACTATTAGAAACCCTAATCTAATCATCATCTGGTAAGGTGCATATGTTTCTGATAGGATAAGGCTGGAATAGGGCTTTCCCCACAAATGTGAAAGAAGATGGGAATTATGTCATCTAAGCTCCTTTAGTGAGAGTCACAGTGACATCTGCTTTTTAGGCCTGGATCCTATTTTCCCAGAACTGGGATTTAATACATTATGTGCCTTTTTCCTCCTGAGAGAGAATAGCGAAGGCAGACCTAAAACCAAGCATACCATAATCATGAAGTACTGATTGTTTAAAAGGCAGAAAGTCATGAAGACACACAGGAAGGGAGAACCACATGCTAGAATTACTAATTCTAAGCCACAGTAGAAAATGAATAGGCTCTTATTTACACATACTGGTCTCAGCCCTGAGACTGCCTAAGATAAGAAGCATAAAGGTCCCCATTTCAAATTACCAGGCATCTGTAGCTAATGACTGTATTCAGTTATAGTGCATATGGCAGGTGAATGTTCTCCTCTCTGACTTGTTCCTGCCATTATCCAGATAGCTACTCTTGTTTTTCTTTTCCTTTTTCTTTTTCTTTTTTTTTCTTTTTTTTTTTTTTTTTGCTTTTTTTCTTGCTAAAATCACAGAGCCGAGCAAAGTAGTAGCAGGCCATCGGGACCTGCTAATCAAATCTGAGAGACCAGGGCTCCAATCTAAGCTCATCATATGACTTAAGAGGCCCTCATTTAGACAGGATCTGAAAAGTCCCTTCTAAAGCCTTTACAAAGTGAGAATAATCTTCATTAAGTGCTACAGATTTCACAGAACAAAAATGGATTAGGGGCTTGTCACAGGAAAGATAATTAATGTGCTGGAGAGAAATATAGGCAATAGAAAGAAAAATTTCTCCATAAGAAAAGAAAAAAATTTATGACAGCCAGGGTGGATAATGATTAAATGTTAAGAAGCGGTTCCTGCTGGCTTGATTTTTACAGTATAATTAAGAGAGAAAGAGAGAGAGAGGTGGGGTGAGAAGAGACACATACACACACACAAAAGGAAATAACTCACACACAAAAAATATAATCTCAGGATTAAAAGGTACATCAAAGGTTTTTGTTGTTGTATTAGTATTTATTCATCTCTTCTTGATATAAAAAGATATCTTTTACTATGTCAAAGTCCTCCAAAACATCTTGTCAAATTGCCTTTCAATATATTCTTGGTCAAAATATTATTGTGAATTGGGAAATTATTTTGAAGTTATTTTCTAAGTTATTTTATAACTGGAGAAGTCTTAGGCAGCAATTTTTCTCTGCTGCTTAATTCCACTATCTTGCTGCTCATAGTTCTTGCTGAAATTGGTGTTATTTTAGGCCCTGAAGCAAATGGTTCTTTGCCCCTTTTCTAATTTCCTCCTTTCCAGACAGTGGGACTTGGCTTTTTATCAAGGAATCAAATGCCCACCCTATGGGCCTGCTGGGACTTTTTCCAACCCAAACACATTTCTTTCCTGCAAATGTGTAATCATTTGCAAGTGAGTACACGACTGAAAACCTGTTGATAGGAAATGCTGGAAGAGCCAGTTCTTTTTCTGTGGTGCTAGATGTAGCTTGGACCAAAATAACTAATAATTATGACTTGCTGTTTATTTAATTATAATTGCAATAAAAATTGAAAGTGAGAGAATAAAGAGATCACCCCTTTTCTTAAGTAGATGTCATGTTATAGCTGCACGTTGGTGGGATTGTACTGAATTCAGAATGGAGTCCTAAGCTTTGTATTTCAGTTGCATTCTATCTCATTGAAATATAAAGTGTATGGCTATGATGTAAGTGGTTCCATGTTATGAACAAAAAATCTAAAAATAAGTAAGATAGTGTTGCTTCATGGCTTACCAGAGGAGACAGGACATTAAAGACCTCCTTGAAAGGAAATGGGTATCATACAGGATTCGTAAACTATGATGGTATACAGAGATGCTCTTAATTCTGCCTGAGCTTGTGTGTCTGTTCTGATTTCATGGAGGAAGTGGGGTTGAAGTTGGTGCTTAAAGAATTAAGTAGGAATTCACCCAGTAGAAATGTAGGAAAGGTCATTTCACTGCCACCAGAATTATCTGGTGAGACTCAAACGTGATCATGACATTCGGTTGCTCCAAAATTTCCAATGAACTCAATTTACTTACAGAAAAAAGCCCCCAAATACTTAGAACTCATTATTTTAACAATTTTCATAAATGCTTATCTGTCAATATGAAATTTTTCTGGTGTCCTCCATGGCAGCTTTTAGGCACAGAAAAGACTATTTGTGATTCTTTTGGATTTTAAAATTAATCTTTGATTTATTATAGGTACAACTTATTTTTTCTTCAGTCTTTTACATTCAACATAGAAATCTTATTACTTTATTAAAATGTAGCATATTTCAGCAATCACTTTCAAGCAGGTCTTTAAAACTTAATTAAAAGTGTTCAAACATTTTAAGCTGAATTTAAAAATTTAAAATATTAGATTTTAGGGTCTTAAGCCCTAAGCTATCTAAATGACAAATAAAATCTTTCTAATTACTTAATTAAATGTTAAGAAATACTGTAAATTAAACTTTCAAATATGATGAAACAGGTTCTTTTCAAATGCTTTGATACTATTTATAAACTTAATAAAATTCTCATGCCTTTGAAATTAAAATAAAAAGTTTAATAAAGTATCTAATTATACAATTTATTTATTTATTTTTTGAGACAGAGTCTCACTGTGTTGCCCAGGCTAGAGTGAGTGCCATTGTATCAGCCTAGCTCACAGCAACCTCAAACTCCCAGGCTCAAGCAATCCTCCTGCCTCAGCCTCCCAAGTAGCTGGGACTTCAGGCATGCGTCACCATGCCCAGATAATTTCTTCTATATACATTAGTCGGCCAATTAATTTCTTTCAATTTATAGTAGAGACGGGGTCTCGCTCTTGCTCAGGCTGGTTTCAAACTCTTGACCCCGAGCAATCCGCCCACCTCGGCCTCCCAGAGAGCTAGGATTACAGGCGTGAGCCACTGCGCCCAGCCCTAATTATACAATTTAAATGAGAATCACAGAACTAGTGTATTGGATGCTCCAATATGACAAATTCAATCATGCATTAAAAATATAAAAATATTGAATATGTGCATATGCTCCTATATATTAATATAACTCCCAAATTAGTCATATGGTTTTAGTTTACTTCATCTCTGTATTTCTAAATTCCCTAGGTTATGTGACACTTACCCATTGTAGCAGAGACCGCTAACTGCCAAATAGTTTGTCTACTATCTTATTCTTCCTTAGTAACGGGATCTTGGTTTTATTCAGGGCAACAGTAGGCTAGATAAATTACATTTGCCAAATTGTTTTGCATTCAGAGGTGGCTATGTGATCAACATCTGGCCAGTGAAGTGCAAGTATTGTGTGTGACTTCTAGGACAGCTGCTTAACGGACAATGACTTTTTTGGGAACCAGGCCCTTTTTATCTTTTTGTCTCTCCTCTTCCAGTTGCCATCTTGAACCACAAGTGACCTTGAACATAGAGACCATAATCCAGGATAGTGAAGTAGAAAATAGAAGGAATTTGAGTCCTTGATAACCATAGACCTTCTAAGCTAATTATTTGTAGTCTTCTTTAAATATACATAGATAATTTTTGTTTATTTGTTAGATATAACCAAATCCAATCTGAGCCTGATCTATCTGCCAAGGGGACAGTTTTATCATTCCAAGGGATGTGCATTTCCTATTTCAGTGAATTGATGTTACTTCTATATTAATTATATGAATTATTTATGTTGCTGATAACTTATATATTAAGTTTCTACTAAATGCTCGATCTTGAATTTGTGACTTGACTCACACTGCTGACATGGAGGAAGCATGCTGAATTCTATTTACATTCATGCTAACAGAGGCTCCCTAATCTACAAAGGGTCCCCTAGGTTAAAGTTACCACATTACTTCCTGCTGAAATGTGATTTAAGTCTTTAATTTCCTATCCAAGTTGCTTCACTGCCTGATAGGATTCAAATAATATATTTACTGACTCATTCTATTAAAAATTCTTTCTGTCAGGTGGGATCATAATTCTTTAAGATATTTAAATTAAATCATATTGTGGTTTGAATATTTCTTATAGATTCTTTGACTTATTGTCAAATACCAGCCTATTTTTCTGGACTGTCTCTTACCATTCCCCTTCTAATACACTGTGCTTTGGTCTTGTGTTTACTAGAGTATTAAAACAGAATAGCAGGCATATAAGATATACTAGGGACAGAAGAAAAAGAAATTAAGGAGTCATATAAATTGAGGAAATATTACATTTTTCTTCAAAAATTCATATGCACATTAGCATATTGAAGGCTTGGAAAAGTCCTGTAGTAAATAAACCTATTTAATTTTAGTCTGCTACTAACTAAATTTGAACTCAAACTCCCTTTAATTTCAAGAACTTTTACATAATAACCCACAGAACTTAATGGGCAATGCAATACTAGTGATAAAAAAATTTCTTGTTATTTTCCAAATATCAAGCCTTTTTGCTCCTTCCTTCCCCACTGCCTGATTTCCTTTTGTTCTTAGCTTCTTTTTTTTTTTTATTTTTTTTTTATTTTTTTTTTTTTGAGACAGAGTCTCCGCTTTGTTGTCCAGGCTAGAGTGAGTGCCGTGGCGTCAGCCTAGCTCACAGCAACCTCAAACTCCTGGACTCAAGCGATCCTCCTGCCTCAGCCTCCCGAGTAGCTGGGACTACAGGCATGTGCCACCATGCCCGGCTAATTTTTTATATATATATCAGTTGGCCAATTAATTTCTTTCTATTTTTATAGTAGAGACGGGGTCTCGCTCTTGCTCAGGCTGGTTTTGAACTCCTGACCTTGAGTAATCCGCCCGCCTCGGCCTCCCAAGAGCTAGGATTACAGGCGTGAGCCACAGCGCCCGGCCCTTAGCTTCTTTTTATCCACTCCTCTTCCAAGACCTAGATACTGACTCATCTGCTCACATGAAACCTTCTCTGGCTCCTCAGTGTTGGTTGTTTCAGAATTTGAGCTCCAGATTAAGTTTGTATGTGCCATTTCTTAGAGAACTAGCCCTCTGTGCTTGAGTTTTTTGTTTGCATTTGGACTTCTCAACTCAACCTGGGACCATTTGAAAGACAGGGACCAAACATCACAGGGCTTGGCATCTGATGGATGCTGGATTAAAAAAAAAAATGTTTAACAAATAAAAGCTAGAGGAACCTAGACTGTTCAGTTAAATAAACATATATTCATTTATTTTTCATTCTTTTTTGCCTATTTATTCAAGAAATATACCTGTGTATATACCTGAATTCCTTCTTCATGTTAATGACTGTTGTATACCTGAAATAAGATGGTGAATAAGAACAGAAAGGATCCTTGTCATCATGGAGTTTATAGAGTGAGAGAGAAGAAGAAGGAGGGGAAGGAGAAGGAGAAGAAGAAGAAGAAAAGAAGAAGAGGAAGAAGAGGGAAAGGGGAAGGGGAAGAAGAGGGAAGGGGAAAGGGAATGGGAAGAAGAGGAAGAAGAAAAAGAAGAGAAGGAAGAGGAAGAAGAAGGAGGAGGAAGAGGACAGGAGGAGAAGGAGAAGAGAAAAGAGAGGAGGAGGAGAACAGGAGGAAGAAGAAAAGAAGAAGGAGAAGGAGAAGAAAATCTAAAAAAATTAAATAAATTAAAATTAACTCTCTGGCAAGTGGGTTGCAGAAAGAGAGGTACAGGGTGACTGTATTAGTCAGGCCATAACAAAATGTCATAACTGGGTGACATAAACAAGAGAAATTGAATAGAAGTCCAAGATCAAGGTGTTGGTAGGTTTGGTTTCCTCCTTGGCTTGCACATGGCTGCCTTCCTGCTGTGTCTTTGCAAGATCACCTCTCAGCCTGTGTGTAGTCTGTGTCCTAATCTCCTTTTTTTAAGGACACCAGTCGAAGTAGATTAGGGCCCCATCGTTCGATCTCATTTAACCTTAATTACCTTCTTAAAGGCCCTATGTCCAAATACAGTCACATTTTCTGTTACTGAGGATTGTTGGGACCTCAATGGGTAAGTTTTGGAGAATGCACTTCAGCCCATAAGTGCTATAGAATTTAAAGGATTTTACCAAATCATGGAGGTCAAGGATTGCTTCGCAGGAGAAGTGTGGAATGAACAGAGATGTAAAGGATAGACATTAACAAGTGAAGACATGGCGAAGAGTAATTTATAGTCCAGGGGGAGAAAATTTCAAGAACAAAGGCCTGTGGTGGACAGGAGGGCATATAGCTGGGCACCTAGAGTGATCCAGTACCTGGCATAGGAGGAGTGGTCAGAGAGGAAGGTGGATGAGAGCAGACTGGGTCAGAGAGGTTAGGAACCCTTGTCTTGCCCCAACGCAATTGAAATCCCTCGAATGTTTGCAACAAGGGTGGCATGATCAGATTTGCATTTTGAAAAGGTCATGCTGGCTGCAGTTTGGGGAATAGATTGGAGGAGTGCCAGAATCAATGGGGAAATTAAAAAGAGGAAAGAAAAGAAAAAGGCATAGGGCTGGACCTGGAGGGGAGCCAGAATGTAATGGCTGGGGAAAGAAGGATGAGCTTATAAACAACTTTTTCTAAGGAGTTGCTCTGAGAAGGGGGTAAGAGAAAGATCAGCAGCTGGAGAAGGGCATGAGGTTCAGTGTCTTTTTTTTTTTTAATTTGATAGACATGAGCATATTTAAAAGTAGATGGGCAGCTGCTGTGGAAAACAGTATGGTGGTTCCTCAAAAAGTTAAAGATAGAATCACCACATGACCCAGCAATTCTACTCCTAGGTATCTACCCAAAAGAATTGAAAACAAGGACTCAAAAGACAGTAACACTATTCATAGTAGCCAAAAGCTACAAACAACTCAAATATCCATCAACTGATAAATGAATAACAAGCAAAATGTGGTATTTACATGCAAGGAATATTATTCAGTTGTAAAAGGAGCAAAGTATTGATACATTCTACAACATGAACGGACCTCGAAAATATGCAAAGTGTAAGAAGACAGACACAAAAAGGGCACATATTGTATGATTCTAGTTATATGACATATCCAGAATAAATAAAACCATAGAGATAGAAGGCAGATAAGTGGTTGCTACAGGCCATGGGGAAGTTAATGGGGAATGACTGCCAAACAAGTTTGAGGTTTCCTTTCATCAAAATATTTGCTGAAAATATTTTGGAACTAGAGAGAGGTAGTTGTTGGCCAGCATTGTGAATGTACTAAATGCTGCTGAATTGTACATTTTAAACTAGTTAATTCTATGTTATATAAATTTTACTGCAATTAAAAAAAAGTTGCTGGGAAGATTCCAGATGAAAAGCAGAGAGAGGAATTAAAGAGCATACAATCATGATGTAGCTTCTCTCAAAAAAAAAAAAAAAAAAAAAGGAAAGAAAGAAAGAAGGAAAGAAACCTCTTTCCTGACTCCACTGTATTGTCTTCTGTTTTCATCATAATAAATGGCAGCTCTGTCTCACCAGTTGCTCAAGCCAAACACGTTGGAGTCAACTTTTGAATCATTTCTTTCTTTCTCCTGCTACGCTCACCTGCTTTCATCTTCTTCACCAATATCTCTATGGAATTCTAGTGGCTCTGTCTTCAAGGCACATTGAAAATCTCACTCCTGCTTACCACTTTTACCACCACGATTTTAGTCTAGTCTACACACAGCAGCCAGATGATCCTTTAAACACATTTATGGTCATGTCGCTTCTTTGCTCAAAGGTAACCAAAACCTTGATATGTCACACAGAGTCAAGTCCAAGTCAATTCACAGACAGGCCTCTGCAGGATGTGCACTGTCTCCCTGTGGACTTTTCTGATCTCAACCTTACTCTTTGCTTCACTTATTCTGCTCCAGCCTCACTGGTGCCTTGCTGTTCCTGAATCATACTAGACATACCTCAGGGCCTTTGCACTTGCTGTTTTCATACCTCAGGGCCTTTGCACTTGCTGTTTTCTCTGCCTGAGATAGCCTTCCAACAGTTACCCCACAAGTCACTTGCTCACTCCCTTCAGGTCTCTGCTCAGGTGTCATCTCTGAGTGGTCTTTTTTGACTGAACTACATAGAGTAGCAACTGCTCCCACTCTCTTAGGACTGATCACCATCTGCCATACCATCCATCTATTTGTTTATTTCTCCCTTATTTATCTGCCTTCACCAGAAGGTCAGGTTCAAGAGAGCAAAAACTTCATCTGTTTTGTTCTTTGCTATATCTCCAGAACCCAAACAGTGCCTAGAATATTATAAGCACTAAATAAATACATGAAAGCATGGAGAATAGATGGATAAATAGATACATTGCATTTCATAAGGAAGAGAAGACCCTGGACTAGTTGTATGGCTGTGTTGTTTTGCTTTGGATACTAGCTCTATGGTACCCTTAGATACTTGTGGAAACCAGTAAAACCTACAAACTCTCAGGAGAGGCCACTGTTACTTCATTCTGACCCCATACTTTTCTGCTTTGAATTAATGTGTTCACCTACATCTGTAGATTAAGCATTTTATTTTTTCACTTTTGAAAGTTTGAGGATTGTGTTTGATTTATTTACTTAATTTGCTCCTGGGAAAGAACATACATAGTCCTGAAGAAGTGTCTCTTAATCCATGAAATGTTCTGATTGTTTGGAAATGTTTCTTAGACTCTGTGATTGTTTTGGTTAGGAATATAGAAGCAAACTCCAAATTCTGAATTTTATGCAGGAGAATCTACACTTCTGAAATGCATTGATTTAGATCTGAAAATAGTTTCTGAGATATATATTATTTTCCCCCAAGCAGTATATATATTTATATATAGTTTTTTTTAAGGGCAGGATAATTTACACATAATTTTGAGTTGTTTGGAAAAATATATGTCTTGGCTGGGCACGGTGGCTCACGTCTGTAATCCTAGCACTCTGGGAGGCCGAGGCGGGCGGATTGCTCGAGGTAAGGAGTTCGAAACCAGCCTGAGCAATAGCGAGACCCCGTCTCTACTATAAATTGAAAGAAATTAATTGGCCAACTAATATAGATAGAAAAAATTAGCTGGGCATTGTGGTGTGCACCTATAGTCCCAGTTACTCAGGAGGCTGAGGCAGTAGGATTGCTCGAGCCCAGGAGTTTGAGGTTGCTGTGAGCTAGGCTGACGCCATGGCACTCACTCTAGCTTGGGCAACAAAAAAAAAAAAAAAGAAAGAAAAAGAAAAGAAAATATATGTCTCTTCTTCTTTTCACACTTTGGTTGCTTTTGAGTATTAGTGAATTCTTCCCACATCCATTAAGAATATAGGAGTGTGCCAAAGTGACGGTACTCCCTGTCACAGACCTGTCTCCTCCCTCTTGGACACACTAGTGAGCAGCCGGGAGGGAAAGGGTGGAGGCAGAGAGAAAGCCAGAAAGAGCAATAACAGAGATGGAAACTATGCCTAAAGGCAGGAGAGAGGTTAGGAGAAAGACGCTGGAAGAAATCTGAGAGGCCAGCTTTAGGGGTAGACAGAGAACAGCTGTACTGCATATTGCTTTCTGTCGAATCAGTTCAAATGCTTCATAAAAATCCTCAGCCCTTTCAGCAAATACAGGGTGTTTGTTTGTTTTCTGTTTTGTTTGTTTGGGGGGGTCTTCTTTTCTTCTGAAAAGCATATAATGGGGTTGAGAAGGCAGTGTTTAATTAAGGGAAAAACAGTTCAGTTCCTTTGAGTAAATTAATTTCTACCTTTAGGCAACTTGGTGGAGTGTTTCATAAGCCAAATGGAAGACTCTGGAAAATAAAGACTTCCAGTAGCTGATCCGATGGAAACAGATTAAGATCTAGGATTTTTAGAGGAATGGACAAGAACATTTTGGTCTTTCTAGTAAACCTGTTTTATATCGATTAGGCAAACTAAATCAGACAAATGGACACACTTGTTCAATTCAATTTTCCAAAGCACATCACCACATTTGCAAGGTGACTGGCAAGTGGTGGTGATCTGGAGACCCAGGGTGAAGAGGATTTCTGGGAATCTGGCTTGATATGATTATTCGAGTTGTCTCTTTTACTTGACAGCTCTGTCTAGTTCAGGCCTGACATTTTGCTTTGTTTGTCTGTAATGACATCTGTATACACTAAAGGAAATTTCATCTGCTAAATGATATAAGCAGATGATTGAGAACAAAAATTAGATTTTTGCTCTGGTGCTTCCTCTCTTGCTAATTTTGGGGAGGGCATAGGGAATTATGTACTTTTTAAACATGGGAGTTATGCTAGGTAGAGTTGGGGAATATGATCATGAATAGGACACAGGAAATACCTACTAAAGAGCATAAGAGATACAAGCAACCACAAAGGAGGTCTGTATCACCCATCTAGATAAGAAAAACCTAGTTGGAAGAACTTAAATGGATGTTAGTATTTGCCAGCTTTTGGAAGATCAGTCGGGTTTTAAATGGGCAAAGGGTAATTTCAGAAGGAAGGAATTAGCATAAGAGAAGCTCTGGGAGGTAAATAGATGGATTAGCTGGGCCCAAGTTCATAAGAACATTTGCAGGAGAAAAAAAAACAAACAAAAACAAAAAAGAAGGTTTCAACCAGATATTTAAAGGCTGAATTCCAGGCTAAAGAGTTGGCTGGAGAAAGGAAGCCCACAAAAATATCTTCAGGAGGGAAACAAAATCAATCGCACATTGCTATGTCTTCTGAATCTGTTCATATTCTCTAATACTTTTGATCAGTGAATACATTTGTTGCAAGGTTGACAAGATTAACTGAAGGAGGTTTTGTTGTTACAAAAACAATAAGTCATTAAAAGTTATTTCTGAGATTTCATCTTTTAATTAAGAATAAATTATTAGCAGATTTTTGTTCTCTTTGTGTTTCAACTTTAAGTCAAAATACATAACAACCAAGTAAAATATCAATGTCAGTTTACAAGCTAGTGTTGTATTAATCTGTTATGAAGCAAAATTTAATTTCTGCTTTCAGGAAAACTTTTTGCTTAGGCAGACAATCCTGTTTACCCAGTAAAGTCGAATTTCACTTACTCTACATTGACATCAACTGTTTCTTTTTATGTATCGCTTTTTTTTTGATACTGTTATGTACATTTGAACAAATAATACAGAAACATTTAGAAACAAAAGTATGGGATGGTTTTCCCATACCAGTGTAGGGTGAGGTGATGAATGCCATTGAAAAGTACCAGTTTGTGGGTTTGAGTAGAGGGGGTCTGGAGGGAGAAGGATGTGCTCTTCAGTGCTGTGGAGTTCTTCTCCAGAGTAGCATTCATGGTCAGGGACTCCTCCTCCTCCTCCCCTTCCTCCTCCATGGCCCAGTTTTAGAGTTGGGTTGGGGCTTACCCTTGGGAAGTTACTTTGTTATCTCAGAAAATTTGAATGTGTACACACTGAATTTTGTTGGCTTCTTGAACACTTCTTTAAATGTTTAAACTTGCCCTTGGGAATGTTAGCAAAGTTGGAAGCTGCCAAAAAAAAATCTGGAAGTGTAGGAGGGAGGGAGAAGGAACTTTGTTTTGCTTATTCTTTCACTTTATATCTGGCTCTCTCTTCCTCCCTCCCTCTAGCCCCTGTCCCTCTTCCCCTCCCTCCCTCCCTTCCTCCCCTCTTCCTCCCCCCTTCCTCCTCTTCCTCCTTCTCTCTCCCTTTCTCTCTTTCTCATGCGCGTGCACGCGCGCGCACTCTCACACACACACAGACCCGCGCGCGGGCGCGCGACATTTTTGTAGGACAGCTATAATTCCTCACACAATTCCCCTTCTCAACCCTGTCTTGAAACATTTTGTTCCCTCAAACCCGAGGCAATGCTTTATAGTGCAGATGCGTGTGCATGTGTGCGCGTGTGCATGTGAGTGTGTGTGTGTGTGTGTGTGTGTGTGTGTGTGTGTGTGTGTGGTGGGGGTAGATGCTATAGAAAAACTGCAAAGAGACTTGGTTGTCTGCAGCACCTCCCCCAGGCTGGCATTAGCCCGTGGTCTGTGTTTCCCCAGGTGGTCTGCAGGAAGAAAAAGTTTTGCCTGTGCCATGAATTACGCTTTTAATTTTCACAGGCTTTTAGAACAGTGTGGCCCTCTCCATAAAGAATACTTGTGGCCTTTGAGCTCGGAGGTCGGCTGTGGGGGAAATATTCCCTTCAGGCACTGTGATGACTTTTCACAGTGGAAGGCTGCGGGGGCTCTCACAGGGGGAGATTCCATTTGTCTGAGCCAGTGGAGTCTGAGTCACTGCCCAGGGAGGGCAGAGTTCAGCCCCCAGGAGCTCCGAAGCCCCCCTGCTTTAAAGGCACAGCGCTTGGGTTCTGCTTGCAGGAGGGGAGGGGAGGGGCGCTCCCAAGTAACTGAGCTCATCCTCTGTAATTTCCGGCTGCGTTGTTTATGTGGGTGTCATTGAAAAACATACATTTCAGTGAAGAGGCACTTGTTTACTCAAACTCCTCTTCACTTGAGAACAGAGAAAAACATTGGGAGTTTTACAAGCTTTTGTGAATTTGAGGTCACCTGTACCATCCACATGGTGAATAAGAATATTTATTGTATGATTAAGGCTCTGATCATTTGCACGTCACGATTTTTCCCTCCTCCTCAATTTTCAACCCACTCACTTCATAAATTAACAACAGGTAGCATCAATCTCTCTTCAAAATATGCGAGACACATGTAACCTTTGGCGGGGGGCGCTGTTTCTCAGGTTTCACCAGCTGGTAAAAACAGGTGTTATTAACTTGAACACCCACATCTTAAAGCCCAAGACTCTGCTTGCTTGGCTGCAGGAAGTCCAATATTTTAGAGAATCCTGCTCTGAATGCATTTCCAGAGAGTGTGCTCCTATATTCATAAATCATATGTCCTTTTCTTGGCCTTTCTTGTTGAGATAGATGACCGCTAAGCTACCCAACAGCCTAGGACCTTGACAGACTCAGAGATGCCTTTTGCACCTGGCATTCTGACTGCGTGCATCCTGGCCACTGCCACCTGCATTTGGACATGCTGCAACTGCCATGATTGGTGCTGGAGTGGCTAGGACTCAAGGACACTCCCACACATATAACGCTGCCACTGTACCCTACGGCCACTCCCAGGAAATGGAAAGATGCCATTTACTTCTGTGATCTGTACAGTTAATGGGTGGGGGTGGGACAGATTATTTTCCCCTGTACTTGACAGGTTTCAGATATGTATGAAGAAGTAACTTATATTTAACATTTTTATTTGAGAAACTTTGATGTGTACTTCAATTTACTAGCTATCACCTTTAAAACTCTGACATGCAGAAATTATCTGGTTGATTTACCATTGTCTTTTGAAGGTTGACTCATTTAGAGATGACGTGACATTTGCATTTGAAATCCGTACTGTATTTATTTCATTGTTCTGAGCCTTTCCAAATAAATCTGTGTTTTTTTGTGGGATAATTGTGAGAAAAAATAATAATGTAACAATCATTTAGAAATGCATGGGTTATCCTTAGTTCACAGCTTCTCCAACTTCAATCTTCACGAACTCTGCTCAGAATACTAAAATGACCATGTTGCACCAAAGGAAAAATTGTATTCCAGTACTGTAGCATCAGTAAAAAATTTTAAGAACTGGCAGCATAATTTTGCCAATGTTTCTTCTTGCCTAACCTCTTTAATGAAGAAAAATAATAAAACTGATCTTAAATGTAGGAAAATAAAAATCTTCCTCATGAAGATAAATGTATGACTATCAGGAGAGTCTGCAACTGGTTGAAGCTTGCCATTTGTGGTTTAGGATTAACAAACAACACACACAACACTATGATTTTTAGAAGATGCTCTTAGTGAAATTCTTGATAAATAGTATGGATATTGTAGCCAAAATATTTTTTTATCCTTATACTTGAGACTCAGTTAAGTGGCTACATGTAGAATTTAGACTACCATTGGTCAAAAAGAGAAAAGTTTGAGATAAAAACTGCAACACTGTTTGAATTCCCAAATGGCAGTCACTATTGCCTAATCTCAAAATATAGGAATGCAAGACAGTCATATAGTGAACTTTTATTGAGGGCCTCTATTTATTACTTTCCTGATTCTTTACGTGAATTTAATTACTTATCCATCCCAATAGCTCCTTGAGATAATATTATTACTATTTCCATTTTACAGATAGCAAAATGAAGAAGCTTGTCCTTAAACCCTAGCTAGTTCGTGGGAGGGCTGGGCTACCAACCTAGGCAGTCTGGTTTGGAAACCTGTATTCTGAATCACTTTGGTGCCTTTTTCATGTGAGATGTGCCTGAGGTGATGCAAGTTTAGCAGAGGAAAGAACTGAAGGTCACAATAATCTCCTGAGAACATGTGTCTTAGAGAACGCAATATTTTGCATTGCAAACACCTTGTTTTAAAGGTGAAAAAAAATTGTAGCCAAGGCAATTCCTAGGACTTGCTTGAGGTTACTAACAGCTTGCTAGTGGCAGAGGTGAGACTGGAGATGAAGTAGATTTTCTTGACGTTCATTAATTTAACTGATATCTATTGTCCCAAATACTTCTTCAGGTATTGAAGATACAGAGTGACAAGACAGATAAGGTTCCTGCTTATGGGAAATTCCACCATGAGCAGAACAGTAATTTGACATTAGACTAGATAACCAAGTGGAACCCTTGTTTTAACATATTAAAAACTGTGATAGATTATATGCAGGGGAGGGAGAGAGGCTTGATATCAGTTCTACCCCATCTTATAGATGAGTTTACTAAGGCTCAGTGATATTAAATAACATGTCTAATTCATACATATTAGAGCCAATCAAGATTCAAACCCTGATTCCCCTTCATAGTGGATAGAGTGAGTGCCTGTATGTGTGTGTGTGTATGTGTATGTGTGTGTGTGTGTGTGTGAGAGTCAATAAAGCTGGCTGAAGCAAGATATCTAGTCAGCCTGTCAGCTTGCCTAGAACCAGACAGACCCATGTTTTTGGCAGAGGCCAGACAGCCTAAAGAAGCCTCACCTTTTTCTTCATGCTTCATTTCTGTAGAAATTCAAACTTACTGATGAGCACCTGGTTTGGGTTCTTCATCTGTGGGTCAGGGAGCCTGTGATATCAGGGAGCACCTACCAGACTGGTAGCTGCAGAGGAGATGGCTCAAACACAAGAGCTGGGGAAAAGCATACCACCTCCGAAAACTAAAAAAGAAAAAAGAAAAAAAAAAGTTAATCATTCGGGTGTGTGAAATTCACTTTACTCTGGAAGATCAGGTCACCTGTGCCACCTCTATATAGCACTTTGGAAGGAGTTCATAAAAGGTGATCTTTCTGGTAGAATTATTAGAATAAGGCTCCCATCTTTGGGGGAAATTTGTAAAAGGCATCTCTCTAAAGGTCTCTCCTTTGGCTGACAAATTAGAAAAAGGAGCCCCATCTTGGGAGGAGGGTAGCCCTGAATCAGGGTGCTTGGATGGGTGGCTGCACCACTGCTCCTGAGGGGCCTGGTCCCTTAAACTTTAACGTGCCAGATGGGAGTGACATCTGAACAGCTCACTCTCACTCTCTACAGTTCTATAGAGGTAGGGTATAGGAACTAGAGAGTAGGATGCTTTTTGCCCTGTGAGAATTATTGCAGATCCTTTGGAGGGTCTCTCAGCAAGGGAGACCCATCATTTCGGCCTCTCTAAAGCCACAGCTCATCCACTTCCCTTTCAGAGCTAACGTGGCAGAGCTGGCTGGAAGGTGGTTACTGGCTCAGGGCCCTGAAACACTGAGTAATTCTTAGGAGGGCTGGGACTAGAGGCATCATTCCAGACACTTCCACGTTGTCTAAAAGTTAAAAAAAAAAGAAGAAGAAGAAGAAGAAAAAGAAGAAAAAAAAAAAACCCTCCACCACCCAGCTCAAACTGTTGGAGGCAGATCCTTTGGCTCCAAAACAAGACCCATCCCTCTTATGGAAGGACATTGCTGGAAAGTTCTACCATAGAGGAAAGCCACGGTTCTTGTTCTATTTTTTATAGAACAGGGAGGGATCAAGTCAGGGGTGAGGGATGAAAAAGGGATGGTTGAAGGGAATTACACCTCTTTGCCTATAATTTTTGCTTCTACATTATCACTCCTGGCTTATAAAGACAAAGATTTGAGCTTCCTTTCAGATCTCCTCCAATGAAACAGTAGACCACTTTGGACTTAAAAGAGGAGTCACAAAGCATGGAGTTTATGATTTCAGAAGAAACAAGGCAAGATATATTGCACATCAAGTCCTATAAACGACAACCCAGCATGGCTAACAAAAATGGGCTATTGCAGCTGCGCTTTGGCTGAGTGTTTATTTATTGGAGAAGAGAAAGTTACAATCAAGAAAAAGGGAATCATGTCAAGAAGTTATTGGAATCAAGCAGATTGACTGCCTGGAGTGACATCCCAGCTGTGTAGAGCAGAGAGGCCAGCAGTTGGGTCAGAGACACGAGAACATTTGAGGCATGGACTTAGAGCCCCAGTATTGATTTTCAATTGAATTCTGGGTTTTAGTGCAATTAAAAGCTACTGTGAGGTTTTGAGAAAAGAAATGGTATGATCAAATTATTAGAGCAGTATGGTTTTTATTTTAATTAGGACAAACCACAGGGACCAGGGAGATGAAAGGATCAGCAAGTGAGGTAATTTACTAAGCAAATAAACTCAGGAGCAGAGAAGGTCTTTCTGAAATTGACAAATTAAGCCTCCAGCATTGTCTGACATTATAGACAAGAGGTGGTTTATTTTTTATTAATTGATTTTATCTGATTCGGTTACCTTGTTAGTTCTGACAAACTGGGATCACCAACTTGATTAGTTCCCTCTTATCTGTCTGGAAACACCAAAATTATGCCATTTTGTTGATTTATATCTTGATTTATGGTCATGGGTTAGGCGAAGTGAAGAGAAAAATGTCCAGCCTAACGACAAGACTGAATTATTTCTTTATCTTATTTTGAAAAGAAGGAATTCATGTTTTTCTTACTTTCTCATCATCAGCCCTTTTGGGGGATTTTAGTCTGAAATCTGAATGTGCTTACCAGCTGGGAAAAATTTGACATTTACTTGATTTTGTCCTTTGGAAGTAAAAGAGTTGGCAGGCTTATTAAACAACAAGTCTGCTTATTTATTTCTTCAATCCCTCCCCAGCTTGCAGGCTCTTTTCAAAGCTCTGATAGACCTCTAACCAGTTTTCTAAAGGTAATTTCCCAAAGTGCTGCCTCTAGCCATAGAAAATGCCACGTCGGTTTCTGGGTTTATAGAGGCTGAGAAAGCCATTTTGGTAACATTTGCAGCTTTTTCTGTGGTTCTGGGTGGTAACTCACGATTGCCAACATTATTCTTTCCTTCTTCTCGGAAGAGCCATAATTGTACTTGGCTTGGTTGACACAAAGACCTCTGAAAAATATGAAGCTGATCCCTCTAGTGTTCTTTTGTGAAGACTACAGTACAGAAAACTGAATGGAAGAAAACAGCAGCACAATACCACAGACAATAAGCTCCTAAAGTCATTCTGTTTTAAAAAATGGCATTAATGAAATTACTTACAATGGCAATTCTGTGTGCTGTGTAGAATATTTACAAAAGAAAATGTTTTGCACTTTTCTTCAATTCATATACGTATTGCAGGTGTGCACTTGGCTAACATTATTGGAGGACGTGTGGCATTGAGAATTATCTGCACAAATAATAAACAATTTGAATAACATTGGCCGGAGTTATCAGAGCTGCAGAGGCAATGTAAACTTGCCTCGTTTTCAGAAATGAATTTACTACACTGGTTAGGTTTGTCTGACTATATTCATAGGCTTTTTTCTGGTCATAAAAAGAGGAGAAGAGATTGCATATATTTTTACATTCTGTTTCTGATGCTCCCTGATGTTCAATAAAAAGAGTATGCTATCTTCTTCATGTTTTTCTTTGACATTTTCTTCTATATTCAAACATTTATTAAACAGCTATTCTATTCCAGGCACTGACGATACAAAAATGGTAAGATAGAGTCACTTCACTCAATAAACTACATAATCTCACTGGGAGACAGACTCCTCACTACAGTACAGATGTGTGCAAAGTGCTTGGGACACAGAGGAAACGATATTAATTGTTAATATTAGTTAATAAGGTGGGTGAAATATTTAAACTGGGTTTCAAAGAATGAGTGGGAGTCAGAGTTCTCAGATTGGAGACAATTCATGATTTGGTATGTTTGACTGATGCCCAGTTCACTAAGAGCTGGATCAGGTCCAGTTTCCAGGGAAAGCTACAGTGTGGTGGGCAGCTAGTTGTTGCAGCTGTGCAGCCTTTAAGTTATCCTGCAAACCACCCCTGGGTTCATCCAGTGTCTCTTTGAGTGGCTCCTACTCTTCACATTAAATAAAACGAGCTACTCCATAGACATGCCAGCTTTCAATTTAATGAACATAAAATAAAATTTGGAAGCATCTTAGGGATAAGTATTTGGATTGCTGCTGTAACTCTGGATTCTGAGCAGAAAGAGGAACTGCAAAAGCAAAACTAAGAGAAATAATGAGGGTAGAACCAATTCCATTGTGTGGCTAGAAGCCAACCCTGATTGAAGGAATCAGGCTATATTTGATGATTTCTAAGAGTCCTTTCAGTTCTGAGAGTCCACGAGTCAATTTTCAGAATTATTATCAAAAGGATTGATTGCCCCAGAGAGTCTAGGTACCTCACAGCCACTCAAGACCCTACCACACTGATATTTCCACTAGACGTTGCCTAACAAGTCTTCTATAAAAAGGCCCCCAACTGACAAGATGATTTGAACACTGACATTGATATGAAAGTTCACTGGCTGGAAAACATTGAGGTATTTTTCAAAAAGCTTCTGACTCTAACTCTCTTGGGCTATAGTTTACTGCACTGAGAACATTTGGTTCATTACGTAAGACTTATCATCTGCAGTTGTTATAGTTACATTTCATATGTACAGTCAAACCAAATAATAGTCATAAAAGTTAAAAGCACATTAAGGGTCTTAAGAAATCATAGAATGCAAAATAGTGCTGTAATTCAGTATGAATGTCAATGTGGTAAGCAAACTGTATTTTATAGGCAGTTAAAGTAATATTGTTATTATTTTATAGAGGCTTTAGTATTTCGATAGCTCCCTAATATTATAACAACAACATGGTTTAATAGCAAAGGCACCAGAGTGCACATCTAATGAAATTACTCAAGGGTAAAATGCCACAGGAGGCAGTGTTGAACTACACATTAAATAGGCAAATTGAGAAGTAGAGATTTAAATTGATCTTGATTATTTCTGGTTCTAGCAGTTCTTTGGACATCAGAGTTTCTTCGAGGCTATGAGTTGACATTGCTATATTGAGACTGCCCTTGTGTCTTCAGCCTTTTTACTCCTGCATTAATCACAATGCACACTGTTGCATTCATCCTGCCAGTGTAAGATAATTTTTCTCCATGCTCTCAGAACAAACAGGGCCCTAAATTAATTTGGAAAATCAAAATTTAAATATTTAAACAGAAATCTGCATTTTGTAGTGGGCACCTACATTAATTATAGAAGGGGTATGGAGAATGAGACAACACACATTGTGATATGGGGCACAAATTCACTATGGTCTTGAAGGCTAAGGACAGCTTAACTCCTGAATTTCCCAGTGATATACCAGCCTGTGCAGATAAATGAGATCACATCAATGTCCATGGTCCACGTTTTCTCGCTTGATTTTATTTACACGAATAATGTTGGACTTGAGCACTTTTGAAATAACCATCCTCTACCAAATATTTTTTTTAAAGTGTCTCCAGGGGATGTTTCCCTTGTGAAAGGCTAAGCAATTTCCCCTGAACTGCTGCTATTCTTCTGTATGCCACAGTCTCTCTCTCTGCCTTGCCCTGCATTATAGTTCCCCATGCAGTGATGCTAATGCTTTCCCAGGTACATCAGCTACCATGTCTGGCACAGCTAATGTTTATGTGGTACTGACACAGGTTCTTTAGCATCCTGGAGATGCCAAATCTTGGAAGGGAAGGAAGGAAGGGAGTAGGAAGGAAGGAAAAGGAAAGATTTTTCTCCCTGATTTGTTTCATGTTTGAAAGTGCTGCTTATGACTTGATGTGTTACAGAGTTTGAAGATTTTACTCATAGCTCTTTCTTACTGAGATTCTGGCTTATCTATATACAGAAAGAAAGATCAAAAGATAATAACTTTGGGATTCAGAATTATTTTTATTTTCTTCTCCACACTTGAAATTTTCATTTTTTTTTTAAAAATTAAGTAGGTATTAATTTTACTTAAAAAAGAAAGAGAAACATCTATAATTCAAAGTTCTGGGCTTTAGTATTATGTCCCAAAACTAAAACTTAACAGGGAAAAACAAAATCAGTTTATGATGTAGAGTTAACAATTTTATCAATCATTAATATTTATTGATTCATATCCCATTTATATATAAGGGAGACTTGATGGCATCTATGATCATTAGAGAAAGCCCAAGGTTAAAAATAAAAGACAAAGTCCAAAGAAGTAGAGAGAGTGCTTAAGGAAGAAATAAAAGTTATTTGCTCTGATAAAAAAGAAATTTTAAAAGACTAATGGAAAAAGACCTTGTCACTGAGAAAATGAGAAGGAAGGAGGCACTGTTTATATCAATAGGTAGTTCTCTGTCTTTATTTTCTATGGCACTATATTGTGAAATCCTGCTAGCTCTTTGGTAGCTCACCTCAAGGGCTAAACTAAGAAATCCAATTACTTTTCTAGAAGCTGTAGTGATGACCAGCCAAACTGTGGCCCTTGGGGACAGTATTTGTATCCTTTGACAGCAATTAATGAAACCAATAAATCAATTAGTTAAATTAAATTAAGGTCCATCCAGCTGTTTCCACAGCTTATTCATGTGTAACTAAATGTGATTATAAGGGTGCCCTTGACTTGAAACGGATGCAATTCAAGTGATCTTTGCTGTCTTTATGTCCTTAACATTCCCCCCCTTTATAAAATTATAGTTACTCTACCTTCGTCTTGGCTCTATATTGGACGAAGTTTGCTTGGGGGAGAGTTCTTGATAGAGACAGCAGAAATACTCTTCGTATCACTGAGTGGTAACTAATAACACCAGTGATCAGTTCTTCCTATTTATCCCTTTCTTGGGTTTAACGTATCTCATTTTTCTTCCAGAATAATCATTATATCCATGTCCCATTTCAATTTCAAGGAAGAGGTTCCTCTCTTCCTTGACAATGCCAACTCCTCCAACTTCTGCCTTCTTCTCTAGGACTGTTGTGACTGCCCTCCTTCCCTCACTGGATTGTGCTTTTTTTTTTTTTTTTTTTTTTTTTGGCTAACTTTGCTTTACTTTCCTGCTTTCCAAAGAAGTAAACTGTTTCTCCTGCTTCTGCTGCTCTTCCAGCCCCTCACACACCAGCATTCTCACACATCCAACCACTCTTCTCCACATTATCAACATAGCATGACAATTTCCTCTCCGTCACTGAACTCAGTGAGCCTTTCCCCACCCTTGATCCTCTCTTTGACTTCTCTCCAGACATGGACACTGTTGACCAATCCCTCCTTCCTGCACTGCTTGGAGAGTAGCCATGCTACATAACCAGACCCTCTCTACACCTCCTCAAATCTGATGCTTTATCACCTTTGTTAATTCTTACTCCCATCCATTCCTTCTGCATGTTCATTAAATATCTGTCAACTACTCACTTGGAAGGTATTGCTCTAGGTCAGGCATCCTCAACTTACGGCCCACGGGCCACATGCGGGCCACCTAGCACATTTATCCGGCCCTCTGGGTGTTTTTGCCACCGCTGCCTGTCCTGCTTAGCAGCCGACTCGTTCCGGGCCCACAGTGCGCACTCTCCACGGTCTGAGGGACAGTGAACTGGCCCCCTGTTTAAAAAGTTTGAGGACCCCTGCTCTAGGTCCTAAATATAAATAAGACATGCCCTTGAGCAGCTCATAGGATAGTAGGGGAGGGAGAGGTGGGCAAATAGCTATAATAAGGTCAAATTATAATAAAATCTCCTGCTACAAGGATATACAGGATGAAGAAGGATGATTTTGCCTGGATGGACCTAGAAAGAACAAAATAGATGACACCTATATCTAATGATCAGGATAAGAAGAAGAGAAATGCCATTTCAAATAGAGAGAGTAGTATGCATAGGGATTTGAAGTTATTAAAGTCTAGTATCTGATCTGATATGAAGTCTGGTAACTAAGAGTATTGTAAGTGGAAGGTAATGTTGAAAAGGTAGGTTGTGGCTAGACTCTGAGGAGCTTGAATGCTGGCCTGGTGATTTTAACCTTTTTCACTAGAAGTGTTTGGGGCAAGAGTTTTGAGTGGATTCACATAGTCTTACATGAGTTGCAAAAGACACTTGTCAGCAATGTGGGGAATGGATTGGAGTTAAGGGGACCATTTGGAAGCTCATTTCAAGGATCTAGGAGAGAAACGATTAGGACCTGAACCAGGAGAGCTGCAGTGGGAATGGATACTAGACATCTTGTGCAGGTAAAATGGATAAAAGATGGTGTTGATTTGATGTTGAACATTGGGGATACAGAAAAAAATTTAAAGATAACTCCAATGCTTCAGAAATAATTTTTAGATGATGTCATACCCTTGTGCAAACATTTCAATACTTTCTCACTGCCTCATTGCAGTCTTTGAAATAGAGTTTCTATAGGAATCAGCATTCTTTTGGTAATAACTAAAAGAAATCAACTCTGGCTAGCTAATCTGAAAAAAAAAAGGATTTGAATAATCTGGCATCATGAAGGGCAGAAATCAAAGTAGTGACAGATACCTCAGAAGCAGGAATTCCTAAATATTTTCTCTAGAATTTTATTGTTGAAATAAATTATTTCCCACAACCCCAGACTCCGGGTTCTTATTGCAAATCTGTACACCTTCGGGTTCTGATCGGGCTGACTTGAGCCAGTTGTTTGCCCAGGTTCATGCAACTGGGGAAACAACTAACAGACTGTACAACTCTGGCCCTTGGAGACCACATCCTTGTGTGTTTAGGTCAGCACCTAAACAAAGAGGAGCCTTTGTGAGTTGGGCAGATATCCTATCGCAGGGGTGTTCTCTATGCTCTGAAATGTTATGTGTCATGGACTCTACTTGAGGATCCGATGAAAGCTGATGGATTTCTTCCCAGAAAAAATACTCAATCACAAAAATACATTAGGGGTTTCATGAGCTCCTTAAAAACTTTTCACAAGAATAAGAAACATTTGCCTAACGAAAAAAGTTTATACTTCTTAGCCTGACCTTTTAAGGCTTTTGTGATTTGATTTCTAAGGGCCCTTCACCAGTCTGGTGGCCCAGACTTCTTTCCTCCAAACACTCACAGTTAAAAAACAAATTACTTTCCCAACTCCAAACCTTTAGTCATGTCATTTCTTTTCTTTATGAAGAATGTCCAAATCCTCTATTGCAATCCTACGCATCCTTTAATGGTCGAACTGAGTGAAGCCTGTTTCTTTTATGAAGTCTTTCTTGACTCATCCATCAACACAGGGGTGACATCCCCTTTCTTCTTGTCACTGATAATGCCTCATACTTATTTTTCTCTTGACACTTATTACTTTCTTCTTTACATTATATTTTCTATATAGCTTATCTTTGCTCTTAGATTAAAAGACACTCAGAAACAGAAACGTGGTGTCCTTCAGCTTAGTGCCTTGAACCTCCAGTGTTCTCTGCTTGTGTGGGGGCACTCAGGGCATGTTTGTCAAATGAGTGAAAGGCTACTTGCTGGGGAAGAAAGTACCCTTGTCTAATTCTAAGCTGCTTGCATTCTTACAAGTTCTTCTTTTCAGGGGAATGAGTCCCTTTCTTATTATCGATTGTTATTATACTCATGTTCTTAGGCTTTGTGTTTTATCTCTGTTTCTCCCCCGGCAAATCCCATCTTCTTCTTCTTCTTCTTCTTCTTTTTTTTTTTTTTCATTTTCCCTTGAAGATAAAGTTTTCCCCCTTCAGCTTTTTAAGTTATTATTAATTTGAACAACTTTCTTGTTTTCATTTGTTCTAAAGCCCACAGCCTCTACTTTGGCTTTATTATTCACAGGAGGGAAAATTCCAGTCAGTTCGGGTAGCACATTCCCTTCAGTGAAATGCATGGTTTCTTAATGCTCTAAATTGGAGCTGGGAAATCACAGAAGAGAAAATAGTGTCCGATGTATTTTATTTTAAACAGAGGCATTTTTTGCTCATTCCCATTCCACTCTAATATTTTCATTTCCTTAAAAATGATAGATTTGAAAATCACCACTAAGATATTTACATTAACATGAGCTAAATGACGAGTGCCTTCTCCTCTAAGTGTAAAACCACACTTACAAAATGGCCCTATAGGACTTCTTTTTCTGTGTGGACTGTTTCCTGGTGGAATTGGGTTGGGTGCCTGGGGCAGGGAGGGCTTGCCACACCTTGCATGGAAGAACAGCATCCTCTGCTGGTGGGAAGGCCTCTGAGGCTGGAGAAGCCTGAGCGTGGAGAGTTGACAAAGCTTTGGAAAATTCTTGGCTGGCATATCCATTCCAGATTGGAAATCAGTTCAAGATTTCTAATGTTCATCACCCATGATAGAACTGAAATTTAGCTGACTTCGTACTATTGGAGATCAGCAATACGTCTTCCCTTCCTTCTTTTCCTCCTCCTCCCAGACTTACCTAACTGTTAAGAATTGCTCTTACTCTTAACCCTCTTGAAAATTCTCATTATGCAAAATTCTTATTGTAGTTCCATAACAATGTAGGTTAGTTCAAAGGGAGCAACTCGATGTCCTCATTATCGTCAAATATTTCATTAGAAACCAGCTACTATTGTGTTCTTGAGGTCTCTATGTGGCTGCTTTATTAGTGAGCTCATCTCATATAACGATGTCTTCTTGATATTTACAAACCCTTGGCTGGAGTCCACAACCAGCCATCATTAAATGAAATTTCCATCTGCAGCAAATATGTGTGAAATGAGTGTATCTTGTGTTTATTATAAAAATGTGGTACTTGACATTTTCTTCTATCTCATTAAGACCATGTTGGCTCAGCTTGCTTTCTCCTACCTTGGATGCCTGCAAATGAATTAATACACTCCAAATTACTGACTTTACCATGCAATTCATGGGCTCTTGCAAAGTGGCATCTCTCTGGGACTGGAGGGGAAATAAAGTGAGGTAGAGTTAAGGACAAGTAATCACTGGGCAAGTATACTGACTTTTATAAGATTCATGAATTGTAAAATCTCATCCATCCATCTCTTTGATTGTCAGGCACTTATAGTTCATTGTCATGACTGACAAGTTCCCCAGAGTGACCTTGCTGTTTGAAGTCCTAGGAAGACAGGAGAACATTCCATACATTTTTTTTTCAATAAAAATGTCCCCAGGAAGTTCTATTTGTAGGTATTTTCATGTGATCTGGATGGATCATCAGCTTCTTTCATTAGTGTGTTTCAAGGACTGTGGTCCATGCTATTATGTTTTATCTCTAACTCATTTGGAATTAAAGAAATCCTAAGTATCATATCATTCCCTAAATTTCAAATTAGTTTCAATTTGTTTTAAGAATGATATTCATTTTTTTTCCAGGGGGCCTGAAGCACATCTGAACTAAGTCTGGGTTTATCAAAATTTTTCTTTGCTCTGGTTTCATGAAGAAGGTTAATATCTAGTAACTAATATCTGCATATATTCTTTGGCATTACAATCATAACTATATTCACTTACAGTTCTATATTCTAATTTCTTTATGATGGAGCAATTAGCATTAAAACATCCTTGAGCTTATTATGATTACAATGGCTGCTATAATCATAGTTAGTCATAACTATAATTATCATCACAAATATAGTGGCTATTAAACTAAATTTTAATAACTCACTCTATCATTAATATAATTGTTATTGTTAACATCCTGCCCTCTTATAAGCTACATAATAATGAATAATTGACACAAAAGTGGAAATATGAATCACAAAGCACAGAATGAGAAATCTCATTCCCTGTACTAATGGATTAAGTACCAAAAGTTTACTTATAAGTTTATAGTTTGAAACTCAATAATTCTTTTCACTACTAATAGTTTTATGAATAATGCTGAATCTTCCAAGCTAGCTTTTATCTCAAAATCCATTTAAACTATAATGTAGATTAATATAAAACTAATACGACAAGCAAGTATTGGAGGTTCAGGGCAGCATTAAGCCATGTGGTGCAGGAAGGAGACAGAAAAAGAAATTTTCTTTTCTTTCTTGGAAACAAGTTTGATTATAGGCAAAATTTAGTATCAGTGAAATTTTCTCTCATCTTCAGCCATTTGCATCCCCCTTATATCATCCTCAGCTAAATTCCCTGCGGTGGAATCTCTTGCTACACCTACTGCCTTCCATCTCCTAATTCCATACCTTTATCCCACGTTCCCTGTCATTGCCTATAGTTGACTCTCAGCATCTGAGAGGACCAGGAGTTTGGGATGCATTTCCTCCAGTTGTTGTAAAAGATTTTGGGGTGCCAGGGAAGAAGTCTGGTGGTTAGTATCTTTCGTGCCTCTATTTATTCTCCTTCACCCTTAACTTACCACCTGTAACCCGGCTACCACAGTCTCTCCTACGGCTGCCCTCTACTGGCCATTGTCAGGATCCCAGTTTAGTGTAGGCATTCCCATCTCTTGCTACACCTACTGCCTTCCATCTCCTAATTCCATACTCTTACCCCACATTCCCCAATGTTTCATTTATACTATTCCTGATTTTTTTCTACCCAAACACATTTATTAATCGTATCCTCTAGCTCCAACACTGTGGTGTTAGGCCCCTGCTTAAAAATCTTCACAATTTTCTTTTGCCTATGTAATAAAATACAAAATTTTGAACAAGGTTTTCCAAGACCTAGCCTTAAGCTACTCTTTCAGAGTTATCTCCTAGTATGCCAAATCTCGGGACATGGTTCTCTGAATGTAGCACACATTTTCACATATTTTCATATTTGCTCATACTGTTCCCTCTGCCATGAATGTCTTCTCCCTTATTTTCCTGTCAAATGCTTGCTAATCCTTCAAGAACAAACTTAAATTTTTTTCATAAACTATTTCCCAATTGCTCCTCTTCCTCATCTTAAAATTAGGATTCGTGGCTCTTCCTTATATCCATTACTTATCACTCTATAGCAATACTTCATCCATCACATCTTTATCAGTCACCTACTGTGTGCCAGGCACTGGTATAGACATGAAGGACAAAAAACACAAGCAAAGACCCTGCCCCCAAGGAGCTCATTTTAATATATTTTGGTCTGAGCAGCTAGAATAATAGATTTGCCATTTATTTGAGAAAGACCATGAGTGGAACAGCTTTGGGATAAAATTAGGAAACTGACTTTTGGAATAAATTAAAGAGATCTATTGTACAATATGGAGACTATAGTTAATAATAAAGTACCGTATTCTTGAAAATTGCTAAGAGAGAAGATTTAAATATTCTCATCACAAAATATGATAAGTATAGGAGGTAATGCACATGTTAATTAGCTCTATTGAGCCATTCTACAATTTATACATATTTCAAAACATTCAGCTGGGTGCAGCAGCTCACACCTGTAATCTCAGTGCTTTGGGAGCCTGAGGCAGGAGGATCACTTGAGCCCAGGAGTTAGAGGCTCCAGTGAGCTATGATCCCATCAGTGTACTCCAGTTTGGGCAACACGGAAACAGAGTGAGATCCTGTCTCAAAAAAAAAAAAAAAAAAAAGCCCACCATCTAACACATCCTGTTGTATACAATAAACATATAAAATTTTTCTTCATCAATTAAATAAATAAATAATTTTAAAAAGAATGCAGTTTTTGATCCATCGAGTGTGAAATGCTATTTATTGCATATGCACATGGAGGTGTGATGTAGGCAGATAGATGTATGAGTCTAACATATGGGAGAAAAGGTACACATTTGGGAATTGTCAAATATATGTGTCCAGAAGGCACTTGAAAGTCATCAGATTGAATAAGATCTCCTGAGTGAGAATGAAAAGGGAAGAGATCTGAGGACTGAACCCTGGGGTCGCCTGAGCGTGGGAGACAAGGAAAAGCTAGTGCAGGAGAGGGAGGGAGCAACCAGTGCAAAGTGAGGAAGGCAGGAGGGGAGGTAGTGCCCAGCCGCGTGAGTGTTGCTGATGAGTTGAGAAAGATGAGTAAGAATTTACCTTTAGATCACAACGAGGAGCTGGTCACTGGGGATTCTGCAAATGGTTGATTTGTGAGGTCAGAAGCCTGACAGGAGTGAGTTCAGGAGACCCTGACAGGAGAGGAAGGGCAGGCAGCAAGTATAAACAATTATTTCTAGTGTTGTAGTGTCTAGGGGGTAGAGAACTCAGGCAGCGGCTGGAGGGGACACGAGTGGGAGATCTTACATTTGCTTGCATGATGACGAACTGATCCAACAGAGACAGAAAACCTCACAACACGTATGAGAGAAAAGACAATTGCAGCAGCAGTGTCTTTCATTGGGGAACAAAAGGGTTGTCTTAAGATTTAAGACAACCATTGTTTGTCCATTGCCGTGGGAAGGAAGGCAGAGTAGCCAGGCCCAAATGTTACTGTCTTGGTAGATTTGGTGGTAAAGATGGTGGTGGTCTGTATTTCTAGAAATCGTAGTTGTGGAAATTCTACCTTTTCTTTCCTCTTTTTTTTCTGAGTGAAATAAGCCAGTTTCATTGACAGTGAGTGATAGGGATAAGCCTTAGAAATTCGAGAGAGAACAGAAACTGAATCGTTTCTGTTCTAGGAAAACAGGGAGAATTTATCTTTCTTGTATTCTTCTATTTCTTTTCAATTCTGTCTTTCCCATTTGCACTCCCCTCAGCAAACTTCCAGCAGGGGCTCTTCCCCAGAGAAAGGGCTTGAAAAATGTCGGTGCCATTAATTGATTGGAAGCTCTTCTCTTTAAAGCCTGAGCATTGGGGGAATCAATGGTTCAAAGCTATTTTGGAGGCTTTGGGTAATTAGACTGCTCTCTCTTTTTAAATTTACCCACACTCCCTTCTATCTTTCTGTATTTTAAACTAGGAGTTTAGCACACTTGCATGTGAGCCACATTTTGCAAAAAATATGTTTCTGTTGACATCAGATAAGAGTTGAGTTGTGAAATACATCTCTTTAAAGGATTAACCATGCTTCCAAAAGGCTCTTTGTTGTGAGATTTGCTACCAGATGGGGAATTCTAGGCTCTGGATGTTAACAGTATTCTTGTGATTGCAGAAAAATAGCTTCAATTTTGTGTAAGCAAAATGAACATATATATGTAAAACATGATGACTTTGTAAGTACATATGCAAATAAGAATGAAAAAAAACATAGTTAAGTTGCTTATGGATTAGAGAAATGAAAATGGAAAAAGATTGCTTGTTAATTAAGCAGAGCATGCCTAGAAAATACAATCTCTACCACTTACTTTCCCAGCATGGTTTTAGGAGCTAGCCTGGCATGCAAAAGAAATATCTGATGCAATTCTGACTCTGAAAGAAGAAGCGGTCCTTGTTTTAAAGCACTGGAAAACTGCTAATATAAGGTGTAGCAGCAATTTGGAAAATATTAGAAATCTGGTTTGGACTGAAGCAGTTAGGACGGCTCCTGAGCTGCGGCTCGGTGGGGGAGATCGAAGGGTTACAAAGGGCATCTGTGGGGTGTGCACAGGGTAAATCTGTTTTGAGTTTAGTATTCAAGCAGGGGGTGAATTTCCTTCCAGAATAGTTTTTCCCTATTCTTCCACTGACTGATGAGAGGCTTCACCGGCAGCATACTCCATGCTCTCAGGTGTAAAAGGACAAGGGACAACTGCTCCACTCTCTTCAGCATGTATTTGACAGTCCCCCACTCTGTGCAAAGCACTAATGTGGATGCGGAGGATAAGTGACACAGGCAAAAGCCGCACCTCCCGGAGCTTATACAGGTCAAATATCCTTTATCCGAAATGCTTAGGACAAAAAGTGACTGGGATTTTTATTTTTTTTTTTTAAGTTTGGAATATTTGCATATACATAATGAGATATCTTAGGGATGGGACCCAAGTCTAAGCACGAATTTATTATGTTTCATATGCACCCAATACATATAACCTGAAGGTATTTGTATATAATATTTTAAGATAATTTTGTGCATGAAACAAAGTTTTCACTGTGACTCATCATAATAAATTCAGGTGTGGAATTTTCCATTTGTGGCATCATGTTGCTGCTCAGAACATTCAGATTTTGGAGCATTTTGAATTTTGGATTTTCAGATTAAGGATGCTCAAACTGTATTCAATTGCAGGAGGCAGGCAATAAACAGATAGATAAATACATAATATGTCATGTAGTGATGATTGCTACAAAGAAAAACAAAACAAAACTGCATAAAGCAGAGTAAGGGGGGAGGAGAGAGAGAAAGAGAGAGAGAGAGAGAGAGAGAGAGAAAGAGAGAGAGAGAAGAGATGACATTTTAGGTTTGTGGTCAGAGAAATCCCCTCTGATAATGTGAAATTTGAACAGAAACTGGAAGAAAGCAAGGAAGTGAGGAGTCTGTGGGTCTGTGGAGAAGCTCATTCCAGAAAAGCAAGGGACTGAATGAAGGCCGGGAACTTAGGGATTGTCTAAGAAGCAGGTGCAAAAGATGATCCTGCGGGAGGCTGGCGCTGCTGGCCGGGGCTGGAGGGGCAGCCTGCCATGTAGGACTCACAGAAGCACAGCAGGAGCCGGCCAGAGCTCCCTCCCTAGCAGTGTGGGCTGAGTTTCCCCTGCCTCATGGCAAGGACTTGATCTCTCACAAAGTTCCAGCTCTGTCACCTCAAAAACCGCTCTTGTCATTTTCCTGAACTGGCGTTGTGACTACCTCCTGCTTATGACCCTTGCCTTGCGCAGCTTCCTTCAGGGCACGCTGTGGAGGATGCCACCCCTCCCGTGGCCCTCGGAATCCTGGGGAATCCTGTTCCCACTGCCTGGGCGGCTCACTTGGGCAGGGGCTCACCCCCTCCCCACCGGTCACATTTCCTCCATCACAACAGTCTCCTCCTCTCTCATCCTGACTCGTGCTTCCTGGTGCTTCTCGGACCCTCCTCACTCAGCAAACCCCATGGCTTGCTCCTGCTGCTGCTTCAGGTCCCAGTCTTGACATGGCTGCCTCAGTGGACCTTCCTGTAGAACCTCATCAAAAGTAGCTCTGCCTCTCTCAACATCCCCTGTTTGTTTCCTTCATAGCTCTTAAGGCTAATGAAATCTCAAATAATCTTAGTTATTGAATTGTTTATTAAATCTCAGCCTGTGAGAACAGGGACTTGCCTAGTTCACTGGTGTCCCACAAGGGCCTGTCAGGATGCCTGCCATATAGGAGGAATCCTGCATTAACTATAAATAGCAGTGCACGAGAGAAAGAACAGAGAGACCCCGAGTTCGGCAGACCCTGCATACTGATCACAGTCAAGATTCAGTGGGTAAAACTAAGAACGCAGTATCCTTAAAGAATTCTGCCTCAACAGGGCTTACTTCTGCCTGGGTGCTACATTATATATTCCAGGGTTGATCCATTGACCCCTTTTTATTCTAATAGAGGGAATAATCTGGTTTCAGACTATTTTCATTTTAATGTCTACGCCTACTCTGTCTGAATGGATTAATACAGACCCAGGATGGAATAGCCCGGAGAAAAGCTACTGGCATTTTGAAGCTGCGACAGACTCGGATTTTGCTTAAACGATGCATTGTTCCGGCATTCATTGGATGACAATATGAGAAATGATTTTTCCTGCCTCTGCTGTCAGGTGGCCCGATGCACTGAGATATGGGGGGAGTGGGGAAGGGTGCGCCTCTGGGGAGAGAATGGAACTGGGAACCCACGGGTTTCTCTGGAATCAAGTGAAAAAAAAAAAAAAGAAATCTGATTCTGTGTTTGTTCAGCCGCTGGGAAAGAACACAGCTGTAACAATAATCTGCGAGAGACATTTGACTGGAACACTTTCTCACTTGTGTGAACTGTGACTTCGAGTGGGGACTGCTCCCTGGCATGCCCCTTGCCTCGTGCCCTTCTCCCTTTGGGATGGGGTCCGTCCACCAGCAAAAAGTAAACCCTAGGGTGCCCGGACTTTCCCCAGGAGAGGCGGGAGAGGAATGCAGGCCAGAAGAGGTGAGTCTGCTTTAAAAAAAAAAAAAAAGAAAAGAAAAAGAAAAGGCAAGAAGAACACATTGAAATCAGTCTTTCAATTATCCTCCTGAATGAACAGACATTACTCCATTAGTGAATGGCCTGTTTGTAAATAACAAAGTGAATGTAAAATAACTTGTGAGGAAAAACAGAGCTCAGGTTTCAGTGTAGGAAACCTGCAGCACACAGAACACAGATATTCTCAATTCTCTGTCTCTCACCTGCGTATAAAAATGGAAAAATCATTTAATCTGCTCTGGGAAAAATGACAACAATACAAAAACAAAAACAAAACAAAACAGCAACTAAAGCTATACTATCTGCTTATTTAACATTAGAAGTGAAATCACTTTGGCTTCTCATTAGTCTTCCCAAATGGTGTTGAACCTTAAAATGAGTTTTGCCATTATCATGGCCTTATTTTGGCTAGCTCTAGGTCCTTCCTCATCTGTTGCTGTAGATTACTGCACTGTCTGGTATGGTAGCCAGAAACCACACGTGACTGTTTAAATTTAAATTAGTTAAGATTTAATACAATTAAAAATGTATTTGCCCAAACACTACCCCCACTGTATGCTAAATGGCCACAAATGGCTACTGGCCACTGTAGTGAATAGCACAGATACAGGACATATCTGTGGGCACTGAAAATTCTACTGGAATAGCACTGCTCTGGAAACTAAAAGCATGTGCTGCAAGGAAGCATGGTGCAAGAGAGGTTTTCAGTGTATTGTTTATCTAGGGAACACTATCTTGAACAAAATTGTACATAGAAATTCAATGTATACGAGGGATAATTAATTGCGGAGCTGCTCTCACTGACTTGAAGTAGAAGGTTCTGGGTCCCTGCTCATTTACCACCTATTCACACGCACCCCAAGCCCCCACCTAGACCTTCCAGCTCACCAGAGAGCACAGTGCAGGTGGTAGAGTGTCAGCTCTGAGGCGGGCATGCCTGGCTTTGAATGTTGGCTCTTTCTCTTACTAGTTTTGTGAACTTGGCAGTTCTTGGAACTTTCTGAAAGTCAGTTTTCTTGTCTGTAGCACACATCAACTATCTCCGAAGGTTGTGAAGGCAGGTTTAATTTTCTCATTTCTCAGATGAGGAACTGAAGCTTGGCAAAGCTGCATGCTTGCCAGACGGCCACCCAGCGAGCAAAGGCCGGAGTTGGGACAAACCCCAGTCCCCTCTCGGTGCTATTTCACTCCACTGCTCTACAATTTCCTGTTCAAATTGAAATTTTTCAAGCCAAGCCACTTTTTAAAAAACCAGCTGTCTAGATGTCACTTGAGATTTTTTATTTCCTGGATCAATATAACATGTGAATACTTCTAAATGTATTGAAGCAGAAGTTGCCACCCTTGAACTAGCAAACACTGTTTAAGTCAAATCTTCTTTGATACCCTTCATACTTCTTTGATATGCTTCATGCTCTTCTCTCTGCAGAGGGTGGAAAATGAAAACAACACACAAACAAAACTCCCTGACTTAGCACACTCAAGAGAGAAGGGATATGTTTCAAAAATCCACAATTTTTGGTGGTGGAATTAGAAGCCAACCTGAGTGAGAGTCTGAAGAACACACACAGTTTCCTGGGCTGAGCACAAAACTCAGCTGGCTGTGACCACTTTTAACAACTGATGGCCACGCAGGGAGAGCTTTGACAGATTCAGCAGAAAGCTTAGTGGCTTTTAGGGTTGAAATAACTATTAAGTGATTTTAGTGTAAGATAACCAGGAATTGCAGGAATTTCATGATTATCAGAAAAATCCTTGCTGCGACTGAGACACTGATGGACGGCCCCTTGTGCCTCTAGCTCTTCTCTGTTCAAGTGGAAATTTCTGTCCTAGAACAGTCTTGGCAACTTTGTCGCCAGAAGAGCACAACTCGATGACAGGAGGATGCTGGTGGAGGCCTGAAGGTGGCCCCAAGGGGAAGCCAGGGGACTAGGGCTGCACTGCTGTTGTCAGTGTGTGACTTGGGACAGGCATGTCAACGTCTCCGTGACTCAGTTCCCTCTTCTGTACTTTGTTTAGGTCTATTTGCTTTCCATTTTGTCTTTTTTTCATTTGTTAAAGTCCAATTGTGTCACTGAAAGTTAAAAAGTAGTAAACAATAAAAAAATAGCAAAACCATGGCTTCGCCTTTGGGGCTGGCGTCTCCATGCTTCTTATTTCTCTCCTAGGGCTAGTCATAAGTGTCTTTTTTTTTATACTTATACCTGAGGGTAGACTTTCTGAGGATGCACTAGGTAAAAATTGTGTAGCAGAGAGGAGCTAGCAGCCAAGTGCCCTGACGGCACAGATATTGCACTCAGTTCTCCTGTGTCCCGTGGCCACTGGCTTGCTCATGCTTGCTTGCTTTCCTTGAGCCGAGGGAGATGATAGATGCAGAGTTAACTTGTCTCTATCCTTTCATTTTGCCAAGTACAAGGGACTCAACTTTACTCCTAGATATCTTTCCTATACCACAACTCCGGTGATGTACCTCTTCTCCCCTGTGATCACAAAATGATGCCCCAACTGTGTTGTATCTATTTAACATGCATTCTACTTGCCTTACATTTCAGCTACCTAGAACTCCTTGGTATTCCAGAATGTGGAAGAAAGTCTGTGGTCCCTGCTCATCGCCCCTCCCTCAGCCCCCAGGAAGAGGAGGTTAGAGTTTTGGCTTTCTTTAACTTGATCCTATCCTCCTTCCACTGTGCCCTCTGCTTCCATACAACTAATAGGTTTTTTTTTTTTTTGAATCAGTGAAATAATCATCAATCTTTAACACTTTAGTATAAAATAGCTTCTTAAATTATTTAGCCTAGTCCAAAAATGGCAGAGGACAGGGAATGGGGCCAATGTCTTTGACAAGACACTGCCAAGAAGGGCATGACCAGCAAAGCACCCAAGTGAGTGGATACTCAGTGTCCCAGGGATAAATTTGGAGCTGAAGAACAGGACATGGCACTGAATCTGAGTAGAGCAGTGCAGAAAAGAAGAAGGGAGGCATACTTTAGATGCCTCCCAAGTTTTCCTAGAGTTATCCTTGTGCACATCATAATTAATCTTTCCTTAAGAAATGTTTCTTTTTATGTGGAGCACTGCATGCCCAAGACATTTTTAATGTTTTGCTTTGCCAAGTACAGAAGGAATTTCCAGGTAGAGAAACAGAAGAATTGGGGGAAATCCTTTCAACTGTGTATAGGAGGCAATTCTGCTGCAGCATCATCTGCTGAGGTCCTTTGAGAAAAGAAGTGCTTATTTCCATGATTTCAAACTACATGAGTCTTTGTATAGAGCTTAAGGGAGGTTATGTTGGTTCAGGACAGAAGGTAAAAAAGAAGATAAGACTAGAACTTTCCTGAGAATAATGGAAGAAATGGATGCATGAGTTTCTAGTTGAACTGGCAAAATTTTGGAGAATTTCACTCTTCTAAATTATAAAGATTGTTTAAGTTCTATTCCTATTGATTGGCTGTGTAGAAGTTACCCATTGTATAGAAAGTCACCTTGTACAGTCCATTCAAATAGTTAAGTCCTCTAAAATGTTTTCTGGACCAACTGATGAAAGAAGAGAGAGATTCTTACCAGTGTGGGTGGAAGGAGTGCATATGTTTTAAGTGCTTGTTATTTCTGTCATAAGGATGACTCAGGTATAAAAACAAGAAATACTTCCTAACGTGAATCAGAAAGCTCAGCTTTATGAAACACAACAAAAGTCAGTTTCAACACCTACAAACTGTCCTACCAGTGGGTGGCACCATTATCCACATCCTTTGTTCCCCGAGGCAATACTGACAATAAGGCTAAATTTGGTGAGATTGAGTGAAACTGATTGCTTTAGGGCTCTTTACAAACTTCCGCCAGAAGTACATCTCTTTTAATTTATTTTTAGGTCATAATAATAGTTGGGAGGCTTTAAAGCTTAAGGATTCCTGTCTTATGTAGTTCTTTTAAGTAATATGAATAGCAGTGACATAGTGCTGGTCATAATAACTACTTTTCTACTTCTGCTGCTAGGATTCTATAAATCCTACTACTTTTACTTCAACTGTTTGTATTCTTGTTACATTATTAATCGGGCAGGTGTTACATTGTTTTAGACACACGACATTGAATGCCTACAGTCATTCTGTGAGGTGACCTGGAATTTGGTCTTAGATGTCTCTGCCTGCAAAGGTCATACTTTTGCACCATGTTTTGTCCCTCATCTTCCACTCACAACGTGACCATAGCTCCATAGTCCCTACCTACATAGAATATATATTAAAATCTTCACAGCCCCTGGAGTGTGAACTTCAAAGGGCTATGCAGGAAGTGCAGTTGGTTGTCCAAAAATGGACTGTTTCCTTTGTGTTCACTGACTCTGGCTTGTCTCTAATGCTTCAAAGTTATCTTAATGTCATTTTGAAGGCAATTGAGGGAGCATCCATGGAGATAAATTGTGCCTGCAGCCTGTTGCTGAATGCATATTAAGTTCTATTCATGGATTTCCTAGCAACCGGAGCCCTATGACGCACGGAGTCAGCGAGCTTGCGTTATACTCATGTAGAGAAATTAAATCACTTGGAATTTATCATTAATATTTTTAGAAAGCCTCACTAGATTAGCTGCTTGAATTGCGTTATGTGAGTTACTATCAGCAGCTGGTCCCAGTCACATCCGAAGCCATTGAGGACTCTGTAATTTTCACAAATGCTCCAGTGAGAGATTATCTTCATTTTAATATTTTTGACAGTTAAGGATTTAGTTGGGAAATAAGAACATTAAAAAAAGAAAGTTGCTCTAGCAGCTTGTGATCTTGGCAAAGTTCTCAAACTTGAGACAAACATAGTCTAAATGAACAGTGGGCATCTTAATGAGAAGAGACAACAAGCTCCATTTGCTTCCCCAGTAACACGGTGAAACTGAAGAACATAATTTTAACAAACCAGATCATCACAAGGCATTTTATAAGGGTCAAGGTGGAAAATTTTTCATATTAGAGTGCACTGAATATACCATTTTGCAGGCTTGGAGATCATTTGTTCTTCATAATTCCAACCAAACTAAAGTGGTGTAAACTCACAAATTTCTCTCAAGCTTTAACTTGTATTTTATTTGGTATACAAGTCAAATATATATGTGGTTGGCTGTAGTATAAATGTGACATGCAAATGCACAGACAAACACACACATGCACCTGTGCACACGTAACTGACCATTTACGGATATCAAAAATTTAGGCATCTGGTTTCTGAACTTATGTTCTTTATAGAAAGTTCCTTTAAAGCATTGAGCTTTCTTAAAGAAACACATTTGGATTAGATATCCCAATGAACGTGACTTTTTTTTTTTTGAGACAGAGTTTGCTCTGTTGCTCAAATGCTTAAAACATACCCTCTCATTGGATACTTGAAACCAAAAAATTAAAAAGCACATCATCAAGTATCTATAAAAATTATCTAAATTTTTTCTGTTCCAGCTACTTGGTTTTCATAGAAACAGCATATACAAGAGAATGGATTACATACATGTTTTACCTATATCTTAATTATCTCCAAAACAATTTGAAGAGTTGTACAATAAAATCTTTAAGAGAAGAGTAAATACATAATAGTGATGTAGGCAAATACTTATGCTAGAAAATTCAAAAACTTTCTAGCAATCGAAGTTACCAGGAAATCATTGTGGGTTACCTAATCTCATAATCTACTATGAATAAGCATTTCAGTTTCTTAAGATTGCCAAAAGGAAGTCTCAATGAGGGTTTTTTTTTTGTGTGTAACTTCCATTTAATCACATAATGCTCAGAATTTTTGCTAGAAATTTTGCAAAAAGTAGGATTTTTTCTTATAAAGTTGTTTCTTCTATGGATAAGAAACGTTGATAATAGCAAGGGCATAATGTTAAAGTAGAATTCAACCAAAGCATAGACCTAGGTTATTTTAAAAAACCTTTGATTTTGACTTGTGCCCCAAGCTATTTGGGCTTGAACCACATTGGCTGAGTGTGCTGGACACATGGCACAATGTATGTACAGGCTGAAGCCACAGGTGGCCAAAGGCCACTCATGGTGGGTGGAGTGTGTGAGCTACTCTATCTAATTTTCCTTGCCACCACCTTTAGAAGTCCTATGTGCTCAAAAGGTCTCTTTGGAACAGTAGTTTATAAAATATGTCCTATAAGATCCCCCACTGTGGCCTCCAGGATCATGGTGGGCTACCGCAGTACTTATCCTTCTTTTAACCATAAGAATTCCAATTCTACACTCTTTCAAGTGAATTCATTTCTACAGAAACAAAAAGTTTGGAAGTCACTTCTTTATGGGCTGATGTCAGTGGGTTATTTCCTCTTGGGGTAAACTTTGGAATGAAAACTTGCTTGTTAAGAGAAGTGAGCAGTTTTCAGCCTTTCAAATACTTCTGTCCTCTCCAAAATCACTGATTTTGCATGGATTTCATTTCGGCATTAGTTTAACATTTCATGTTAATGGCCACCTGTAGCCAGATGGGAAAGCAACGATGATGTCCAATGAAGTATGCCCTTACAGTGCTATACACAGCTTACAGGGCTGCCTTGGGAAAACCAGCCTCTGAGTGTTTTCAGCAAAAATTAATTATTTTGGAATGAAAGAGCCAGTTTTTCTCCAAGTGGCTAAATGTCAATAAACTGGAAATTCTAGGGATTTTGATGTTAGCACAATTCATATATACATATATATACACACACACACATATATATAAATAATATATGTTATTATATATATGTATGTTTCAGGCCAAAACAAATTATCAAGACTATCAACCCTCTCTGGCAATGTGCCAATTCAAAAGAACTTTAAAAATCCCAGCAAAAGACTGATTTTGCATAGAATGTAATTTTGGATCTGAACCATTCTAGGGGCTCTCTTTCCAGCTGTTCTTATAGCTTTCCTTTGACAGACTATGTGAGAATAACAGAAATCATGATTCATTACTGGAAGAAAGGAGTCAACATGTGGGAGGTGGAAGTTCTGTATCAGAATCACTTGGATGCTTGTTAAAGATTTTATAAACCTGGCTTTCTTGCAGATCTACTTAAAGATTGTCTTGAGGTAGGATCTGGAAATCTCCATGTTGAACAAGCTTTCAAGGCAATTTTTAAGCACTCTAAAACTTCAGAACCACTGCTTTGTAATTATCTTGATTTGTTTTTCTTTAACTGAGAATAAAGGTTAGCATAATATCTTAGACTTGTAGGTACTGTTGGAAACTGGCAGGATTTTATAAACAAATAAACAAACCTCTCCAATTCTTATCTCCCCTCCCTACATCCTTCCGTAATTCTCTGACCTCAAGTAGCACAGGCGATTATCTCCTTTAAGCTAATTCGTTGGTTGTGTTGATACATAAGAGAACTAGATGTTAGGAAAGCCCACATCTTAACATTGCAGGGAATACACAAACTGTGATTGTACCTGGTTTAGCTGTTGCACGCATCCTGTTACTATACCTGTACAAGCCAGGGTTAGAAAATGAAATGGAGGCCGGGCGCGGTGGCTCACGCCTGTAATCCTAGCTCTCTGGGAGGCCGAGGCGGGCGGATTGCTCGAGGTCGGGAGTTCGAAACCAGCCTGAGCAAGAGCGAGACCCCGTCTCTACTATAAATAGAAAGAAATTAATTGGCCAACTAATATATATATAGAAAAAAATTAGCTGGGCATGGTGGCTCATGCCTGTAGTCCCAGCTACTTGGGAGGCTGAGACAGAAGGATCGCTTGAGCCCAGGAGTTTGAGGTTGCTGTGAGCTAGGCTGACGCCACGGCACTCACTCTAGCCTAGGCAACAAAGCGAGACTCTGTCTCAAAAAAAAAAAAAAAAAAAAAAAAAAAGAAATTGAAATGGAAGATGTGGTCATGAGGTTATCAGAAATGCTGATTTGTACCTTGGCAGAAAGAATGGTAGTTTCCCAGGGTAGAGATAGAAACACAATACTCTGGTCAAATAAAATAATTAAGACAATGAAATTAACCTAAGACTTCTCCTATTTTTTATGTGTGAGGGTATATTGTATTTTTTGTTGTTGTTTGTTTTCAGCCGGAGTATATTGTAAATCATTAAGTCATTTCGTTTTAATTCACTCTCTCTCTGAAATACTCCTTTCATTCTTATGTTAGTTAATAAGAAATTAGTTGAAAAAAGAAAAGAGAGTAGAAATAAGTGTACCTGTGGGCAGGGGTAGGGTAGAGAAAGGTGTCAGAAATGAAGAAAGTTTAAGCAATAAAAATGTGATTATCAGTGGACTCAGAAAAATAGTTAATGCTATATACAAAGACATTGATGAAAAAGCAGGTTCCAAAATAAATATACTATACAACTGTAGTGTGGGCACAGCTGAAAAGTGATTTGCTTTCATATATTTTATATAATCTTCCTCCCAAAATAAGCTCAGGCAGTAATGTGTAGAGTTAAACTAAAATGAAGGAAGATTGCAATGAGGTGATAAACTATTGTTTTTCAACGTGCAAAATCTGCAGGGCACTGACTGTAAGCAAAATCAAGAAAAAAAGAGGTTTATTTAGACGGATTCTTCAGGAGGTCATTTTGAGAACTGGAATTAGATTACATTTTCCTTGCCCCTCAGGAAGTGCGGAGACTCACCCAGAGACTAGGAGGGAACTAGCACTTCTTCAACATGCTGCATGGACAGGCCCTGAGCTAGAGACTCAGGGCCTAGGGACTAGCACTAGGGAGGGAACTAGCACTAGGGAGGGAACTAGCACTTCTTCAACATGCTGCATGGACAGGCCCTGAGCTAGAGACTTTATATAAGTTTTCTCATTTAATTTTCCCAAGCAATTGGTGAGCAAACAATAGCATTCGCATTTATAATTCCAAACCAGGCATGAATCTGAAGTGTTGGGAGACATGCACACGTAGACAGACAATTAACTCTATCCTTTAGCCTGATCCTTAAAGCTTTTAATTTACTTTCAGTTCCCTACTTTATCCCCCACTCCTATGATTCTTCAACTTTTCATCCTCAAAGACTTCCAATATCGCCAATGATTAGAGAGAGAGAGAGTGAGAGTGTGCGTGTATGTGTGTGTGTCTATGCTGGATATATATGTTTGTTTTATAACCTAATTTTTCATTGATATCTTTTGACCTCAGTAAACATTTTCTACCATACCATTTTAATGGGTCTATTATATTTCTATACATGGACAGCAACTTGTTTAACTAGGAGAATTTGAACTAGAGAGTCCGTTGAAACTCAATGGAAAAGCATTTGCTGGAATGGGGCATTAGCATCTCTCTTTATGAATCCGTGTCCTCCACCCCTATCCTGGTTTGACTGAGGACTGGTCACACAGCATTTCAGTTTGGCCATCTCTAAAAGATCAGTTGGTTGCTCAGCTCCCTCCAAGAGATATGGCAGTGTTTCATAGCCATATATTGGACAAGCCATAAAAATGCAGACCTATCTAAATGATAGGGATTTAGATTTATATAATTTAAAGGTAGGATGTATTTGAGAAATTATCTAGGCTACCATTGTACTTTATAGATAAAATGACGACGAGGCCCAGGGTATTTAAATGCCTTATCTAGAGCCAGGAGGGTAGAATAAGGATTAGAACCTGGTTCTCAAATCTTGGTCTTACGCTCATTCTGCATTATCACAATTGCTTGCCAAAGAGATTAATTTTCTGAACAGTGAAATAATGATAATCTTGCCTAGTATTTGCATGGTGTTTTCTCTTTTTGTAGTTTAATTTAATTTTTTTTTTTTTTTTTGAGACAGATTCTCACTTTGTTGCCCTAGGTAGATAGAGTGCAGTGGTGGCTTCTTAGCTCTCTGCAACCTCAAACTCCTGGGCTCAAGGGATCCTCTTGCCTCAGTCTCCTGAGTAGCTGGGACTGCAGTTGAACACCATGACTACCTGGCTAATCTTTCTATTTTTAGTAGAAATGGGGGTTCGCTCTTGCTCAGGCTGGTCTGGAACTCCTGATCTTAAGCATCTTCCCACCGGGACCTCCCAGAGTGCTAGGATTATAGGCTTGAGCCACCACGCCCAGTTTACCTTGTATTTTCAAATCGACTATATTCTCTGATTCGATTCTCTTAACAACACTTTGAGGTAAGAACCTTATGATCACCCCCCTTTTCCCCATTAGAAACTAGGGCCATGAGAGAAAAATGTGCTAAGGCTCTATAGATAGTATAGAGATGGGGCAACTCAAGACAGTAAAGTCTTTTATGCCAGGTACTATGTTAAGTCCTTTATACACATTACCTTGTTTTATCCTTGATTGAGTGAGATACTATGACTAGCCCTGTTTCATGGAGGAAGAAATTTCAGTGAAGTTGAGGTTACCCATCTAGGATGTGACATAATCAGGATTCAAATCTATGCCGCCTGACTCCAAAGCCCGCACGCTAGTCACTTTATCATGTTACATTTACATGTTGGTTCAGTCTCATTCAATTCTGTGTTCATTCACCTAACAATTGTGAAGGTCCCATTTTGTGCTGGGCTTTGATAGAATAATGTATAAGGTCAAGCAGGGACAATTTCGTTTATACCACTGATTTCTTAGTATTTACTACCCTTTCCAGAAATCTGACTCAGAGAGGATAAGCTTGGGTGAGCCTGAGAAATAAGCTGTGAATTTCTAGTTGAAGTTGGTCTTTGTGTTTAACTCAGTGGTTAACCTGGCACACTGTCATGCTATTTTAATAGCCCTACCTATGTCAAATTTCTTCATGAAAAGGTGAGAATATTGATATGTCATGTGTGGCAATGGTAAGAGTTAATAATGGAAAGAACCAGAAAACATTTGCCGAACGTTAAAAGCCCAACATGCAGTCTTAATTATCTCATTAATCATAGACTAAATGCAATTCAAGTTTTGAAGCCAAATGTTTGATGTGTTTATTAGTCTTCTTGGACTGCTATAACAAAATCCCACAGACTAGGTGGTTTGGACAACAGAAATTTATTTTCTCACAGTTCTGGAAGCTGAAAAGTCCGAGATCAAGGTGCCAGCAGATTCAGTTCCTGCAGATGGCTTCCTTCTCTCTGTGTCCTTACATAGCAGGGAGTGGTATTTCTCTCTTGCTCTTCTTATAAAGCTGCTAATCCCACCTTGAGTACCCCACTCTCGTGACCTCATCTAACCCTAATTAGTTCCAAAAGATCTCATGTCCAAATACCATCACACTGGGGATTAGGATTTCAAAATATAAATTTGCGGGGGACACAATTCAGTCAATAGCAGTGTGATTGTGCAATTAACAACAGTATGAAAGCTAATTGCATAATCACACATTTATTATTCTGTTTCAAGCCTGAGGAAACCACATCATCTTCCATGTTTGTCTTATACCTTTATGAATTTTAATTTTTGACTATGATGTCTCTAAAAGGTTTGGAGGAAAAATTCAACTATTTGCTTAGGTGCCTAAATGAGTGGCATGGGGGAATTGGAAACAATAAAAAAGTAAGTAATTGCATCCTTCTGGTATGCATTGCAAATGAGAAGTTTCTACCCAAAACCTTGGAATCAAATGAAGAATTAGCATAAAAGTTAAGTACCGAAATCAAGCTTTAAAGCTGCTAATGGGAAGGGGGTGAGGGATGAAAAATTACTTAATGGGCACTATGTACACTATTTGGGTGATGGTTACACTATAAGTCCAGATAGTGCACTATATCCATGTAACAAAACTGCACTTGTACCTCCTACATCTATTAAAAAAATAAAAAAAATTTTAAAAGCTGCTAGTAACATTTGATGATGTTGGTCTAATTTGGGGATTTTTTATTATAGCAAGTGGAATAATAAAAATAATCATAATAAGAGGCTGGGTGAAGGATTGAAATAAAATCTCAACTATTTGGAGATCACAAATAATGATATTGTAATTTTAGAAAATCCAATGTATTATATTCTAAGCAGAGCAAAGAACAGTTTTGAGTAATACAGAATGATAGATGTAAAGACGTGGGGGTTTGAATTCCACCAAAACAATATAACTTGATGAATCACTGACTTCTTTAAATTTTCATATATGTATAATTAGCCTGCTTTCCTTCCTCCCTCCCTCCCTCCCTCCCTCCCTCCCTCCCTCCCTCCCTCCCTTCCTTCCTTCCTTCCTTCCTTCCTTCCTTCCTTCCTTCCTTCCTTCCTTCCTTCCTTCCTTCCAACAATTACTTATTAAGGGTCTATTATGTGGCCATTAAAGGCACTAAGGCTGAGGGGAAAAACTTTCAAAGCTAAGAAAAACCTTTTTCATAAGATAGGTTTAAATAAGATTTTGTGTGAGAGAGGGTTGTAAAAGAGTTCAGCATTTTAAGCATATTATGTGCTTTTCCCTTTAGAATTAACTTCTGATTTCAGGATTAATGAGCCAGGGGAGTTTTGTTCATGAGTTTATGAAAAGAAATAAGATTAGTGACTTAGATAAGTTAACTGAGTTCATTAAACCAAATTATTTTGTATAGTTCCTCAAGTCCTCTGCATTTGCAGAACAATTAAAATAAACAAAGTAATCCCGATGATACATTATGAATTTTAGGAAAAGTTGAAACTATACCTAATTCAAACTTACTATGTTTTATGAGAGTTACCATAAAAAAATCCACTGAGCCACAGAGTGTTCAAAAATATGGCAGGTCACTAGCAGAATGATCAAAATGACATACATTTTGCTCTCATTTTTACCACCATGGCCTCACATTCATTGCATGTTTTTTAGGCACTGCAATACAAGGCACTGGCCTTTGGCTCCTGGGCACTGGCCTCTCAGGGGCGCTAATGATGGCGATGCTATAAAACCATGTCTCTTCCAACCTGTCCCTCTTATTGCTCTTGGTGGGTCCCTAGTTTAATATATTGGATGAGCCAAGAGAGCAAGACAGACTCACAACAAGAAATCACACCCTCCAGTTTCCTCGGAGAAGACTCTTGGGAAGCAGAGGGAGAGAGTGACTCTTTGCTTTTTAATATGCATTTTCCATAAATGCTTTATAAATGAATGCTGCCTCTGAATCACTAAAGCCAATTACATCAATCTATCATAAGAAGTTCTAAAACACGTCTCTTCTCCTCCAGAAACACAAAAGAACATATCCCAAATGGATACTCTAAAAGGCTCGCTCTCATAGCGGAGTTGCTTAGAATTAAGAACTACATAAATTGAATTTCAAATTAAAAGGGCCTACTAGTAATTGTTCAAAATGGGATTCCAGCTCTGAGGCTGTCAGGGCTGTGGCATGTTTACAAGGTCTGAGTTTTTCTTTGACATTTTGACTATTGTTTTCTTTTAGGGGCTCCAAGGGCCAAAAAAAACATGTTTATAAATCCATGTCTATTTCATTAAGGTTTTTGACAGTTTAGGGGAAAAAAAGACATCTAACGTGATCGTTTTACTCAGACTGCTTAGTCCTGTATTGAAAATCATAAGGTTGGCTTGTTTACTGAGAATGGTTTGGATGATTTTTGGAACTTTTTACAAAAAGAGAGGCTTGAATAAACTAAGTTCAGTTAAGTAGAAAACCTGCAAAAGTAAGGCTTTTTGTTTATTAGCTTGGTAACATCAAGTTTCCGATTAAAGAAAATAGTTGTGTAGAAGAATTCCATTTTAAGCAAACACTCTCATTACTGACAGCCGTCTCAGGAGAATGAATCAGTGGGTTTCTCAGAGTGATGGGTTTGTCTTTATCTCTGTGGATTCTGAGTATTTTGTAACTGATGCTTCCTTCTGCATTTTATCTGCTAGATAGATTACAGCCCACATCCATAGCTTACTTTTTGCAAATTTATAAGCCTTTATACTATGTACTTTGTTTACTAATATCACTCCTAATTCTATCGTTTCTTCTTTTACTTTATTTGATTCATGCCACTTGTAACAAATATATTTTACCTTGTTGCATTGTATCTGTTTTGAAATTTCTTAAATATTTTTATTAGTGTAAGGTAAAGTACAAGTAGATAATAATTATTCATAATAATATCAGTGAAAGCATAGGACATGGCAAATATTACTATTTGAAAACCAGGTGTCGTTAGGTAACATAAAGTCCTGCTAGTTTTTTATTCAATTAGTTCTGAAGTAAGTCCTGGCTACACAAGGCTGGGAGAAGAGATGAGGAATTCTATTTGCTTTTAAAAATACAAAAGAGTGGGGATTCAGTCCTCTTGAGACCATGCCTGGTGGCTGGGTTTGAAGATTATGGGGCCAGGCCAAGGCTGATGATTCATAGTTTGCACCAGTCTAGCCACAGAGTTGTTAAACTATTGAAATGCTTCCATTAGAAGTATTTGCTGGAGAAGCTTTGCCCTCTGCTCCTAACCCTCCCTGTCATCCTGGCCATCCTTTTACATCCCTGGGTCTCCCCTGCAATCCATCAACTAAAGGGTTAATGCTTGACAGCATACATGGCCTCTGGTACCCTGCTCCATTCTGATTGGTTGGTATTTCTAAGTAATAATTTTAAATATTTTGAATATTATTCATGGGCTAAGTATCCATATGCAAACCAAGGTACAAGCTTGCAAAACTAACTGGTAAATTGGAATGCCAAAATGATTTAAAAAAAACCAATCCAGGCTCTCCCTACTACAAAAAGGTTTAAAGGTTGGAGAGAACATTTGAAATGATTTTGGACAAAACCTTCAACCTATCAATGAGCCAATCAGTAAGGATTGTTGAGATTTTACTATGTATTTGTGGGCTAGGCATTTTAGAAGGTATAAAGACATGTAATACCTGGTTGGAGAAGTGACAAAGTATGGGTGATAATTGCCAACCCAAGCAAGGAATATGTTATAGACTTCAGAGGGTGGATGGAACATGGATTAAGTAGACTTACCGGAGGAGGTAGGATTGGAACTGAGTCTTAAAGAATGAAAAAGATTCACAAAGATGAAGATAAAAAGTTAATTCTATCCTGCAGAATCAAAACTCAGAGTACCATACCACAATCTTTATACATGGTGGAATCAAAGAAAGAACATAACATTGAGACTAGATTTGAGTCCACACCTCAACCTTGCTACTCACTACTACTCACTACATGAGGAATTTTTGAAAAGTCACTTAATTCTCCTTCACCTCAGCTCAGCATTATTGTGAGGATGGAATTATATTGTTGATTATAATTGCATTAATAATAATAATAATAAGCATATCTATATCATTGTTTTTTGCCACATCCTTATCAAATTAGGAACTCCAGTGGTTGCTTTTGGCCTGTATCTGTGTGTGATGTCAACTCTAGGTTCATGGACACATGGGTGTCCAGAAAACACTGACTGGCCCTGGTGGCCTAATGTTTGGGTGAGAACTTTCAGGGAAAACAATAACTGCCCTTCAGAAGGTCAATTTTAGGCTAGCATTAAATTCATAGGCTCATCATACAAGATTCCACTTTTGTTTAAATAAGCATATATAATGAGTTACTGATGTTGTTAACAAATTTGTGCAGTTGCTGATTAAATTCCTTCATTTGCACTCAGTTATACTCCTGTTTAGATTCTTGACTGTAGGTCTCCAAAACCAGTATTGGGTGCTCTGAGCATGCTTAAGGGAAAGTCAAACCTGAAACCCATTGTGTTAATTCCTTTTTTTTTTTTTAACAAACAACTGCAAAAAAACCACATCATATGTCATTGTAATTACAGAGATGTAGAAGAATCTGTTTTCTAATAGATGCAAACAAGCTGTGAGACCTCTTTATAACACATAGTATATTAAGAAACACCTGTTCAGCTATGACATTAAAATGCTGATTCTTGGGATGGCTCTTGCCATTTGCATTTGTAAATATTTATTGCATGAAGAATCTGGATAAAATATCAAAAAGAATTTTATTCTTAGGCTCTGAGATTTGAGTTAAAATTTAGTTTTGTTTTATTGCATTTGGTTTTCTTTTTTTCCATTGGTTTCTAACTGAATATGGAAATGGAAACTTTCCAAGAGGTTTTGAGTAAGTAGAAAAAAGTGCTTCTCCAGATTGAATGAAAGTCTTATGATGGACACATATTCTGAGCTGCTTCCAGGGAACTATGACACTCAGAGAGGGACATTAAGAGAGTGGAAGAAAGAGGGAGTGAAGAGAGAGTGAAATTGATTATTTTTTCCTTTTTTTATTTATCTTAACTATTTTTGGTGTAGAAGGTTATTGTTATTTGGGAATTTCTTATGGCTTGGATAATACGAAAACACTCTTTTCTAAGAAGAAAAAGGCAACCAAACTTGTACCATTGAATTAAAAAATTCAGATTCAGAACACTGGAATATAGTGTAAATGCGTTGACTGGGGAGAAAACATATTGGAATGGGAAGAAAGAAAAAGAGCAGCATACAGAACACTTGCCAATTCTAAGGTCTCTGTGTTTTCTTTTATTCTTAACTTTTCTGTTTTATCATAATCTTGGTGAGAGATTGAGTTTCCCTTGTCAATCTTTGGGCTTTCTCCACTGGAGTTTTGCATGGATGTAATATTGAGCAAGGTAACATTAGAGCAGCTTTAGATTAGAATATTAGAATTATTTTTTAAAATGTTGTATTTCCAGTCTATGGAGTCTTTTAAATTGCACATTAGTTAGTTCAACCCCCTGATGGAACTCAACTACGATATAGGGTAACAAAGTAGAAAACAATTGGTGTTTCAACCCTGCATTATTAAATTCTTAAAAATAGTACCTTACCTTTCGCATTGCCTTTGGTTATCTCACAGAAGGCCACTACCTTAGGCAATTAACACTTACATCTTTTTTCCAGGCATCTTAAAGATCAATTTCTGGGTAATCAATTTGATCCTGCAGGCAATCAGATTGGTCTCTAGCTGCTTTTGGATTATTATGATTAAGTCTAGCATACACAATGCCCCAATATACAGTCCTCTTTTACCTTTCTATTCATTTCCAACAATTGCTATAAGTATTAAATCTTAGGATTTTGAAAGTCTTAAATTGAATCTTCATTACAGTATCCTGTCTGCTGACCATCCTAGTCAAGGATTTGACTGACTGTTAGAAAGTTTTTTCTTTTCTTTTTTTGGTTTTTTTTTTTTGAGACAGAGTCTCGCTTTGTTGCCCAGGCTAGAGTGAGTGCCATGGCATCAGCCTAGCTCACAGCAACCTCAAACTCCTGGGCTCAAGCAATCCTTGAGCTGCCTCAGCCTCCCGAGTAGCTGGGACTACAGGCATGGGCCACCATGCCCTGCTAATTTTTTCTATCTATATTAGTTGGCCAATTAATTTCTTTCTATTTATAGTAGAGACGGGGTCTCACTCTTGCTCAGGCTGGTTTCGAACTCCTGACCTCGAACAATCCGCCCACCTCAGCCTCCCAGAGTGCTAGGATTACAGGCGTGAGCCACCACGCCTGGCCCAGAAAGTTTTTCTTAATGGAAAATGAAGTTCTGTTTTGCCATATCGTTGGGTTTGGGGCTTAATTCTACCCTCTTCACGCTCTGTGATTTTGTAAGTCCTCTGCCAAGTGATAGCCCTTCAAAAATTGAAGAGAGTTACATTTAAAGAAAACCATAGATCGCTTCCCTCATTTTTTAACTCAAATTCTAAATAATAGTCATGAGCTTTCTGCTTCAGTGTTTTTCATTCCAACTTACTTCTGTAGGTGCCCAACTCCACCTATTTCTCCACACAGTCTCTTGTACTTATTTCTGTGTCAGGTATAAAGAGGAAAACAGAAAGCACACTAGGTATTTCATAAGATAATGTAATAATATAGGGTTCATATTGGTTAAACAGGAGTGGGGAAGATTGAAGAAGGCAAAAAGCAAGTGCTGAGGTAACGGAGAGGTAATGGCTATGGGAAGCAGCCACGACTCTAGGGCGAGGAAACACATGGAAATCCAGGTGTGGGGACGGGTCTCGAAGAGCTGGGATGCAGACATTTAAGGAAGGGGTGCCATCCCGCCAGCTTCTGGTTCCTCAGGAGGCTGAGACAGAGCTTTGTGGAACTTTCCCTCAGACTTCTGAGGAGGGGTGCTAGGCTGCCGTCACTCTTGAGTAGCTCAAGAAGGAGCACTGCGATGCTGGCAGTCAGACAACTGCACAAGGGGACGGTGGCCACTGGTGCTGGCACCATGGCAGCTTGGAGGAAAGCCTCTGTTAAGCTGGTGCTCAGTCCTTGAGTGTGAGGAACTGCCTGCCTAGCGGTTTTATCCCTGGGGAGAGAGTGATAACCTTGGTTTTAAGATTGCCCGAAGCATCCAGGAGGCTGGATCCAACAGGAAGGAGAACTAACCTTCTGCCCTTCTTTAGTCTCTCAGTCTCCCTCCAGCGCCCTCTATGGGCAGAACCTAACAGGAAAGAAGAAACGCATTTTGCAGACTCCCACCCTCAGCTACCCAAAGTCGAGTAAAGAAAAGATGGGTTTGGAAGTGAGAGAAAAGACTATTAAAAACTTTTTTAATCTTTTGGTTAGAAACTCAAATACAGGTGGAACAATTTCAATTATATTTTCAAGGAAGGATTAAATTCCTAATATGAATGTTCATGTATTTATTCCACAGAGGAAGAGTTGCTTCAGTCATTTCTATTTATTTCACTTGTTTTTTAAAATATTATTTTTAGTTTAACTTTCCCGAAAATTAAATTTCCTCTAGCTTGAAGATTATGAATTTCTTCTTTGGAGACTTTTTCACGTCTCCAATGTATTCCTTCTAGTGTCTAATTTCAAGAAAACACAGAATATGAGTACAATTTAACTACTGAAACTCAAATCACCAAAATAGAAATGCTATAGACTAACTCGCTTGGGAAGTTAAAATCGAGGTAAAATTAACAACACAGACCTCATTCAAAACTTTCCTTGTCAGAGGGGTAAGGATGAAAAGAGAAATATATTGACATTGAAATATTGCCTTCTCCCTTTGAAGGAGAGTGAAAGAACACCTTTTTATTTTATAGCCTTGATTTTCTCCTTCACGGGGGAGGAAAGCACTGGCTGTAAATTCATGCACTGAATATGCAAGGGAAAGAAACCTTTGCCAATTCTCCAAATCTTTCTAGGTTTTTCCAGGTTAAGGATCATTAAGACAGGTGAAAATCATTTTCTTGATCTTGAAAATACTTTCTTTTTTGGTATAAAATTAAGAGCACGGGTCTTAGGATTTACATTGCCTATTCTAGTCCTGACTCTGCCATTAAAGACTGAGACCATTTGTAAGCAGCTCTTTGAGCCTCAGATTTCCTCTTCGTGAAAGAGGAATATGGACAATGATCTCTCGGGTTTTTGAGTTTTAATAGTTTGAGTAGAACAAGCTATTCTGGAATGTTCTTGTCCTTGTTTTTTCTTTTAGAAGTAGGAGATTTAGGAAAGAGAAGAAAGGAGGAACTGTAGTGCCTGATTACATTTTTTTGTTTGTTTCAGTGTTAGTTGTTTTTCTTCTTTATCAGTTTTAATGGATTATGGAGTTGAAAGTCATGATGACATTTTAGAGTCAGACCTTGCTTCAAATTCTAATTCCTTTGTATAACCTGTGATATTTGATATTATGTAATATCTCTAAGCCAAAGTGTTTCATCTGTAAAAGATTAATAATAAAACCTATCTCAAATATTTTTGAGGAAAACATGAGTTAATAAATAAATAAAACATAATCCTTCATATCAATATTAATAAAGTGATTAATAGCAATAACCAACCAATAGTCTTGCTTGGGCTTCTCTGGTATACTGACATGCAATGCATGCAAAGCTATCCTTGCCTACTCACTTTCATGCTAGCATTTGGCCAACCATCATAGAGTACAGCCCAAAGAGTACGTAGGTACCATTACATTTACCTGGGCCTAGATTTCTGTGTGCATCTGTGTGTGTGTGTGTGTGTGTGTGTGTGCACACGCATGTTGAAAGTGGCAAGGTGATCTTCCCACTCTGTTGTCTTTCATCTCCTAATATGTAAGAATTTGTTGATAACACTGGTCTTTCTCTACTATAGAACAAAAGATAAGCCCCAATTCTCCTTAATGTCAGGCTTGTAAGTCACAAATGATATAAGGATAGAACGAAAAGAAATTATTGACAGTCATTGTAGGGATGGATGAGTCTGTGGAAGAAATTACAGGAGTTTAAGAGGATAAGGTTCGACTCCTTCCAAACCACATCTTTAAACACCACAAAATTATATGATGATTTAGCGATTTACTAATTAAGCTTCATTAAGAGTTAGCTGCTTCTTCTTCTTCTTCTTCTCTTCCTCCTCCTCCTTCTTCTTCTTAGTAAGACAATTATTTAAAATTTTAGGGAACCAAGACCAAGCAAGTTTAAATATTCTACTCCAGGACACTAGTAAGTTTAGGTATCACTAAAAATGGAAAGTATCTCTGGTTTTTTTTTTCCTCCCCCAAATTCCAGTGGTTTATCTCTGTCCCACAGCCTCCTTTGCTATGGGTCCTGGGCTCACAGCACTTTGTCTTTCAGCGCAACAGACAGTGTCACCCGACTTGTGCCTTCCCATGCTGGTCCCAGGTCGGGAAGAGCAGGCACCTAGATCAAAGCTCGCTGTGCCGATTGGGCTACTTGTTTTCTCACCAGCTCGGGGTCTCCTTTCCCCACCCCCATTCATTCCCAACCCCTCAGCAGCGGCAGGCAGCACAGCAAGCTTGACAGGACCTGTCTTCCTAGACTGTTAATTTCACAGCCGGATGAGTAGAAAGGTAATTTATATGGGTCAGTCAGATTTAAAATGCTGCTGTGTCTCCTGACGAGGTGGAATGAGAGGATTTAAAAGAATTATTAGTGTGGTCCAGAGCGGCCGTCTGTGGTCTCTTCGACACAGTCCTATACCTTTTCCATTTGGTAAATGCCCCACGTGGCCTCCACATGTTGACTGTGGATTACAACCAAGATGAGAAGCAAGCCACTGGGGGAAGATTTTTGTTTTCATTTATTTTTAATTAATTGCAAACTTCCTCTTTCATTTGGCTTGCCACGCTCTGCAGATCTTGGTGACACAGGAGCTCTGCCAGCATTAGGAGCCACTGTGCCGAACTGTGAGAGGCTTAAAAGCACCAGCCAGCTGCTTTGCACTCAATCCTCAGGGAAGGTTTGAAATAAATTTGCATGCTTGGAATTCACCTTCCAAAATGATCCAATGCATGGTGTTGACATCCATGTTTCTCCTTCCTTAACTTTCCCATTAAACGATAATGTTTATAATTACAGATCATCATTTTCAAAATGTGTTTATTAACTTTTAGTGGGTGACTAAAGTGCCTAGAGGCAGTTTAAGGTAATAGTCCACAGAAGAGGTCTTCGCGCTCTTCAGGGATTTACTGACACCCCCAGACCTAGCAGGCTGGTATAGGAAAGAGAAGAGAAGATGTTAAGCAGCAGAAAAGCTAAAAAAAAAAAAACAAAACAGGAGTTTGGGGATCAGTCACATCTATTTTGGGGTCACACTGATGTAAGTTGTATCCTGGCTCTTCTGCTGAATAAATGTGTGATCTTGGGCAAAATTATTTAGTAATGCCCTGCCCCCCTGACCCTCCATCCTCAGATTCTTTGTTTGTAAAATAGTTGATGTGAAAACTGAATACAATATATACAAAGCACTTTGCAGCTATGTTGTATGTTCTGTAAATGGTAGCACTTAGTACTATCATCTAAAAGGAGAACAGAAATATGAATTATCTAAATGTTGAATCCACGTGTCCTTCAAATCTAAATTGAAAACTTCCTGTTCCAATGTAATGATTAACTAGGATAACGGAAACAGGCTTTTGTTATAAATACCTAGAAAACAGAAAAATATAACAACAACGACAAAAATTACTGGGTATCTGAGCTGCCAAGAAAAGAAATAGAATTCTCCTCATGTCTAACCATTGGAATGGAAACCTGAATGGCCACTGAGGGCCAACCTTGCCTGGGGTGGAGCACATTGGTCCCTGGAAAGCCAGAGGCTTGGGTTTTAACAGCTAGATGGACTCAGGAGAGAAGGCCTTGAGTCCAGGCAAGGAAAGTCACATAAACTGAGACTGCCGCCTAAAGACAAGACCCTTAAGCATTTTCAGTTTAAGTTAAGTTTCAGTTTAAGTTTAGGTTTCAGTTTAAGTAAAGAGACTTTATAAGCAAGTACTACACATTTAAGAAAGACATAATTATTTTATAGAAACTCTTCTAGAGAATAGAAAAAAGAAAATGCTCTACAACTTGTTTCATGAGGTTAGTACAAATGTGAAAATGAAGTTTTCAGAACTGTAGTACCATGGAGGAAAACTGCTAGCTAATTTCATTTATGAAAATGATACAGAATCATAAATAAAATATTAAGGAAGGTAAAATTGAGACTGCTGCCTAAAGCCAAGGTCTTTAAGCATTTTCAGTTTAAGTTAAAAAATGGCCTTAAAAAAGAATTCACTCAGGCAGCATGAGGAGATAAGAAGGAAATGTAAAGCTGAGTGAAAATGAAGCTGGCTGCTGTCTTCCCTGGAAGTCACGACACCTTGCCATTGCCCCACTGGAGTTTGGGGTTTAATTTTATAATTCCTGCTTTGTTTGGAAAATCCCAAGTCTAGAAATTAATATGCAATTTGTCTAAAGAATGTAGAAGGAAGAGAATATAAAGGAAAGGAGTAAAAATTAATGAAATAGAAAAAAAAGAGAGACAATCATGAGTGTCAATAAAACCAAACATTGGTTTTTTTAATAAAAAACAAAACAGGAATATTTTGAGTAAGACTAACAAAAAAACAGCATAGGCATAAATAAATCATGTTAGGAATAACATATAATTGCCTATTGAATGTGTGTGTGCATATCCAGAAATGATGTAGTGATAAATAGAAAAGCTTTAGTCAAAAAAGCAAAATTCTAGAAAAATTACCAAATTTACCAAAATGACTAAAGTAAAGATGAATATCTTTGTAAATGTTAAAGAAATGAAATCAATATTTCAAAATAAACCCAGATAAAATTCATCAGACTCCAAGGCTTTACAAGCTAGTGCTACACATTTAAGAAAAATATCATTACTTTTTAATAGAAACTCTTCTAGAGAATAGGAAAAAGAAAATGCTCTACAATTTGTTCCATGAGGTTAGTAAAAATGTGAAAGTGAAGTTTTCAGAACTGCAGTACCACAGAGGAAAACTACTAGCTCATTTCATCTATGAAAATGATGTAAAATCATAAATAAAATATTAGCTAAACAAATCCAAAAATCTTTTAAAATATATAGCATGATAAAGTGTTGTTCACTTTAGAAATGCCAAGATAATTAAACATTAGACAAAATTATTAATTTTATTCACCACATGAACAGACTGAAGATGAAAAACAATTATCTCAACAGATTCAGAATAATTACTTGGTAAAATTCAGTACTCATGCAGGGTAAAAAACAAAGCAATCCATAAACTCATAATAAAATTGGAACAGGAGGAAACTTCCTTAACCTAATATAAAATATCAGTCAAAAACTTACAGCAAATATTATACTCAGTGAGGAAACATTAGAAGCTTCATCTAAATCCCTTGTATATGAAACTTGCTATCACCATTTCATTTAAACATTGTACTTCATTTAAATATTGTGCCATTTCATTTAATATTGTAAATATTAGCCAGTGCAGTAAGATAAATTAATTAATTAAAGATTTTTTAGATCTGAAAAGATCAGAAATAATAAAATAATCATTGTTATTGATATGATTGTCTACATAGAAAAATGTAATAAAATTTACACACTATTAGTACCCATAATAGTTTAGCTAGATTCCTTGATGCAAGAGCAACATAGAAAATCAATAATGTATCTTTATACCTTCCATAAAATGTACTAAATGTATCTAAATTTCTCTTTTTCTAAAGAGAAATCTAACAAAACAATATATATTTATGAAGATAATGATAAAATTCTAATGCAGGGCCTAAAAGAAGTATTAAATACATAGAGAGAAGACATGTGCAAGAATTGCAAGACAGTATTAGAAGGATGGCAGTTCTCTAATTAAATTATAAAGTGAATTTAGTTTTACAGGATTTTATAAGATGACCCAAAGAATTATACAAAAGTAAAAAGGACTGAGAATGACCTAAAATATTTTTATAGAAAGAAATAGAGAATGAACTGTAGGAGGAGAAAGAGAAGAACGAGAAGAGACTCACTCTGCTAGGGGTAAAAGTTACTATACAATCATATTAAATGAAGTGCCATGTTACTGACATGGGGAGAGAAATAGATCAATGGAGAAGAATCCAGAGCCTTGAAAGACCATCTCTCTATGTGGGTAATTTGTGTACCTATAAACCCATGGGGAAAAGTTGGGCTGGTCAGTAAACAGTGCAACAACAGCTGGCTGTCCGTGGAGAAAAGGACTTCATATGATACACAAAAATATACTGCAGCTGGGTTGAACACTAAATGTAAAAAGCAAACCTTTAAAATTTTCAAGGAAGAAGGTAAAATATTTATGTACGTATGTATGTATGCATTTTTAGAGACGGAGTTTCGCTCTGTTGCCCAGGCTGGAGTGCAGTGGTGTGATCATAGCTCACTGTAGCACCAAACTTCAGGTCTCAAGTGATCTTCCCTCCTCAGCCTGCTGAGTAGCTGGGACTACAGGTGCATGCCATCATGCCCAGCTTCAAGGAAGAATGTAGAATAATATTTTGTGATTTCAGGTAAGAGATATTTCTTAAACAACATATAAAAACAAAGGAAAAAGTAATAAATTTAGCTTCATTAAACTAAAAACATGTCCATGAGAAAATATTTCATTAAACAGAGCAAAAAAGCAACCCACAGAGAGAGAAGACAGTTTCCATCTATATAATTGACAAAGGAATGGTATTCAGCATACATAAAAACTTCTATATATCACTAAGGAAAAGAAAAACAGCCCATTTGAAAATGGGAAAAGGATATGAAAAAGCAATTCACAGAAGGGGAAACTAGAAGATTTCATAAATATATGAAAAGGCATTCAACTACACCGATACATAGAGAATACACATTAAAACCATTTCATCCCAAGAGATAAGAAAGACAATAAGTCTGTTATCACCAAATAATGATAAAAATGTAGGGAAACAGAACAAAAGTAATGTTAGCAAGGAGGATAAATTGTGACAGCCACTTTGTAAAATAATATTTAATTTATTGGTAGTGATGGGAATTCTATTTCTAGTTATACACCTTAGAAAAACTCTCACACATGTGCACAAGGGGTCATACACCAAGATTTTCATTGCAGCACTGTTTACAAAAATGAAAAAAGTGAGAACAATGTTAACTGTCCATTAGTAGGGAACTGGATAGATAAGCTGGGTTTATTTATACAATGAATATTGTACAACAGTTAAAATGAATTAACTATATCTATATATATCAGTATGAATAAATCTCACAGAGTATGTTTAATGGAAAAAGCAAGTTTTTTAAAGGAAAATACATGCAATAATAGTATCACTTATATAAAATTTAAAAACACTCCAACCAATACGATGCATTATTTATGGATATATGCATATGTGGCAAAATAGAATAACTTAAAAGGCAAAGATATATCCATACTTGACGAGAGTGCTCGTCACTCAGAGAAGCAGGAAAGCATGTTGGTGGTGGAGCTTTATCTGTGCTTGTACATTTTATTTCTTATAAAAATTTAAGCAACAAAGAGGTATACTAAGCAAATGTGATAAAATAATTACATAATGTGTTTTTGATATAGTGGCTATGTATTGATTATTTTATCTATGTATTTTTCTATTTGTTTGAAATTTCATAGTTGTATATTTCAGATAAAGCTAAGAGCCCCACTCTTCCTGCAGAGGTTTTAATATTAGTTCATTCTCTGTTATCTCCCGTCTTTGAGAAATCACTGGTAAGCCTAGGATGGAATTGTTATCTGCCAAGATTTTGTTTCAACTTACTACTTAGGGTTTTTGTTATCAAAGCAAGAGGGTTTCCTTTCCCCAATTTGAAATATATTTTAGTACTGATTATGCTTGTTTAAATTGAACATGCTCTTTGGAAATACTTACATAGACTCTTTCCAAGTCCATCTCACCTCACCTAGTTGGGAATCAGAGATATAGAGAATTAGTAGTGCATGCATGGTTTTCTGGACAGTTTATTAAGGAGGAGTCTGTGAGTTAAGGGAATGGGTGTTGGCCCTGGAGCCGGGAGGCTTGGCTTCCTTCTCCGTTTACTGTGACTGCTTTCTGGACTCTTAGGGGCTGCTGTTTCTTTATCTTTAAAATGGAAATGTTGACTTACCTCTAAATCCTTTCCAGCTCACAGCTTTTGTAATTTTATGAAGCGTGTGAGTGAAGTCAGTCATAAAACTAAGTGTGAATGAAATAAACAATGTGAGGAGGGGCCCAAAGGCTCCTCTGCCTCCGTGTACCTCTTCCACTATCTTTGCCAGAGTGTCACTGTCTTGGATTAAGCTAATGAAGGCTGAAATTTGAAAGCCAACGTTTTCTGAGAGCACTCTGCCCTCACTGTTCATTAATGCCTTGGCAGAAATGGATTTTAAAACAAGCAGGACAGATAGCATAATCCTTGAAAGACTCTGGGGTTTTGATCAGAAGGTGAGGTAGGAAGGGGCTGGAAAGAGGAAAGCACAGCCTTCGCAGGGGTCCTTGCCATTTAGAAAGATGCAAGGGACCCTCTGAGCTTGGAAATGTGGATCCTGAATAGGGAGAAAGTGGAGAGACAAAGATGGTGTAGAACAAAAGATAAGCATTGCCACAGGCCATAGGAGCAGCTCCCAGAATCAGCTCTTAAATCCTAGCTCATGAAGAACTGTGTCTCCAGACAGAGGGAGTTTAGAAGCTTTTTATGTAATTAGGAAAGGTGTTTTGACATCTTTGAATCTGTGATCGGGATGGTATTCCTATCTTTGGGTGAAATTGGAGAGGAGCCATTTGTCAAACTACCGAAGGAATTGCTCCAGTGCACGTGATCTTTCCTCAATTCAGCAAGCCCGTTACTGCACCTACCCTGAGCCTCATGCCTCTGTCAAAGTTACATTAGGGTTAAATGAAAAAGGTGGAGGAAAAGGTGGCTCAAAAACTTTGAACAGTGAGCAATCTGCTTTCTTATCATATAAGAAAATCTGAATTGGAGTTTAAGTTTTCAAGCGTTCTACGGAAGAGATTTAAATGTAATTTCCTTGAGTCTTAATTGCTAATTATTTTAACTAAGAGCTCTAAATTAAACGTTCTCTATTTCGAAGGCTTTAAGGAGTTTAAAGCAATTGCTGTCACTGGAAATGTGTTTAGTATCTGTTCTCAGGAGTGGAATCCAATCAGCCACATAAGGATGGTGACCTCAGAGAGACAGCAAGAAACCTTAATTGTATTAAGGACTCAATGTCCACTTTAATGAAAAACCATCTTTGACTGGTGGAAAGTTTTAGAACTTAATGTTCAGTGGATTTTGAGGCCATTGTGCGTGGAATATCTAAATCACTTTAAAATTTATTTTTCCATAGGCTGACCTGGTCTATTAAGCAACTTGCTAAAAAAAATTGAGATTAGTGAGGGTTGAGACAACACCCAAATAATTTTTTTCTGCCTGATTCTGTCCTAAGTGACATTAAAAATTGTACTAAGGGATAAATTCTTTCAATTAGTTATGCTTCTTATTTATCAATCCCACCAAAGAAGCTCTGAATATACATAAAAAAATGAATCTGTAAATATAGTACTTATAACAATCACTGAATCTGTAATTATGATACTTAAAATAGTCACTTTCTACCAAGGATAAGTATTTTAATACTTAAGAATACAGAGCTCCATCAAATTCTTTCAGAATATAGATTGTTAACCCATCCTACCATTTTTTAAATGTCCTGCTAAAATTTTATTTTCACATATTCAAGAACCCTAAATATTTTGAGGATAAAATGTTTGGGTTAGTATAACAAGAGGTGATTGGATTTTAATTTTTTTTAATTAAAAAATTAAATTTTTTTAAATTTGGTGATAGGATTTTAATTTTTTTCCCCCTCTTTCTGAGTTGTAGTAAGTTCCAAATCTGTGGGGAAAAGGTACTAGGTATCTAGAATTTTTAATGCAGGGAACCAACTGTTGCTGGAACCAAATATCTTTCTGCAGAAAATAAGCCCTCCAAATACAATCCCTATTCCCCACCCACATCAATAGAAGAGGACTTCCGGGGAGAGAAAAGGAGTTCTCTTTTGGGCATTTCGGTGTTCCTGAAGATGGCTACACCAGACTTACATTTTGTTTTCCAGTTGGATATCTGCTTAGGCAGTTGACTTGCCACCTGTACTACTGAAAAGGAAAAGGCAGTTGAGGAGAGAGATGGCACACCTTCTAGATAAGGGGAGGGCTGGGACCGAGGCATACCCCCTGACTCTCCCCAAGCCAACATTTCTTGGTTCCAGGAGTTGTTTTGAGAAAGTAGATAAGGGGCTGTGGTTCTGCTATGCCTGCTGTGTCACAAGGAGCCAGATGTACCAAATCGTGGACAATCTGATGGGCATCTGCCGGAAGTCACAGAGTTCCCTTCTGAATCTCCTGGGAAATGGGCCCTGCCTGGGGAAATCTGTGAGGGGCCTCCCTGCTCTTCAGCAGTGGGCATGTTGGAGTTACCACTCATTCTCATCAAACCCACAGACCACGCGCAAGCATGGTAGACTTAACCCAATGAGCGTGGAGAAGCAACCTCCCCGTCAAGAGACATGGCATTTCCCCTCTCCCAGACATGACACTCCTTCTCCGCCATGGCCACTTTCCTACTTAAACGTATCTACACCCCTCCTCACCACGCTACCAGGTTTTTAACTGGTTTCTGTGCATGTAGCTTGATTTCCCACAATTCTTCAAACAGCAATTAGAATGCTTTTATAGAAGGCACCTCTAATCATGTCACTTCCCAGATTAAAGCTCTCAGTGGTTCCTTATGTTAACTTCAGGATAATTCAGACTTCTTATTTTTGCTTTCCTGGTCTCCCTAGCCCCATCTCTTGACCGTGGTGAGCTTCTTGCCGTGCTTCTACCTTGCCAAAAGGTTCTCACTCACGTCTAGGTTTTCATAGTACCTTTTACTCTGCCAGGAACACTCTTCTCTAAAGCACTGTTCCCTTTACCTCCCACCCGCTTTGGACCTTGCTAATTCTCACTTGACCTTCACTTAGCAGATTAAATGTTGCTTCCCTACAATACACCTGACCATTAATTCCTGTAACATTTGCCGCTCCCTCAAGTGTGGGAGTGAAAACCTGCCTGTCTTATTCACAGCATTATCCTGGCCCAGGGTACATCCTTAATAGATATTTGCTGAAAGAATAAGAGTTAATTAGGGACCATTTAATCCTTGGGCACTAAAATGATAAAGTTAGTTACCTTAATCAGATCAAAACTGGGCCTTCTGCCCACACCATATTAACTTCTGACTCAGAGCAGATGCTAACATTATATCAAGGTATCAGCTAGAGAACACTGAATATCATCCATCATTTTTAAGACATCAAGCAAAAGCAAAAACTTAGTGCTTATTGCAGAGCTTATCCCGACAACCATGAGTCACCCACTTAGTTCTCGTTTCAAGCTGCCCAAACCGGGTGTTGTTGTTTATCTGCAGCCTTTGCTTTATCTGCCAACTACAAAATCAAGTGCTTGATGTTATCAATTTTTTTTTTTTCTGTGAACCTAAGGAAGACTTGGGCGAAATTATGAAGAATTCAGATGCATACTGAAAGGCCAGGCTATGAACTTTCTATACACATTTTTTCCTCTTCTCAGGCTGCTCATTGCCTATCACAATAACCTGCCTACCCCAATAACCTCATGGGAATCTGCTCCCTTAATCTCTCCAGGAGTAGTCACCTTTTTAAAGGAAAAAACGAGTCAGATCGGATGTTTTGATTACTTTATCAATTGCTAGGGCCATTGTTACAAAGTACCACACACTGGTGGTTTGAACCACAGAAATTTGTCTCATGGTTCTGGAGGCTAGAAGTCTAAGGTCAAGGTGTCAGTGGGGTTGTTTCCTTCTGAGGGCCAAGAAGGAGAATCCGTTCAGGGCATCGTGCCTAGCTTCCGGTGATGTGCTGGGACTCTTCCGCATTCCTTGGCTTGCAGAAGCATCGCCCCAAGCGCTGCCTTCATCTTTGCATGCTGTTTTCCTGTGTGTCTCTGTGCTCAAACTTTCCCTATTTAGAAGGACACCACTCGTATTGGATTATGGGCTCACTCTATTCCAGCATGACCTCCTCATAAATAATGACATCTGCAATAACCCTATGTCCAAATAAGGTCACAGTCTGAGGCCTAGGATTTCACCATATGAATTTGGACGGGGGAACGTAATTCAACCCATAACAGTTACAAATAGCAAAAACTTTTACATAAGTAAAAAAATGGAATTCATTGAAAAGGTATAGGATGGTTTTGAAATATCTCAATGATCGTAACTGCCTGACAGTATCTTCCAGTCATTGTAGCTGGGAAGAGTGGATTCTATTTCTTCTACCATGGAACAACTCAAGTTCAATTAGCTATGCTTTGGTCACATGCCTCCTCTTTGGCTGCTAGGGCTGCAAGGTGCTGGGAGGAAGTTTTGGCAGGAAGAATCTCTTCGGTTTCTGTAGCTGGAGGGCAAACGCTTGGATTTATTTTTCTGCAAGATCAGCATGCAAGGAGGGGGGGGGGCGGGGAGAATTACCCAAGAGAGATCTAGGATCTGGGAATATTAGAGAGGAGAAATGGATGATAGGTAGCCAAAAAGAAAAAAAAAATCTCCACTTTTTGTTTTTTTTAAAGAGAAGTAAACTCAAAAGGAATGGTTTCTTTCTAGTGTGAATGTCACATCCTGCAATAACAACTTCTGGAGATAGAGGCAGATATATTAATAAGTTGGGGCTTTAGGAAGCCCTTGATCATACTATCTCATGATCCTTTCTCTGTTTGATGATAGTCCTTTAAAATAGGTAATGTCAACTTCAGAAGGGCTCAGTACGTGTATATTTGTAAGATAAAGATTTCTCGGAAGTATCAGGGGAGAGGCAGGCATTATTAGGCTCTTCCAGTTCTTTAAACGTGTGCTTTTCACACCAATCTATAGGCCTAGGGGGCCTTTGTGCACGTGCACATGGGAAGCAGAACCAATCCTAGGTCAAAGGCAATCTGAATGCCCTCTAACCCCAACCACACAAGATTTCTATCTACTGTGCTGGCTCACTCACCTGCACCTGCTATCCAAAACTGAAGGCTGTAGCTCATCTTCTTAAAGTAGTCCAGTCCAGTGGATAGGATATGGACTTCGGAATCACTTGGTTCTGTGGGAAGTATCTGTGGGATGGACCAAGTCAAGTAACATACTCCTTCTGAACCTCAGGATTCTCCAGTGTGAGATGGTGTTAATATCTCACCGGTGGTAATACTCTCATAGGGTCTGTGTGAGATTCAGTGCAGACATATATGCCAAGTGCAACTCAAGCAACTTTAGAACATACAATTCCATGGTGACAAGTGAAGTCACATTAGTATTTATAATCAGATCTTACTGTCCAACTACCTCCTTCTTCAAAATTGCTGTATCCTTTTCACTTTTTCTCCTCCAAAAACCCACCCAAGTATTGCTGTAATAGAATTCCCAGGGAGACCTCTTATGTGCTTAAAACAGCCCTGCCACCGTCTTCTTCGTGGACCACCTTGCTTTTGTCATCTGTCTGCTTGGCAAGGAAGACACCTCCTCGTCTGCCACTTTTACTCTTGTTGGCTATGAAGACAGAATTTCAGTCTGATCCTTGGGTCCTTTGGACTTCCTGAGTCTGGCTAAAAGTATTAAATATTCTAGAGGGAATGTTAGACTTGGAGAGTGAAATAAAATGAGTGAGTTACAGCCTCTCCTATCACCACGTTGTCCATGTAATAAACACTTGTGAGTGTTTGAAAGATCACTGGAGCAGCACCATCAGCACCTGTCGCTTTCCAAAATGTGTTGGGGAGATTGGAACATCTTATCGGATTAACTCAAGGATCAGTAAGTTTGAAAATTTACTTAGAAGATTAAATAATCTTTTATTATGACTGCTCTTTACTTTTCTACGTAGATCTTCTCTAATAAAATTCCTAGTGCAGCCTACTGAAAGGAGAGAGCAAGATTATAGTTTGGAGAGTTCTGGAAATGTGCTCGCATTGGGAATTCACTTCATACATGAAACCCAAACTCTGTAAATAAATGTGGGGGGGTGATTTCCCGAGGCTGTTGACTTTGCCCAGATTGGAAAATTGCACTCTCCCTCATTGTCTGCTCTGTCCCCGCCAGGTGCTGGATGTGCCCACGTTTGCCTTCCTGAGCCCTTGCAGTCCCACTGCCCCGCTTCTGTAGGCTACTCCCTTTTGCATTCCTCCACAATGCTTTACAGCTTCCTCCATCCCTTCCTTTCCTCCTTTGTTGTCTAAGTGTTTATCACTTTTTTCTGACAATCTTTGTTAGGAAGTGATAATTGCTCCAGGACAACACTTGTGGCCTTCTGGAAGCTCTACCCATTCTTTTCCATTTTTGTTTTTAAAATCCAACCCCCAGTTTGCTAAGCTTCACTCATTCATTCACCTGCCATCTTCACAATTTTATTGTATCTTAGTAACCCTCATAGTATATTTTTCTTTGAATCAACTTGCATTTTAAGCTTCAGTGTATATTTCAGCCTTACCCTAAGCCATAGTATCTGTGGAACAACAGCTTTGACCTGTAAGTTATATAATTTCAAATGCACATTAAAATAACATATAGCCATTAAAAATTCTTTGTAAATTATCTTATATAGTACCAGTAGCATCCTCACCAATCTATATCAGTGCTATCCAATAAAACTTTTTGTGACAATGGAAATGTTCCATATCTGCACTGTTCAATATGGTAGCCACTAGCTGCATGTGGATTTTTTTTTTGTCTGTATGTTTTTTGAGACAGGATCTTGCTCTGTCGCCCTGGATAGAGTGCAGTGGCATCATCATAGCTCACTGCCACCTCAAACTCCTGAGCTTAAGTGAGCCTCGTAAGTAGCTGGGACTACAGGTGTGCACCACTACAGCAGGGTAATTTTTTTCTATTTTTAGTAGAGATGATGTCTCTTACTTGTTCAGGCTGGTTTCGAACTCCTGACCTCAAATGATCCTCCCTGCCTTGGCCTTCCAGAGTGCTAGGATTATAGGTGTGAGCCACCATACTCAGCCTGTATGTGAGTATTGACCACTTGAAACGTGGCTAACTGAGAAACTTGATTTTAAATTTTATTTAATTTTAATCAATTTAAATTTAAATAGCCACACATAGCACATGGCTACTATATTGGGGAATGAGGGTCTATATTTTGAGGCAGTTGGACTAAATTACCTAGGCTTTTTCCAGCTTTAAAATTAAAAAATGGAAGCTGTAGGTTTCCCACAAGTAGAAATATCTGGGTAGACAGATGAGCAGGGTTCCAGGACTAAAAATTTTGAGCAGGAGGGACTTTTTCAATATGGCTAGCTAATAGCACAGAACTTGGTCCAAAAAAAAAAAAAATATTCCCAAGGGGTAGTAACTTTAATCAACCCTCAAGTCATATCATCAAGATGATGGCCTGGGAGATAGAAAAACAAGATTTAAATGACCTTAATTAATAAAAGTTTGGAGTTTTTGTATCACCTTATCTGTCAGTGTGTCACAACCATTAATCCAGGGTTCATTGTGTGCAGAGCAGCTTATTGGAAAGGGGTACAGATCCCAGAAGTGTCACCCCTGCTATATGGTCGGGGCCCTGCTGGTAGGATGTACATTTTATGAAAGTTATAGTTTATAGAGCTAGAAAACTTTCAAGCACAGTTCTTTCTCCAAGTTAGTTTCAACTTGAACAGACATAAGAGTACTTGTAGAAAGAAATTCTCCTCCAAAGTACACTCTTCTGGTGATTACCAGCAGGTCCACTGGCAGCAGCTGGATTGAGTGTCTGAATCAGCCCTGCTGAGTACCTTAATCACCTTAATCATAGAATCTACCCTCCCCGGAATGGCCTCAACATGGAGAGCGGCAGAACAGTCACTCTAAGCCGAAGACTCATTGTTAGAACATATTCCGATGTGTTTAATGAAGAGCCTGAGATTTGTGTTAGCGACAAGATAATATTAAGGCTTTTGTCAATCCTTTGCCAGTTCTTTTATTACCAATGAAGAGTTTTCCAAGAATGTCTTCCTTAAAACACATAGCACATCCTTGAGAGGTGCTGCTGCCATCTCAAGGGGACCATCTTTACACCGCCTGCTCATTAACTGTTTAAAGCAGTGCAGGGGGACTTTTCCTTCTGTCTGTCTTCATGCTGAAGGCCCATCAGTCCATTCGTATTTGGGAATGGGGGATGGAGCTCCCCATTTATCAGCTCCCCCAAATAAGAAGCAGCACCCCAAATATTCTCCATCATAAATACTTCTAGGTGGGCTCACCTAATAGATATTCACTGTACCGGCATCAGGCTACCTGAGTATTCAAGGTACTCTGCCAAGGTTATTGTTTGTATTATGTTTTAAATGCTACACCAGTATGTAAGGAAACAACAGCAGAACAAACTTGCTCACTCACACCAGCAACCGTATCATTGGAATTTTATATCTTCTCATGAGATTATAGGCTTAAGCTTGTGAGACTAAGCCATCAGAGACTGTTTATTTCTCCTACCATGCCTTTTGGTAAAAGTCACCATGAAAATAATGATGATAGGATTCTGCTGTGTTGCCCAAACTAGATTTTTCATAGGCAGGACTCAGATTCAATGATTGTACTAAATGACTTCTTTACTGAAATAACAACACTTTAAACTGATTTCTAGTTATTAATATGAAGACAAAACTTTAAAGAATAATACATTTCAGTTATAGCTAGGCCTAGTTTAGTATACGTATTAGAAAAAATTAATTGCCTATAATGATTAGTAACATTAATCTTGGGTTCAGGAAGACCTGGGTTTGAATTCTGGTGCTCTGCTTCCTCCTTTTGTGAGCTAGTTGGGCAGATTTCTAAGCCACTGCATTTACCCAGTTTCCTTGTCTATAAAATGGTGATAATAATGTATAATTCATAAAATTTTCTATGAGAATTAAATTCAGAAATATATATAAAATGATTGGGATAGTCTTTGGCACAAGGTAAAATCCAAGTAAATGATAATTAATTGGGAGTGATATCATTATACTTTATTTTTACAATGCAAGTAATTTATTTATTTAATGTTCACATATCTATTTTATTTTGTTTTTTTTATTATTTATTTTTATTTCAGGATATTATGAGAGTACAAACATTTTGGTTACATTTTATGACTTTTCCTCACCCAAGCAAGGATTAGAGGCATGCCCTTCCCTCTACAATGCTCACTGTGTCTGTTAGTTGTGAGTTTACCGACCCCCCCTCCCAAACCTCCTAATCCCTAGAGAATATTCCTACGTGTGAGCACCATAGTGTTAATCAGTTAGTGCAAATTTGCTGGCAAGTACATGTGGAGCCTATTCTTTTGATCTTGTGATACCTCATTTCAGACAATGGGCTCAAGCTCTATCCAGGAAAATATAAGAGGTGCTGGATCACTGTTATTTGTTGTAATTGAGTAATATTCCAATGTATACATATACCAAATTTTAATAGTCTACTCAGGAATTGACGGGCACTTGGGTTGTTTCCACATCCTTGCAATAGTGAATTGTGCTGCCATAAACATTCAGGTGCAGATGTCTTTATTACAGAATGTCTTTTGCTCTTTTGGGTAGATGCCTAATAGTGCTATTGCTGGATAGAATGGTAGTTCTATGTTTAGCTCTTTGCGATATCTCCAAATTCTTTTCCACAGAGGTTGCACTAATTTGCATTCCCACCAGCAGTGTAAGAGTGTTCCTGTCTCTCCACATCCTTGCCAGCATTTGTTGTTTTGGGATTTTTTGATAGAGGCCAATCTCACTGAGTTTAGGTGATATCTCATTGTGGTTTTGATTTGCATTTCTTTAATGATTAGAGATGTTGAACATTTTTTATATGTTTGTTGGCCATTATTTTGTCTTCTTTTGAAAAGTTTCTGTTCATTTCCTTTGCCCATTTATTGATGGAGTTGTTTGATTTTTTCTTGTTGATTTTTAAAAATTCTAGATAGATTCTTGTTATCAGCCCTTCATCGAATGTGTAGAGAGCAAATATTTTTCTCCCATTCTGTAGGCTGTCTATTCACTCTAATGATAGTTTCCTTGACTGTGCAAAAGCTTTTTAATTTGATCAGATCCCATTTATTTATTTTTGTTGCTGCTGTGATTGCTTTGGGGTCTTCTTCAAAAATCCTTTACCTAGGCTGATGTCTAAAAGGGTCTTCCCAATATCTTCTTCTAGAATTCTTAAGGTTTCATGCCTTAGGTTTAAGTCTGTTATCCATCTTGAATTGATTTTTGTGAAAGGTGAGAGGTGGATATCCAGTTTCAAGTTTCCACATATAGCTATCCAGTTTTCCCAGCACCATTTATTGAATAGAGATTCTTTTCTCCAGTGTATATTTTTGTCTGCTTTGTCAAAAATTAGATTACCGTATGTGGATGGTTTCATCTCTGGATTCTCAGTCCTGTTCCAAAGGTCTATGTGGTATCATTTACTTTTAAACCAATCCTTGAGAATCTCCATTTCCAAAATTGGTTCTAATTTTAAAATTTTAAGCCTTTTAGTTTTCAGAACATTCTAGAACATGTTTAGAAAAAAATAATTATAGTGAGCACTTATACAGTGCTATTTGGCTGTCACTCTTCTGTGCACTTCACATACCTTACTCGTCACCACAACCTGCTGATGTAAGTACTGTGATAACTCCTATTTTAAAGATGAGAAAACTGAGGCAGAAAGAGGGTAAATAACTTGTTCAAGATAATCATAACAGAGCCAGGATATGAACCTGGTAGCGAGACTCCAGAATTAGTGCTTTGACCCACTAAGCTATACTGCCTTTCAGAATTAGAAACAGAGGTTGATTTATAATTATAACTAATATAATTACATTATAATTATAAACAACATGTTAATTGAAGAAAATAAAAAGTATGTATAAACAAATAATGAAATCTTCAGCATGACTTTGATCCAGAAAATCACAGCATAATTTGTTCCTCCCAATCCCTTTGGATGAATATTCCTATTCAGAAGACTCTACATTTGATTTAAGACTCAGGATTTCAACCTTTCTAGAATAGCTTAAGGTTTTCTGCATATGAGGTAATTTCTTTTTTCTTTCCAAATCTCTTATTCTTTTAAAGTAGGTAAAACCTCAGTTTATTTGTAAAAATCATCCTGAAAAGAAGTCTAGCATCTAATTTCAGGGAGATGAAGGGAGAGTGAAGGGTATGAGAAAATAATGGTTGTTTATTTGAAAATCAAAATTTTAGGCTGATTAAAAGTGGATTGGAGAATCTGCCAGTGACTTGGCTCTGTGATGAAATGAGTCTTAAGAAATACCCATCTGGTCTTATGCAGACGCTGGAGAAAAGAGTTCTAGGCACTGTAAAAAGTGGATTTTGGGAGAAATAATATGCCATTGCAATATTCAAAAATTTGGGGATTTCTAAAACACATATTCATGAAGAAACAGATCCTGTGAGTAGATATATTTTAAAACACACAATTAGGACCATAACTACATATACACATATATTTTAAATTTTATTTATTTAAATATCAAACTTTATTTCCCCATTTCATTAAATCTTCCACAAGATCATTTAAACAGTTTTTCTAATGGAAAATAGATTGTTTCTGTTTTTTATTATTACAAATAATTCTGTAACAATTATCATTGTGCATGTATCATTTCACATTATTTATTGTTCTTGATAGCATCCTAGTAGTTGAACTACTGAATTGAAAGCTCTAAATTTCAGGGCATATCACCAGATAACTTTTCACAAAAGTTACACCCATTTATGCATTTACTAGGTGTGAAATTGAATGCCCATCACTGCACCTTTCCAGTCTTGAATATTATAATTAGATTATTAGATTTTATTTTTTAATTTGCAAATTATTATGAGATCGAACAGGCAATTTCGTAATTTTCTTCTGATCAATATGTGCTCCTGTCTATATTTTAATTAGACATAATAATATGTCTTAGTAATTTGTATCAGCTCTTTTTATATTAAGGATATCTATATTTTTAAAAAAATATTCTTCTGAGTTTGTCGTTTGCATGTTAACTATGTTTATGACTTTTTAATATGTTTTAAAATCAAGATATATAGTGTCTTATTCAAAAATATAATCAAATATTACATTTGCCTTAATAAAGAATCATAGTAATGAACGGGCCATCTATTTTCTAGGCTGGGATTACCAGTTTATTAGCATCAAGGCGCTGAAGGAAAAGGACATGGAATTCTTACAAGTGGTTAGAGGTTATTGTGATAAATTCGCATGTTATGCAAAAAGACTTAAACAGTTTTCTCCTTTTCACCATTCTTGATAATATCTATTGTTCCTTTCTCCTTCTAGTGTATTATATTCACTGCCTTAAAAATCTTTTCTAGAATTTGTCTGTATTGGTTTGTAATACTGAACTTCTATACCCTGCCTTCTCTAGCATTTCTTTTCTTTTGTACTGTTTGCTTTTTCTACCTATAGGTTTTCTTTGTCTTCTTTTCAGAGCAACACTTTCAATGAAAGAAGAAAATAGTGTAAAAAAAAAAAAAACCTTCATTTTTTTCCCCCATTGTATTTGAAATTCAAATGAACAATCCTAAGGGCTCTCCATTGTGGGACAGTATGGGGCTATTGTTAGCATAGGGCACGTAGCTTTGTACATGAACCTTGCATAAATAATTCCCCCATGTGCTTAGGGAAGAACTTTTGACACGGGGAGCTCTGCAGAGACTGCTTATTATTTGGTTTCTCTTTGAAAATTAGGTAAGGGTTCTGACCAGAAAAAGACATCACGTTGAAAAACAAAATCACTCACGTTCAGCAAGACAACGTTTGGATTAGCTGAAGGGGAAGAATGATAGTCTTGACAAAAAGGATCTATGAACACTCTGACAAGCCCCGAGTCCTTCCAGAAGGTTATAGATGTTGATGACAGTTGTTATCGTCTTTTTCTACTTTCATCCCCAACCACCAAATCTCAAATCAAAATGTACATATTTTTTTCCATCCAGCTCTCGGCTCAGCCACTAGTGATACATTGAGGCAAGAGGAAACTGGCTGGCAAGCTCTTTAGTAGAAAAGTTCAAATGATACTACACTATCCCCTTGTTTTATGCATGACTCCAACTGCTTCTTTCAGCTTTTCCTCAAATTCCTTCAACTTGTTTCCAGGAAGTTCCCAGAGACATATTCTAATAGCTCTTCCATAGGGAGAATTGGTCTGGTTAAAATAATCCTGCAGATTAAATCTCATTTCTTGAAGACACTTTTTTTCCCATTTGTTCAAGGTTTGTAACAATTTCCCTGTTGAATTACTTGTTGTACAACTGCATAAACCTGGCAGCATCTGTATGGTGTAATATTCATTTCCTCTCCAGATGTTTATCTCCTACAGTCCTTCTCTACTGGGATAAAGCCAAAGAGACATGGAAGTTCAATTTTAAAAGAAGCACTTCAGTGACTGTGTTCGGGGCCTCATTCTCCTGCTCAGCCTCTGCCCTCACCCCTACGTGGTTGCTTTGAGTAGTTTTTCTTGCACTTCTGTGGTTTCCTCTTCTCTGATTACATTCATTTAAGAAAGCCAGTGGTTGGCAGGAACACTCTTTAACCTGGTTACTAGTTTTCCAGGCAACCTCACTCAGCGGGCATTCACCAACAGCCTGATATGCTGGTGCCATTAGAAACCAAAATAGAGAAGAAAGTAATTTAAAATCAACACACTAAAAAGTCACTTCTTCCCTGAAGCCTATCTCATGACACTTCCAGCTATAGGGCTGCCTTCAAACACATTCCAAACCTGCCAGATCATAGTTATCATTTGGTGTATTCTCTTTAAAAAACACATTGTTATACTCTCCCCCCTCCCCATCCCCTGAATGCTGTTTCAAGTGAGTTTGAAGTGGGGCCTACGAATTTATATTTTATTAAAAAACCCAAACATATCAAACATATATTAAGCCTTATTTTTTTAAATTTCAGCATACTATGGGGGTACAAATAGCAAAGACGTGGAAACAACCCAAGTGCCCATCAATACATGAGCGGAATCATAAAATGTGGTGTGTGTATATATATATATATATTCATCTTTTAACACCATCCCAACTTGGGTCTCATGATCTGGCAAACTTAGGAAACTATCTTAATTATGCCTTCCCAGCTTCCGCCTCCAAGATCTGATGATTTAATTACATCTTCAATCTTGTGGTTGAAGTGTACCTTGCGGAGAGATTTCAAAGAAACAAGAAGGGCAGTTTGATTTTTTTTTAAAAAAGATGGTCATAGGGACTGGAGTGTGAAAAGATAATTAAGGAGAGAGACAGGAGAAGTGCTTCACTGAAGGAAAAGGGACAGCGTGGGCGTGGGCGGGGAGATGAAGCACTCGAGCTGTCCGGGCGGCGCGCTAATGACCTCCTTACTGGTCTCCCCGCCTCAGCCTCTGCAGCCCCAAATCCCTCACAGCTGTCAAAAATCCTCTTCCTCCGGCCTCTCTTTGATTGCATTATTTCCCCTCTCATAGTCCTGTGCCGAAGCCCAATTACCTCTCCAGCCAAATTAGCACTGTAATCACAGGCATCAGGGCCCTGCGCCCTCTGGTCCCTGTCGCGCATGGCCCGCCCCAGCCAGGCGCGGGCTGTGCGCTCGGCCCCGGCCGCTGGGCCAGCCCCGGGGCGAGGCTGGTCGGCTCGCCCCCAGCCCCGCACCGCTCTGCCTCGGGCAACAAACACCCGCTTTCCTGTCCCTGAAGTTGTGTGCTTTGCTTTTTAAAAGGATACTGTTCAGAAGTAACCTTTTCAGAGTCAGAGTTTCTCTTTTCTTGTTTACTGATCAGCCTTAAAGCCCCCCGCAGCTCGACTGATTTTAAACAGGCTTCCAACCGACTCTAGGCCCCTGGCCTCCCTTTTCTTGCAGCGTTGACTTCAGAAAAGTTATGATGATAAATGCTTTCGCCGCCCCTTTGAAATGTGTGTAAACTTTCTCCCAGCCTCTGGCCAGTTTCACAACCCGTTTTTTGCCTGTCTCCAGGATCTGGGAATCATGTCTTTGAAATGTAAATATCGAAGGAGACAGCACCCCTTGCCTCCCGGTCTCTGTGGCTGTGTAGGAGTCTAACTTAGATGCACACCAATTAGCAGACACAGATGGCCTAATCACGGAGGAAGGCATTTCCAAACTCAGGAACAACCCAATGCGCCTGACACATCCCATTGATCAGCCTCCCCGCTAATGTCTTCCAGTACTTTTCCGCTAGCTCACAGCAGGGCTTAGCAACCTCCCGGCCTTTTGTTTCAGTGGAGTTGAATTTAGTCTCTCTCCTCCATTGCAACAGCTGAATAAAGTCTTCCTTGCCTGTTTAACTTTGCCCAGAGCGATTCTTGTTTGACATTACTTGACACCCTAGAGATCTAACTGGATATACATACGACCAATGCATTTTCGAAAAAAAATAATATAGATATGTATGTGTTTTATTGCATCTCTTAAGTGTAAGACTCTTGAAGTTGGTGACCAGCCATCTCAGCACTAAACTCTGAACAGGAATTCTTGTTAAGCCAAAGAGAGGTTAATAAGTGATTGAGCTGTCACTCCATAAAAATGATGGAAGTTTTCAAAACTTACAAAGCCATATTAGAGCACTTTTCCAGGAGAGGGGGAAACAAAAAGCTGCTGTCTTTTTAATTGCAGCATTTTCTTCCAGATTTATAAATGGCTGTAATTTAAAAGGTAGATTAATTTGCCCCATATGTGTTTTGGTAAAGAGCTGCTGCCTAATTAAATGGAATCCCAGGTCCAGGTTCCAATCAATGGAACCCTGGTCTTGTTAGCAGAAAATATTAAACAGAAACAACAACAAAACTTAAAAAAAAAGAAAAAGAAAAAAATAAATAAAAATATACAGGCAGATTTTATATGCAACATATACATGTAAATCATAATTGGACTATATTGTTCTTATTGATTTATCAAGAGAAAAACAAATGTTTCTTTGCCACATAGTTTCTTCGAATAAACTTTGGGGATGATTATTAGACTGAATGTAGAAAAATGTCTGCTAACAGAAGTATGTATGTGCTTATAAGACTGTCTTTGTAAGATTGTGTCAAGTTTAAAAATGTTTCCTTTTGTACCTTATCCATATAGTTTTTCTGTTAAGTGTGTGGGAAAGGAAGCTTAATTGTTGGATAATTTAAATAAGAACAGATTTATAAGAATAAGATTTATAGCATTTCTTTTCCAATATTCAAGTCCACCTGGACCATCCTTGTTTTCTTCCCAGCCAAAGCAAAGGTACTCATTTATTATTTCGTTGTGAATGGGGACTCACTTGTTTGTGGGAGACAGAGGTTTTTCTTGGCCATGCTGAATTGCTTTGGGAATCACAACTACTCTCCGCAGGCAGCAGCTGGAAGAAACTGTGTTTGCTAAAGACTTCAAAGGGATCCCCGCTCTCTCTTTCCTGGGAATGTGAAGACTCAAACTCTGCAAAAAGTACAATGAATTAATTTGCTTTTAACCCGAGAGCCTGTTGTTTTAGAATTATTATTTTTATTTTAATATTTTTGGATATACCACTCCTGGGCTTGCCCTAAGTATTATTTCAAATTCTAGGCATTAAACTGAAATAAAAAGATTGTCACCTGACTGAAAGAGAAACGTGGGATATTGATATGGTATCAGTTAGTTAATTTTCAGGATTTTGCTAAATCTTCAGATTTCTTAAACCAAAGAAAAAAATACTGTAGATTTTTAAAAAGCTGTTGACACTTAACACTTATTTGCATATAGATGTGAGATTATACATTTGAAAACCACTGAAACTAGGAAGTGCAGATGGCAAATTTGAACCAATCTGCTAAATCTCTTGCATCAAGTCAAGATTATATAATTTTCTGTTATTATGTAAAACAGTCCATTACAATTTTCAGATACTATTCTATGGCTAGGTTTATTAGACCTTTTTAAAAAACAAATGACTTCCAATTAAAACTACTCTTGTTCTTTCCATTTCCCACCTAGAAATCCAGATGGAAAATGTTGAAAAAAAAAAACTTTAGACAAATTAACTTTAACAGTTTAATTGAGCAAGAAAAAGAAATAAAGAAAAAAGAAAAAAAAAACTATTTGCAAATTGGGCAGGCAGCCCTCAGGATCAGAACAGATTCAGAGAGACTCCAGGCCTGCAGCATAGTTGGATAAGATTTATGGACAGGAAAAGGAAAGTGTACAGAAATCAGAACTGAGGTACAGAAACATCTGGATTGGTTACCGCTCTGTGTTCGCCTTATTTGAACACAGTTGGAACAATTGGCTGCCCATGCACTCATGCATTCAAGTATGGCTGCCGGGATTGGCTGGGACTCAGCTATTGTTACAGAATCATACTCTTTAAGTTCAGTTTTTCATTTGCCTACCTACTAAGGTAGATTGTAGTTCATATGTTAGAACTTGTAGACCTACTATTCGATCCAGCAATCCTACTACTGGATATTTACCCAAAGGAAAAAAGTCATTATATCAAAAAGACCTGAATGTTTACTGCAGCACAATTCACAATTGCAATGATATAGAATCAACCTAAGTGCCCATCAGTTGATGAGTGGATAAAGAAAATGTGGTATACATATATACTGTGGAGTACTACTCAGCTATAAAAAGGAATATGTTAATGTTTTTTGCAGCAACTTAGATGAAACTGGACAACATTATCCTAAGGAAAGTATCTCAGGAATGGGAAAAGGAACACCACATGTACTCTCTAATAAGTTGAAACTAACCGATGGACACCCAAGTGCACAGAGAGAAGTAAAAGTCATTGGAAATCAAGCAAAGGGAGGAGGAGAGGAGCAAAAACCCACCTAACAGATACAATGAACAGTATTTGGGTGATGGGCACATTTATAGTCCTGACTCATGCCATGTAATAAAAACATTTGTACCCCCTTAATATTTTAACTTAAAAAAACAAAAAGCAATAAATGGGTGTTCTCAGCCAATAAACCCATTTGCCATGGGGGATTTTATAAATGTTTCCATGAACAAGGATATAAAATGTATGTTTAGCCTAATGACAGTTTCTGGAATTCTGACACATCCTTTAAATTCAGTCCTAGTCAATTTCACCTCATTTTTCCCTAAGACACTCTTTCTTTTTTTTTTTTTTTTAATTTTTTTAATTTTTTAATTTTTTATTTCAGCATATTATGGGGGTACAGATTTTAAGGTTTCAATAAATGCCCATTTCCCCCCTCCCCCCACAAGTCTGAGTCTCCAGCATGACTATCCCCCAGATGGTGCACATCTCACTCATTATATATGTATATACCCGCCACCCTCCCCCCTCCCACCTGCCCAATACCCTATTACTGTAGTACCTATGTGACCACTTAGGTGCTGTTCAGTTAATACCAATTTGCTGGTGAGTATATGTGGTGCTTGTTTTTCCATTCTTGGGAAACTTCACTTAATAGTATGGGTTCCAGCTCTAACCAGGAAAATATAAGATGTGCTATATCACCATTGTTTCTTAGAGCTGAATAGTACTCCATGGTATACATATCCCACATTTTATTAATCCATTCTTGGATTCTTGGGCTGTTTCCACAGCCTTGAAATTATGAATTGTGCTGCTATAAACATTCGAGTGCAGGTGTCTTTTTTGTAGAGTGTCATTGGATCTTTTGGGTAGATGCCCAGCAATGGGATTGCTGGATCAAATGGTAGATTCACTTGTATCGCTTTAAGGTATCTCCATATTGCTTTCCACAGAGGTTGAACTAGTTTGCAGTCCCACCCGCAGTGTAGGAGTGTTCCTCTCTCTCCGCATCCACGCCAGCATTTATTGTTTGGAGACTTTTTGATAAAGGCCATTCTCATTGGAGTTAAGTGATATCTCATTGTGGTTTTGATTTGCATTTCCCTGATGATTAGAGACGTTGAGCATTTTTTGACACTCTTTCTTATCATTCTTTGTGTTAAATTCATTCTTTGTTTTTCAGCAGTTTGATCATGATATGCTTGTGAATGGTTTTCGTTGTATTTAAACTCTTTGGGGATTGTTGAGTTCCCTGAAGCTGATGTACTTCTCAAATCTGAAAAAATGTTTGCACTATTTATTTAAATATTTTCTGTACTGTTCTCTCTGTCCTCTCCTTCCGAGAATACTTGATGTGTCCCAAAAATCACAGATAATATGTTAATTCTTTCAACCTTTTTTTAAATGTGTTCTACAGTTTAGATAATTTTTATTGACCTATTATGAAGTTCATTGACCTTTTTTGTTGATGTGTACAATCTGCTATTAAGCACATCCAATAAGTTTTTTTATTTCAGATATTGCACATTTCAATTCTAGAATTTCCTCATTTTTACCCTGAGACTCTGTATTTGCATTTTCATTATGTTCATCCTTCCTTTAAGTCCTTAATGTGTTTAAGGACTTGAAGTTCTTTTAAAGTCTTTGCTATTTCTAACATCTGGATCCTTTTCAGATCTCTTTCTATTGACTGCTGAAAACTCTTAATCATAGGTTACATTTTCTGCTTCTTCACATGTCTAGTAATTTTTACTGTATGCCAGACACTGTAGATTTTACATAGTACAGAGTCTGGATAATGTTGTCTTCCTTTAGAGATAGTTGAGTTTTGTTGTGGTGGATAGTCAAATTATATCTTCTTAATGCTTCCAGGCTTTGTTGTTTATGCTTTGTGAGAGTGAGTCTATTTCTGTTCTGCCCTTAGAGTCCTAGGATATGACTTTTTTTGTAGAGCATGGACTTTCTGCAATGCCAAGTGAATGCCTCAAGTGCTCAGTGAGGTCTATTTACTCTTGCTGGGCCCAAATTCTATTATTTCCCCAAACTGACTGGCCTCTAACATTTTTATTCAGTTTTCAACCCCACTGCGGCCATTTTCTGCTTTGCATCTTGGTATTTCTCACTGTTCAAGATATCCCAGTCCTCAGCCATCAATCTAAGCAGAAACCCATGCAAATTTCTGCTCTTTCTGTCTTCTATCCAGCTTCCTCCTCTTCCCAATATCTTGCCTTGCAAATTACAGCCAACTCATCATTGATGAACTCCTATTTTTGTCTCCTTAGCTCTTTAGCAGTGGAGACCAATGTTCTCCAGCTGGGCTCCAGTATTCCTGGCTGAAGCCAGTAAACTGCCTCCAGGCGGAAAGGCCCAAGATTATCTCTTGTACCAACTGTTATCTGATATCTGATAAGAGTAGATGGTTTAAAGTTGTTTATAGTGTGAAGGTAAGTCCAAAAAGCCAACTACTCAGAGCCCAAAGCAGTTATCTCCTTGTTACATTTGGATGTTATTGCTTCAACATACAAACTTTGGGAGTCTGTGTAGTTTTCCTTTCCTTTCCTTTCCTTTCCTTTCCTTTCCTTTCCTTTCCTTTCCTTTCCTTTCCTTTCCTTTCCTTTCCTTTCCTTTCCTCTCCTCTCCTCTCCTCTCCTCTCCTCTCCTCTCCTCTCTCTCCTCTCCTCTCCTCTCCTCTCCTCTCCTCTCCTCTCCTCTCCTCTCCTCTCCTCTCCTCTCCTCTCCTCTCCTCTCCTCTCCTCTCCTCTCCTCTCCTCTCCTCTCCTCTCCTCTCCTCTCCTCTCCTCTCCTCTCCTCTCCTCTCCTCTCCTCTCCTCTCCTCTCCTCTCCTCTCCTCTCCTCTCCTCTCCTCTCCTCTCCTCTCCTCTTCTCCTTTCCTTTAATCCTTTCCTCTCCTTTCCTTTAATCCTTTCCTCTCCTTTCCTTTTCTCCTTTCCTCTCCTTTCCTTTAATCCTTTCCTCTCCTTTCCTTTTCTCCTTTCCTCTCCTTTCCTTTAATCCTTTCCTCTCCTTTCCTTTTCTCCTTTCCTCTCCTTTCCTTTTCTCCTTTCCTCTCCTTTCCTTTTCTCATTTCCTCTCCTTTTCTTTTCTCCTTTCCTCTCCTTTCCTTTTCTCCTTTCCTTTCCTTTCCTTTTCTCCTTTCCTTTCCTTTCCTTTTCTCCTTTCCTTTCCTTTCCTTTTCTCCTTTCCTTTCCTTTCCTTTTCTTTTCTCCTTTCCTTTCCTTTTCTCCTTTCCTTTCCTTTCCTTTTCTCCTTTCCTTTCCTTTCCTTTTCTCCTTTCCTTTCCTTTTCTCCTTTCCTTTCCTTTCTCCTTTCCTTTCCTTTCTCCTTTCCTTTCCTTTCTCCTTTCCTTTCCTTTCTCCTTTCCTTTCTCCTTTCCTTTCCTTTCCTTTTCCCTCCCTCCCTCCCTCCCTCCCTCCCTCCCTCCTTCCTTCCTTCCTTCCTTCCTTCCTTCCTTCCTTCCTTCCTTCCTTCCTTCCTTCCTTCCTTCCTTCCTTCCTTCCTTCTCTCTCTTTCTCTCTTTCTTTTCTTTCTTTCTTTCTTTCTTTCTTTCTTTCTTTCTTTCTTTCTTTCTTTCTTTCTTTCTTTCTTTCTTTCTTTCTTTCTTTCTTTCCCCTTCCTTCTTTCCCTCCTTCCTTCCTTTCCTCTTTCCCTTCCCTTCCCTTTTTCTTTTTCTTTCTTCCTTCCCTAATTCATTCATTGCTTGCTTCTTTCTTTCTGTTGTTGTTGTTGTTTTTGTTTTGAGACAGGGTCTCTCTTTGTTGCCCAGGCTAGAGTGCAGTGACATCATCATAGCTCGCAGCAACTTCAAACTCCTGGGCTGAAGCAATCTTCCTGCCTCAGCCTCCCAAGTAGCTGGGACTACATGCCCATGCCACCAGTCTGGCTAATTTAAAAATTTTCTTATACAGACTGTTTCTCGCTATGTTGCTCAAGCTGGTCTTGAATTCCTGGGCTCAAGTGATCCTCTTCCTTGGCCTCTCAAAGTGCTAGGATTACAGGCATGAGACACTGCATCCTACCAAGAATCATCTTTATAGCTGGGAATGAGGAAAACGGAAGAAACAGATGTGAGAGTATTTAACAAAAAACTTAATTCCTTTTGCTTATGGTCACTCTCTTTTCTCTATAAAAAAAAATCCCTCTTCTTTATGGTATTCAAATGAGTCTTCTGCTGATCTCTCTTCTCTCTACAATACTGGCATTAGAATATTATTTCACATATCTTTTTGGACTAATTTTCTGCTTTGTCCTTGACATCTTTGATTTTTACTATTTTGGAATTTGATTTCTAACAAGGTCGGTCCATTTTTATTTTATTTTATTTTTTTGCATAATTAGGAGTAAATTATCCTTCAGGCCCCAATAATGTGCCCTGGGGGTGATTCTGCACTACCCATTCCTGAGTCACCCTCCCAGAGTCTTTGTGAATGTCAGTACTCTTCCCTAACTATCTAACATGATACTGTCCAATTTCTGAAATGCAGCTAAACTTATTATGTCACATGCATTTTCTGGGGCAGTCTGTGTGGCTCAGTCAGTTTTTCTGTCTCTGCTCCCTGTCCTCCATGCTAAATAGAGTGTTATTTGGATTCCTTCAGGTCATGACTTTGGATTCCTTCAGGTCATGACTTACTTGCTTTCTTCCATATCCTTTATTGCTTTGCACTGTTGACTCAAATTACTTCAAATTAGAAGATTGCATGAGGTCGTTAGTTTAGCACATGTAATCGCATTCACATAAAAAAATTTTATGGATGTGTGTAGAATTTGGGGGAAGTATGGTACTAGGGCAATCTCTAATTTCCCAAACTATTAGCACATGTTGTATTAATGGTTTCTCACCATGGGCTATATCATATATAAGACAATCTGATGATGCTGCCAAATTGTTAGCACTCTAGTTCTAACTCTACATATTTCTTTTGCATTTAGGAAAATATGCCAGAATAGATATGATTGATGTGACTTTAATATAAGAATATCTTTAAACTAATTTCTGTTTATATAAAATTAGTAATTTATAAAATTCATGGTTTTATTATATAACAAATTACTCATTTTATAAATAATGACAGGCTAAGCTGCCCTGACATCAAGTTTGAGGACTAGTTCTATAAAGAATCTCTATAGCAGCTCATACTGGGAGCATGTATGGACCTTGCAATCTATGATTCCTACTACTTATCTCCTTTCTGAAAGTTATTGCAGATTGCAACTGGTCCATGGAAGAAGGACCAGTTGGGAAGGTGGGGAAAAGATCATGTCTTGTGTACTTTTGCCTATAGCAGTACCTGTCAAATTCTGGAGTGTACTAAAACAACCTTAAAGGGCTTCTCAAAACACAGATTACTAGGCCCCACTTTGAGTTTCTGATTCAGTAGATATGAATGAAACCTGAGAATTTGCATTTCTATCGTGTACCCAAGCGATGTTTTTGTTGAGAACCACCATCCTGAGATATTGCAGAATCTTTTAAACCTGAAAATCCCCTAGATCTGATTCTCCTTTTAGATACTTCTGAGACATATTTCTAGTGACTCAGCTTCGGTTGACCTTCTGTGGCATTGCCAAAGTCACTTAATGCTTCTGTGTTTCTATATCACTGTCTGCAAGATGGAATATGTCATCTGAGGCTTAATGATGCTTAGGCTCACATGAATAGTGCTATGGATTTGCAAGTATTTATTTTAAAGTATTATTTTTCAGACTTGGAAAATTCCCCAGAGAAGTTATGGTTAAGGCTCCATATAGAAATTGAAATCACTCTTTGGCTTCAAAATCATTCACTTTTGAGCATTGCTTTATTCAGGAAAAAATGTCAGCTTTTTTTGTTATCTCAGTCTCTGTGAAGTTATACTTAAAAATAATTTTTAAAGTTAAACTGTCACTAAATCCTAATGCCTATTTGTGCATTAGGTCAACCTTTACAACACTTAGGAACCTTATAAATGGTAAGTTAGGGAGCTTTTAAATAATTTTAAAAGCTTATAAGTATAAAAATTAAATATGTCCTGAAGGGATATTATTAATTGTAATTAAGTTTGTTTCATATGAATAAAATATTGATTTGATAAGAATGTCTCATTATATTGAAATAGTCTTTGGGTCAGTCCCATGATTCGTTTGTTCTATTTTATCTCCAAGGTCTCAGACTTAACAAATGTTTACTCTTGGATTCTGTATCCTTAGAGTAAAGCTCACTTAAGAATCATCTTTCTTATTTGATATTGGTGATAATGCAGCACTATTGTCTGTAAAATTGTTTGAAGCCTTAATAAAATTATGTAATGAAAATGTTTTAGGGCAATATGGATCACTAGGTAGTTGAAATTTCACCCATTAAAATATATTTAGATCTTGCAATAATTACACAAACAGAATTTTCAATGGATTGCTGCTCTTCTTAGAGTATAAGGAAAATCTCTATGGCAAATCAAAACAAAATGACAATTAAAAAATAAAACAAAAAGAACAGTGAGGGGGAAAAAATCCCCAGAGGTAAAAGTTAGAGTTATTCAAGCAAAAGCCTATATTAGTTTTGAGAGTGGAGAATGAGGCTTGGGGTTAGCAGCAAGGTGGAAGAGATAAATCTGAGATTCTCATATTAATTTAAGACCCTCAAAGTGGGATAAAGTGTCCTAACTTAGTATAACAGTATCCTCTAGCTCTCATTCCTATCTCTAGAGATAGGAATTTTAGAAACTTTAGAAACCATTTTAGAAACTTAGGATTCCTTCAGAGTAAGTTCAACAAAATTAGGCCACACGAAAAATGTCTAAGAAAACTAGACACTGTGAGTGAAAGCTGGAGGACAGTAAACAAAAGATATATGCCCCTAAGGACTTCAAATATTAAAATTTGCAAATGTGGTATATAAATAACAATGTAAAAAATTTTAAAGGTAAACATGGAATAAAATATTGAGCAAGAAACAAGAATATATTGAAATGGCCGGGCATATATGAAAATAATCCAAATAGATCCTCTAAATACAAAAACATAAATATCTAAATTAAAAGCATGATAGATATGTTAACCGTAGAGTAAATGCCATGAAGAGAGAATGACTAAATTAAAATACAGATCTAAACAAGCTCTCCAAAAAGCAGCAAAGAAAAAGGAGAAGATGATAAATATGAAAGAAAGTTTAAGAGTCATGGACGATAGAATGAAAAGAGCTAATATGCATTTCTTTGAGGAACTATCTAAAGCATAATGGCCAAAAGATTTTTCAGACTTGATGAAGTACAGAGGTATACCAATATGGGAATTAAAATATGTTACAGGCAGAATAAAAAAATAAATACACATTGTGAAGATTTTTAGCAAATTTTATAACATTGGTGACAAAAAAAAGATCTTGATAATAGCCAAAGAGAGAGAATACATATTACGTAAAAGAGAAACAAATAGACTAACAGCAGACTTTTTAACCCCAATAATAGATAACAAATGACAGTAGAATAATATTTTCAATATACTAGGGAAAATATGTATTCTTCAAAATCAGTTTAAGAACAAGAGTGAAATAATAATATTTAATATAAATAAAAGTGAACAGAATTTACCATTAAAATATCTTCACTTATAAAGGCTATCTTTTAGACAAAAAAAAAAAAAAAGGAAAGGTCTGAGTTGCAACAAAAAGTGACAAGCAAAGAAGCAGAGCTATTTAAAGAAATCTAGACAAAATTAGCCTATATAAAATACTAATTTTAATAACACCTAATTTGGGCGTTAAAAATACATAACTAATCTCCTAGAAACAACAGCATGTATGTTAGGGAAGAGTGATTGAAATTAAATTACCAAGGAGTCCTGGTCTTATGTTAAGAAAAAAGATTGACTTTAGACTTTGTTTAATAAGCATAATAAAATTTTAAGGGTATGTATAAAAATAATAGAACAAACAACTTTTAAAGAAATATTAATAGAAGGAGGAATTGCAATGAGAAAAAACAAACCAACAGAGAATTCAATTATTTCACCTTTCATAAAGGAAAAGGAAATAATAGCAGGAAAAACAAGAAGCACAAAAGACAAAATAGTAGAAACACAGAAGTATATTAGTAAGAATGTACCCTTTAGCTATTGCCACAAAATTACTTAGTAACAAACAATCCCACAACTCAGTGGATTAACACAATAACCACTCACACTCATGAATCTTTAGGTTTACTAAGGATTGGTGATCTAGGCTGGGCGGATTTAAAGTGTTTTGGATCTGCTTCACATGTCTTTCATCCCCTGCCTAGGACCAGCCAGCTAACATAGTGATATTTTTTACCTATAGCTACAGTAGAGACACATACAAGGATAATTCAGTTCTACCGTGTGTTACATCTGCTAAAATCCTATTTTCTAAAGCAAGTCACTCCTGAAGTTGATGGAATGGGTAAATAGTCTTCCATGATGCGAGAGTAAAGATATAAATATTTATAAACAACTATCTGATACAAAGAGCAAGAAATGTAATTAAATTTAGCAGTTATCTATATTATAAATAAATATAAATTTAAAAAATCCCCCAATTACAGCAATTTAACTATAACTGCTAAATGTTAATGATAGAGGTTGTCAGATTGCATTGAAGAGAAATGTAGAAACCAGGAGAGACTGATGATAAAAGGATGGAAAAAAGATAACCAGGAATATACTAAATGAAACAAAATAAGAAGTTGTGAATGTTTATGTTCAGGTGTAGTTCAGCAGGTAGTGGCTGGTAGAAAACAACAAGGGACTCCTTGGGAGTTAGTAATATTCTACTGCTTGATTTGGTATATTTAAAAATAGAAAAAGCAAGCAAGCAAGTTAGCTGTGGTACCTGTATTAAACTTGAATAAAATAAAATTTAACACATAAAATACTTTTTAAGGATAAAATAGATGTTGGTTAAATGGTGAGAAATTGAATTTGCCAGAAAAATAATGCTAAACTTGTGTGGATCTAGCTACATAGCACCAAGATACAGAAGGCAAAATATGATAGAACTATAAGAGAAATTCACTGCAAGAGAAATTCACAAATCCCCCATATCTTTGTTATTTTTAGAATAATCAGAGGAAACAATGTAATAATATGGAGAATTCGAATAATTGAATTAATGGATAAAATTCACAGTCACCATCCATTTGGAATCTTCTGATGTGTAGTCAGACATGTTATCCATTGCACTACTGGCTCACGCCTAGTCGCCATCCATTTGGAAAATAACAAATACCTAAGGCTGAGTAATAATATCATTAACATATAGTAAATATTTTTATATATTTCCTTTAATGCTTTTTTTAAATTAAAAAAGTTTTTTTTGTGTTTAATTTTTGTAGAGATGAGGTCTTGCAATATTGTCCAGGCTGATCTCAAACTTCTGACCTCAAGTGACCCAATCACTACAAAATATAGAAAAATTAGCCCAGCATGATGACATACAGCTGTAGTCCCAGCTACTTGGAAGGGAGACTAAGGAGGATTGCTTGAGCCCAAGAGTTGGAGGTTGCAGTGAGCTATGATGATGCCACTGCACTTTTACAGGGGCAACAGAGGGAGGCTCTAGGTAAAAAAAAAAAAGTAAAAAAGTAAAAAAAGAAAGAAATAGATGCAGATCAGTAATTTAAAATCTCCACATATTGAAAATAGCAAATTCAATTTTGCCAATGAATTCTTTCAGTTTTTAAGGAAAACATCATTTTAACCTTATACAAACTCTACCAGGTAATGGACAAAGAGGAAACTCTCCACAACACAATATTAACAAACCAAATCTAGCAGTATATAAAAAATAATAATACATCATGATCAAGTTTGGTTTATCCCAGAAATGTAAAGATATTTTAGCATCATATACTCAATTAATGTTTCACCACATTTGCAGATTATAGGGGAAATACCATTTGATCATATCACTGAAAGCAGAAACTCATTCAGTATACTTTGAACATCCATTCATGATCACAGCTGTTTCCAACCTAGCAATATAAGTATTTATCAAAACCTTACAGCAAACATCATTCTTAATAGTGAATTTTGGAAATATTTCTTTTAAAATTAGGAACAAGACAAGGATTCCTACTATCTGTCTTCCTTTTCAACATTACACTGGAGTTTCATAAGAAAAAGAAATATAAATTTTAGAAAGGAAGAAACAAAACTGTTAACTACAAATAATACTGTTTGTATAGAAAATCCAAAAAATATAGAGATAGTTTATTAGGATTAACAAGAAAAAATTAGGAAAGTGACTAGATATGAGATCAAATACAAATATCAATTGCATTTTTAAAAACCAGCAATAAATAGAAAAAGAAACTTTTAAAAAAGATCCCACCATTTTCAATATAAACAAAAATTATAAAGTATTTAGGAATAAGTATAACAAAATATGTGAGACGCTAGTATGGAGAAATTATATAATTTTATTGAAAGACATTTAAAAAAATAAATGCAGAGAGATCCCCCATGTTCAGGGTTAGGAAGAATCCAATATTGCCAAGATGTCAATTTTCTCTAAATTCAGTGAGAGTTTCAGGGCAAATCCAATCAAACTCCCAAAAGGGGCATTTGAGGAACCTGACTAGTTTATGATAATATTTGAATAGAAGATCAAGGGGTCAAGAAGACAGGATACTCCTGATGAATAAGAATAAGGTTGAGTGAAATGCCCTACCAGCTACCAGGCCTATAGTTAAGGGAAGCTAATTAAGATAGTGTGGTATTGTGTGAGGGTAAAAATTGATCACTGCAACAGCAAGCCCAGAAATAGACCCTTTCCTACACAGAAATAAGATAATCACTGAGATGGGGTCCTTTAAGTTTTACAGTGATAATTATTTATCCACAGAGGAAAAAAGAGAAGAAATTAGGATTCCTTTATATATTATACACAAAAATTATTTCTAGATAAATTAAATACATTAGAAAAGGTAAAACTTTGCAAATAAGAGAAAAAAATGTAAAAGAATACCTTTATGGTTTCAGGGTAGAAAAGTTTCTTAAACAAAATTCAAAAAGGATTAACCAAATGAGAAAAGTTTGATAAATTCAACAGCAGATCTAAGCTCCTTAACTGCAATTCCAAAATCCATTAAGCCATGAAATGTGAAAGTTTATTTTCATATGCAACTCCATTTGGTGGCAAAAACAGACTTGAAGTTATTCATGGTGTTTCTTTATACCAGATGTGAATATTTACCCATTTTACCCTAGGATAAATTAGTGAATTTGACTACACAATTCTCTCTGTTGGGAGTATTCGTAATATATAGGGTATACACTATACAATCTTTCTGATATTAAATAGAAAAATGTGAATCCGAAACACATCTAGTCCTAAGGTTTCCAATGAGGGACAGTGTACCTGAATGAATATTGACACTAAGAATGAAAAACACAGGCACAGTTGTGCGCATGGTAATTAGCTGGATTTAGCCATTCCACAACATATGCATATTTCAAGACGTTGTTTGTATACAACAAATATATATATATATATACTTTTATTTGTCGATTAAAAATGAATTTTAAAAAAGAATGAGAGAAACATCTTTCAGGATGGTAGGTGGTGACGGGTTGGCAAGAGAAAGGAGACACTAGAGGCCTGCGCAGGCACTTTGCTACAGGGACACGTGATATTCTAGTACATGCATTAGGGGGTCATGATTTTATTTTGCTTCATGCCTTCCACTATGTTACATGCATCGAGTGTGTTATCTATTAAATAAATACATTAAAGAACAGGTTGAGAATGTCTTAATTCTTCTCTCTTCTTTTTCATTTTTTGGCGATCATGCTTCTCACCAAATGGATGTCGCGGCTCACCACCGTGCTAGGCTGCTCCTAAGAAAAGGTTGTAAAAGAGTCTCGAAACCTTTGTCCATGTGCACTTCGAGTGTGCCGAACAAGACTACCAGCTGTCCTTGTTCCTGAACGTTAGAGTGGCTGATGCTTAATGGGCAGGTTGTCCTCACGTTATAAACAACGAATTGACATTACCAGAAATGAAAACTTTCTTTCTCGCCACCCCGGAGAGGTTTCCCTTTATTTATTTATTTTTTTTTCCCCCTCCTCTTTTCAGATGTGGACTAATTATCCCATAGATAACATCACCTCTTTCAAAGCAGGGGCCTGACTATTACGCCTCTTGTGCTGTGAATTGAATGCCATTGTGAAGAATGAGCGCTGCTAACCACAAAATAGCATTGAGCGGGGCGCGGGAGAAAAGCCGTCAAGGCGGTTAATGAGATGGAGTTTGACAACCTCGATTCCCGCGTCAGGCTCTCTTCCACACGGCGCGGGCACTTAGGCTGCGAGCGGAGGTGTTTAAACAGACAGCATCTGCCTCAGCAGCCGGCCCTCCTGCCGCCTCTCAGTGGGGAGGGCATTCATCTCCCCCGCATCTCTTGTGCATTAATTTAGCAAAACAGCCTTCCTGCTGGCAAGCCAAAGTAATGGGAACACACAAGAGATGAGACTTCAAAACGAGAACCTGGAGCCATTTGAACAAATCTAGGTCTTCCTCGTTGGGACGCTTTGGGCCACATACACTCGAAAGGTGTTGACACCTCTTTGGAATGTGGGATTTTTGCCCAAATCACCAACGATTACACTTATCTGAGGAATCTCCAACCCCTGGGCTGAAAGGCAGAGGGGAATTTCCACCTGACAGGCCCTTGGGCCGTCCGAGATTCCACAAGATGGGGGTATTCTCAAAGGAAAGTAGAGTAGCCCTCCTAAAGGGTAATTGATACGTCTTTAGCTCCCAGCAACTATTAATGTGGTTTTCCTTTTAGGCAAACGGATAGGAGATTATAAGGCAGATGATCTTGAGCTCACTTAAAGACTTACTGTAGAAAATAAAGCATTGCTAAAATTAAATGCAATCCTTTGTCCAGTTTTTCTTCAAGAGGGCCAAAATATTTTTCATAATTTGAAATAATCTGTTTTGTTAGAAACCATTTATAGTTAAACATTTCGCGTTTCTTTAAAAAATTAATTTAATAAACTGGTGAAAATTAAATAGAAATGAACATTAGATATTATGAAAGGACAACTAAATTTTTTTTAAATCTCTTAATCATAAACTAATAAATTCTCTAGCCTCTATAGATTTTAATGTATTTTATTTATAACTACATGATTTTGCATTATAACTTCATATGTGCTTCTATGGGGTTCTTCTCTTTTTATTTATTGAAATCTCAAATGATTCTTGAAATATTTTTAAGGCCACATTAGTGGAATTTCAGGCTCTTCAGGTTCAAATCCTGGGAGTGTTGCTTACTAAACTATATGTAGTTGATCAAATTGCTTAAACTTTTTTGATGTTTTCTCATCTGAAAAATAGAATGTTATAAAAGGTCTTTGATTCCATGTGATTGTCATGGGCTAAACTATAGAAAATGTTTACAACTATCCCATTGATACATGACTAGGTCCTCAATATTTATTAGCTATTACTATTATTTCTCCATCAGTGCAGCACTTAAAAATTCTTATTCTTCAACAGTGCCATACTCTTCATTTTTTGATGAAATATGGCTCTGTGGAAAAGTTTTGCAATGGGCAATTTAAGCCTATTTCTTTAAAACCTAGTTTTAAGATAACCAGTGAAATGAAGCCAGTAAGCAAATAATACTATTAAAATTTCTTTTTTAATTTATCACTTCAATTATCAGCAGTTGCTTTCCATTGTTGCATATATGGGTTTTAAAAAAACAAGTTTATGTATAAGATCATAAAACATTAACAGAATAACCTGTACTTTATTCTGGTCTGGAGGGCTAGGTAAAGTTCTGCTCCCTACCCAACCATAACAGCGTACCTTCAACTTTACACATTTTAAATAGTTGAGCTTCTGCGAAATTGTCATTTGACTGAAAGGTATCTCATCAACTAAAACTACCAAAAATTTTGAAAATATCTATACATCTCATCTAATAGATGAGAAAATTGAGGAGTTGACAGGTGACATACCTTGTGGACTGGAGGGGATGTGCCTCCCTAGACGGTATAGGACAAAGAATTAACTAAAATTATTTATAGATGTTTTCTGTTCTTTATCTTGAATATGTATAATACTCCAAGTACCTTTTAAAAACTATTTGTATAAATTGGAGAGAAGTCAGACTGCATCAATTTTTTAATATTGTTTTTCTCTGTGTGATAATATCTAATACTTATTATGACATATAATGTCTTTATGTGGATTATTTTGTATAATCTTTGAACAACCTTCCAGGTAGGTTTCTTATTAAATTCTCAGTTTTCAGATGAGAAATCAGAGGCCAAGGATCACCCAGTTAGGGGAGTACATGCTTTTTATCAGTTCTGTACTAAGAGAAAAATCACACAGTTCTTACCACCTATATCATTAGTAGTCAGGTTATAACTTGAATCTTCTGATGGTTCAAATTATAATAAAAACTTATGTAGATCCTAACAAAAACAAAAACATGCAGTGGAAAACAAGTAATTGAAAAATAAATATTATGTAAGATATAAAACATTTCATTCATAGGAATGGCTAGAGATAGGAATTTTAGACACCACATTGTCCTACTGGGAAAAGCCTTTTTTTAGTTCCCTTCACCTCCTGTCTAATAAGCTATTGCTTACTCCACTTGATATTCTAATATAGGACCAGCCAAATACCATCTAAATCAGGTGTTTTCAATAAAATGCTCCTTTATAGGGCTAAAATGTTTTTTTTATAGGGCTAAAGATGAAGTATCATAAATCATTCCATTAATGATTTTCTTCTTTTCTTTTCACTTCCCAACAAGTAGAATTAACAAATAGTAACTTCATCTATGGCCCTAGAATTAGTCATATTATTGTGCATATTTCCTGGAAGATCTTAATGTATCTTACATCCTCTGACAAACAAACCATTTAATTCTTAAAATTTTCCAGTGAGAAGTTTTTCTCTCAAGTTGCAGCTTTCTGTTTAATGTTGTTACCAGAGAAAAGAGGGACCTAATTATCATATCCATCCCATAAAAGATAATAGAATTTTGAAGTTAACAGAGTGATTCACTTCGATCCGAAGAAAGGTTATCAAATTGGATCCTAACTCCCATGCCTTGAAGCAGACAAGTAGGTGTAAGCAAAATACAGTGTCTGGTGTCTACAATTTACCACCCCCCCCAAAAAAAAGGGGAGGGAGTTAAAATCTACTTAAGCTTTTAGCATCTTGAGCAACTAGTAATTGTGAAAAACCCTAACTCTTTCCCTCATCACCCCCTGGTGATAATCACTCTCCTTCTCAGCATAAAGAATATTCCTTTGCCTTCTGCATAAATATTCCACAATTTTTAAAAGTTAGCTTGACTAACCATTGAAAGTAATATGGTCCCTATTATATTCTGGCAGCAATTTCATTTACAAAAAAAGGTGAGGGGGAGCTGTTCTATTATACAAACTGGTCATGCATACTCAATTGCTTATGGAAAGAATCAGCAAGTGAAACAATCTGCTAATCATCAGACATACATTCAGAGTTAGAAGCAATGCAGCCTTCAAGCTTTGGAGCAGAGTCATGCTGTTTTGTGTTGCATCTTCTAAGGATACAGGAAATTGGATGGGAGATCACAGAATATAAAGAACTCACAATGCCTTTCTCCCTGAATTGTGTCTCAGAATTTTCCTCAATTCCCTGAAATCTCTTCTGAATCTCCTTTCTGTCCAAAATACTAGAGCCTGTGGGCGGCATCCATCGCACAAATTTCATTTGATATGGCAAGTGAGTCCCCCTTTTCTGTTAGGACAAGTTTGTAGTGAGTGAAAGTACCTTTCTCTATAGCTGGCAGCACTGATGTGGTGTGCTTAGTAAGTAATTAGTATGCCAGTTATATAGGTATCTAGACTTTGTTAGGCAGAGGACTGGACAGGTAATGGCAATTTTCATTAGGGCTAACTTGATACTCTGTAGCAAATAGTTGATATTTCTTTTAGTCCTCAGCCTTATTGAGGCATAATTAACAAATAAAAATTGCATATATTTAAAGTATACAACATGATGATTTGATATACATATATGGTGAAATGATTACTACAATCAAGCTATTTAACATACGTATGGTTACCTTTTTTCTTTGGTGGTGAGAACACTTCAGATCTACATACTTAGCAAATTAATTTTTCTAGGAAAAATGTGGTTATTAACTTTAGCACTCCTTATATTTGGAAAGATAAATATATTTTCAGTTTCCAAAGTTCAGTTAGAAATAGCCTATGCTAGAGATTTTCAAAAGGTTGTCAAACTCAATTTCCTCTAGGGAACACTGCCATAACTTCATCCAGCATTCAAACAGTAAGCAGATTAAAAAAGAAAAGAAAGCAGTAGATAGATTTTAAAATCCTTTTGTTATAACATGTAATTACTGCTATGTTTGGCACACCCATAAGGAAATTGCCATTCAGTCACAAAGAAGGACAGTTTATCTGGTTTGCTCATTTTAGGCACTAAAGTCATAACTACAGAGATGATTGAAATCAGGTGCTTGAATTCCATCTATAATAAGATCCAAGGGTTCTTCTATTATGAACTTCATCAAGATAACTAAATGAGATTGGCTGAGCTAGTGCTGAACAATGAACTCTATACAAGTTGTACACATTTAACAGGCAGCGTGACTACAAATAATAAAACAGTGGAACTCTGATAGCAACTTCCAGTATTTCCTCAATAAGAATTCATGAAATCAAAGCCAGATAAGGCTAAGGAACATATTGTGCTCATTGCTGTCTTCTTTCTAATTTATCTAATGTTTCTTTTGCTACTCATCTGCCTCACCGTTGCTGTATCAGGCAGTGAAATCGTACTTCTATGGATATGTACTGGTCTGTTTTGTTTGCTGCTATAACCACAGCAGCTGGCACACTACCTGGCACTTGTTAAGTTTTCAGTAAGCAAGTCGAGTGAATGAGCAGAGTCCTTTGCTAGATTCAGGGTCCTTATTGTTTTTCTGGTAGTGTATCCAAATTGCTACAGTCGTAGGCTTCCTCTCTAACTACCCTGCATCATTTCTTAGCTGATTCTGAGACTTGCTGGGATGGTGGAAAGATTTTTTTAAAGTTAATTTTTCCTGGTTATTTAAAAAATAATACTATTTGACCATAACACTGTTTAGTGAGAAAAGCAATACTGTTTATTATGTTTTGAAAATATAACAAAGCATATTGAAGAAAATAAATATCACTCATGATATCACTGCCCAGAAATAAATGCTTAATATTTTGAGGTTTTTCCTTTCTCTTATCTTATGTGCTTATATCTTATACTATATATTTAGTTAAGCTAATATTATCATTTTCTAACTTGATTTTTAAATTTAATAACATATAGTATTTTCCTAGGTTGTTAATTGTTCTTTAAATCAGCAGTTTTTATATAAGTGGCTCTGGTATTTTATAATTATTTTATCGTATGGATTTTTCACAATGATTTAAACCATACTCTATTTGTTCCATTATTTTCTTTGCTGTTGTAAATAATGCTTTAACCAGGATCTGATATATGGTTCATAAAATAATTCTTTTATATATTCACATCTCTATATTCTTCCTACAATGCTTCCTTAGGAATAAATTTCCAGAGATGGAAATTCTGTGTTAAAGAATAAGAATATTCTAAAGATGATATAACTGCTAAACATATTCCCAGAAAGATTTTACTGATTTATACTGGTTGGGAGCTTTTCTTTTATATGAAAATTACCTGGTAACTAGGATTTGAAATGAAAAGTGATTCAGCACAGCACAGAAGTTATGGAGCCTAAGATGCTACAAGCATCTGTCTCACATACCACCACTATTTGCGGCAGGCTGAGGTTATGCTAGTTCACCCTTTCATATCCATTGTTATTTAGGCTTTAACCTTTTTTTTTTTTTTTAATTAAAGATCTTCCTTATGAAATTTTTGCTAGAAGTCACTGGTTTCAAGACCAGAGTGTTATAGCTTTAGCAGTTCATCTCCTTTTGGCTGTTTGGGACTTATTGCTTTAGCAAAGTGCACAAGGGCTGTATAATCAAATTCAGAGATAGGGTCATGGTTAAATTACCAGAGTCAACATTTGTGCCTAGAAAGCTACTGGGACTGTAATCTATTGTGTGTGCTTAGAGAAATGCACATTTACTCTTTTGAAATGTCATCCAATATAATGTGTTAAATAGACTAAAGAAGACCATACCCATCAACAATCGGGTGAAGTAGAGTGATGATTGGCAAAGTTTAAATTCACACAATATGAGTTTGCAAATATGTTAGATAAACAATTAAAGCTGAGAGTCCCACACCATATCATAAGAACAAATATTACCAAATTGTTTCAAGCTTATTGTTTCCTAGAATAATAGATGAAGCTATGCCATGCATGGATTTTCATTAAATTGTCACTCAGGATTGAGGAGCAACTTGTCTATAGCTTAGCTTAGACCCATAAACTCTAGTGTACCCTGTTATGCATCAGAATACACTTTGAATGAATGGTATTGCATCAGGTGCACAGCAAAATTAACTTTTTTATTTTTAACAGGAGAGGCAAAGGCATGTCTTCTGTTTCTCTTTTTCTTTCTTTCCTTACTTATCTTCTTTACTGATAATGTTTCTGAGATGCATGAGTGCAGAGAAGAGAAATGATACTTCTGAAGAGGGATAGAATCACAAGGCATAGCATCATAGAACTGAAGACTGACTCTGGGAGATATATGGTTCATAAACTAATTCTCTGTGATAAAATGATGCTGCACTAAAGTTAGAATATTTCAATTCTCTTCAGGCAATTTACTGATTAAACCAATAGTTACTGACTGCTTGCTATTTACTTAAACACTGTCCTAGTTCCAGTGATAAAACAATGAGCAAAACCCAGATCTATCCTTGCCCTTATATCACCTGCCATCTAGCATGGGGAGAGAGACATTATTAATAATTGCACAGACAAATGTATAAATGCAACTGTGGAGAGGGCCTAGACGCAGGGATTTAACTCTGCTGAGAAGATTAGGGAAAGCTTTGCTGAGACATATCACTCGAATTGAGAACAGAGAGATATATTGGTGTCTTAGTCCATTTGGGCTGCTATAACGAAATACATTAAATTCAATTATTTTCAAACAATAAACATTTTTCTTGTTGTTATGGAGGCTGAGAAGTTCAGGATCAAGGCACAAGCAGATTCGGTGTCTGGTGAAGGACTACTTTCTGCTTCAAAGATGGCGCCCTCTTGCTGTGTTCTTATATGGCAGAAGGATGCCAGGGTGCTCACTGGAGTCTCTTTTATAAGGGCACTAATCCCATTCATGAGGATGGGACCCTCATAACTTAACCACTTCTCATAGGCCCCACTTCTTACTACTATCACACTGGGTATTAGGTTCCAATGTATGAATTCTGGGAGAATGTGAACATTCAGACCAGAGAAATAGACTAGGTAAGGAGAGGGTAGATGAAGATTAAGATGGAGAAACCATGCATTCAAAATTTCAGCTCAGTATGAAATACAACTTACAACTAGAGGGTAAGTAGTATCCAGGCCACACATGGCCTTCTAGATTATGTTATGTATTCCTATCTTTATTTTAAGAGTAGTGGAGACACATCAAAGCAAATCAATAATAATAATAGGAGGGGAGTAATAATATCAGTTTTGTAATTTGAAAAGACCACTCTAAGTTTAGCATGAAGAACAGATTAGAAGGAGTTTACGTAAACGGAGACCAATCATTTAGAAGACCATTGCACCGACCAGGAGAGAGTTCTTGGTAGCTTGGACTAGAGTGGTGGTGGTGTAGATGAAGAAAAGTGGACAATGTTGAGAAATATTTAGGATGTAAGATGGACAGAACTTCATCAGTATTTATAATGTATGGTGGAAGGAAAGTGAGGTGTCAATGAAAATGTGGGCTTCTGGATTAAGCAGTTGCATGGAAGGTGGTGCCATCTCCTGAATTAAAAAATAATGGAAAAATCCCCAGGTTTGGGAGGCTATATTATGTTTATTTTTGGACACATTGTATTGAAATGTCTTTGGAATATCCTGGAAGAGGTGTGGAGATAGTTCAATATGGTACTCAGAGCTTAGAAGAAACATAAGGGCTGAAAGTACAAGTTTGCCAGTCATGTGAGTATTGGATATTGAGGCTGTGAATGCAGACAGAGTTACCAGGATGAGAGCTTAAGTGGGTGGAAAGACAGCTAGGCCTAGGCTTAATCATCTCTATTCAAAAGGTCATCCTTGTTTCCTGGGTTATTAGATAATAAGGTTTCTTGAGTTTTATTCCTAGGCCTTCTCCTCTTCTCACCTAGAGATCATAGTATTTCATGAGTAAGAGAGTGGTCAATGGTGTCAAAGTTTGTTGAAGAATCAAATAAGATAGGAACTGGAAAATGTTAGTTGGGCTAAGCATCATTACAGACATATGTTACTTTATTGAGAGTTTCAGGGAAATCATGCAGCCATGTGTTAGATTGGATTAGGCTGAACAGTGAAGAAATAAAGCAAACAAAAAATTCAGACAACTTGAATCTGACTGTGAAGAAAAGGAGAGAGTGGGGCAGTAATTAGAAAGGAATAAAAAATTGCTGAGGATTTTTTAATTTTAACATCAGAAACTTAGACTGTGTAAAACTCAATAGAAAAGTCCATTCAAAGGGGAGAGATGTTGAATTTGTAGGAGAAAGGAAAGCTAATCAGTAATATAAGGTTCTTAACCATTCAGGAAAATATTGAGGCCAAAGCACAGGTGTTGGAGAATTCAGATTTAGCTAGGAAAGAGCTCTTTTATTTTTCTCAGAGTGAGAAAAAAAAAAAAAAACCAACCAAAAAAACAAAAACAAAAACAAAAACAAAAAAAACAACAATTCCCCCCCCCCAAAAAAAAACCCTAAGATAATTGAAAATGTAGATGTATGTTTGTCTGATATCAAGGACATCATGTAAATCCCACCTGATGATTTCTATTTTCTTTGTAAAATTCCTATATCTTTATGAAAAGGTGATTTGCTGAGTTTAAGAGATGAGAGTGGTGTGAAGAGATTGGGAGACTTTTAACATAGTCATTGAGGTGACTGTAAGAGCAAATGAGACAGAGAAAGTTGATGAGATTATTAGGCAGTGCTGAAGGCACCATTTGAGGCTGGTGATTACGAGTTTACAATGGAGCCAATCTGGCCTATTGTGTGATTTTCTCTGGCTGCTCTCAGCTGCTGAGAAGCAGACATCAAGAAAGCAGATAGTTACACACATTCAGTTTTGAGATTTCTTTGGATGAGAGTAACGAATAAAACAAAAAGGCAATGAAATTTATAGCATTGTCAGGAGTATTACTGAAACAATGGAACATGTACTCTAAATTATCTCAGAAGCAAAATAAAGAAGAAAGCAGGAGATAAATTGGAAGGAAGTAGAGGGAGCAATTAACTGGAGACCATGAGAAAGCCAAAGAATTGTTGTAACAGAAGAAATTAAAAATATTAAGCTGCAAGGAGAAGAGTTAGTGGTCAAAGAATAGTAATATATTTGAATTATTGCTTTGAACATATAAAAGTCCAAGGCAAAATTGTGATCACTGAAGATGCAGAGACCAAGAAACTAGAGGCCAGAACATAGGGCCATATAATCCAAAGAGACTTGCATGACACACAGGAGTGGCATTTGGAGAATGGCGGAGATTACAATCCAGGGATCAATTTCCCTAGTGACCTACAGACAGTGATCTGGACTTCAGAAGATGGCAACATATAAGAGGAGAACAGTTAGATGTAACTGGGGTATAAGCATCAAAAGAGTATTTTTATTTTCCCTCTTTTCTCTCCTTTCCTTTTTGTTTCCCCTTTCTTTCCAAGAAAATGAGGAAATAAAGATCTAAAAGTAGCAATGGAGAACAAGAACATTAATCCTACTTCCTAGATTGAGAATATGTGGGATATGAGCAGATAACGTGAGAACCTTCTCAGATGACAGCTGGGTTGCAGACACAGCAGAAGTTAGATGGAGCATTCAGAGAAAAGGTCAGAGGTATAGAGGAATTAGCAATTTCTGGAATAATAATTTGAAAAGGCCCAATGGAAGGGTATGAAAGGTGAGATAAGAGAGAGGGCTGGGTTAGGAAGAAGAGAGTACATGATATGACACCATATGGTGTGGTGGAGATTAAGAGTGGTGGTCTTACATTTTGGGAGTTGGTTTAAAAGGCTTTGGTCTCAAAAGAACCTGTGATGAGGGTGAACACCAGGCCCAGTGGTCAGGGTTGGGGAGAGGGTGGTTTTTCTCACATTGGATGAGTCATGGTGCGACCAGAAACTATAAATTATCCATGCTTTTGCTGACTGTCAACAGACTCAAAACTGCAGACTTCAAACACAGCACAGGATCCAAGAGTCCTCTTTCATTCCTATTTAGAAATTACTTTCTATTAATTATGGTGAGTATCTAAAGTGATGTTTTTAAAAAACTTTTGATTTTTATTGACATTGGTCTAATCTTTATTCTGGCTTATTCAGAATGTGTGTGTGTGTCTGTGTGTGTGAGAGAGAGACAGAGATAGAGAGAGATTTCTTTTTGCTCTGATCCCACTGTTGTCTTTATTGAATATTTAGTATGATTGGGTTAATTAGTCTTGTTTTAATGAGCTCTACCTTTGATGGAGACTTTAAAATATGTTGTGTACCCACTCATTTCAGCTAGGTTTTTGAATTTCTGTTGTGTGTGCAAAACAAAAACTGAAGGTAATTTAAAGACCATGTGGTGTTAAAAGACCAGCTATTATTGATCATTTGTCTGAGCTTGGAGTTTCAGGAAAAAAAGACCATATGGCATCAATAGAGATTACAGCCTAAGTATCCATCAGTGGATGAGTGGATTAAAAAATGTGGTATATATACACCATGGAATACTATTCAGCCATAACAAACAATGAAATCCTGTCATTTGCAACAACATGGATGAATCTAGAGGATATCATGCTAAGTGAAGTAAGCTAAGCACAGCAGCACAAATACCACATGATCTCACTTGTTTGTGGAATCTGAAAAAGTTGATCTCAGAAGTAGAGAGTAGAATAGTGGTTACCAGAGGCTGAGTAGAATCTGGAGGAGGAGGGGAGCTGGAAAGAGACTGTTCGATGGGTATACAGCAGTTAGGAGGAATAAGTTCTGGTGTTCCATTGCACAGGAGAGTGTCTACAAACATTAATGTATTGTAGATTTCAAAATAGCTAGAAGAGAGGATTTTGAATGTTTTCACCACAAAGAAATGACAAGTGTTTGAGGTGATTGTTATCTAATTACCCTGATTTGATCACTACACAATGTATATATGTATCAAAACATCACACTGTACCTCATATATACATGCAATTATAAGCAAAATAAAACTTATTAAACAAGCAAATAAATAAAATCTGGGGATGGATGAGTAAGTCACACTAGGAATGAGGAAGAGGCCATATGGATAAAAGGCAGTTTACAGGTTGGTGGGATCATTGGTGGGGGTGTGTATATCTGTTTTCCCTTTCTTGAGGCCTCTCCGGTTAAGGCAATATCAGCTAAGAGCTGACAGGATACTGACTTTGCTCACAAAGTAGGGCCTTTCAGAGGCCTCAGTGCACTCATTCCCTGTCATGCGAAGGTCTGGGTTTACCCTGCAGTTCGAATGACCTCTTTTATCAGTGTGTTATAGCATTGTTATTTCTTCTAGAAGTTCTAAATATATTCAATAGAATATCATGCCATCATTATATTATGTACATAAATATTAAATATGATATATATGGAAATGTATCTACAATATATTGTTAAATGAAAAGAGTGGATTACCAAATCAATGTATGATACCATTAGGTAAAAAAGTGTGTGAACCGTGTGTGCATGTTTATGTTTTATAGGCATAGAAGGAGGAGTCTGGAAATGTTGCTAAACTGTTTGTAGTGATAATTACAAGGAGTGGTATGTGGGATTTACACTTCTGGTTTCTTTTTTGGTTTGTTTTTTGCATCATCCAAATAATGATATATAACAAAATATTTACAAAATGTTATATATTTATATACATATTTATCTTAAAATGAATTAATCTGATTAATTTGTTTTTGTATCACTTTTTATTATAAGGGTGATGGGCCCATATTTGAGATTGGAATCACTGATTCAGACTCTATGATTTGATGTTATAATTTTGAAAAAGGGACAAACTTTTTGTCTTATTTTTATAGCTGACATGTACACACATACACACACATATGAGTTTTCTTATCTTTAAGTTATGTTTTTTTTTTTTTTTTTTTGAGACAGAGTCTTGCTTGTTGCCCAGGCTAGAGTGAGTGCCGTGGCGTCAGCCTAGCTCACAGCAACCTCAAACTCCTGGGCTCAAGCAATCCTGCTGCCTCAGCCTCCCGAGTAGCTGGGACTACAGGCATGCGCCACCATGCCCGGCTAATTATATATATATATTAGTTGGCCAATTAATTTCTTTCTATTTATAGTAGAGACGGGGTCTCGCTCTTGCTCAGGCTGGTTTCGAACTCCTGACCTCGAGCAATCCGCCCGCCTCAGCCTCCCAGAGTGCTAGGATTACAGGCGTGAGCCACCGCGCCCGGCTTAAGTTATGTTTTTTGAAAGTTTGGAGCAAAACAATATTTTGGGCCTAAAAGACATGACAATTCACAAGTTTCTTTATGTGATACCATATATTAGTTGGTAAACTAATATATAAATTAGTTGGTAAACTCTGAGCCAGCTTAAAAGATAAATTGTGAGATTGAAGTGCTTAAATAGGACAAGTAAAAACTAATAAGGAATATATAAATTTGATAATTGTTGTTAGGGAAAGAAAGTGTTCTTAGAATAAAAGTTAAAATAATTAAGATCTTTCCATACTTATGAATTATTAAGTAGACATCTAGAAAGCTTTATCTAGCAGGCAGTTTTCAGTAGCATGTGTTGGGTGCAGCAAGGAGGAGCAGAGGAGAGGAACACCTGCCTAAGTTCGGTAAACAGAGGAGGGATTAGTGAAGACTTTCAGGAGAAGGGACTCTTGAGGTGAGCTTGAAGGATAGGTAGGAGTCAGCCAGGCAAAAGATTGCTGTAGGAACAAATGGGACAATGGGGTTGGTGAGGAAGGATCATGCCAGGCAGGAAATTTACTTTCAGCAAAGAATAATAAAGGGTGTTACCATAAAAAGAGCTAAATCCTGAAAGGATTTAGAACACTCAGCTTGGTGCTCGCCAGTATTAATCACCAAAGCTTTGGGTACGAGGTTTTCTTTACGGTTGGTGCATTATTCAAGCCCTGCCTTTAGTTTAAGTTAACATGAAGATATTATTCATCTTCCTTTTATAGCATGTCTGCATAAAATTATAATTGCTGACATTCATATTTAATATCTTGTGATTCCAACTGACAGAAATTCCTCAACAGCAAAAACTGGTTTATGCATATTTGCTGAGTGGAGTTCAATGCCTGATATATCATATGTGGATGCCATGGACACGCGGAAGTGAATGAATAAGGGTTGACAATTCTAAGTGTCTATGTGTTTGGAGGGCAGTTTTGAAATCCTTTGTCTTTCACTGAGAAATGTGGGAATATGGGGTAACCAGCAAATGGAGCCCTGACGCTGCCGTACTTCTAACAGCAACGTGGAGAAAAAGATGACATATTCAGGGATAGACCATTGCCAAAGAAACAAACTCCAAGATTGGGCTTTGTGAGAAGCTAGGTAGATTACACAGAACTGAAATATTAATAGATATTTACCTAGGGATTGAAAGGAGAACAAAATACTGGCCTTCTTTAAGCTTTTGAATTGTATATTCCCAAAACTTAAAATCCTCACTCTGAATAGTAAATTCCATATTTTAGCAATTCACTGGAACCCTAAGAGATAAAATGCCATTGACTGAATTCTGAGACTGTAGGAGAAAGGATGCCTTCTGTGGTCTTCTAGTTCATGGTAGTAAACATTAGGGACCAGGAAATGTCAGGCTTGAGAATAGAATATGAACTCCATAGTTCTAAGCAAGGGCCAGAATTGCCAGGATGGCTTTTCAAAATAGATATGACTGAGACCACCTCAGTGTTTAAATAGGCATGTGCATTTTGAAGATGTTTCATAACGGATGTTTCTGCACAGCCCTGGATGAGAACCATTGATAAAGCACATACAAATGCGAACACACAGTGGCAACAATAATAACAACAGCTGTTTTATAGCTCATGAAACATTTTTGACTGCGCTATTTTACCTAATCTTCATAATAAAACTGTTGGATAAGTAATGATAAGCCATTTTACAAAAACAGAAAGTGAAGTTTAGAGAGGTCCAATAAATTTCCCACGTTTCCAGAGAAACAGAAACGGCAGAGCTAAACTCAATCCCAAGTCTGACTTTTCTAGTATTGACCTCTTCTTTGGCATGAAATCTTTTCCACCATACAGATCATGTTTGAACTATTTTCCCCCATCCTATTTACCATAATTTTTACCAAGGAATCCCAATTCTGGAAAGCTTTTTGCATACAGATATATTAGCAGGATTCTAGAAATTTGGGTTTAGAAACTTAGCTTTGGAATGAGCAATATTGACAGCAATATCACTTTGATAACCTCATAATAACTTCCTGACTTTTTCACATGTTGAAGATTTTTCATTGTCAAAAATATATGGGGGATTTCCAGTGACTGTTTTAAGGGAATTCCAGAAGTCAGATTAATGTTGTACTAATATTAGGGGAAAGTAATTACTCTAAAGGCTTAATTCTTTCCTTACCTCACAGTTACACAATATAGTGACTAGATATTAACTTCTGAAACCAAAGCTTCCAGAATAGATGTACAGATGTTCTTATTGAGCAATTTCAATCCCTGGGGAAATTTCTCAGAAAATAATTTTCCATTTCTTAATTAAGAACTTTCAAATACCAGTCAAGGATGTGAGTGTGTTTCCATTTGTGTTGTAAAGGTGTTTATAATATTAATAATTCCTTGTTTGTGGAAGCTCTCCAGTCCTTTTCCTTTTTCTTCCCTCAGAGTGCAAGCTTTCTTTGTGAGCAGGATTCTCTATACCCAAATTTTTTTTACATTTACTAGATTTACTATTTCTTTCTATAACCTTGTTTCTCTTTCTGAAGAGGATTCTCTAATACCCACATTTTTTTAAACACTACATTTAATATTTCTTTCTATAATCTTGCTCTTTTTTTCTGTTTTGACAACTCATTACTTTGTCCTTCTTTCCATAGGATTTATCTACATAGAATAATGCCCCTTGATTATTAATTAATTTGTTAATAATTAATATATTATTATTAATGTAATATCGATCTTAAAAAATCTTTTAGACATTTCCATTGCCCATTTCTTGATGGGGTTGTTTGATTTTTTTCTTGTTAATTCTTTTGAGTTCTAGATAGATTCTTGTTATCAGACCTTTATCGGATGTGTAGAGAGCAAATATTTTCTCCCATTCTGTAGGTTGTCTATTTGCTCTAATGATAGTTTCCTTGACTGTGCAGAAGCTTTTTAATTTGATCAGACCCCATTTGTTTATTTTTGTTTCTGGGGTGATTGCTTTGGGGGTTTTCTTCAAGAATTCTTTGCCTAGGCCAATGTCTGAAGGGGTTTTCCCAACATCTTCTTCTAGGATTCTTAAGGTCTCATGCCTTAGGTTTAAGTCTGTTATTCATCTTGAGTGAATCTGTGTGAGAGTGAGAAGTAGGGATCTTGATTCATTCTTCTGCATGTAGCTATCCAGTTTTCCCAGCACCATTTATTGAAGAAAGATTCTTTTCCCTAATGCATATTTTTGTCTGCTTTATCAAAGATTCGGTTACCATATGCAGATGGTTTCATCTCTGGAATCTCAGTCCTATTCCAAATATCAATGCTTCTGTTCTTGTGCCAATACCAGGCTGATTTAATTATTATTGCTTTACAGTACAGCTTGAGGTCAGGAAGACTGATGCCTCCCAGTTTGTTCTTTTTACTTAAGATTGCTTTGGTTATATGTGTTTTTTTCTGGTTCCATACAATGCGAAGAATTATTTTTTCTAGATTTGTAAAGAATGATGGTGGTACTTTGATGGAGATTGCATTAATTCTGTAGATCACTTTAGGTAATATTGACATTTTAACGATATTGATTCTATCAATCCATGAACAAAGTATATTTTTCCATCTGTTTACATCTTCTACAATTTTTTTTAAGCATTTCATAGTTCTCCTTGTATAAGTCTTTCATACCTTTTGTTAAATATATTCCTAGATATTTAATTTTCTTTGGGGCTATAGTAAAAGATATTGCATTTTTGATTTGAGATTCAGCTTGACGGTTCTTGGCATATATGAATGCCTCTGATTTGTGTATATTGATTTTGTAACCTGAGACTTTATCGAATTTATTTATCAAATCTAGGAGTCTCTTGGATGAATCCATGGGGTTTGCTAGGTAAAATATCATATCATCAGCAAAGAGCGAGAGTTTGATCTCATCTGCACCCACCTGGATGCCCTTAATATCCCTCTCTTGCCTGATCGGTATAGCTAGGAATTCAAGCACTATGTTGAATAGAAGAGGAGATAGTAGGCATCCTTGTCTAGTTCTGGTTCAAAGTGGGAATGTTTTCAATTTTTCCCATTCAATATGATATTGGCCATGGGTTTGTCATAAATGGATTTGATAATTTTAAGGTATGAGCCACTTATGCCTATTTTGTTAAGAGTTTTTATCATAAAGCTGTGTTGGACTTTGTCAAATGCTTTTTCTGCATCTATTGAGAGAACCATATGGTCTTTGTTCTTGCTTTTATTGGTGAGGTGAATTGCATTTATGGACTTGTGTATGTTGAACCAGCCTTGCATCCCTGGAATAAAGCCCACCTGGTCATGGTGAATTATTTTTTTGATGTGCCGCTGGAATCTATTTGCTAAAATTTTGTTGAGGATTTTTGCATCTATATTCATGAGAGATATTGGTCTGTAATTTTCTTTTTTTGTTGCATCCTTTCCTGGCTTTGATATCAGGGTAATACTGGCTTCGTAGAATGAGTTAGGAAGGATACCATCCTTGTCAATGTTGTGGAATAATTTCTGTAGTATAGGTATGAGTTCATCTTTGTATGAACTCATACAAAGATGAGTTCATACATCCAGCTCCAGGACTTTTCTTTTTCCAAACATATGAAAAATGCTCAACATCTGTAACCATTAGAGAAATGCAAAGCAAATCAAAACCACAATGAGATATCACCTAACCCTAATGAGATTGGCCTGTATCAAGAAATCCCAAAACAACAGATGCTGGTGAGGATGTGGAGAGACAGGAACACTCTTACACTGCTGGTGGGACTGCAAATTAGTGCAACCTTTGTGGAAAAAAATTTGGAGATACTGCAAAGAACTAAAAATAGAAATACCATTCGACCTAGCAGTAGCATTATTAGGCATCTACCCAAAAGAACATAAGACATTCTATTATAAAGACATCTGTACCCGAATGTTTATGGCAGCATAATTTACTATTGCAAGGACATGGAAACAACTCAAGTGCCCGTCAATTCATGAGTGGATTATTAAAATTTGGTATATGTTTACAATGGAATATTACTCTATCCTAAGAAACGACAGTGAGATAGTACCTCTTATATTCTCCTGGATTGAGCTTAAGCCCATTACCCAAAGTGAGGTGACACAAGATCAGAAAAATGGGCTCCACATGTACTTGCCAACAAATTGGTACTGACTGATTATCACTATGGTGCTCAAAGGGTGGGATTTGGGGGTTGGGGGAATAGACCCACATCTGAGGGATGTGGTGAACAGTGTGGAGAGAAAGGGCATACCTCTAACCCTTGCTAGGGAGAGGCAAATATATAAAATGTAACCAAAATGTTAAAAAAAACATTAAAAAAAACATTTTTAAAATGTTAAAAAAATGTTAAAAAAAACCCAACATTTAACTGGTGTCGGGCAGGTGGGAGGGGGGAGGAGGGGATAGGTATATACATACATTATAAGTGCGATGTGCACTGCCTGGGAAATGGACACGCTTGAATCTCTCACTCGAGGGGGGAGGGGAGGCAAGGGCAGTGTATGTAACCTTAACATTTGTACCCCCATATTATGCTGAAATAAAAAAAAAAGATCTAGTGACATTTGCTATAACAACAAAACGTGTACTATCACTTATTGCAAACTGTTAACAGAAGAATGTCAATGCTCAGGAAAATAAGTTTTTGTTTTGGGGGAAAATACTCATTGGGATAGTCTTTAGTGGTGCTAAATAAATCAGCTTTGTTTGTTACATTATTAAGTTAAATATATTTTATAATATTAAAGGCTATTTTTTACAGAGAAAAAAAATTTTTCAGACAATTCTCAAAGTTTCTAGAGGTCAAAGAAAAAATTCACAATTTAATCACAGTGACAACCAGGCACAAAAATCATGGAGGCAGCACCTTTGAATGAGACATGCCCTAAAGGCTTGAGTGCAAGATATTTAGGCAAGACATTATTCAGTGACAGCTTTAACTTAGAACTAACACAGCTCCCAAGTGAAGTCTCAGATTAGTCTGATTTGTTTTTGAGTTCATCCATCTAAGAAATAGAAGAATTGAGCCTATTTATCAGCTCCCAACACCTCTTTATATATTTCTCCAGCCTATCACTCAAGGTGGCTCAACTCAAGACTGTCACCACCTGACTTAAGCACTGAGAAGTGAATTGTGGAATGATATCATTTAGTTCACACAATTGATGTGCCTGTGGGAAATAAAAGCTTGGTATGGCAAAAGGAAAGCCAGCTCTGATATCTATTTGTCTCAGTGCCCTTTCTGGTATCTGTATATCCGGATGCACAGTCTAAAGAATGATTTGTCCTATAAATATATTTTGTAAGTCATGCAATAAATGAGAGAGAAAATGGGATACTTCAACTTTGTCAAATGAAGACTTCCTCAAAGACTTCTGTGCTTGTTTATGCAATTTGTTTTTGACTGAAAAGTTGACATTTAAATCTTAAATTCTGCCACAGTACATTCTCCTTCGGTCTTTGGGAGCTTTGAGGATAATTGCTAAAGCCGTCTCAGGGTTTATAGCCCTAGTGTCCAGCAATGCATATCATATTCTTCTTTGAAAATTAGATTCTAACTGAGAATTGAGCCAGAAGATTAGTAGTCTGCATAGAAATTGGGATGTTTGTATGGAAATAAAAAGCTATATGAGCATTCAGCTAGACTACCAGTTAGTTCTGTTCACTAAGTAAACAATATCTGGATATATTGGCAGAAATTTCTTAAGATAAATGATATTAGGGGCCATATTCATCACAGTGAAGATACTTGATAAAAATATTTGTCAGTGTAGTCACCTCACAGAATATATCCCTTTTAAATATAATCCCTATAGCTAGGTAGGGATAGATCATGAGGTTATTCCTTACAGGACAAAGCATAACCACCTTGAATAATAAGATCCTTGATACTGTTCTGTATCACTTTCTTCCTCACTTTCTTCCGTGAGGAAAAAAAATATTGTCTGTATTTTAAGAGATGGAAAATTTTTTTATTTTGGCATATTATGGGGGTACAGATTTTAAGGTTTCAATAAATGCCCTTTCCCCCCTCCACCCACAAGTCTGAGTTTCCAGCATGACCATCCCCCAGATGGTGCACATCTCACTCATTATGTATGTATATACCCACCCCCCTCCCCCCTGCCCAATACCCTATTACTGCAGTACCTATGTGTCCACTTAGGTGCTGTTCAGTTAATACCAGTTTGCTGGTGAGTATATTTGGTGCTTGTTTTTCCATTCTTGGAATACTTCACTTAATAGTATGGGTTCCAGCTCTAACCAGGAAAATATAAGATGTACTATATCACCGTTGTTTCTTAGAGCTGAATAGTACTCCATGGTATACATATACCACATTTTATTAATCCATTCTTGGATTGATGGGCACTTGGGCTGTTTCCACAGCCTTGCAATTATGAATTGTGCTGCTATAAACATTCGAGTGCAGGTGTCTTTTTTGTAGAGTGTCATTGGATCTTTTGGGTAGATGCCGAGTAATGGGATTGCTGGATTAAATGGTAGATTCACTTGTATCACTTTAAGGTATCTCCATATTGCTTTCCACAGAGGTTGAACTAGTTTGCAGTCCCACCAGCAGTGTAGGAGTGTTCCCCTCTCTCTGCATCCACGCCAGCATTTTGGAGACACACACACACACACACACACATATATATATATATATATATATATATATATATATATATATACACACATATATATATTTATTTATTTCAGCATATTATGGGGGTACAGATTTTAAAGTTTCAATAAATGCCCTTTCCTCCCCTCCACCCACAAGTCTGAGTTTCCAGCATGACCATCCCCCAGATGGTGCACATCTCACTCATTATGTATGTATATAACTGCCCCCCTCCCCCCCTCCCCAATACCCTATTACTGTAGTACCTATGTGTCCACTTAGGTGCTGCTCAGTTAATACCAGTTTGCTGGTGAGTATATGTGGTGCTTGTTTTTTTTTAAAGGCAAAAATATCCAAATGCCTTTGAATGGTCCTTTGTTGTCATACTTAAGATCTTAAAAGAAAAATTCCAATGCATAGTTCAAAACACTATAATAATAATAGGATAAGCATGTAGTGCCGGCTTTTTGGTTATGATGAGCACAAGACAGAAACAAAGTTTACTGTGAAAAATAATGGCAGCCAAGAGGAATGTTTCCAGTGTAGAAAGTTTGGAGATTCTTTTTAGTTCAATAAAAAATAACTACAAATGGGATTAAAAACTGCTTGAATAACTTCCAAAATTGCTCAGGTAGGGATATAAATCAACAACAATGACAACAGCACACCAACCATATGATAAAAGATAAGAACATAAAAAAAATAATAAACCCATAAAAAACTAAAAATTTATTAGATGACCAAAGTATAACCAAAGATATTTATCATAACAACAAATATAAATGGGATAATTCATTCATTAAAGAATGACACTCTGAGTTTGGGCTTAAAAATAACCCTGTATAGTCTATAAGAGACCCACCTGAAGCAAATTAACCTCAAAAATCTAAAAGTAGGCTGGACAGGGTAGCTCATGCCTATAATCCTAGCACTTTGGGAGGCTGAGGTAGATTGCTTGAGACCAGGATTTTGAGGTTGCAGTGAGCTAGATTGTACCACTCCACTCCAGCCTGGGCAACACAGTGAAACCCTGTCTCTGAAAAAAATCTAAAAGTAAAAGGATAAGAAAATATATACTATGCTAATACAGTCTACTAAGAAGAAAATATACGTGGTAACATTGTATCAAAAACATTGAATTTGAGGTCTAAGAAAAATGAGATGTCTAAAAGTATTACTATATTGTAGTGAAGAATTCTAGACATACTAAAGGTAGATAGAAAAAAATTCAAAAACCAAAAAACCAAGTCAACCTGAAAATGATTAGGGAAAGCAAGAGCTTATTACTTAGGGAAAATCTCAAATATAGTAAAATCCTCTAGCTAACTTGTGTCATGAGCTAAATTGTATTTCTCCAAAATTCATATATTGAAGTCTTAACTCTCAGGAACTCAAATTGTGATTGTATTTGGAGATAGGGTTTTTAAAGAGGTAATTAAATTAAATTAGGTCATTAGGGTGGACTATAATCCAATATGTATGATGTCCTCAAAAGAAGAGGAAATTAGGACAGACATGTACAGTGGAAAGACAATGTGAAGACACAGGGAAAAGACAGTCATCTGTAAGCCAAGGAGAGCGGTCTCAGAAGAAATCAACCCTGGGTGGGAGGGGGGAGGAGGGGATGGGTATGTACAATCACAACGAGTAAGATGTGCAACGTTTGGGGGATGGACACATTTGAAGCTCTTACTCGAGGGGGAGGGGGGCATGGGCAATATATGTAACCTTAACACTTGTACTCCCATAATATGCTAAAAAAAAAAAGAAATACCAAAAAAAACACTACATGTTTAATATAAAAAGACTGCCTCTCCCTTGACAAAAAAAAAAAAAAAGGAAATCAACCCTGACAACACCTTGATTTCAGATATCTAGCTCCCCGAATTGTGAGAAAAAATATTTCTTTTGTTTAAGTCACCCACTTTGTAGTACTTTGTTATGACAGCCCTAGCAATCTAATACAATTATTTTTACAAAAAGAACAATACATAACATTAGCATAAAGAAGGAAGAAATAATTTAATAAACCAAATAAAAGAACTAAAAACAAATTGTATTATTCTATGGTAATAAACACCAAAACGTAATTTAAAATAATTTAAAAATCAACTAAATAAGAAAGTGACAAAATAAAAAACTAATAAATTTCATAGAAGTTATGAAAGAATTCACAGGGTGTGAATAAAAAATAAAGGAAAAACATGTAATCATCTCAATAGCAACAAAAAATATTTTACAAAAATCTAATATTTATTTCTGTTAAAAATTCTCAGCAAACTAGGAAATAAATAGAAATTCCTCAACCAGATAAAAGGAATGCATAAAAAGCTATAGCTAACTACATGCTTAATGGTGAAAGACTGAATGCAGTCACTCTAAGATTGGGAAGAAAAGGATTTTCATTCTTACCATTTCTATACAACGTAGTAGTGGAGGTTCTAGCCAGTTCGATAAGGCAAGTAAAAGAAACAAAAGATACTCAGATTGGGAAGGAAGAAGTACAACAGTGTTTACTCATAACTTACATGATTGCAGGTGTAGAAAATTTGATAGAATCTACAAAACAAACAAACAAAACTGTTAGAATAATGAATTTAGCAAGATTATAGGATAGTAGGATATTTAAAAAATCAATTGTATTTCTTATTGCTAGCAACGATAATCAATTACAATTAAATATCAATACATTTTTCAATGGTATTTAAAAATATTAAATACCTGGGGGTAAATCTGACAAAAGATATGCAAAATCCTATACACTGAAATCTATGAAACATTCCTGAGAAGATTAAATAAAACCTATATAAACAAAACACTATGCTCTGGGTGAGAAGACTTAATATTGTTAAGTTGTCTTTCCCTTGCAATTGTCCATTAATTTAATGCAATTCCAATCAAAATCCTAGCAGACATTTTTTGAGAAATTGACAAACTCATCTAAATTTTTATGGAAATGATAGGCTGGGAGGGTGGTGGCTCATGCCTCTGCTCCCAGAACTTTGGGAAGCCAAGGTGGAAAGGATTGCTTGAGGCCAGGAGTTTGAGACCAGCCTGGGCAACATGGCAAGACCTTTAAAAATTAAAAAATAAAAATTAACAAGGTGATTGTTTGAGCCCAGGAATTCAAGGTTATAGTGAGCTATGATCAGGCCATTGCACTCTAGACTAGGCAACAGAGTGCAGCCCTGTAAAATAAAATAAAGTAAATTTTTATGTAAATCCAAGGACCTAGAATAGTCAAAATATTCTCAAAAAATAAGAACATATTTAGAGGACTAAAACTACCTGGTTTTAAAACTTATTTTTTGGCCAACAAACATATGAAAAAATGCTCAACATCTCTAATCATCAGAGAAATGCAAATCAAAACTGCAATAAGATATCACTTATCTCAGTAGGAATGCCTTTTATCAAAAAGTCCCAAAACAATAAATGTTGGCATGGATGTGGAGAGATAGGAACACTCCTACACTGCTAGTGGGACTGCAAACTAGTTCAACCTCTGTGGAAAGCAATATGGAGATACCTTACAGTGATACAAGTAGATCTACCATTTGATCCAGCAATCCCACTACTGGGCATCTACCCAAAAGAGCAAAAGACACTCTACAAAAAACACACCTGCACTTGACTGTTTACAGCAGCACAATTCACAATTGCAAAGTTGTGGAAACAACCCAAGTGCACATCAATACATGAGTGGATTAATAAAATGTGGTATATGTATACCATGGAGTACTATTTAGCTTTAAGAAACAATGGTGATATAGCATCTCTTGTATTTTCCTGGATAGAGCTGGAACCCATTCTACTAAGTGAAGTATCTCAAGACTGGAAAAACAAGCACCACATGTACTCACCAGCAAATTAGTATTAACTGATCAACACTTAAGTGGACATATAGGAATAACATTTATTGGGTGTCAGGCAGGTGGGAGAGGGGAGGTGGAGACGAGTATATACATACCTGTGTATATATGTACATAATGAGTGCAACGGGCACCATCTGGGGGATGCTCACGCTTAAAGCTTAAAGGGGGGGCAAGGGCAATATATGTAACTTTAATATTTTTATCTCCATAATATGCTGAAATAAAAAAGAAAAGAAAAAAAGAAAAACAAAGACTTATTTTTAAGCCTATTCTAAACAAGACAGTGTCATATTGGAGTAAAAACAGAGTTAGATCAGTGGGACAGAATAGAGCTTTCAGAAATAAAACCATATGTATATGGACAACTGATTTTTGATGAAAGATGAAAAGGCAATTCCATGGAGGAAGAATAATTTTTTCAACAAATGGTTCTAAAGCAGTTGAACATTCATATGGCAAAAAATAATCATCTTTGATCCAAAATTCACATCGTGTATGAAAATTAACTCAAAATGAGTCATAGACTTAAATGCAAAATCTAAAGTTATAGATATTCTAAGAAATAAACAGGAGAAATTATTTTTGACCTTGGGTTAGACCAGTGTTTCTCAACCTGGGGAGTATTAACATTTGGGTCTAGGTAATTATTTGTTGTAGGGGGCTGTCCTGTGCAATCTAGCAGGTTTAGCAGCATCCCTGGCCTCTACCCATTAGAAGTGATTTATACTTTCCCAATTGTGACAACCAAGAATATCTTCAGACATTGCCAAATATCCCTTAGGGAGCAAAATAGCTCTGGTTGAAAACTACTAAGTTAGGCAAAACTTTCTTAGATATGAAAACCAAAAACATGACCCATAAAAAAATAATTTGATAAATTGAACTTGAACAAAAGGCTTTAACTAAAGGCTCCTTGAAAGGCACTAAAGAGAATGAAGAGACAAGTCACAGACTGGGAGACAATATTTGCAAATCGTAGATCTGTAAAAAGACTTGTGTCTAGATTACATTAAGAACTCTCAAAACACAATAATAATGATAATAATAAGCACTCCCCCAAATGGGAAGAGATGTGGACAGTTCACTAAGGAAGATATCCAGATGGCAAAAACGTATATGAAAAGACACTAACCAGCATTAGTCAGTAGGGAAATTCAACTTAAAATAATATACCATTGCCCAGCTATTAAAATAGCTACAAATAAAAAGATTGAACATAGCAAGTGTTAGTGAGAATGTGGAGAAACTGGAACTCTTATGTACTACTACTGGTAAAAATAGAAATGACACTACGCTGGAAAAGTTTGTCAGTTTCTTAAAAAGTTACACATACACCTACCATATGCCCCAGCCATTCTACTTCTAGGTATTTATCCAAGAGAAATGAAAGCATATGCACATACAAAGATTTAAGAATGTTCATAGCAGATTTATTTGTAATTGCCAAAAAAGGAAACAAGGTGAATGTATATCAACAGATGAATGGATAAAATAATTATAGTATATCCATATGATGAAATTATTCGGCAAAAAAGGAAATGAGCTATTGACACACCCAACAATACAGATAGATCTCAAAACAATTGTGCTGAGTGAAAGAAGTTAGGACAAAAAAAAAAAAAAGAAAGAAAAGAGGACATATTGTATTATTCCACTTATATGAAATTAGAAAAAAATGCAAACTTATTTATAGTGACAGAAAGCTAAGAATAGTGGTTGCTGGGAATGGGTGTGGGGAGTGGGATGGGGTGTGTGTGTGGAAGTACGAAGACACATAAGAAAACTGTCAGAAGTGATGGTTATGTTGGCTATACTGATTGTGATGTTGGCTTCCCAGCCACATATGGATATGTCAAAACTTATCAAATTATACACAGTAAAACAAGTACAATTTCTTGTCTACAAATATAAGAGAAAAACCTGCCATTCACAATGGCACCATGGAGTATAAGTTGCCTAGAAAATAAACTTAGAAATGTCAAGGACAATGATGAAGAAACTTTAGGACTCTACTTAGGGATAGAAAAAGATTTGACTAAAAAGTGAGGCATCTTGTATGTTTGTTATTGGATATAAGTTTTGTTATAACGTTGTCAGTTTCTCTAAATCAACATATGGTTTTGATGCAACAATAACAATCTCAATGAAACTTTAATTTTTGGAAGCATGGAAAATCTGTTACAATGTTCATATAGAAAGAATATGTGACAATAATCAGAAATCAAAATAGAAGCTTCTGAGAAGTGATTTTTTTATTGACATTTTAACACATAAACTGTATAATTAAAACAGTAATGGTTGGATGCATAAATCGTCAATGAAGAGGACAAGGATCCAGAAATAGACCCAGGTATATATGGGAAATAAATATGGAAAGAGTAGCATTAAAATTTGTAGAAATAAATTCTTTAATAAGCAGTGTTGGGATAATTAACCAGCTATGTTTTTAAAGCTAGAACATAACTGTAGTTCTTACAAAAATAAATTCCAGATTAAACAAAGATGAAATGTGAAAACAAAATTGTTAAAGAACCAGAAGAAGATATAAAGGGATATTTTTATAATTTTGAAGTTATGAAGACCTTTTTTTAGCCTGAAATAAAAGCCAGAAAGATAAATAACTAAAATTTTATAATGCTGACTACATCAACATTGAAATTTTTACATTGCAAAAATACCTTAAACAAGGCTGATGAAAATTAAATATCTGCAATTATTGTGATAGGAAAAGAGTTTGTATTTGTAGTATATAAAGCACTCAAAATTGAAAAGGAAACAGGTTATTACTGAAAAGAAATATGGGCAAAAAAGATATAAATAGACAATGAACCATAGAAGAAAAATTAATGAAGTACATATTAATAAAGTACATATTAATAATATATATGTGGGTATGTATGTGTGTATAAATGTATATATGTACAACATATTTCAGTCAAACAAACACATAATGAGATATTGCAGCCTTTCTGGCCAGAGAATTTAAAAAGAGCTGATAAAACTCAGATTGGTAAGAGAATGGGTTATTGGCTTTCTCATGTATTGTTAGAGGGAGTATAAACTGACACTTTTTTTCCCAGAACACAAATTAGAAACAAATGTCAAAACTTGAAATATGAAATTACATTTCTAAGCAATTATCTTAAGTGGATAAATACCCATGAGCTCAAGGATCTATGAACAATGATGTTCTGATGGTCACTGCTATTATATTTTCTCTCTTTTTTAAAAAATTACATTTATTATGGAAATTTTTAAACATACAAGAGTAGAGAGAGAAGGGTATAATGAGCCATTAACAGAATCACCCTGTTTCAACAATTACCAACATTTTGCTAATTTTGTTTAACCTGTCTCACTCTGTACTTTTTTTTTTTTTTTTTTTTTGAGACAGAGTCTCACTATGTTGCCTGAGTTAGAGTGCCGTGGTGTGCCGTGGCATCAGCCTAGCTCACAGCAACCTCAGACTCCTGGGCTCAAGCAATCCTTCTGCCTCAGCCTCCTGAGTAGCTGGCACTACAGGCATGCGCCATGCCCAGCTAATTTTTTCTATATATTTTTAGTTGTCCAGCTGATTTCTTTCTATTTTTTAGCAGAGATGGGGTCTTGCTCTTTCTTGCTCAGGCCAGTTTCAAACTCCTGACCTTGAGCGATCCTCCAGGCTTGGCCTCCCAGAATGCTAGGATTACATATTTTTTGTTTTTTTTAAATTTCAGAATATTACAGGGGTACAAACATTTTGGCAGGCAAGAATTCTACCACTGAACTACCAATGCAAGCAAGTACAAACATTTGTTTATATACATTACCTTTGCATCACCCAAGCCAGAACTAAAAGTGTGCCCATTCCCCAGACAGTGTGCTCTGTACCCATTAGTTATGAATTTTCCCATCCTCTTCACCCCCCTCCCACCTGCCTGGCACCAGATGAATATTATTTCCATGTGTGTACCTAAGCATTGATCAGATAGTACCAATTTGATGGTGAATACATGTAGTGCTTGTTTTTCCATTCTTGTGACACTTCACTTTGAAGAATGGGCTCTAGCTCTGATAAGGATAATACAAGAGGTGCTAGTTCACCATTGTTTTTTTTTTTTTTCTTTTTTTTTTTTAATATTTTGGCATAATATGGGGGTACAGATGTCAAGGTTTCAATAAATGCCCATTTCCCCCCCTCCCCCCAAAAGTCTGAGTCTCCATCATGACCATCCCCCAGATGGTGCACATCTCACTCATTATGCATGTATATACCCGCCCCCCTCCCCCCTCCCACCTCCCCAATACCCTATTACTGTAGCACCTGTGTGTCCACTTAGGTGCTACTCAGTTAATACCAGTTTGCTGGAGAATATATCTGGTGCTTGTTTTTTATGGTTGAGTAGTACTCCATGGTATACATATACCACAATTTATTAATCCACTCATGTTTTGATGAGCACTTGGGTTGTTTCCACATCTTTGCAATTGTGAATTGTGCTGCCATAAACATTTGAGTACAGATGTCTTTATTATAAAATGAGGGGTTTTTTTGTTTTTTTTTTTTCCTTTGGGTAGATGTCTAGTAGTGGGATTGCTGGAACAAATGGTAGTTCTATCTTTAGTTCTTTGAGATAGCTTCATTTTACTTTCTATAGAGGTTGTACTAATTTGCAGTCCCACCAGCAGTGTAAGAGTGTTCCTATCTCTCTGCATCCACTCCAGCATTTGTTGTTGGGGACTTTTTGATAAAAGCCCTTCTCACTGGAGTTAAGTTATATCTCATTGTGGTTTTGATGTACACTTCCCTGATGATTTTAGACTTCTATCTCTTTTTCACTGAAAATCATGATTCTTAATGATGTTAACACAATTGGTTATTTGTTTGGTCCTATAATATACTTACAATAGTTTCAAAAGAACAAAACTGTTATTATAATTGACAATGCAGTGTAAGATTATTTTGTAATTAATTTTGTCCTTAGACTATATGCCCCTAAAGATTTATAATTAAAATACTATGTTTTGAAGTCACTTGAAATAATTATTCTCTATATGATTATACAAACAACTTGGTATAGAGTTAAATTTATTTGTTGATATTTTTTCTGATTAAAAAAATTTTTATTTTAAAATATAAAACATTTGTGTGATTTGAAAGCCAGATTATAAAAGCAGTTGTATTAAAAAAAAAAAAAGTCTAGCTTCCATTTTGTCTTTTCTATCCTGTTCCTTCCATATACTTTTAAGTAATCACTTATCTTAGGTTTGGTTTGATCTTTCAATTGCCATTTTTTAAAATAATATTATTTAAAAAAATAATAAAATGTATATTTATGTGTCCTCCATACATAAGACAGTATACTATATACACTATTTTGAACCATTCTTTTTTTTTACTTAATAGTATAGCTTAGATACCATTTCATATAAGCACACTAAAATCTCATTTATTTTTATGGTTGCAGAGTACATTTCTGTATGGATGTCCCATATGTTACTTAACTGATCCCTTGTTTGAAAAATAATGCCATAATAAATGATCTTACGCATATGTCATTTTTTATTTTCCAGTGTATCTTTTAGATATATTTCTAAAAGTAGGAATCCTGAGATAAAGATTAAATGGATTTATAATTTTCATAGATATGCCAAATTCCCCTCAATAAGAAGTCATATCATCATGCATCGTCAGCAATGATGTATGATTGCATCATTTTATTTTTAATAGTAAAAATTGAGAAAAAGTCCCCAAAAAACAAACAAAAAAAAGCAAAACCACACCAAATAGTTTGTGTCTTCAATTTGGGAGTGGTTAAAAAAATCCATGAGTTTTGTCACGTTGTGTTTTCACTTTTGTTTTTTTTCAAGATATTTTTATATCCTTTTTAACTCTTCAGTTGTTCAAGTGTGTGTTGTTTAATTTCCATGCATTTGTGGATTTTCTGATTTTCTTTTTGTTATTGATTTCTAGTTTCACAGCATTGTGGTGGAAAAAGATACTTGGTATAATTTCAATCTTCTTGAATTTAAGACTTGTTTTGTGGCCTAACATATGATCTATCCTGGAGAATGTTCCATATGCACATGAAAACAATGTTTATATTCTGCTGTTGTTGGATAGAATGTTCCGTATGTGTCTATTAAGTCTATTTGTTTTATAGTGTTGATTTTCTGTCTGGATGATCCTTTGGTACATTGTTGAGAATGGGTGACTTGGAAATTTTAAATTTCTCAAGACTTATTTGATGATCCAGAATATGGTACATAGTGATAATTGTTTTGTGTGCCTTTGAAAATAATGCATATTCTGCTATTGTTGAGTGAGGTTGTCTATAAATGTCAATTAGATCAAATTGGTGGATAGTTTTGTTTAAATTTTTTATATCTTTACTGATTTTCTGTCTACTTGTTCCAATGATTATTACGAGAAAGATATTAAAATTTCCAACTATGATTATAGATTTGTCTATTTCTTCTTGCAGATCTATTAGTTTCTGTTTCATAGATTTTGAAGCTCTGTTATTAGGTGCATAAGTTTTAGAATTGTTATGTCCTCTTTTGAATGTATTAAGCATTCAAAGTATCTGAATGAAGATAGAGGTTTCTGTTTTATGTACAAATATGCTGTTAATTGTTTTATATACAAAACAGTTATTATACTCTAATTCAACCTACATAAATTTATGACTGTGCTGCTTAGTAGCTACATAACTTTGTGTAAAGTTTTAAACTTCTTTAAATCTCAGTTTTATCTTTAAAATGGAAATATTATGTCCCTCAAGGTTACTATGCAGATTAAGTGAAATTACTTAATTAAGTGAAATTACTCAGAATTAAACTCATAGTACATACTCCATAACAGCAACCAAATTTGTTATTATTGGCATAATAGAAGGGCAAGGACTTAGAAATTAGAACTGTGTTTTAATTCTACCAGAACTAGCAACTTAATATATAATTTTGGAAAACTTACTTAATCATTCTGGGGTTTAATTTTCTCGTCTGCACAATAAGAGAACTGGCCCAAATTATTTCATAATATTGGAATTCTATTCTTTGTGATGTTAAACATTGTCTATTTCCTGGGATCCACAAATAAAGATATGTAAAACAAAATAGGACTTCACTTTTTGGAATAGTTAACATATATATATTCTAATCTAAAGGTAGGGCCACAGTGGGAAAACTCTGGGCAATCAGTGGCCCTAAATTGATTTGGGTATTTGCTTTCTTAAAGAAGCTTTTAATTATGCAATTGGTTGTGTTATTACTCCATAGTCTTACTCATGTAAAATTGGTACATCTTAGAGTCCAGTTAATCATAACTATGTTGTCTCTACTATTTTCTCAGACACTTATTTTATACATTTTTCTTTCACCTTATATCTTCTTTTGCATCCTTCTATCAACTGACAATCTCGCTTTTTACATGACAAAAAAAAAATAGAAGCAATCAGAAGAGAATTCCTAAAAGCTTTCACCATCATGTATACTCATTCATCTGTATGTATGCTTAGAAACTCTATCTTCTGTTAAGCTTCTATGGAGAGAACTGTCTCTATCCCTAGCTATAGTCAGCTGTTATTTGTGTACACTAGAATCTACCCCTCCTATCTATTCATTTATCATGCTCTTCCTGGGACACTATCAATTTCTCACGCTCTACTCAATTATTCCTACCAGCTTAAAAATGTGCTATTTTTTTCCTTCTCTTAAAAAACTCTCTTAAATAACCCTCCCTCTACATACACTACCCATGCTCCTTTTTATAACAAAACTCCTTGGAATAGAAATCTATACTCACTACTTCTAATTTCTCTCTTCCCATGCTTTCTTGAACAAATTCCAATCCAGTGTTTGCTCTACGACTACCCTAAAACTGTTCCTATCTGAGTTATCAATGACCTCAATGTTGCTAGGGTGAATGGTCATCTTCTGGTTTTCATCTTAATTGATTAAACAGAAGTATTTGATCACCCTTTTGTCTTTAAAACTCATGCCCCAAATTGAATTCCCAATATTTAATCCATAAAACCAGTTCCTTTTGGATTCTTCTCCTTCTTATTAATAGTTAATGATTATTCTTTTGGTTACTCAAGCCAAAAACTCTGGTGTCATCCTTAATTTCCTTTTCTTTTGAATAACCCAGATCTAGTCTGATAGCAAATCTTGTCATCGTTACCTTCAAAACATACTCATAGTGCCATCACTTTTTACCATCCCAAATTCCATTAGCCTGACTTAAGCCACTATTTTGCACCTGGATTATGATAATAAACTCTAAACTAGTTTCCCTGCTTCTGACCTGGGCTCACTGCAATCTATTCTCAACATAGCAACAAGATGTATACAGTTAGAACATAAGCCATATGTTTCCTTTCTCCTTCTCTGCTTAGTGCTCTCCAATGGCTTCCTATCTTACTAAAAATAAAGATCAAAATACCTACAAGTCACAAGACCATTCAAATCACAAGGACCTCTCTGTCCTTACATTCTACTGCCTTCCTCATATTTTCTCCATTCCATCCTCTTTTTCCCTGAAAGCCTTCGTACTCGCCTGGAATGCTCTGTTTCCAGTATCTGCATCACTGGCTTTCTCATTTCCTTCACATCTTTACTTCCCTGGCTACCCAAAGACTTTAAGTGGCATTTTCTTAGTAAGTTTGGGCTGCCATATCAAAATACTGCATACTGAGTGGCTTAAACAATAGGAGTTAATCTGTTACACTCTGCAGACTGGAAGTCCAAGATCCACGTGTCTGTAGGGTTGGTGTTTGGTGAGGGCCGGCTTCCTGGCATGCAAATGGCTGTCTTCTTGTTGTGTGATCATATGTGTCTTTTCCTTAGCATGTGCGTGTGAAGAGAGAGAGAGAGAGCTCTCATGTGTTTTTGTCTTCTTAGAAAGGCACTAATTTCATCGTGTGGGCACCACCCTTATGACCTCATCTAAACCTAATTACCTCTCAAAGGTAATTACATTAGGGGTAATGTCACATTAGGGGTTAGGGTTTCAACGTTTAAATTTGGTGGGGGGCATGGGGAACACAAACAGTCCACAACAGCCACCTCTACAAATATTTCATATTCCTCATCTTTATTTTTTTTTCCTATGCACTTGGCACTTTGTAAAAGATGATACAGTTTATTTATTTATTTTGTGATTCATTGTATTCCCATATTAGAATTATAGCTCCATGAAAGCAGAGATTTTCATCCTTATTTACTGATTCTCCAGTGCCTCAAAAAATGTGTGACACAAAGTAGATGCACAGCAAATGATGCTCAGTGGTGAATAAATAAGTGCTCAAAATATTTTAGGGGTTCAAGTAGGCCATAAAAGGAGATATAGTTTTTGCGAGAAATAATCTGCCCAACTGTGTAATAAACAATGTGCTATAGGAAATCATTGAACTATCTTCACATGTGAACATTCTAATAGTTATTCAGTGAATTTATGAATTAAAATACCTCTTTGGAAAAATATCTAATTAATGAAATCACAATGAATAAACTGGGCTATCTGAAAAAAGAGAGACAAAACAACTTAAACTTGAAGGCTGATCTGGGCATCTGTTTATTACAAAGCAAAGGCTGTTTTTCTTCACTTTAGAATAAACAACTGAAAAATTGGCTCAATATTTCCTTTAGTTATGCTCATAGTATATTTTAAGTAACACCATAGGCTTACGTTACCCATCTTGTTCTCACTATCCATATGGCAACTATTATGTAAATGTCCCTTAAAAAACAAATGATGCTGTTTTGTATACAATGTATGTTGTTTGCTGCTAAAATTGTGATTATGTGAAAGAAAAAAGTCACTAATCATCCTAAAAAAATATTCTATTATAGCGAATTACAAATAGGAAATAGCTGATAAGATTAAACTAATGTCAGGACCTCTTTACTTGAATTTATCAAGATGACATAATTTGGAAAGGCTATTAAGATGATGAAATGTATTGCTAGGTTTTTCGAGGAATAGAATTTATGGAAGACTCTGAAAACTAGCATTTAGAAAAACTGAAATCATATGTGGAGAAATTCTGACTTGGAAATGTGGTAATTCAATGGGGTACTTTGCTTCTCAAAAACCCAAGTAAGTGTAATGAGGAGAGGAGATTTGTAATTATTAATGGATTATTTTATTTTTCTTTATTTCAGAATATTATGAGGGCACAAACATTTTGGTTGTATAAATTGCATTTGGTAAGGTTATAAGTGTGCCCATCCCCCACATAGTGTGCATCGTACCTGTTAGGTGTGAATGTTCCCATCCCCTCCTCCCCCCCACACCTGCTCGATTTCCGATAAACATTATTTCCATATGTGCACATAAGTGTTGATTGATTCATTCCAATTTGATGGTGAGTACAGATGATGTTTGTTTTTCCATTCTTGTGATACTTGACTTAGAAGAATGGGCTCCAGCTCCATCCAGGATAATACAAGAGGTATTAATTCACCATTTTTTATGGCACTGACAAGGTATACATATACCACATTTTATTAATCCACTCATGTATTGATGGGCACTTGGGTTGTTTCCACATCTTTGGAATTGTGAATTGTGCTGCTATGAGCATTTGCCTACAGATTTCTTTATTATAGAATGTCTTTTTTCCTTTGGGTAAATACCCAGTAGAGGGATTGCTGGATCAAATGGCTATTTTAGATTTATGAGAAAATGCAACAAAGAAATGAAATTTAGTAACAATTTTACATTTCTCACAATTCCCCAAATTATGTTTTCTTTTGTTGATTTCCAACTATAAGAATTTTGGATAATATTTGTAGCCTGTTGAATTGAAAAAGCCTTAGAGAAGACTGAGGATACAGAGCACTAAGTCAGGTAGTTCAGGGGCCATGTTATAGATAAATATGCATTGCAGGTAGATTACACTAAGAGACTCTTCAAATACAGTAGTGTATCTGAGTTAATAAGTGTTCTGTCACATTTAGTTATAGACACATAGAATCTAAATGTAAACATTTAGTTTAACTCCTTTGTTACACATGAAAAAAGTATGGATTCTGCAGACAGGAGCAGTTTAGTTATGGCCACATAATCCAGGTGATACAAGATCAGGACTGGAGCCCATCATATCTACCAGTCTCCTTGCCATCATTGGTATTCCAAACCTTTCTTGTTACTGGATGAGATGGCTAAATTAAAAATACACACAGGAGCACACACACAGATCATAATACATATATGTATAATTGTATTTATGCATCTTTGTTCTATTTTTAATGAAGACAGACCAGATTCATAAGTACCGAATGATATTCAATCATATGAATGTTTGGTTAGCATGTGATCTTGGTTTGTTTCTTAGGGTACCAACTTTTCTTAGCAGCGCTCAGAGCCTGGTACTTATAATAGTGAACATGGTGCATGAGCCATTTTGTTTATTGATTTTTTTGTATCTGGCATCTAGGAAAGATCAGAAGCATGTAATGATTTTGGATCCAAGCACAGGTATCTAAAATTGTCCTAGAAAGCTAGAAAACAAGAAATAGGATATGGAAAAATAATGTATTGGCTACCTCATTCCCTTCTTAGATAACAACAGACATCAGTGTGAGGAGCCTGCCATGATATTGTCTTTAAATGACACAAGTTTAAAAACTGAGGGAAAAAAATTAACTTAAAAAAGTAAAGAAGACACTGCTGAAAGATGTATTGTCTATTACCATTTTCAAGTTCTCTGCATTTGAATGATGTGATATTCTTTTTAAATTTTAGGGACTATGCATCAGCCTTCTATCATGAACATTTTCTACAGAGTATGTATTGCTTTTCATATAGTTTTTGAAGATGCCCCTGTAAAAAATTTGGAAGTCCAAAATAAATCGTAGTAGTTCATCAATATTTAATTTGCTTCAGGGGTCTCTTGTCTTGTTTCAAATGCACTATTGAGATCTCAAGTCAGTAACTCCATAAAGATGGGCTTCTCTAGGCAGTGGACCTGCCTTTTATATGCTAGAATTTGTTTTTAAGTTATCAGAGGTGTGTGTTTGTGATTTAGGTCAAGGCAGTGAAATGGTAACAGAATAAGAACATGGGTTCCTAAGGATCCTAATGATACCCAGTGATCTCTAAAAGAGCGTACCAGGCATTGCAATGGAGATGCTGAGGACGGAGTGGGAAAGTGCATGTCGGCACTGTGGGACTGTCCTTCTGAACAGAGAAAAAGCCTGAGAAACCTTATACGCATTCTCATTGGTTTCTCACCAACCCTGGACCATTATAAACATTTAGGCAGCTTGGTAGATTCAAATACAAACAGAACTCTACGGAAAAAATAACAGCTTTTGAGAATCAAAAAAGAACACTAGAAAATGCCTACTTAAAAAAAAATGATGTGACTTTACAGTTAAATTTAGAGGCCGAAACACCAAATAGATAATTTTATTTATAGTTTTTTACCTGTTCATTTATGTGTAAGAAGAAACAAAAGAAAACAAAAAAATTGAAATTGCATTGAGGCACAATTTAAAAAGAAATGCATTTTGAAATGTGGGAAGATCCTTCAGGAAGGGTAGAGGAAACCACAAGGACTTTCAAAGCCTTAGAATGAAATACTGTGGAGTTTGTCCAGGAATTCTCCTTGGTTACAGTGGATATGCTGGATTGGTTTTTTTTTTTTTTTTTTGAGACAGAGTCTTGCTTTGTTGCCCAGGCTAGAGTGAGTGCGGTGGCGTCAGCCTAGCTCACAGCAACCTCAAACTTCTGGGCTCAAGCAATCCTACTGCCTCAGCCTCCCAAGTAGCTGGGACTACAGGCATGCACCACCATGCCCGGCTAATTTTTTCAATATATATTAGTTGGCCAATTAATTTCTTTCTATTTATTGTAGAGACGGGGTCTTGTTCTTGCTCAGGCTGGTTTCGAACTCCTGACCTCCAGCAATCTGCCCGCCTCGGCCTCCCAGAGTGTTAGGATTACAGGCATGAGCCACCGCGCCCAGCCTGGATTGGTTTAAACATCTGTTTTGGCCTCCTTCTAATAAGCAGAGGCTGGAAAAAAAAATTCCAGATGTGTTTGAAGCTACACTTCTGGATGTGATTTAGCTTTTGCCTGTCAGAAGTTCTCAAATGATACTTGCATCCAAAACTGAGCTAACTGAGGAATGTGGTGAGGCCCCCAAAACGAGAAGCTCATTTTGTGTGTGCAGATTTGGCAGAATTTGCATGATTCTGGGGCCAACAGTGGCAGTGATGGGCTTCTGGTTTTGGATCACAGCCGAGGCCAAGGTGATCCTTGAGTCAGGAGTTGGCAGGTCAGTTCTACTGTGTGGTCCTGGTTGTCATTCCTGGAAGCCCCACACGAAGCCGGCTCCTACAGTTCTTGTAACAATTTTGTACATGAATACCTTACCCCCTGTATTAAGTTATTTTTGAATTTCCTGTATTCAATTCCCTGTATGAAATTCTTTCCTGCTTAAGATAGCTAAAGTATTTTCTGTTACCTGTATTGGATCTTGTACACAACAGTAGAATACTATTATCATACACTTATCCTTATCATATACTTCCAGTGTAGTCCTCCCAGAAGGGCTTAGGAAAGGACTAAATTTATTGAAAGGCCACCACCACCCTTCCACCAATATAACTGTTCCCTTCCTATTTTGTTTCCTCTAGAATGAGAACCAGACCATTTCTTTGATGTTTCACCTCTCTGTGCCTGAGAATAATAATAGGTGTCTGCCTTACAGAGTTATGAGAATTATATTACTAAGTGTGTCAGGCACTTAGCACAATTCCTAGTACATAGTAAATATACAATACATGAGAACTTCTGTTAGCATTATTACCTCTATATAGATTTCTGTCACTTGTAATGATAAATTCGTGATGAATAGTTTGGATACTTTTGAGGGAAAGAACTAGGCATCTATTCTCCTTTCTCAAGAGCCCATCATAAAGCTTGCCAGTAGGTATTTAATGGCTCCTAAATGACTTTTTCTAAATAAAAAGTCTATGTATTCAAAAGGATTCTCAAAGTTCCCAAAGCATATTGTTTTTACATATTCTTTTGGGAAATTAGAATTTGCCTTAACACTTCATTGAGATTTTCTTTTCTTTTCTTTTTTTTTTTTTTTTTTTTTTTGGTTAAAAATTAGTTTATTTTAGAAAAGTAACATAGCACAGTGTGGTCTTTAAGCATGTTCATTCTGCTATGTTTCTAAGAAATTTAAGGATAGGAAACTCTCATCATTCGATGTTTTCTCTAGCAAAAAGCAAATATAAGATTATGACTAATTTTCTTGGTCATTGCATGATTATGCTATGTCTGTGTTTAAAAGATCAGTTATTTATACCGAGAAAATAAATATTTCCTTCATTTCATAAATCATAATTACCTTGTATTAAGTAGTAGAAAAAGTCCTGCTACCCCTGTTTTATAAGAAATTGTGTGATAACTAAAAGCAGCTTGTATGAGTCCCACCTGAATTAAGGTTGGGCCAAACACATTGCTTTCCAGGTGGTCAAGTTGCTTCTGTAAGAGAGTGTTTGAGACCCAGAGGAATAGAAAAAAGAATACAAGTCACTATTCTTTTCAGGGATAAATTAGCTTTGCAGAATGTTTTTACACAGAACAAATGCTCTTTTTTTTTTTTTTCTGTAAAAAAAAAAAATATGCTGTAGCCAGCATATTACTGGCTACAAATGTTTAGGTTTCTTATAAGAAAGAGGTAGAAGGGAATAAAAAATCTTAAAGAAGCTTCGTAGAGTATCCATTTCAGATTGAGCACTTTGTGTGTAATAAAATAAGACCCAATGTTGCTGTTCTGTGCTCAAGCTCATAAACCTATAGTTTTCTATAATCTTTCTTTTAGATTTTTCAATGATATCACATTAAATAGCAGATGGCCATTAAGGTCTCATTCTGATCTTGGAGTCTATGATTTTAACAGATGAACTTTAAAAAATTGCCTCATTTTGGATGTAAACTTTAAAAACATTATTGAAAACTTCCACACTTTTCTTAATGAGATGATTGCATCCTTTTCTTGGGGGGGGGGAGGGATTACTAAAGTCTGTAAATCTAAGTATCAGTAATTGGACTGTGATTCAACACAGTGACATCTCAGAGTAATTGGAGGTCTATAGGGATTTCTACCTTGAAACTAAACAGCTCCCAGAGGCCTTAGATCGTCTTTTATGGTTTTGTTCTCAGTTTTTTTTTTTTTTCCTCATTATGGAATATTCAGCTGTCTTTTCTTCTTGCAATCAATAATCTGGTCTTCAGCAGCTCTTGCCAATTTTCTAATTTTCTTTTTTGGATCTTCAGGCATCCTGGAACTTAGGAAACGAAGCTTATTATAACTGCCCAAGCAAAGAGTCAATTGATTATGAGTGATAGCATGTACGATTTTTCTAGGGATAGATATCAATTTTAGTGTGTAGGTCATTTAGTATTGGCTGTGGCCCCTGAGGGACTTATCCCTTTCTCTTCTTATTTCTGTTGAAGTTTGGATAATTGAGGTGAACAAATAAGTGTCCTTGAGATATGTTAGACTAAGTGTCAATTCAGAACACTGAGGCAGCAACTAGTGATAGGGTCAAATTCTGATAAATTAAATCTCTATGTCATGTAAAATGGTACTACCATTTCGAAAAATATACCAGCAGCTCCTCGAAAAGTTAAGCCATCGTTACTATTTGACCCAGCAATTCTACTCTTAAGTATATCCAAGAGAAATAAAAATATATTCCCACATAAAAATTTGTGCATGAATGTTTATAGCAGCCATTATTCATAATGGCCAAAAGGTGGAAACCACCCAAATATTCATCAACTTATGAATGAATAAACAAAATGTATAATATTCATACAACGGGATATAGTTTGGACATAAAAAGGAATAAAGTACTGATACATAAACCTTGAAAACATGCCAATGTCACAAAAGATCATATACTATGTTATTCTATTTACAGGAAATGTCCAGAATAAGCAACTCTATAGAGACAGAAAGTAGATTAGTGTTTGGTTAGAGTTGGAGGAAGGGGATGTTGTTCTGAGGCAATTGTAGGGTGATAGCTAAAGGGCATAGGGTTTTCTTTGTGGGTGATAAAAATCTCCTAAAATTTATTGTGGTAATGGTTGCACTATTCTTTGAACATACTAAAACCATTGAACCGTACACTTTAAATGGGCAAATTATATGGTATAAGAATTATATCACAATAAAGCTGTTATTAAAAAAGTCTCCATGTAACAAAATTATGATCAGGCTCTAGCTGAAACTCTATCAAGTTCAAACAATATTTTATTCAACAAAAAGATTTGGGCAAGTCCTTAAAATATATCATAAAAAGATTCTGTTCCCAAACAGTATTTTGGTGAGAACAAATGCTCTTCCCCAACTGCTTATTTAAACTGTGAGGAATTTGAACAAAAATCACCCCTGCAAATTCACACGGATAAATAGCAAACTTTCACATGAATGCTTTGTGTCCTGCCTAATTTTTCTTTTTTCTTTTTCATAATGAAAGACATCGCTGTCTGGAATCTCACAGTGTGACGCAAATAAGATTTCTTAAATTAAAGACAGGAAGGTTCAATAGCAGAGAGATGATTAATCAGCACAGAGGAATTGCTAACATCCTGGTTGACTTTTCGCAGAACCCACTAACTTACTTTTCTTTTCCATTGTTACTATGGGGATCATGGAACTATAACCACATGTGGTTTAGACAGGAAGCGTCTTAACACCTCATCAGAAACAAAAGGGTAGGGTGCAGCAGCCCTGAGTGTGGAACAGGACTGGACCAGAGCTGGACACGCATTCTTGGCCCCAGAAGCGGTTGCTAGCTGATGATTGTATCTTGCTTTGTGTCTCTCAGGCTTTCTTGCCCTGTTTGCTACACAATTTTAGAGTAGACCCTGGGAAAAGATATATCAACTAGTGATTATGGGTGTTTTACGACACTCTCTACAATAGAATTCTCACCTTCCTGTGTTGCTATTAAAAACTTTTTAAAAAACAACACAATAGGCCAGGTGTGGTGGCTCATGCTTGTAATCCCGGCATTCTGGGAGGCCAGGGCGGGAGGATAGCTTGAGCTCAGGAGTTTGAAATCAGCCTAAGCTAGAGTGAGACCCCATCTTTACTAAAAATAGACAAAATTAGCTGGGCATTGTGGTGTGCACCTATAGTCCCAGTTACTCAGGAGGCTGAGGCAGGAGGATTGCTGGAGCCCAGGAGTTTGAGGTTGTTGTCAGCCAAGCTGACACCACAGAATGCTAGCTCAGGTGACAGAGTGAGACTGTCTCAAAAAATAAAATAAAATAAAATTTATTTAAAAAACCCTATAATAATATGACATTACATCATCAAATTTAAATAGAAGAGAATAGAAAGAAATTATTAATAATGCTGAACAGTTCAGAATTAATAATTCTGAACTGTTTAGAAGCAAATCATTATTTTAAAAATAAATGGATTTTAGGTGCACTATTTTAGATTGTTTGAAAAAATTATGCTAGGAACTGATAATTTCAAAACGATTACCTACAGATACCATCTTTATGTAAATTGACTCTTTTTCTCCATATGACAAACTTATAGCTGAAGGAAATGCTATCACAAAAAACTGTGTGTATGTGCACGTGCACATGTGTACATGTGTGTATGTGTGTTCATGACTTAAACACATAGTATTTGTCAGAATTCAGCTACTGCAATAGAGCAAGAGATAAAATTATCAACGTTATGAAGTAGTCCAAATGTCTTTTGGATGACAAACTATTCAGAGTTTTAAAAATTAAGGCAATTTTTATAATATATGTATAGTTTGCTAATAGGTTTGATATTCACATTGACCATTTGCAAAAGGTTATTTTAAGTGATTATCTCAATGCTTTAAAATGGTAACATACCATTTTCTAGCCTTCACCCCTGTAAGACTGGGTGTGAAGCTGTTAGACAGGAGCATTATGACATACTTCTTCCGCGCGGATGTCTAATGACATTGACCCATTTTCCGGGCAGTGGAGAGAATTCATTTTCAGTGTTGATTCTAAGTATAAGAATACCTTCTGAAAAAAATGGATTTAAAACCCTTCTGTCACTGGTACAGCTCAAAGAAGAGCTCTGATTCCCCAGAAACGGACAACCTTGCCACCCTCACTCCCACCCCAATTATCTTCCTCACTCCCAGGATAGAAATACTGATTCCACAGGAAAAATGAATGTGCCAGAGGTTAGATGAGTCTATTTTGTGAATGTATACAGAGCATTTCGGGTGGCCAGTAAGAGAGTTGCAGCATCACACTGACCGTTCTCAGGTCAGGAAACAAAAGCCGAGCTCATCTTACGGGTTGGTCATGAGGATCCAGGTGCAGCTTAGGTGCCCCGTGTGACTCTCAGAGAGGAGTCTATTTCATCAGCTACATGCTGGGAGAGGCAGCAGAACTGATTGATGATCCCTTTTGGGTCACTGTATATAAAGTCCTTTTTAGAGGATTTCTATTCTAACAAGTGGACTTAGCAATATTGTAATAAATTCTTACTTTGTCTTTTAAAACCCTAATTCTGCAAGCACAGATAGTGTGCAGAACTTTTATCTGATTAGGAGTTGTAGCACATATTGTTAAATGCTAAACAGGGCGTGGGTGGGAGGTACGCTCTGAAAAGTCTGATGTTTCCTAGGAAAATATGTTTTTTTTTGTGTTAAATTCCATATTGCTTCATACTATCTGGACTAATTGTATCGGGTGTGCCTATTTATTTAGGAAAATTCAAGACAGTTGGAATGGTTGATTAATCCCAAGGGCTATGTAGCATAAACAAATCAATTTATAAGCCAGCTGGAAATGAGGTTAGGGTAAGAACTATGCCTGCATTTAAAGTAATATAAATTGAAGTGCTGTGAAACTTGTAACACATTTGCTAAAGGTAAAGTATTATTATAATAATTAAGAATATTATGGGTTTTAACATTATTACTAACTCTGCATGATTTAATTTTGGATACTTGCCAGTAAGAAGTATTTGAATACCTATTTTCACTACATGCAGCCTTTCCTAAAGATTGCTCTCATTTCCTTTGCCAGGGAACTTTCCTTGAGTGTACAGAAAAACTTTTTTTGTATCCTCTTGAATATCAATGAAGATGTCCAAGATGCTTTGGCCTCAAGCTTCTGCTCCAAGAATTCTCCCTTCTGGACAGCCTGATATCGCCTTTGGCCTTTCTGGAATGATAAGCCTTACTCTTCGTGTGTGAGTCCTAAGAAAGAGTGTAGCCGGCAGAGTAACAGCCCAAAAGATGTTCATGTCTTAATCCCCAGAGCCCATAAATATGTTAGCTTATGTGGCAAAGGTGAATTAAGGTTGTAGATGGAATTAAAGTTGGTAATCAGCTGGCCTTGTAATAGAGATTATTCTGCATTATCTGGGTAGGTCCAATGTCATCAGGAGGGTTCTTAGAAGTGGAGGAGGGAGGCAAAACATCAGATTTTCTCCCAGGGCCTTCAAAAAGGAACCTGGACTTAGCAGCACCTTGATTAGCCTCGGGAGCTCCTTTTTGGACTTCTAACCTAAAGAATTATAAGATAATAAATCTGTACTGTTTTTTTTTTTTAGGGGGGGCCAAACCACGTGGCTTTATTATACACTCATGGACGAGGTTCTGGGGCCCCAAGAGCGGGGCCCCGGAAGTCGCCCTGTACTGTTTTAAGATACCATGTTTGTGTAATTTGTTATAGCAGCAAATGTTAAACTAATACACAGAGCCAACCCAGTGTTCTTCTGAGTATGGGGGAAGATGGAATAGCTATCAACCTTGGCCCACTCCTGTCCACTTGTATATTTTCTTATAGCTGGGTCTCTTAGCTGGACCAAAGGAACATGAGGTCCCATGGGAAGGTTATGTGGTTTTTCCAGTACAAGCCCAGGCTACTTTGACACTGGAAGTCCACCTTCACCTTATAGGGTGAGAAGGAAATAAAACAAAAAAATAAATAAATGAAATATGAAGGTCTTTAGGAGCCCCACACCACAATACGGTTGGATTTCTATTAACTATGTTTGCAAATAATAATGGAGAAGAAAAATATGTGAAAGTTATTTTAACTTTCCATCCTCAAGTGTAATACCTGTCAGATAATACCTTTCAGGTAAATAAAGGTAATATAGCTTAACAGGTCTTCAGTCTCTGCTTTGAACCAGAATGGCAGAGCTGTTATGAACTGGGCTTTGGGGACTGACACCTGATATCAAGGGCCTGCTCTGCACACTGGCTAGTTGATCTTAGGCATCTGTGTAGGCTTGGGAGAGTCAAAGCATAGAGCTGAAACCCAAAGGCTTCCAGTTACTACCTCAACCCATGAGCCATGAACTACAGAGCAGGAACAATCATTGTAAGAACTTTGTGAGATGCCTTAAAATTTGTAACTTACCCATTCGTTATGTTGATCACCTCCTGTCTGTTTTCCACTTATCACACTTAAATGTTTAAGAATTTTTGGGTGCTTGTCTTTAGTAGGAGCAATGAAGGAAGGAGGCAGGTGGGTAGAACGGATGAATGTGGTAAGAGTTGAGAAGAGCACGAACCATTCTATATCCAGTTGTGGGAGAAAGGCCAAGAAACTCAAGAAATAGAGTGGGTGCTGGCCCCTGTGGAAGGAGAAGGAAGCAGGCTGAGATCCTAGGCTTGCGGTAGTGAACCAAAGCCTGGATGTACCTGGGAAGGAGCCCTGGACACTTTGGTTAACTAGATGGGGAGGCTACTCTTATTAGGCAGGTCACATTATCTTTCTGGACCTATCTTATTCCCTTCATTCTTCAGAATTTCTTGAATACCTGATCAAGAATTTGATTATTTGGGAACTATTGATATGGGGAACCTGCAAAAATAAGTGAAAAATATTAATAAAAGGATTAGACAAGGACTCTTCCTTCAGTCTATCCTGATTGAAGTTGGTCAGGTAGGGTGTAGTGGGACCACAAGGAAGTTATTGTGGAAAGGAGATAGAAGAGCTGAGGAAGTTGACTCTGGCGGTGAGATTTTGCTGAAGACCGAAATGAACTGGAGGCAGAAAAGCACGTGAAAATTACTGTCCTATAATTGTGGTTAGAAACGATTTTGTGAATCCTTGAGGCAGATTCCCTGAATCATTTTCTGGAGGCTGAGAGCTTCATGCTCAGAACACTGGGATCAGATTATAGCATTTAAATGAAAATGACCATTTTTATTATTCCATGTTTTGAATCCAGGTTAACATTAATCTTAGTTTGTCTTGACCCCTTGGAAATGTATCCACCCTCCTCAGTCCTGTGGGCAGCAGGGATTAACTATCTCAGTGGCCAGGACTCTCCCATGGCTGATGGACAAGGTCTTCTTAGTGATGAGGTGCTAACCTTGTGGGTTGCAGGCAGTTTTTGTGGTCAGATGGGCAAGACCAGAGCAGGCCAGGACTGACAGACACTCGTGCACTTTAGTAATCCCTCTCTTTCTCCCTTTTTTCCTTACCCCTTAACAGCTTCCTCTTCCACTCTCATGATGGCAACGTCACACATTTATGACTTCTCTTAAACTGCCTAAGCACTCCTAAGCCCCTCACCTATCCAGAAAACTCATTTCCCATCCCATGGAAAAGAGAGAACAGCAACTACAGTAATCTCCCTCAGTTTTCCATTAAATGCACATCCTTCTTTTCTATCCTTTCCTGGTCTAATATTTTTTTCTCTCTCTTGGCTCCTCCTCTGCTGTGTATGTGCTTAAAATTCTCATGTCCTACAAAATGTCCTAAAACCAAATATTTCTCATGGAATCCTACCTCTTCCTGAAGCAGTCAACCTCTCCCTCCTTTCCTTCATCAATACAGTTTTTGAAAGAAAAATATTTACTTTCTGGTCTGTTTTTTCACTGCATTTTCATTGCTCACCCCACAGAAATATAGCTTCTGTCCCTTCTTTTCTAATGAAACTATTCCCACAACGCTCATTGCCATCTCCTTCCTAATTGCCAAATCTGGCTTTCTCATTTCAATTCTCATTGTATTTGATTTTGAAATAATTATTCAGTAACCATTTTGTCCCTGGCATTGTTTTAAGCATTGTTACCTATGTTATTCTATCTAGTCCTCAATATACCCCTGTGTATTAAGTGCTGTATTCCACATTTTATAGAAAAGGAGGCAGTTTTACTTGACATCATTAACAATGTCCTCCATGTGGAATATTTTTTTGTCTTAGTTCCTGTAAAACTACTGCATTCATCTTTGTTTTTTTTTTTTTTTTTTTCCTGACATCCATTCTTTCTCAGTGACCTAAATCAATCCCACATTCATATCTGTGTGCCTGGCTGAATAGCTTTCCCCCTTCTTTTCCTGGTTAGTATTTTCAACTACATGATTAATATCTCTACATTCATACTCGAAAAACCAAACCTAACCCATTATCTTCCTATTCACATCTTTAGTAAACATCTATAGAATCTATATCACAGGTCTGGAATTGTTTGCCGCACTTAGGATGTGAAGATGAATAAAACACAGCCCTGTCCATGAGGACCAGAAGATGGAGTTGTAAACAATGGTAGGATAAAGTGTAGGTACTACAATAGAAGTATAAAATGCAGTAGGTCAAGATGTAAGAGAAGGGAATCTGTAGCTGTTGAATGGTTCAAAAGTTTCCCAAAGAAGATGAAAACTTTTGATATTACTATAAAGATTTTCTAAGTGGACAAGAAGAGAGGAGAGTGACATTTAGTGCAAATGGCCTAGCACGTGCAAAGGTATGGAGGCCTCACAGAGAATGGTATACCAAGATAGCTTATGGTTTGCTAGCTTGGATGCTTGGGGGTGGGCATTGTCTATGGGGTTGACAGCATCACTGTTGAATTATTTACCTAGAAAACATCTGTTTTTCTCTCCTCTAATAAATACCATTGTAATCATTATTGTTGATTGCATTTCCCATTGGACTTTTGAGCCTGTCATATGCTCCTTTTCTTCCCATGGTCACTGTCCTAGTTAAGATTCTTATCATCAATCATCATGAAGGATTTATTGCTTAAGGTTTGAGAGTGGAACTCTGCCTTTCTGTTATCAAGCCCTTTACCCTCTTCAAAAATAAATATGCTTAGAGATCTGGATGTCTTATTGTGCTAACTTAAAACTGTACTGGTTTTGAATTTTCTAATAGAGCTAAGCAATTTTGAAAATATCAGAATAACTTTTCTCAAAGTGAAATAAGTTAAAAGAGAATCCAATCATTTAAAAAAATATTGTGGAAGCTATTCTTCTCACTATGCTTATCTGAGTGGCGTAAGTGTGTCAGAGACCAGGAAGACATGGTGATACCAAGTGGGAGAGAACACAAAGGGATTAACAAGGGATTAACATCTCTGAGAGGAATGTTAGGTGAATGTGTCAATGTGTCAGTAAAAGGGCTTGCTCTCTTCCTGGGATTCTTGAAAGCTCAGACCTAACTTTATCTATATTTTGGGAAGACCTGGGAACTGAGGAAAGGGAAGAGATGTGCTAAATACTTGTGAATAACACAATTTCCAAACATAGTAATTTTCACTGACATCTCTGTGGTTCATTTACAAACCTACCTATCACATTTATGGTTTAATAAATCACATAGCAGGCAAAATTTTAAGACAGTCATTGCTTTAATCCAAATAAAAGGATACCACAGGGTCTGACTTTAAGATAGGGTGAAGAAATGCTACTTACATAACTACAAAGGTACTTTTGTAGGACATGTGGCCCATAAAATTGAAAGAGATATTTAGAATAGTGCTGTCCAAAATCAGTATAACACAAGCAACATATGTAATTTTTAATTTTCTATTAGTTTCAGCTGGGAGATGATTTTCCATAATCTCTCATGTTTCTTGTGAGCAAGGTAGTAATTGCCCTTTTGTTGTAGTCTGTCTTTTCAAGGATGTTTGTATAAAAATGAACTTTGGAAGACAGAGATGGTGTCTCACTTTGGTACCAAGGGCAGATTTTTGCTGTGTGATATAATAAAGTAATGTGTCTCTCTGAGGCAGAAGTCAGGTAGGTTTTCTTATAGTTCTTCATATAAGATTTTAATTCCCTCAGCTTAAGATCCCTCAGCTGTTAAATGAACCCACTGCATACACAGAGCCCACTTGGGCTGCTGTTAAAAAACAAAACCAAAAAAAAAACAAAAACAAAGGGGACTGACTGTTCCTAAACACAAAGCTTATGCTGTTTGCTGTGCCAGGAGTAATACATTCCTTTATTTCTTACCCAGGAGTAGTATCATGTTTTCCGTCAGCTTTTATGAAAGTGTGGCAGGTTAACTCGTTAGCTATTAACCACTTCGATACGAGTGTCAACTATATCCGACAGCCACAGATAAACGCGCACAGCGACTTTAGCTGACAGCTGTGATATGACTTTTCTAATTTTTCATTTATCAAAATAAAATTGTGAACATTTAAAAATAACATAATGAAAACATATATGTATATGTTACCTCTTCTGATTTACATTACAAGTAAAGCTGCCTGTGAAGTAAAACAAGCCTTCAGTGCTTTAAAGCTTTCCTCATCACACAAGAGCAAAACGGATGCGTACAGCACAAGCTATCCTGCGGACTATGAGTGCCGGCTGTGGGCAAGGTCCCACCCCCAGTGAGCGCCGCATGGAAGTGGTTAAGTAAGATAAAATCTCAGACCTGTATAGTTCTTAATAGCCACAATGAAAAAGTGAAGGTAAAAAGATGAAATTAATTAAGAAATATTTTATGTAACCCAATATATCCAAAATATTACCATTTAAACATGTAATTAATATAAAAATTTATTAATTATAGATTGCCTGTTTTTAAACTAAGAATGTCTTTAGATCATAATGAGATGGATAATCTTATTTTTGATGTGTGTCATATGTAAACACAGGAAAGTGCAAGCAGTATAACCAGGGTCAAGAGACCATATCCACGAACTCATGAAACCAGTTGAAACACCAGTGGAAGACTTAGCTAAAATAGAATCTGTGCGATCCTGTCCTACACTCCCTAAGCAGCAGATGCATACGAAGTTAAAAGTATGGTAGAGTCATTAATGCTCACCAAATATTTTATTTCTTCCTCTATTCCTGCTAACTCCCTCACAGCTAGGTCAGGTCATTTGACCAGCTCCGGCTAATTAATGTGCGTAAAATCAATGTAACACTTTCTGTCTGAGGCTTTGAAAGCCCATGTACAATCTCCAGTCTCTCATCCTCTGAGTGAGGCATTCTCATTGACTGCTGATACCACGTATTCATGCAGACTATGACGCTATAAGATGACGAGACTTCCACCAGTCTGCACTATGGGTAACGTGAGCAATAACATATGTTATGTTAAGTCACTAAAGTTATGAGGCTATTTGTTACCACAGAAAAAAGTAGAATATGCCGACTGATACAGGTATTAGAATTCTTTTTATATTCTACAGCTCTGAGAAACCAGAATTATTTCTGCTTTTAGCATTGTAGTCATTTATTAATGTTGAATAAAATATAATTCAGTTGTGAATTTTAAAAAAAAATTTTAAAACCAAGACCTTTTAAGGGTTTTTTCAGTAGAACGTATTCTTTTTTTTTTTTTTTTTAAATTTTGAGACAGAGTCTGGGTCTGTTGCCCAGACTAGAGTGCCATGGCATCAGCCTAGCTCACAGCAACCTCAAACTCCTGGGCTCAAGTGATTCTACTGCCTCAGCTTTCCGAGTACCTGGGACTATAGGCATGCGCCACCATGCCTGGCTAATTTTTTCTCTATGTATATATTTTTAGTTGTCCAGATGATTTCTTTCTATTTTTAGTACAGACTGGGTCTTGCTCTTGCTCAGGCTGGTTTCGAACTCTTGACCTTGAGCGATTCACCCACCTCGGCCTCCCAGAGTGCTAGTATTACAGGTGTGAGCCACTGCTCTCTGCCCAGTAGAATGCATTGATGGATAAATTCTGTGGTGGTAACAGTGATCCAAGTTGTAGACAAAATATAGATTCTGTAGCAAGATACCTGAATTTTAATTCTGTTTTGTCATTACTGACATCACCTTAACTGAGTTATTTCACGTCTCTGAGCCTTTTTCTGTACTTACAAATAATATGTAATATCTAAGGCACTTTTTACATTAAGATTCCATTATTATTTCATTGTAAAAAGACAAAATGAACTGAAACCATTATTCCTCTCTCTGAGCTATGGTATAGCCCTACTTTCAGAGAAAAATTATATTTATATCTTAAACATTTAGCTTGAAGTATTTTTGATCTTGATTTCAAGTCAAAGAATTTGATTAGTATTAATACTTATTGTGTTGATAAGCTGTTATTCTGATTTCTTGAGGAAAAAAGTATTTTCTAAAGTGATAGTACTTGGCCATGGTATGTAAAATTGTATTTAATGATAGGATAATCCGGAATGGGCCACAATTAGTTTGTAAGTTCATCTCTAATCTTTGAGAAGTGAAGAGAGGAATTTTAAAGCCCAATGGATCACTGGGAAACACTAGCATTTTTTGAAAAAATTCAGAAATTATATTTAATGTATTATGATTGCATTTTCTTCTGGATTTGACCCCACAAGCATAACATACCCCACACTCCCACATAAATACACATACATACTCTGGCTAATTCTTTAAGTATTTATTTTATGAAAATATATAATGTGGTGATGACCACATGAAACAGATCCTTTTACAATATTTTAGAAGCAATAGTTATTACTGGCAGGTAGATTGGGGAAAGGACATTGGATGAAAATTATAAAAATTAAATAACTTTTTAAGAAAGTGAATGAAATGAAAGGACAGACAACTTTTTTTATTTCATCATATTATGGGGGTACAAATGTTGTTAAGGTTACATATATTGCCCTTTTCTCCCCTCCCGCCTCGAGTCAGAGCTTCTAGCATGTCTATGCCCAGATGGTGCTCATCGCACTCATTACATAAGTATGTACCCATCCTCTCCTCCCCCCTCCCACCTGCCCAACACCTGATAAATGTTTTTTTTTGACATTTTGGTTACATTTTATATCTTAAGCACAGACAACTTGACAATAATTCATTTCACTCTTTGGGTTTGGAAATTCGATGAAAGCTTTTAAAACTAATTTTGAATTAATCACCTTGCCAGATTCACTCTCACTCTCCATTCCCTCTGTAGTAATAGTGACAACTGTCCATGGGATACTAGGCATTCATGGCTACTAGGCTACTCTCTGGAGAGCCTACATTCTTCTGCTACTTCCAAGTGGGTCTACACTTAACTAAAAGTGAGTTGTGTCTGTTACCAAACCTGTTAGTGACAACTGTATCTGATATTGAACTTACGGTATTTAATTATGTATAAGCAAACCAATGAAATACAGATTTAAAGAGTTCTTCTTTCTATGGACTCTAAGTGCTATACTTTGGAAATAGTACCAAGTGAGAGTCTAAAATAGTTCTTGCCATGTTAGCTGTGAATAAGAGCACTGTAAAAGATGGCGCATGTTGGGGAATTTCCTCATTCAGGTTGCTTTACAAGTTACATTCAGGTTGCTTTTTTGCTCCACATTCAAGAAAGTGAAACTGGAAACTGAAAATGATGCATTTGAGGTTGTGTTCAAAAATGATAATGTAGAATTGTGATCATCTGATTTTCACTTCATGAAAAGGCCTTAACCCCCCACCGAAAAATGAACACATAAAAGATGAATATATATATTGACAAGTTAACATACATTAATATTGTTTAAGATGTATGTATTATGTGTATGACTCCTAACCATACACTGGCTTTTTGATGAACTGAACAACTACTGTCCCAATCATATTAGATATGTAAGCACCTGCCTCACCTAGATTCAAATCAATTTTCCTTAAATAAGCAACTTGAGAATTTACAAAACTTCTTCATTGGCGTTGTAAGGTTGACTAAGGTAGTTAGGAAAAGAGATTAGGAATCTCAAGGGACAAAAGGCTAATAAAGTTGCTGCCACCACAACACAACGTATGATTGTTTTCAGAATTTAATAAACTGGGCGAGAAGATAACTTCAAACAAAATGACTGTGGTAAATGCTGAGACTCCTTTCAAAAGTTGGGAAAGAAGAAATAAATATAGAGAAGAATCAAACTGTTTTCTCTGAAACATAAGGCACATGCCTACAGAAAAAGAGAAAGGTCTAGAAAGAGAGGCAGAGATGGAGAAAACACTAGGGAGAGAAGAAGGGAATATTATCAGGAGAGAGAGAGAGAGAAAGAAGGATAGTGCAAGAAAATGCAAATTCGGAGATTCTTAAGGATCCCACTCGGTCCCCAGTTTTTCTGTTTTTGTTTTCTGTGTTAGAAATCCATCTATATTCAAGACTTTTATAGGAACTGACCTTTTAAGTTAATTCACTGCTGACTTTTTAAAATGGAGCTCTAAGCACCCAAATTATAAACCACCTTACAATATAAGAAAATTTATGATTCAGTGGGTCATTCCTTATTTTCTTATCAATTTAAAAAAGCAAAAGGGGCTGTCTTTGCCACAAGTTAGGTTCTCTGAGAAACAGTTGCTGCTATGGACATTAGCATGCAGACAATTTATTAGAGAATGTTCTCTGGATCAGCGTCATGGAAGGAAGGAGAAAGGAGCAGGAGCCGGAAGGAGGAGTAGTTGGGCTGCAGCCTGCCAAGGGGCCCAGGACTCTACAATCTCAGTGAGACCCTCAATGAGCAGAGGCAGCCCAGCAAAGCAGTGCTCTCCTGCTGAGGGCAGTAACTGAGGGCTGAGAGCTGTCAGCTGGCAACGTTCCTGCAGGTGAGGACCTTCAGCCTTGGGGACAGTGTAGAATTCATGACAATCTTTATGTTCTATTTTGGGATCAGTGTCGCATAGTGGGGAAATTGTAGCCATTGTAGATATGTAGCACAGGGTTCCAATGAGCTGTGTAATATTGGACAAGCTACTTCTCATGATCGGTTTCCTTATTTACTTACCACTCCAATTTTCGGGGAGGATAAAAAGAGTTAATGTTTATAAAAGACTGGCAAATACCATGTTTCTCTGAAAATAAGACCTACCCATAAAATAAGCCCTAGCAGAATTTCTAAGCTTTTGAGCAGTATAAGCCCTACCCCGAAAATAAGACCTAGTGATGGGCGTGGCTACGCAGTGTACCTGCACAACCCATGCATTTCGTCGTGGAGCGGTAAAGAAGATGAGCAGCCCTTCTCATTTGCCCCATCATGACAGCTACTATCCCAGAGGTGACCGGAAATGTGCGGGCAGCCCCACCAACAAGGTCAGCTCCCCCTGTGAGGTCCCCGTCATCCTGTGTGTGCTGCAAGCTGAGGCTTTGAGGGGAAAATAACACATCCCCTGAAAATAAGCCCTAAGGTGTCTTCTTGAGGAAAAGTAAATAAAAGACGCTGTCTTATATTCGAGGAAACACGGTAGCAGTTGCTCAATTAATGTGGGCTCCCTCCCACCATTTTGCAATAGATTAAAGGGATCTATATAGATAGACAGTATATTTTTCACCTGGGTATTTTTCTTTTTATATACCCTTATCTTACTTGCTATTTTGAGAAGAATTAAGAATATTTTCCAAGCTATGTAATTTAACATACTACTGTTTATGTTTATACTGTTTATATAAAATTTTTATAGGAAAATTTTCCAGCTAAAATAGGTTGTATTTATTTTAAGGAAGAAAAAAATCTAAATCAAAGAAATGGCCTTTGTATTTTCTTCTCACTGAAACTAGAGATAGAATGTTCCTTGTGACATCTAGGATGTTTTATAACCTTCTTCCCTGAGCTTAAGGTTATAGTCCTTCTGGCATATTCTCTTACTCAAGCAACACTTTTTCCTCAAAGGATCTTGGGACTGTAATAGCTACCTGTTACTTCTCCTAGACCAGTGGTGGCTCAGTCCTATTGAGCTTGAAAGATGACAAGAGTAGAAGGGTGGTTCTTAAAGTGTGGTGTTGAGCATCACCTGGGAAATTGTTAGAAATGTAAATTCTCAGTTCCCAACCCAGACCTAGTGAATCAGAAACCACAGAGGTGGTATATAGCAATCCCTGCTTTAACTAGTCTGCCAGCTGACTTTAATACATACTAAAGTTTGCGAACACTGGAATAGCATATCAGTGTCTCAACAAGAAACAGATGTCACATGCAAATTAGGATAACCAAAGAAAGATAATAAAGAATTTATAAAGCTGGCTAGGGCATAAGGGAAGTACAAATGATAGTGGAGTACCCTGGAGCTTGTAATGGCAAAATCATTACCATCCCTTAGCCTGAAGGGATGAGGGGAGTAAGAGGTTTCTGGAACCCCAAATCAGAGGGTCCTATGGAGAGGGATGTCTTGGGAGGAGCTGAAACCTCTGGGACACAGGCCAGGTTGTGGTTTCCCACAAGAAGGAGCATCCTTCCTGTTTTCTGTTGAAGATCTCCGGTGGCTGAATCCAATGAGAAGACAGAGGCAAGGGTCCTGTTGATATCTTGCTCATACAGGATGGGGAAGGATGGAGTGGATCTATTACACGTACTCAAACTATCGTCCACGGGCCACATGCTGCCTGCCTAGGGCATTTATCCGGCCCACCGGGTGTTTTTGCCTCAGCTGCCTGTCCTGCTTAGCAGACAACTTGTCCCGGGCCCACAGTGTGCACTCTCCAACAGTCTGAGGGACAGTGAACTGGCCCCCTATTTAAAAAGTTTGAGGACCCCTGGTCTAGATGGACAAATGGAAGATACCCAGAATAAATAGTAAGACCTAAATGTCAATGGTAATTTTTATTCATTTAAAAGGTCCATTTTCCTTAATTTTTATAGCCTTCCCAAGCAGCTACTTATTTTTGATTTGCTTTAGAAGTGATTGCCTCGCAACTCCCAAGGTATATCCCTTGTTTTTGTTTTTTAAGGTTATTATTGGCAAGAGTCTGAAAAATACATGAAACAAGATCTTAAGGCTAGAAACAAATTTGAGATCAGATGGTTATATCAGCTTTCCCTTTTGCTAATCCTTATCATCATAAGCACTGCTTCATTGAAAACTGAAAATATGCCTGCATGGCTGCCTCCAAAAATGAAAGTATTAGGATGTACAGCCATGGGAACTCTGTGCATTGCTGATCACTTGGTACAAAAACTTTGGAAACCAGTTTGACATTACCTAAAAAAGTTGAACATGTACCCCTATGACACAGCAATTCAAATCTCAGATTTATTCTAGATTAACTCCTACTCATAAAATAAGGGCTTTTTTTTTAATAACTAGAAAATGAATACAATCCAAAAATTCATCAAGAGTAAATTGTTGATGAATAATCAACAATAATATGCTGTTGGCATATTTATACCAAAGGCTACCAACAAAAATAACTGCAGTTAAGCAACATGGATGAATCTCTCAAACATCTTTTTAAATTAAAGAAACAAGTAAACCAAGTATACACATAATATTTAATTTATATAATGTTCAGAAGTGAACAAAACTAAGCAAGCAATATGTCATTTATGGGTGCATCTACATATGGTAACACTATCAAGAAACAAGGCACCTGTTATTACAAGTCAGGGTTGTGGTTTCACATGGTTATATACCTGCTTGGTAATACATATATACAACATATACATGGTTATACAATGTATATGTGGTTACACACTGGGAAGTGGTTGAAATACAAATGTCCATTTAAATTCAGATTGGCACAGTAGATCAATTTATACCTTTGGGTTATCCTTGAGGAAGGTTGTCTGCATGAAGGCTGTCTGATGTGCTGCTTTCAAATGTTCCTGGTTCTTGTGTCACACCTGAACCTGGCAGTGGAATAATACCTGGTCTGCCCCTTTGATTGACAATTATATTTCTGTCCCATAGTTTTTGCATTCTTTACTTATCTTATTTCCTTTTAGAAATTGACTTCCAGAGAAAGAACAACTATGATTTCCTACTATTAATAGTAGTTAGATAAATTGGCTCAAGCATAAATTTCTTTTTATTCAAGCAACAGTTACCATAATTACAACAAAAATTTTTATTATGTAAATTTTAAAGTATACATATAAATTGAGAAAATGTATAATGAATTTACATTCACTCTTCACTCAGCTTCAACAATTATCAGTGTTTTTCAAAATGTTTTTTTCTTATAACAAGATTTAGATTTTTAAAAAATGGCATTGGCTTTTTAAGTTCTGGTTTGTGTATAGAAGTAGAATGAACATATTTTGGTATTTAATGAATTTGAAATATGTTTTGGTTTATTGCTTATACCACTTCTGTGATTTAGAGCATTTTTAGTTATTATTTTATGTAGAAGAATAAATTGCATTTTTAATAGTATCTCATATTGTTGCCTGAGGTAACACATTCTCACACTGAATTATAATTCAGTAACAAAAATGCATTATTTTTCCTAAATCAAATATGTGTGTCATTGATGGGATTAGAATTTAAGATCTCCAAATTTAAAATTATTATTTGGCTGATATTAAATATTTTCTAATGGGCAGTAAAGTATGATCATATCCACTAGCAGAGAAAAATTTTAGACTGACTTTTTCTCTAAGTATAAGCATTTTTACTTTTCAGTTATATTAACTTGATACCTTTAGATTATTAGATATCAGATTATATTTCCACATACTAATATTGACAGGCTTGTTAGTCCTCTAAATCTAAATACTTATAAATTGTTTTAAGTAGAAAAAAAGGGAAGAGAAATGTTTGACTCTTTCAATGCAGATGCCTAACCTGCAGAACTAGGGGGGCCAAAGAACTGAAAAAGAATTGAATTTGAAAGAATTTCAAAGTTTTAATTCTAACAGTGGATTAGCCACAGAAATTATTGAATTGAGCCTACATTTTACATGAAGGTACTCAGAAAAATGATGGGACATTTCCTAGACAGGGGCAGAGGAAAGAGGAGCCTCACAAAATACTTTTAAAGGAGCAATAAAAGTAAAAATAAAGTTGCTTTTTGCATACCATCCAATAAGTTTGTTTTCTCTTTTTGCATTATATCCAATAAGTTCATAGTGGATGCACATATAAATGATCAGAAAAGACTAGGACTCAGTTTACTGATGGTAGAAATCACTCATACCAAGTAGTTCTACTCATGTGCTTTATCAACTATCCAAGGGATATGAGAAGAGCATGGATAAAAGATACATCTGAGTGATCATGGCCTCCCTGTACCCTCCTTTCATTCCTCATGAGGATGCAAGCAGGGTGGTGGAGATGGTACACCCCTTGCTCAGGGAGAGGAATGTTCCTCTTCTAAGGGGACTAGAACAGAGAGCTACACCAGACTTTAGGATTCACATCTCCTGAAAAGGCCATACTAACACGCATTTGATTATGATTTCATGTAAGACAATAATTTTGTCACTCAGCAAAATCATGACTCGAGCTGTCCATATTCCTCCAAGTTCTGAAATTATGCTGAACCATTCTAATACAAAGTCCTCTTTCCTATGCATAAACTGAGGTTACAAATGTTAGTTAAATTAATGCCACCTGATGTCACAAAGTCCAACATGCATGATAGAAGTTCAGTTCTTATATAACTTCCAAAATTGGTGCTCCTAATTGGAAGATAACTCTTGTCTGCATGGTGATTCAGGGCTCTGGGCTTGTTCCGTTTTGTGGCTCTGTTGTCTTCAGCACATGGTTTCCAAGGCCACTGTGCTTGTTGCATCAAGTTGGCCAAACAGGAAAGGACTTGGAGGAGTTTATATGGACCAGGCCTGAAATTGGAGCCTATCACTTTGGTTTCGAGATTCTATTGGCTAGAATGAAGTCACATGGCCACCTGCAGCATTAGCAAGTAGCATAGAAGGAAGAGGAAATGGGTTCTGTGAATGGCTGGCCACACTTCCTTTTTTGTGTCTCTAGGGTCCAGGTATTTTACACTTATGTCTACTTAGGGCTTTTCACGAACAAGGCTGGCCATGGCCTGCCACATAACAAAGTGAAGATATTCATTCAATTTTATGTAATTAGTTCCCCATGGCTTTTGATGTCAAAGACTAATAATACCTAATTCTTCTGGCAGAAATTGTTACATTTAAGGAAGCAACATAAAGGGCACTAATTTCGGAGAACTAATGTAGCAGCTTTGTATTTGCTCATTAGAGTCCATCATTGCCAACAGATTTTGTTCTTCATAATAACTTGACTAAATTTCTTCATGAAAATAAATGGTGAAGATTAACTAAAATTTTACTTTAGGATGTAGATAATTAGTGAGTCTGTGTTTTCCAAATGTCTCTGTCATGAGGGCAGAGACAGGAATTCTAAATTCTTTCCTTGCAAAAGGGCAGCGCTAAACTATACACGGATAATCATGAAAATCTGAATGTGACCCTGACATTCAACTTTCATGTGATTTTAGAACCATCACTTTACTATTCTGTGTGCCCATATTCTCCTATACAAAATATCTCTTATAGATATGTTCTGAAGATAACATTGAGATAATAACTATAAAAATATTTTTAAAAATTTAAAGTTGTAAGAGTGCGAGGTGGTATTTCTTCTAATTTTGAATTACTATTAAAGATCAGTAAAAGGAACACAGATGATGCCCTGGTTAGCAGAGACCATTCACTCAGCCTCTGGCAGACCTTATTTTTACAGTGGGGATTGGTTATTTCTGGCTGTCTTTTGAATACTGATTGGCAATGCCTTGCAATTGCCTCTGTACTACACAGAAAGTAGTAAGGATGGGTTTATTGTCTTTGCACTGCCCCCTGGACTTGACCCCTCCTGGAAGTCTGGGTTTGTTTTTATTACCATGGACAGAAGAATTTGCTCTCCAGAGTAAATATCTTAGGGCTTCTTTGTGAAGGTGCAGAGAAACCCAGTCTCCATTTTGTGCTTTGAGGGGCAGTAGCCAACAGGAAAGTGAGCATTTTAACTTACACCTGGAGATACAGGTACATGCAAAAATAAAAACCATTTCTCTGGAGTTATTAATAAGAAATAAAAATTACATCATGCCTTGTTGAGCAGAGTTCTATCTACCTCTGGGGAAGAGAATTTAATGATTTTTCTTCTGAGAATCACTTTTCTATAGATCCTTTACATGTATGTATGTGTGTGTGTGTGTGTGTGTGTGTATTTTGCCTCAGGGAAAAATCAGGTAAGAGAAATGGAATATCTTAATGGACTGATATTTGAAAAATGAATAAAAACTGTTAGAATGAAACAACTCCTTTTTATAGTTTATAAAATTCTCAAGTATCCTTAAAAGTAGCTCTTCTTAATACCTTAAAAAAATTCCTAAGTTTATATTGTTAGATTAATTAGGTGAAAAATGACTCTACTAATAAGATTTAGAGAAATGTTTCCATTTAAAAAAAACAAAATTGAATTTTCTCAAGGAATTAATAACTAGGTTGGCTTAGGAATCTTGGATCCTGTTCACAGTAGCATTATAAGCAGAAACTGTGAAAGAAACTGTAAAGCCCCCAAATTAACACAGTTAAGAGGCATATTTTGTTCTGATTTTGCTTTTGGCTCTCCATTCCTAATTCCTGCATTGCTAACAGTCAACTTTCAATTGAGATAAAGCACCTGGTTCAGCTACTATAACTCATTCAGCAGTTGGTTCTTGAGTATCTACTATGTGCCTGGCACTGTGTAAACCACAAAGTACATGGTACTGATGCAACCTGCAGGGACCAGTCTAACCTGAAGTTGGAAAATTTTACAAAGCCCTCAGGGGATAATTCTTGAAGAGATTTAATGCTGAGAAAAGAAAAGAATACTTCTAAATGAAATAAAAGGGAAGTACACCAAACTATTGCCACTTCTCCACAAAAAAAAAAGGAAAAGAAATTTGGAAAGACTCCAGAAACTGCCATGAGAATTGTGTCCTTTATCCAATGATATTTTTGCAGCCAATATTATTAACCATGGACATCATCATCTAAATAGCTTTCATAAAAGTTAATAGTTTAGAAATAATAGCTGACAGTTAAATGTCACCACGTGAATTATAGAAGCAGTGTGGATTTCTGAATCTTCCCTTTCTCAAGCTAGCTGACCCTTTCCCAGTAAAAGGAAAAAAATGATACACTTCCAGCAGGGACATTTTCCCCCCCTTTAGGCAAAATGTCTCATAAATTGATATTCATTGAAATGTATACCTAGATTCTGGTGGTTCTATGAACTATAAAGGTCTAAGATTATTGCCTTAAAAGGAAAAAAAATTAGTTAATTTCTGACCTTTTTAGCTGGACTTCAATTTTATTTCATTACTAATTTCATTATGTAGGATTATATTGAAAATCATCTCCATATCAATTACACATTTCAATATTCATAAATTATTTCTAACTTTGGATTAGTTGCTAATCTGTTTATATTCTCCTTGACATCTCTAGGCTGTTGTCTTATAGGATTTTATCAGCAATACTAACAATGAGTCAAGGTCACATATTATCAACCTTTGTCCCTTTTAATACAGTCCTGACTGAGACCAGAGATCCTTATGAGACCTGAACTAACTCCCTTACTTTCTATAATTCTTGCTTTCCTTATCATGTTTGTTATCCATCAATTTAGACTCCTGTTGTGCTAGTGATTGAGTTGTAGCATCTGTCACTCATTATTCAGAAGGTTGTCTATCTGGTTGAGATGTTCCCATTTTTCTTACCATTCCATATACTTCCCATCAAAATTAGGGTCTTGGTGAAACAGGAGAATATTTCTAAATGCAAGAGGATACTTTTAAAATCAAAAGTATGTAAGCTGCAATCTCCATATCAGTCAGTGCTCTATGAGATTGTATAAGGAGAATATTCCAATGCTGAGCAGCATGCTCTACTATTACACTGTAAGACTTCCCTGTTTTATACTGTTTGTATTGCCTCATATAAAGGGATGGGGACCTTGCTTTTCCAAGCAGGGCTGTAACTGTTACTTAGAGATAGCTAATAGGAATCTTCCCTTATGTATTTGCAAAGACCAATATACATGAGCCAGATAACATTTGGTAAGGAAAACATGAATAATTTCAGTAACTGGGGGCCACAGAGAAAATTTATAACAAGGAAAAAAAGAGTCTGACATAAGACCTGGATTCTGTGACAGAGTCTGAAAGCTGGAGGGGGAAAGTAATCAAAGTACTTGGACCATCCCCTTCCACGGTATAATAACCCCAGAGAGAAAAACTCATGCTGTGCTGTGATTTTGAAGTGTGAGCTGCATCTTTAGGGCCAACACTTAAACACAGCTGGGGGTGAACTTTTCCCATTCTCCTCTTGAAGAGGTCTAGAATTGCCACCCAGCCTCGGCCACTGCCCTAATGATCAAGACCTTGTCCTAGTCAATAATTGCACTCCTGTAATGGATGGCGAACTCTGGCTTTAATTTAGGGCTACTACAGGTACCAGGCTCTAGAACTCTGTCCTTATAATAACTCTCCCTCTCTTTTGCACAACTTTCATCTCCCAATACAACACACATAAATGCTATCAAATCTCTAATCCAAAAAAACCTCAAAATACAAAAAACAAAAACAAAAAAATACTTCTGTCCTTTGACAGTAGATTCGCCTTTAGCTGCCACTATATTTCTCTGCTCCCCTTGGTGATAAAAAACCTTCAAAGAGCAATGTCCCTTGTCCAGATCCACTTTCTTTTTTTGTTGTTTGTTTTTGTTGTTGTTGTTTCGCTTATTTTTGAGACAGAGTCTCACTCTGTTGCCCAGGCTAGAGTGCCATGGCATCAGCCTAGCTCACAGCAACTTCAAACTCTGGGGCTCAAGTGATCCTTTTGCCTCAGCCTCCCGAGTAGCTGGGACCACAGGTATGTGCCACCATCCCCGGCTAATTTTTTCTATATATTTTTAGTTGGCCAATTAATTTCTTTCTACTTTTTAGTAGAGATGGGGTCTCGCTCTTGCTCAGGCTGGTTTCAAACTCCTGACCTTGAGTGATTTGCCTGCCTAGGCCTCCCAGAGTGCTAGGATTACAGGCATGAACCACCACGCTTGGCCCAGACCCACTTTCTTATCTAGAATTCTCTCCCTATTCCACTCCAGTCTCCCCTCACTCCACTAAAACTGCTCTTTTCAAGTCACCAATGACCTTCAAATTACCAAACATTGTGGTCAATTTTCAGTCCTATTTAACTTGGCCTTCACTGTCATTTGGCACTATTGATCCTTTCCTCCTTTTTGAAGCACCTTTGCACTGATCCTGCCAGACATCGCTCTATCTTTTTTCTTCTTACTTTAATTGCTGCTTCTTATCATTCCCCTATTTTGGTTTTTCTCCTCTTCCTGACTTCTAATGCCAGAGAACCACAGGGCTCAGTCCTCAATTGGTGATCTCATTCTTTTCCAATAGTTTTAGATATCAGTTACATGCTGAACCTCCAAATTTATATCTCCAGCCCTAACCTTTTTCTTGAGTGCAATATCTTTGAATATCTGTTTATTCTATGCCTACACACAGATGTCTAATGGACACCTTAAGCTTAGCATGTGCAAACTGTACTGTGTATTGCCTGCCCTCTCTCCCCTAAACTTGCTTTTTCGGGCTTTCCCATGTCATTCAATAGACATGGGCCAAAGTTCTGTTATAAAGACAAGCAGAGGCAGAGGAATGTAAGGTGGTTACAGCCTCTAGTTTATTTATCCTGATTCTACCAGGCACCAGCTTCTTAATTACCCTCCAGCCATATGTTATGCGCCTAACTAATAGCTACATCTGTGGGAGAAAACAAACACTTTTCAGCAATGCGATAAACCGTAAATCCTCCTTTTTTTATTTACAATCGATAGTACATCATGGAACTAATTCCCATCGATCACGGTTTTGTTCTAGTCGAGCTCTGTGTTCTGCTTAAAAATATGTGACCAGGTGATAAGTTGCAGCCCAGATAATTAAGAGACAAGTAATTTAAATACTGAGATATATCCAGGAATTATAAATGGCTCCAGGGGAATATTCTGAACAGTTGGTTTTTTGTTTGTTTGTTTCTCTCTTTTAATGTTTCCTTTTTGTTCTCTTCTCACCTTTGCCCTGGCCTTTGTTGAAGTTTTGTTTTTCTATTTGAACTTTTCAATTTAGTATAGATTTCAGACTCAGAACCAGGAGAGTCTTAGTTCTTCTTGGCCCTAGAGGTTATTCTCAAAACAATCAATTAGCCATTGTATTTAACAAGATACATATTTATTTATCAACCACCTTGTTACTTAAAGGATTTGAGAGCTGCCAATCTAAAAGTTCATGAAGACTATATTGATCACAGGGGCTTTTTTGTGTTTATATTTTTTGTTCTGTTCAATCTGAGTAATTTGTCTACTTGCTCCGCCACTAGCTTTTAGCTTTCTAAATAGCATTTTGATCTCTTCGCCTGCCATATCAAAGTAATGACAGACTCTTTTATAGCAATAAACAGAAAATTAAATGCTTGAAAAGCATTGGAAAACATATAACAGTCTAGATAGACAGATTTTAATCTTCTGATGAGACTGGAAGGGAAATAATACCTTATAAATTTTCCCTGTTTATTTCATTTTGATTTTTATTCTGTGGAATTGAAGAAGTAATGATACTTCATATGTAGGCCAAAATGAAAATCTTAACATATTTATAGCTACTGAAGTCTAGCTAATTTTTCTTTTACTTTGTTTTTGAAGCAATGTATCTACAAGATATAGCAAATATCCCGTAGAGTGAAGACTCCAAAATGTAGAAAAGTTTCTACAAAATTTCTTCAAAGGGCTTAAACCAGAGTAAAGGATTCACAAAAGCAACTGTAATATATTATATTTTTATAAAAATCTTTGCTTAAGCTTAAATATTTCTCAAATTGGGTTCCATGTATCATCAAGGATCTGCTAACTTCCTTTAAGATATTTTATGTTGTAATTTAAAAATCATTTGGAAATATTAGTAGGGTCTTATGTAAGAACATTGGGCTGACTCTCCTATAACCAAGAACTGCTGCAAACTTACAAACATGCTCTTATTTGAGTTTTTGATCCAGCTCGTACCTAAAGTGACAGTTTTTCTTTGAATGCAGCTTGCCTCGTTGCTATTAATTTCCTAATGTCAAAGCGATAGCAATATCCCAAAGTCTGTTGAATTACTCAGATTGAATTATTTTTCTAGTTATAAATATAAAACTCTTCTAAAGTGATAGTTCACAATAGAAAGATATATCATAATTTGACTTTCGCTTTTAAATATATTTTAAAAATCACTTTAATTGGATACCACAAAAATGACAGCGTGGCAAAGCAATCTACTTTGTAAATGTTGTGGGCTAATGATACAGTCATATTCAATCATACAACAAAGACGAATGATGATTTGTATAAAATGTTAAACACAGACGATGTCATGAGGCACAATATATATGAAATTTCACAATTATTACAATAAAAAAATGGACCGATTTTCCCCAACTATTTTTTAAGCAGTTTACATGAATTAATTTATTTAATCTTATGGTCAGCAGAATCATAGCCCCCTTAAAGATATCCACATCCTAATTCTCAGAATGTGTAAACATGTTACCTATATGGCAAAAGGGACTTTGCGGGTGTAATCAAGATTATGGACCTTAAATAGAGAGATTGTTTTGGATTATTATCTGGATAGGTCCAATCTTGTTACATGAGCCCTTAAAGGCAAAGAACTTTTTCTGCCTGAGATCAGAGAGGTACAACAGTAGAAGTGAGAGAAATTCAGAATGTAAGAGAATTCAGACTGCCACCGTTGGAGAGGAACACAGGAAAGATTTGAGAAGAAATTTGATCCTGTAGGATCAAAAAATCAGCCCCTTGCTTACAGTCAACAAGGAAATGAGGGTCTCAGTCCTGTAACTGCAAAGAAGTGAACTTGGCCTACAATCTAAATGAACTCAGAAGTAGATTCATCCCCAGAACCTGCAGAAAGCAACACAGTCTTGCTGACACCTTGATTTTGGCCTTGGGAGACCCTAAGGAGACAACCCAGCTGATCCTTGCTCTCTCTGGAATTTTGACCTAGAAAATTCTGAGATATAATAAATGGATGTTTCAAGAAACTAAATTTCTAGTAATTTTTTACCACAATGATAGAAAACGAATACAAATTTTTATGGCAGCTTGTGAATTGTACCATTATCACCCCTGTTTTACAGATAAGGGAACATAGGCACAGAGAAGTAAATAACATGTCCCAAACCACCCAGTGGCACAGCTGGGATTTTGGTAGGAGAAATGAGCCATCATATGGCAGAGTGTATTAAGGGTATGTCATACCTTCCCCCCAAATACACTTCATAGCAGTCAGAAATATATTTTTATTTAAAGAAGATATAATGTGTGTATTGGGTCTTTTGTATATGATCTGTAACAGTTCATTATCAGTAAAGTACCCATAATTATTAATAAATTTGCTAATAAATATCAATAAATTATTTTCAAACAATATTTTCAACTTTTATCATATTTATTTTAGAGATACACCATTAAATAATTTGTCCCATCAAATTAATAAAATAATGACTAAAAAATGTGAGTTTCTTACTGAATTGAAAGTGTAATAATTGGAGATAATGATTGAAATAATGATTTATCATGTTCAAAACAAAACACAAAATTGATACAGAAAATATAAAACCTTCAAATAACGCATCAAATTTTTGCTGTAAGAATTATTGTAAGATCTATATGTAGTTGGCCACTGCATGGGGTTCAGTGTGACTTGTTATGAAGTAAGTGTTTAACTCTGGTTGAACTTCCTGAATTTCTGGAAATCAACATAAAATATATTAAAATTGGCTCTCTACTTTAAAAAAATAACTTCCGTGAATTATGTGCAGATATGATCACCACAAAAATAGATCTGGTCACAATGAACAAAACTCAATACATGCTTCTTACAAACTATTCTTACAAGATTCAAAACTGTCTAAACTATGCACCATTGGAGACCACAGAAATCATAGTCATTAAAATGCTGCGAAAAAGTAAATTAAATGAATTTAATGATAAATTAATATGAATAATATTAAACATAAAATGTTATAAATATTAATACTATTAAATGAATAATAAATAGCATAAATTCATAAAATCATTAATAAATTAAATTCCTGACAGTATGAAGGAAGAATTATTTTCTTACAATAATATTTTTCAATTAAAAAAGTACAGGCATGTCAAATAATGTTGTTTATATTTTATTAATGGAAACATGAACAAACTTTGAAAAGATTTTTTATCTCTTTATTTATCAGCCAATACTGTTGCTATATTTTAAAATGTAACTTTCAATTTCTCACAATGCTACACATTCAATATGATTAGAATAAGAAAGATGGTATATGTGTTATGTCTGAAAAATATATAGGATTTGTTATGAAGAAAAAGGTTCTTGTGTCAAATGGCATCATTGCAGTATATACATAGAGCAACCTCAGAAGTCAGAAATACATTGGAATATTCATATCAGACAAACATTTTATAATTGTCAACTTTGTTACACCTCATCTACTCAATTCTTGCATATTTTCTGTACTTTGTAAATCAAACAACACTGATTATTAGTAGTTTTATTGCATTCTGAAAAGTTTTGGCTAATTCATGGAAAGATTCCTAAACATTTAAAAAATTACCTGATAAAATAGAAGTATTTTTTAATAATACTTGTAATACATTTCAACTTCGTTAGTAAGCATTCAGTTAAGTTTAAAGTTTTAGTATTTATAGAATATTTAGTTGATAAAATGAAAGTATTTTTCAATAATTTTTATAATATATTTCAATTATGCTAAAACAAATGTTAAGTTAATTTTAAATTGTTGGTTTTTATAGTGTTTGAGATATTTAAAGAGAAAAAAGGGAGTCTCATTTACCTCTAAATATCCTTAAGTTCAGCTATTGTTGTCAAATTAAAATAGCATGAAGTCTTATAAATGATTATCACTATTAAATTTTTACATTTCGTCTAATGTTGAAATTGGGTAGATCAAAAGCAAAACACAATACAGTTCACATTGCTAAAATTATTCTCAAAATCTGGAAGATAAAAAACATACATGTTGCATATATATGCATATGTTTTATATACACTCACCATGCCCCTTCCAAAACATATTTTGATAGTCATATACATTTGAAGCTTTGTGGTCTCTGGAAGATACAATACTTGGTTGTGGAATTTAATTTTTTTGCCACTTTGGTCTAGAATCTATAATTGTTTCTGTGTGTGCTGAAAGTAAGAATGAGCTGTCTTCTGACCATATATTCAAACGGCATGGTGTAACATAGACTTGTGTAGAAATCTATGAGTAGCATGGACTTGGCAAACTCCACTTGTAAGAAACCAGTTGACTCATAGCAACATTACTCCAGTTGCTCTAAATAGGTTCATACAGTTCCATTTTTTTTTGTTAAAGCATCATCCTAACCTAGGCATTCTAACCTTTTTTGAGACCACTTCAAATTCAAACCAAATAAAATGTCTGTTAGTGTTCTCCTGTTTTTCTGTAAAAACCTTGACTTCTGTTAGACCTTGACTTCTCTCTCTCCTAGGTCTTTTAATTCTCAGTCCTTCAAGAAAAGACAAGGTGATAACATCAGACTCTTTTTTTAGAAAGTTAAACATAGTGTTAGTCATGCATCACAACAAGCATTTGTATCAAACTTCCTGCAATATGGGTTGTTAGTTGATGGAAGTGGTGATAAAGGGAGGTTGTGTAATCTTTCTTGTATGTGGCTCAAGATCGAGTTGTCCTTAATATCTGGAATTGGAAATCCAGATAGCTGTCTACTGTTACAGAATTTAGACTGGTTTCTTCTTCTTTTTCTCTCTAACAAATTGTTCATGTCTTGCATAATTCTCTGCAATAAACTGTCAGTGTATGAGGAAACAATTCTGAATGATTTTATGAACAATGAAATTCTGGGGTACAAGTTAAACTTGTGATTATAAAGAAAGGAAAGAAAGTCTTACTGAAATTAAATCATTCAAAGATATTGGAACTTTATGATTTTTGCAACATGATTATCATTTTAAAGTGCTCAAAATTTAGCTCAGAAATAAAAATGTGTGTAATATCTAGCAATAAATTTTGATTTCTGTAAAATTTATACCTGAAATAATCTGTTCAGTCAACTCCTTTATGTTTCACTTGAGTCATCCAAATGATGTTAGTGAAAATTAAATTACTTTAAAATGCAAATTTATTCAGGCAATTAATGAGTACATTTTGTTGTCCTTCATGTTAAATGATGATATATTGAATGATGAATAGGGATTCTTTTTTTCTGTTGAGAAATTAAAATTTGTTCCCACAATAACAATTTTTAAGTGTTTTTGCCTGGCTTTAAGTGTCACAGATTCTCTTTCCACTCTTAAAGGGATAGCCATTTTAATGTTTATGTTAATATATTGTCAAGAAGGACTCTAAAATACTAAATAACTTCCCAGGGAACTGTTAAATAATCTTCCCTCACACTCACAAATGTTTAGGTCTTGTTCATGTGAGATAATGGAGGTAATGAGATAATTCTCGAAATTTGCAACAGTACTGAATCAGTTATTCTTTCTAAAAATATATTAATAAAAATTAGAGCTGTTGATCCTTGTAGAGAGAAAAAAATAGTAAACTCTTTGGAAATAACAGCAATTTATGCTCTTGTTTTTGCCATTTATAAATTTTTGATGGTATTAGCTCATCTTGAGATGTGTTAGCAATTACAGAAATTCTAGAATCTCTTAAGACAGACATTGCATATTCATAACACTATAGTATCTCCAGTCTAAATTGTGACCATATTGAGTGAACTATGGAATAGACCCACATAAGCCTGTGTGAAGAAGGAACCAAGAGGACTCCAGGAAGGAAAATCATTCCAAGGGAAGGAGTCAGACATGAAAAGGCTGACAAAGCCTTAGTCACTAAAGGGAAGAGCAAGTCTGCATCCAATATGGTGTCCACGCCCTGGCTCATGTCTTCTCATGATATGAAGGCTAATATCTGAAGGAGTAAAAATAGGAACTCCCATAATAACAGAACATGGGAAGAATCTTTTCTCTTCTTGAACTACATATTGCAGAATTTTAGCAACTACAGGGCTGCAGTGCTTCAATTTGGGGTCGAGGTTGAGGAGAGTCTATAGAGAGCAGCATGAGAGAATGTTCCCTGCAGACTCTTCAGGGCCTTAGTCAACTGCAGTGGTACCTGGAGAAGACTGTTGTACCTGCAGGGTGTGGAAAAATCCCATAGGAATAAAAGAGGATTAGGAAGGTGAAACAGACAGAGAAGAAACGGAGCCCCAGTATGGCAGCTGACCCCATGGCGTTTGGAATTGTGGGGACTCATGCCAGACATTTCCAGTAATGCATAAGAAGGAAAAGCGAGGGGTTGGGTCTTTCATTAGCAGGTTTGGATGGGTTTTATTTATGACCACTCTTGGTGCCTTCCTTGTAAGAGTTTCTCAATAACTGTAGATTGAATGAATGATGTAAAAGTAATCCAAAAATATTCAAGAGGTGGAAGAAGGAACTGGCAATATAAAAGGTTAGCTGCAACCCTTATTTGACATAGTTCTCTCTTGTTTACATAACTTATCTCTGGGATATGAGCACTTGAAAGATAGAATTAAAAAGGTGCATTTCAATCATCTGATGGTGGAACAAAACTATCCCGTCCTGTAGAATTTATTTATCTTGCCATAGTAAAGTTAAAGAATATTGAAAAGTAGTATAATTTTTGTAGAGAATTTTTTGTTTATCCATTTTCTATCTAGATGGTATTCTAAAAGCCAGGAATATAATTTACTTCTTAATTAGAATAATTTCCTGATTATTAAGTTTTGAATATCAAGATTTTACTTTGTAATTCCTTGGCTCGGAGACAAAGTTTAATGAATGCTAATGTTTAAAAAATATTCTAAAGAAGATGAATATGATGTCAATAATGAAGAAAAATGATCCATTATCAAAAAATATAAACACTACATGTATTTGCAGCTGCCATACCAGCTTTTTCTGCCCTACAGGAATAATCCCTGATGAAATAAATTAATTGATGTGCATTTTTGTTTAAAGCCTAATTATTTTCATATGTTCAGGAAAACTCATGTTGAAGAAATATATATTGATTATGTCACTTTCTTGCTTAAAGCCCCTTGATGACTTTCCACCATCACCTGTTGCAGGGTGGGTATTTGTATACCAAAAACAATCCATTTGTTAATCAGATTATTTGATTCTTTTTCCTACTGAGTTGTAGGAGCACCTTATATGTTCTAGTTATTAGTCCCTCGTCAGATGGGTACTTTGCAAATATTTTCTCCTATTATTTGGGCTGTTTCTTCACTTTGTTAACTGTTTCCTTTTTAACTTCATGTGGTCCTATTTGTCCAATTTTGCTTTAGTTGTCTGTGCTTTGGGGGTATTTCTCAAGAAGTCCTTGCCCAGATCAATGTCCTAAAGCATTTCCCCAATGCTTTCTTTTTGTAGCTTCATACTTTCAGGGCTTAGATTAAAAATCTTTAACCCATTTTGATTTGGTTTTTTATATGATGAGAAATAAGGGTCTATTTTTCTTCTTCTGCATGTGGCTATCCAGTTTCCCCAGCACCATTTATTGAAGAGATTGTCCTTTCCCCAATGCATGTTTTTGGCAACTTTGTTAAAGATAAGTTTGCTATAGAGGCATGGATTTATTTTTGGGTTCTCTATTCTGTTCCATTGGTCTATGTGTCTGTTTTTATGCCTGTACCATGCTTTTTGGGTTCTTAAAGTTCTGTAGTATAATTTGAAGTCAGGTAATGTGATTCCTTCAATTATGTTCTTTTTGCTCAGGATGACTTTGGCTATTCTGGGTCTTTTGCAATTCCATATAAATTTTAGAATTATTTTTTTCTGTTTCTGTGAAAAATGTTATTGGTATTTTGATGCAGATTGCATTGTATTTATAGATTGCTTTGGGTATGTGGACTTTTAGACAGTATTGATTCTTCCAATCCATGAATATGGCATATCTTTCCATTTTTTTTATATCCTCTTCAATTGTCTTCATCAGTGTTTTATAGTTATAGACATCTTTTAATTCTGTGGTTAAATTTATTCCTAGGTATTTTATTTTATTTGTAGTTATTGTAAATGAGATCACTTTCTTAGTTTCTTTTTCAGATGGTTTACTATTGGCATATAGAAATGCTACTGATTTTTGTATGTTGATTTTTGTGTCTGCAACTTTCCTGAATTTGTTTATGAGTTCTAATGTTTTTTTTTAATGGAGTATTTAAGTTTCTCTAGATATAAGATCATATCATCTGCAAACAAAGATAATTTGACTTTTTCCTTTCCATTTGGGATGCCCTTTATTTCTTTCTTGTCTGATTACTCTAGCTAGAACTTCCAGTTCTATGCTGAATAACTGTGGTGAAAGTGGGCATCTTTTAAATATCCCTCATTTATTAAGTGAAGAAATCTAGTAGACTAAATTTATCCCAGTCCTGGGATGTGTCAGAAAGTGCTTGTATTTGTGGAAAATACAAATAAATTAGAGATAGAGTCCTTGTCTTCAAGGCCCCTATAATCTATTTGAAGAGACATAAAACAAAAAATATAAAAATAAAATGATACAATATAAAATAGTATTTAGTACAAGAGTACACGAAAAATCATGGGCAGCCCACTTGTTATGACTTGAGTCTGTTATAAAAAGGTGTTTATGAGTTTTATGTTCAGAATTCAGATCCCATCTTCCCACAGAATACTATTTGACATATTAATCATTTTTCCTGAATAGTCTATATAATCCTATTTATGAAATTTAAAATAAGCTTTAGTACTAACAGTGATATATAATCTAATAGCATTTATTGTGACCTTTTATTTATATTCCAAATTTAATTAATTAATTACTATGTTCATATACTCCAAAAATAGTTTGATGAACATCCATTACATGCCAGGCACTGGGGTATAGCTGTGAACAACACAGATAAGCTCTGTCTCCTTATGGAACACATAGTCTTTTGGGAACAGCAGGCATTGACTGATCATAGTAAAGGGAGATAAAAGCTATGAAGGGGGGATTATAGGGTGCTGTGGGGACACAGCTGGAGCTTTGTTGAGCTGAATCTTCTTACATATAGCAGGGTTAGGCTGAGGTTTTAAGGGAGAGTGGATGCACACCAGATCTTGGAGAGATGAAGGTAGAAGGATGGGTTCCAAGAAGAGGGAAGACATGGAAGGAAATGTGCATATAGAGCCCATTTGTCCTGTGGCTAGAGTGTTGAGAATCTAGTGAAAGAGAGCTACAGGCTGGAGAAATAGGCAAAGGGCAGATCATGGCAAGCTTTATAATGAAGTTGGTCCTTATCTTAAATGCCATAGTGGGCAGTGATACTCTCAGATTTGTATTTGTGGAAGATCCTTCTGGGAGCAGGTGAAGGAGGGTCAGAGGTAAGAGCCAGTAGGGGTCAGAGGTGAGAGCAGGGAGACCAGCTGGCTAATAGTACTAGAGAAAGTAGACAGGAGGCTGGCTTAAGGTATTGGCAATGGAGGTGGAGAGAGTGGATGGAAGCAAGCTGGCAGAATGAATGATGACTGGAGATTGATAAACTATGGGAGGTGAGGGAGGAGCAGCAGAAGACTTCAGGTTCTAATATTAACAAACGCCTGCAGTGTACCTTTCTCCCCATCTGATCCAGGCAGTGTGAAAGGGGCTTGGTTTTGCTCCCTGTCTGACACGGGCCACAGTGAAGGAATGGAGTTCCTGGCTAGGCAGGCCCAGCAGAGCAAAGCAGGGTGAAGGAAGAGAATGACTGAATGTCCACGCCCAGCAGGGAGGAGAGACCCTGGCCAGGGCAGCCATGTGTTCATGCATCCATGCACACATACATGCACACACACACACACACACACACACACACACACACCCCGACATCTGCAACTGATCTCATATGGATTGACCTCAATATTATCACAAGCTGGTCTGACATTCAGAGCCAGGTCATTTTATTCTTCCCTTGGACATAATTTCTAACCTCAGACAGAGCAAGGCCATTTCATACTTCTGCCTAACCACAGACTAAAGTGTGGTTATTGTGCCACCCACAAAACACCCAAACATAGAATTGCCCACCTTTTCCAAGAGCATCCAATCTAGACCAAACTCTGCTTCCTTAGGTCCTCTCTCAAATGACCCAACTCAAATCCTATAGAATTGTCTAACATTCTCTTACTGAGATATCCCACAGTTTCCCAGGTTGTGTGTTCTCCCCACATGGCACAGAATAATAAACCCAACTTGTTCAACTACATATATGTTCCTAGTGGTTTTTGGCTGAGGGCAGAAACTTGACGTTAGGAATTTATAAATTAACAACTGCCTGCTTATACACGATGCACTGGCATTTTAGCATTATAAAATAGCACATGGTGGGTACACAGTAAACATTTGTTAGATAAACAAGCAAAGAATTCCAGCTCAGAATCCTTTCGGACCTGTTTCTTGGTCTTAAATTCTGATCTAATCCTGCATTGAAAAAGAAAACAGGGAAAAATTTTCAAACAAAAGCAAAACAAAAGAACAAATCCCAGAGGATTTATGAGTAATGCTGCTTCAGTCACGACAACCTAACTTTTTTTTCTATTTTTTTTAACTTTGATTTTGCTCAGGAAACTTTTAGCATTACTCATCTTTAATTACCTTAATTTCATGCTTAACCCAGGCACAGAAGAGATGTTTATAATTTCAGATGAGAGAAAATGAAATTCCCTTCAGCAAAGTGAAATTTTAAAATTCAAAAGGAAGAACAATGCACCAAATCACAAAAGAAAACCTCTTACATTTCAAGGTATTATGAATACTGTATTAAAGAGCTCAAATTTTGTTTTGTAAACAACATAAAGCAAAACAAATCCAATAGAGAAAGAAAGAGAGAGATAAAGAGTGAAATCAAAATCGATTTGTTTCTGGGAAGTAGGATATTCAGGAGATGTTAATATTTTTTTTTAAATTTCTGGCATTTTCTATATGCTAAAAAAACCCCGAGAATTATTTTACAATTAAAGAGGAAACAAAAGTAATTCAAACAAATTAATAAGGCTAAGTGGAATGGGAAATATCTAAGGCTTGATAAAGGTTCACCAACCTCTTCTTTTCCTGTTTCTATAGTTTCTTTAATGCTGACTAAGCCACTGGCTCAAAGACCAAGAAATCACTCTGTGAAGCCTTTGATAAATTTCTGTTTGCTGAACTAATTTTCTGAGTTTGAGAAAGGAAGTAATGAGAAAATGGAAATATGAAAAAAGTTACTGACTCTGGTGCATTATGGATGGTAGAATTTAGCAGATTCTATGGGAGGCATATACCAAGATCCTATTTTGCATTTTTAATACACTTCCTATATTTGTTGAAAAAAGCTAGTGTAAACAGATACATCTCCCTAATGAGGATGCTACAACTGATACTCCTCTTTACTGTGAAAAATCCCAAATATTCTGAAGATGCAGAAAATATGGCAGAAGGCAGAGCCATTTTTTTTTAAACTACAGCTTAGTTTCTCTTTCATTACTGAAATGTGAATCTGATTAGGATCATAATATTGATGGATAACATAATGATTAAAAGAATGATTAGTCCTCATTTAACAGAATATGTCAGTGTAGGGCTGCAGGCCTCGCTCGTATTTCCTAACTGAAGAGAACATTCGGCATAACAATATTTATTTTGGGAGAGTCTACATGCCGACAGTAACATCCTCATTGGGACATGTCTGCATTTCACTTTTGTGCTTTTCCATACACTTGTCAGTGATCTTCAGCCATGTTTTCTTTTTTGGCTACACAATAACAACTTAACCTCAAATGCTCAAAACCCCTTTTAATTTTCTTCATATAATTATGTGGCCTTTAACACTTTTTGGAAAGCTATCTGTCTCTACATCAAACCCAAAACAGGGTTTTAAGATAAAAATTCTGGAAGCCACTGTCTAAAGGGAGAAATTCAGAAGATAAATGTCATTTTATAAATTGGAAGAGCAACAAGATTCACTCATTGTTGCAGGCCAAAGTGGTATTGGTTTCAGACCACAGAGTAGGGGTGAAGGGGATTATAGAAGTACAGATGGGGAGAATTATCCATATTCAAATGAAAGCTTCTAGCTTGTGCATAACTAATACTTTTTGAGGAGGTGGCAAGAGGTTTGGGGATTTTTTTTATACCTTCTGGCTTTTTTATGCTTTCTGCAACCATCTGCCATGAAGCGGTGGTTAACTCCATTTGACATTGCCGTCATAACCCTCTCCGAATAATAAAATGATACACATCAAAGTAAAAAGATAAGAAATCTAATAAGATTGTTAATGAGCAATCAAATGTCAGGACTGAAATAAAGATGTTGAAAATCTTCTAATCTGATATAAACAATAAAATCTATACTTTCACTCAGTTCTCTATACCATGAAAGGTGATGTCCTTGTCGTGAGAGGTTATTCCTGAAGGGCCCAAGTAAAGACTGGGTGTGTGAAACCATCAGGCCTCCCTGTCTGGCAGCTAGTTACTTCAATTGAAATACCTGGAAGCCGGGGAATCTTCTGGTGGAGGAAAGTGATGGTGGTGATAGAGGTAGAGAGGGGAGATGCTGTCTGTAGAAGAATCTACCCCCAAGGGAAGAAGAAGTCCAGTTTAGGAAGCCAAACCCGGAAGCAGTATCTGAGGTTCTCAGGTGAGTGTTGTTACAAGGTCTGTGGGGCTATTGGTATTTGAATAGGTCACAGTCAGGCTCTGGAGGAGAAGCTGAGTATGTGTGAAATCACCAAGGTTTAACCACTCAACCAGGGGTCTAATGCCTACAAGCACTGCGTGCATACTGAGATTATGCTGAGCGCAGAAATGCCAATCTACAACAGTACTGAGCAGCAGTGGAATGGGAGGAGGTATCTTTCCAATTCTATTATCTGTCCCTAACTACCAGGAAGCAAGTAGTTTTAGGCTTACGAAGATAGCAGATTTTTTTTTTTTTTTTGAGACAGAGTCACACTTTGTTGACCAGGCTAGAGTAAGTGCCATGGCGTCAGCCTAGCTCACAGCAACCTCAAACTAACTCCTGGCCTCAAGCAATCCTGCTGCCTCAGCCTCCCCAGTAGCTGGGACTATAGGCATGTGCCACCATGCCCGGCTAATTTTTTTTTCTATATATATTAGTTGGCCAATTAATTTTTTTCTATTTGTAGTAGAGACGGGGTCTTGCTCTTGCTCAGGCTGGTTTTGAACTCCTGACCTTGAGTGATCCACCTGCCTTGGCCTCCCAGAGTGCTAGGATTACAGGCGAGAGCAACTGCACCCAGCCTAACATAGCAGATTTAGAATCATCATATTCATGCTATGAAAATACTATGAGATGAAAATTATACTTTATCAAAAGTTAATTTATGCATGTTAATATAGAATAACTCATAACTTCTAATATTTACTTCATATTTCCCCAAAAGATGACATATAACATGTAAGCACAGTTTATAGGAAAATAATAAAGCACCCCACGTAACCACTAGGTAGCTTACTGAAGAAATTAGAATATAGTATTTTCTTGCCTTACTTTTATTTATTTTATAGTACAATTATGTATCCCTGAACAACACATTGCTTTGTTTGGCATGTTTTTAATCTTATAGAAATGACATCAAACTGGATGTGTTCTTCTTTCACTTGCTGTTCTTGCTCAACATTTAGTTTTTGAGTGTCATTCAAACTGGTGCATTTAGCTATAGGTCATTTTGTGCTATGTGAAATTCCACAGTATAAATATGCCACAGATTGTGTACTGTTATAACAACTTTGGTTGTTGCCTGCCTGGCAGTAATGTGAACAATGCTGATGTAAAAATTCTAATTTTATGTGAACACTTGGAAGTCTCTCATACTGTATTATTAAGAGAGTAATTGCTGCATTAAAGGGTTATTAAACCTAAGTTCAGTAATGGAAAATTGCTTTCAAAGAGCTTGTGCTGATTTGGACTCTTACCAGTACTTATGGGATTTCTCCTTGCTGCACATTCTCCAACACTAGCTACTATCAGACATTATTTTGATTCCCTCATTTGTTGGAAGTGAAATGGTATTTCACTGTGATTTTATTTTGCTTCTCCTTGATGACCAATAAAGTTAAACATCTTTTAATTTGCTATGAACTATTCCTGCTTCCTCTTCAATGAATTGCTTTTTATCTTTTCTCTTGGTTTGACTTCTTATTGTTGACATACAGGAGTCCTTACTATGTTCTGGATTCTAATCTTTGACAGTTGTGCATTTTGCAAGTAACTTCTCCAAGTTGAAGGCTTGAGTTTTTATTCTCCTGATGGTATCTTTGATAAAAATCAATTCCAGATATAAATTTTAATACATTTTCCAACTTTTATGTTTTGTGGGGTTTTTTTTTTAGGTTTTAATGAAATCTTTTTGCAAATAAAGCTCATAAAAAGTCTCCTATATTGTTATAGAAAGGTTTGGAGTTTTGCTTTCCACACTGTATTGTCTGAATCACAGTCCTATTTCATATTTTTTCTCATCTGGAAAACCCATTTCCTAAGTAGTCTATCTTACTCCACTGATCTGTCATGGTGGCTCTGTCAAATATCTAATTTCTACACACATGTAGGTCTGATTCCAGGACCTTTCTCCTGTTCCATTGTTTCATTTATCTCTTCATTTATCTATATTTCAAGATGGTACTTTTTAGGTTATTAGGTCTTTATAAATACTACTGCCTCATAGTATAAATCCCACCCTTCTTGAGAGGCAATTTTCTAGTCCCATATTTTTTAACTACACATTTAGATATCATTATGATTTTAAACAGTCAATGTTGTTTAGTTTTACCAGTTTTTTGCCACCATTTTTTTTCTTGAATTTCATACTTTGCTTCAGAGACAATTTTCCTTCTTCCTGAAGTGCAATTTTAGAAGTTTTTTAAGTGAAAGTTTGTAATTGACAAACTCAGTTTTTGTTGTTGTTGCTAATGTTTGAAAACATTTTTATTTTGTCCTCATTCTAAATAAAAACAACCATTTTTCTGGGTATGCAATTCTAGGATCACAATTATTTTCTCAAAGGACTTTGAAAATTTTTTTGCGTATATTTCTGGTTTCTGTAATTATTGTTGTGATGTCAATTTAATTGTCATTCTTGTAGGTAATTTGAGACCACTTAAAATTAATATTTACTGTGGATTTTTTGGATCATGCAATTACCATGAATTCCAGCTCTAAATCTGTGTGGGAAATATCCATGGTTATGTGGTTAGGTGGCATTGCTCTTAGAGAGCTCTTTCTTTTCTTTCTTCTTTCTTTGGTCTATCTTTATATTTACTTATTTAGCAGCTCCACCTGGAACAAAAATTGAGGTAATTAAGTGTGTATCCTCACTGATTTCCATTGAGAGTGTTGCTTTTTGATCGTTTTGGTCTCCAGTCTAGCCTACAAGTTCAACTCCTGTCTTCTGTATACATGGAACTTTAAAACCTAGGCTTTGACCACAAGAGATTTTCAGATATCCCCATGATAAATACCTGTTCCAGTACTTATTTATTTTTATGGATTCATGATGCCTTACAGTTTTTGATTTCTAATGATTTCCCCAACTTTTCAAAAAGCTCAGCTGTCCTTTACAAAGATGATGTTCACATTTTACCAAACATTTCAGGTACTCTACATAACGAACGCTTTTCAAATACCAAATCAGATGTGTTGTGAGAAACAGAAAACTCAGATTTTGTTCTTCAAACTCTACTTCATTAAAGAACTGGTAAGCTTCCTTGTCAGTGACAACACACAGGCATCTTGCTTTGGCAAGATCTCAATTCAATACTGCTTCCATATCTCAACGGCTGATATTCCTACTCTTCACAATTGCTTTCATTGTCTACTGTGTGTTCACCTTTTGTCTGTATCCTTCTACTTTCTTTTCCTTTATCTTCTATTGACTTTGAATCGCATTGTTGAAATCAACAAATAAAGATCAAGTTTCTGCTCTAAAGCAGCCTTGGCTTAATGTAGGAGAAAAGTATCAAAAAATGTAAACAGAGCTTATGTCTTTATGAAGTCTACTCGGGAGAAAAGAAAGTACAAATGAAGCACAATGGAAAATGGGCCCATAATTGTTATGTGGGATTTATCACACATATCAGAGATGATCATGCTTCCTTAACTAAGTATAGAATCCTATCATCTAGGGGAGCAGTAGAATACAGAGAGAGGGTTATCTCTGTTACAGGAACTAACACTGGTCTATTGTCTATTTGACATGTAATGGTAAATCTTTCTCAACTTTAGAGTGTTGGAAGATTTTGGAAAGTTGAAACACACCTTGGTTTCTTTTGCCAGTTTTGACATTTTTAGATTTTAAACAGTCATTAATTTGGTGAATCAAGCATTGATAAACCTTCAAGGTTATAGTAATGCCAACAATTCTATACTCCATAATATAATATCAAGCATAAGATATTTGAGTATAAAATATTTGTCTTTTATCTAAAGGAAAATATTTTTGGATTTTCTTTTAGAAAATTGTTTAAACAATGTCATGTGATCAATAGAAGAATTTGTTTTAAATAGTGATCATTAAAATTTGCTGCACAGATATACTATTAATAAGAATACAAATAATAGATTGTGAAAATGGTCAGGAATGCTACAGGGTTTCTAGATAAACTTATCATATGTGTAGAAATGAGAAAATGTCTGTACAATCACTTTTCTGAATGGTAGACAGGAATATTTGGAAACCAATCATCTAATATCTGATCCTATATACATGCAGGCACATTTAATGAGGGTCCACCTTTTGAGCAGTGAATGTTGTTGCCTAGATCTAGGTCTCTAGGTCAGGAACAAACTGGATCAAAAATGATCTAGCAAAGGAAAAGGTAACTACCTTTTGACTAAGTTCACTTCCTGCCCCATGGGCCTATAGCTCTTGTTTTACTTGAATATGCAATATGCCAATCCTTTTTGCACACTGTTTCCTCTAATGTCTTTTGATCCTATTATTAACAAGCATAATATCAACATATTGCCTTTACTTACGTATCTTTTGGAAACGGCACCACTTTTAGATTGTTTTCACTATCTTTCCTCCAGCCCCTAATTCCACCACTGCTTGGAACTGGCCAGGTGATGACACAAAGTAGGAGCACAGAAGACAGACAGAACATTAAATTTCGAGGAGGAATGGGGATCAGTTGGGAAGGCAGTAGCTGAGAGTAGGTCTCTATACACTTTTATGAGTGGAGCTATAAAGCACGGGCTGGGTGAGCATAGTGTCATCTACAATGTAGAGAGTTTTGATGGGTGTATTTCTTGTTCTTGGCACATATTAGGTGCTCAATAAATGTATGTGAAAGGGATAAAAAGTTAGTGAGAAGAGTGTTCAGTCTGAACTTAGTGATTTGTTTTCATACTTTGCTCTAATAATGATATAACATCAGTCTAAGTAGAAATTCATCATTTTAGGTAGATTCATTTAAAAGTTTATTTTGTATAAAGAACATCAGGAAATTAATAATGTATGATATTCTTGTTTTTCTGCATTATCCATGCCTGAAGTGAGCACAGTCATTGAGGCTATGCTATCCTAAACAGACATTAATATTTATGTGGTAGCAACTTCCAGCAGAGCAGACATAGTACCCTGGGGAAATAATTCACTTCCTTCGGATCAGTCTTGCATCCCAGATCCTCATCAGTGAACAAATGCCCCAGCATATCTCCCCACAAACACTCTCACACTTCCCCTCTCCTTCTTATTTCCAGTTTTCCATTATTTTGCCAAAGTCCCACTGCTCTATGTTTCAAATGAGGCAGGTGCTAATGAAGGTATTAATTTTTTTACTCAATTGAAAATGCCATGAACAAAGCGTTCATGTAACTCTCTTTATGTAGTAGATGTTTTTAGAAAGTGGGCTGTAACAGCAGGTTGTTAAATATATGTTGGCTGAATAATAATATATGTTTTAAGCGCATTAGGGAAGCTTGTTTTGTTAAAGAAATTCCATAGTGAGTTCTGGTAAATTTTAAAGTCTGTCCACGGAAGTATCTAATTGGAGCAGGGCGAATGATCCCTCTCTGCTTTTAAAATCTGGATTTTCATGCTTTGGAATTACCTAAAGCAGGGCATGTCTGTAAAACAAACTGTTTTTTTTTTTTAAGAATAGCATCCCTGTGTGTACCATTTAAACAAATGTTTAACCTTGGTAAGTGGTATTTTCAAGAGAAACATAGATGAATCCTGGATTTTAAACCTGGTTTAGGTGGTTCTAAGATAAGGATCCCCAATACAAATGCCTTTAGGGATCAGGCAGATATAATATACGAGTGAGGCAGGATGGCTGTGATGTAGTAAGGAGTGGTGGGGACTGTGGCAAACAAAACCATATGCTTTAGCTCAAGAGTTTCTGTCAACTCTTGCTTTATGGAATGAAGATACTGCCAGATTGTCTTTTTCAAGAAAAGGAAAAAAAAAAAAAAACCCAAACCAGGATTTACTGTGAATTTTCCCACTCGTAAAACATTTAACATACAAAATTACACAATGGGCAAAGATATGATCAGGCCATTCACAGAAGAAGAAATGCAAAATGTCAATATACATTTGAGAAAGTGAATTTTACTTCGTGAATAATCAGGAAAAGGAACATTAAAACAACAATGGGATGTCATTTTGGTTGCATCAGCTTTAAGGATTGCTAAGGAGTCCAGCAACGGGAATTCTTGAACACTGCTGGTAGCAGTATAAAGTGACACAACCACTTTGAAGAGCAATTTGGTGATATTTAATAAGATGATAGATGCATGCACCCTATGACCAGCAATTCCACTTCTGGATTATAGGCTAGAGAAAACCACACACGTTGGTACATAAAGACAGAATGTGAATATTTGCAGCATTATTGTTTGAAACAGCAAATCTTGGAGACAGCCTAATTGTCCAGCATAAAAAGTTCAGAAAAATATGCTGCAGCATATTCTTAAAGTGAAATGTCATGCAGCATTTAAAAAAATCATCCCAAACGACATCACAATAAATAAAAAATATATTACTAAGCGAATAAAACCCAAAAGATACGAAAGACAATATACGGATTATGCATAAACCTGGAAAATAATATTATTATATTTTATTTATATAAATAGAATGTGTAGAATGTGTACATACATATATAGTATAAAATTAAGTATTTATACATATTTCAATATGAAAAGAATGAAAAACATGCATGAGAATAATAAACATCAAATTCCAAAGAGTGAAGACCTCTAGGGGAAAGGAGGATGGAGAGAAATGGAATTAGAAGGGTGTAGAGAGGTTCCCACTTTAGCTGCAATGTTGTGGTGTATAAACAAGAGTAAAGATTCAATAATGCATGAAGGATTATATAAATTTTCATTGTATATTCTCTATATTTTAAGTAAATCTAATTAAATATTTTTTATTGAAAAAAACCCATGATGTTCATGAGCTGCTCTGCTCAAGTAAAGGAGAGCATACCTCAAATCCTCCAACTGGCCTGGCCACTCCTTTTTAGTCTTTTTTGTGATTCTTCTCCAACTCTTGGATCTGTTGACATTGGTGTTATCCAGAGCTTTGTCCTGGGGTAACATCTCTTTTATATCTATACTTTCTCCTACAGGCTTCTACCCAATCTCTTAGTTTTAAAAGCCATCTATATGCTGATGACTCTCCCATTTCTATTTTTACCCAGAACTTCTCCCTGCTAAACTCTAGACTGATTTATTCCACTGTCTGCTTAACATCTCTGCTTGCATGTCTGTTAGACATTTCAAATATAACACGTCTGTCACCCAACTTCCAATTCCTACCCTTACGCTTGCCACAGTCTTCCCCAGCTCAGTAAGCAGCAGCTTCATCCTTCTTGCTCAGACCCCAAACCATAGAGTCAACTTAGAATTCTTTTTCTTTTATACTTCATATCCAACCAGTCAGCAAGTTATATGATTCTACCTTCCAAGTGTATTCAGAATCTGACCACTCCTCACCACGTCCACTGCTGCCACCTAGTCCAAACCAATACTAGCCTTTGCTTGGGCTGCTGTAATAGTCAACAGATCTCATTACTTCCACTCTTGCACCTCTTCAATTTATTCTCAACACAGCAACCAGAGTGATCTTCTAAAATGGAGGCTTGGTTATGTCACAACTTGACTTAAACTCTCCAATGACTTCCCACTTTCCACTAGTAAAAGCCAAAGTCTTTCCAAGTCCACAAGGCCCCACAGGGCATGGTTCCTCTTGATACTGTTGTACTCCTTTCCTAGCTCTCTCTCATTCTGCTACATCTACCGACCTCATTGGCCTTCCTTCCAGAGCGCTAGGCTGGTCCCACAGTCTGCAGGCCCCTACACTTCCTATTCCCTCTATCCTACCTTATGTATCTCCACAGTTCTAATCACCATTTGCCATACTACTTCTCTGTTTACTTTTTATCATTTCTTTCCTCCTACCCAATAATTTAAGTTTCATGAAGGCTGGGAACTTTGTTATTTATTGCTATATCCTCAGCATCTAAAATAGTACATAACATACAGTAAGCACTTAGTAAATATTTATCAAATGATTTAATAAATGGAGATAAAAATAGCTTTATCAGAAGAATGAATAATTGATGCATAATCAAGAGTTTAAAAAATAATCTTAGGCCGGGCGCTGTGGCTCACGCCTGTAATCCTAGCTCTTGGGAGGCCGAGGCGGGCGGATTGCTCAAGGTCAGGAGTTCAAAACCAGCCTGAGCAAGAGCGAGACCCCGTCTCTACTATAAATAGAAAGAAATTAATTGGCCAATTGATATATATATAAAAAATTAGCCGGGCATGGTGGCGCATGCCTGTAGTCCCAGCTACCCGGGAGGCTGAGACAGAAGGATCACTCCAGCCCAGGAGTTTGAGGTTGCTGTGAGCTAGGCTGACGCCATGGCACTCACTCTAGCCTGGGCAACAAAGCGAGACTCTGTCTCAAAAAAAAAAAAAAAAAAAAAATCTTAATTGGAATTATGCAGATCAAATTTTCACGGGTATTGTAAAGATGTGGATTTAGATTTAAAAATCACTTACATAAGATAGGAGAGTACTTGTTTCCATGTAAAACAAACTAGCATATTTTAATTGATCATACATTTAATATCTGTTAATATATATAAATATAAATATGCATATTAAAAAGTTGATATAGACAGACTGCTTTTACGGTAGAATATAAGAGAAAGGTAATTTATGACACCTATTCAGGGACCAGATTTTTATTCTCTGGGGAAAAGAATAAAATCATGCCCAAGCATCTTCTACTCTCTCCGTGGAGAGTAATGAATTAATTTATAATGAAATAAGGTACCAGTTTAATTGTCTTTCCCCAAATTAACTGTCCTTAGCTTTCTAAGAGCATCCAATAATTTTTTGGTCACCATCTCCTATGTCTCTTTCTTTGCAACATTACCAATATACTTCCACTTTATTGATATTTTTAACTGCAAATATATTAAGTCTGAAGAAAATATACAAAATGTAAATATGGAGCTTAAAAAGTTGCTGAAGACAAGCAATGGTGAATCTCCCTACTATATGTTTCTTTTCCTGGAGGAAACATATTTGTTTATTCCTAGTCTTCAAGACCTTTATTCAAGTCTTTTTCCTTTACGTTAGTGTCTTACCTTTCTTTATCACGATTTTCACTGAGTCAGTCCCTTCTAGGGAAGGAGATAAATGCTGTCTTTAAGGAGAGATCAAAGCTTCTCTTTCTTTCTATCAAAGCCTCTCTCCAGGGCATTGAACATTGAAAGAGCTCAATATGTGTGTGTTGAATGCAGGGATGAATGAAAGTGTAGTTGTATCAATAGATGGTAAAAATACAGGGGGTAGTGGGCCCCAGCATATCTCAAAGTAATGATATGGAATTATTGTAAATGTTAAAATAGATGAGACATATTGTGTGATGATCAATCCTCCCTTCCTTATTTTCTAGTGCTTAATTTAAGAATGGAACATTTGATATTGAAATGTTAGACTTTATAAAGATGTAATAATTAAAATGAACCAGTTAATGAGGCAGAGCAAGAATGAGACAAGAACAAGCTTTTCCCAGCATCTTTGCATCAACAGCCATGATGGGAAATGTTCCCATTTTGCAAGAAACAAGGAATGCAATCAAGCGCCAAACCTTAAATGGCCGTTGTCTAATGTGATAATTAAGAGAACAACATAGACTACTTCCGTGTATTCTGCCCTTTCCGAACTGCTCATTCTGATTATAAATTCCCCTGTCTCTGTAGAAAAGGGAAACAAGCAGCCAGTCCTCAACTATGTCAAGTGGACACATCTCCAACATCTCCATAGAATATAACAACTTTCTGATGTCGATGTTGTACTCTGGTTTAAATGTACGGAAGGGCAAATAGCAATCCAAAAGTACTAACTGCTTTGCTGCATAAAGCTAATATTGATAAATTGAAATTTGATGAGTTTTATTCCAAAGGAAAAATAATGAAAAAAAAAATTAGTGGTATCTGGCCAGTCCTGAATCCCTCATCTTTGTACAGCACTCTGTCCTGAAAATTTTATGCCCAAAAAAGCAATGTCTATTCACTTTCTGTAAATCAATGCTGATGATGATTATTAAACTGTGGTACCTTTGGCTAAACAACTCAAAGTGTTAGAAGATGAGAAAAAGCAGCAAGATTCAGAATTCCATTAAGCAGAAAGACTAAGTCACCAAATTAAAAAGATTTACAGTTATCATTTTTTTTTTTTAACTCCCACAGAGAACTTAAATATAGTTAACTTTAATGCCTGGGCTTTTGAGTGAAGTTTCCAGAAAAATAAAAGATATAATAATGTATAAAAGGTAGGACAAGTAACAACTATTTGAAATCACATAAAAACATAAGGATTTGTTAGTATGCAGTAACACCTCTAAGAATTGTTTAGTGATTCAGAATTTCATCTTCAGACTAATGAGAATCAAGGCAAACTTTCCACTCTCATTTGCTTTGAGATTGTTTGCCCTTTTCTCATATGGCTCCTTCAACTTTTCAAATTTCTCTACCAAGGGAATGTAGAAAGATTATTAATCTTTCAAATTTATTATTCATTTCTGTCTAAATGAAAGTGAAACAGAAGAGAGGACATCCAATTAAGAATATAAGAGACACAGTCCAGAAAGGAGAATGCTGATGAAAAAGAAAAATAAACTTAGATCTGATTTGAAATTAGAGAGCAATCCGAACGTTCACTGATGTGAATTCAACGGTATCATTTACTGAGTAGTTATGTGACGAGAAGTACTGAATGTCAGATACGGTGCCAGGAGTTGAAGATTGTATTAATAGCTCGCGTTCAGGCAGGGGCTGGGTCAGGATGCATGTCAGAACGTAGGACTGAGGATTAATCATGGTGGTTGTGTCCATGAGATATCATCATGTTATAAACCACTTCAAAGTCTACTGGCTTAAAACGACTATCATTTTTCTTCCCCCTAAGAGTTATAGGGATGGCTGGGGGGTTCTGCTAGTCAGTGGTGCTCAATCATACCAGCTTCAGATTAGCTAGGTGGCTTTGCTGATTTGGGATATGCTCCCTCTGAGACCTTGAATGGAACAACTGAACTAACTCTCATCTTCCAGCACAATAGTCTGTTCTTGTTCTGATGATTAGACAGAAAGCCAAAGTGTCCGTGGTCTCTTGAGACTAGTCTTGGAGCTAGCATTTTTCATATTTATTTCTTCCATATTCCATTGGCAAAAAAAAGTCAAAAGGGTAGTCACATCAGGTCACAGGATAGAGAAATCAACTCTACCAATTGAAGGTAGCAGCTGCAGAATCACATTGAAAAGGGGATGTGCAGAGCAAAGGGTGAAGAATTAGAGCCACAAAATGGTTCTACTTGCGGACAGAAAGGAACTTAAGGAAATCTGAATTTGACTTCAAACCAACTCAACTAAGATAATGGAGTTGACCGAGTGAGAAAGGAAAAGTAAGCAAAGCACCTAGAAATTCCACCCACCATTCAAGCAATAACGTTTTGGGATCATAAAGAGAAGCTTTAACTCAGGAATCAACGTAGGGGATTGGCAGTCAGCACTGACACACCTGGGAAGGTAGGACGTGCTAATCCTAGTGCTAAGCCCTGACTTTACTGTGATCTATGTTCAGGATGAGGCTGGGTCTTTAGATAGAGACTGAACATGGTAGTGCTCAAGAAACTATGTTTTACTGCAGAAAAGTTTTGGCTTATTTAGACGACCGTAGATACCTAAGGCTGATTGCTTCCAGAAAATTCAATAATTCCAATAATGTCAAAGCCACACTTTTATTTGGCTTTAGACTAATTAGAATTAGTTCTTGCTTTCCTTCTGACAAAATCCCTTTTGTCTCTTTCGCCACATATACAATGATTCATTGTTGTGTTCTCAGCTTAGGTACATCTGGCTGAGAGCAAATATTCAGTAGTGAAAAGAAATGAGAGCCAGATTCAGCCGTTCTCTTCTGATTACATTATGACTCAGGAGGACACTCACCAGTAGTTTTATTCATTATTGGATATTAAAATCAAAGGCCTTTAATATGCAGCAACAGAGTTCTCCAAATTGAAGCCCATCTGTGCATTCTTGTAGAAGTTTTCATAGCATGATACATAGGCAATTTTAATAAACTTATTATTTTTCAGTCCGCCCAAAAGGACTGAATAAAACTTTAGTCTTATCTTGATACATCTTGGAGCAGCACTGGCTCTTTTCTCAATCTAGATATTTTAAGACTAGATTGGGCTGACCATGGAGGATGCAGTCACCAGTTTTAAAGAGCTACCTGCTGCTCCAATGTAGGCCAGAGTGTCTGTCCCAGGACATAGATCCTTTTTCTCCTTCTTACCTATCTCGATAGATTTCTGATAGCTCCATCAGCCTTTATATTTTTCTGATTAAAACCTAATATTCTAGTAATTCTGCCTTTTGCATTCATTTTACCTTCTCTTATCATAAATGCCACTAAAGAGAATTTTAGAAATGGGAAATACAATCTGAGTGAACTTCCAAAGAGTGGTTTTCAGATACTCAAAGAAACTTTGGAGACAACGAAACTGTGCTGCCAATACCTGCACGTCCATTGACTTCAGTTAGAAAATTTAGAGACCTGTTCAGCTACTTCCTCTACCCACTTACCAATTGTTTTTCAGTTCATATCCCATCTCTAATGCCAGAACCTTCTCCCCAACATTCTTTCATAGTTCAAGGGAGAAAGCAAGAGATTATAATAGAAAGTGGATTCCGGAAGAGTCAGACAGATCTGTGTTTGAGTCTTGGAGAAGTTATGCAAACTTCACTAAGCTTTGTTTTTTTCATATTCAAATGAAGTTTAACATTCTTTCTACTTCATAAGGTTGTTGTGAGAACTAAATGAGATAGGACATGTCCAGTTTTCAGATTAAGCATTTAATGCAAGTAAAAAATTATTATTATTATTGTTATTATTACTGCCAGAATAGGGAAATGGCTCACTCAATCTTCAGATCTGTCTTAATGATACCCTGAATGCAATACCAGTTGGAAGCAGTATTTACTACATTTGCCATTAGTCAAGCACTGTTATAAGCACTTTATATATATATATATCTATTAATTCATTTAATACTTAATACAAGTACTGCTATTGTTCCCATCTTGCACAGAAACCATGGCGTGAGAAGTTACATAACTCAGCTGAGGTCACACAATCAGAAAGTTGCAGGGTCAGAATTCTAATCTGGGCAGTCTGGTTCCAGAGGCTATTCTCTCACCACCATGTTATACAGCTTCTGGAAAGAAACTGCCCTTAGGGGAGGAAGCATGCTATAGTTATTATAGATTTCTCCAGGTTGCATAGCTCTAATTAGGTGTATGGCTTGTTGACCAACTTGGGTATTTCAAAATGCTTTGCCTTCCTCTTTTAGAATATAAAATCCTCAGGGGCAGAGACAATGTGTATTGTTTCCTTTATGCTGAGTACAACTTTCTGTGTGTTGCAGGTCCACGGGCAGGTCTTATTGTCTTTCTCTCTGTCTTTCATTTTCCCACGGGGCTTCTAAGAACTATAAGTGGGTCCCGGGAGCTGAGATTTAAAAAGACGTGTGGTTTGGCTTCCTCCTGCTACTTGTGAAATTTTCATTAACAACTTTGGAGGCAGCAACACACTTGTCTATGTAAAGGAATCCCAGCATTCTGGAGAACAGCGCTCATTTACGGAAACCTGAAATGATGGTGTCCACAGCTGCCAGCCTCCTGCTTGGTGGTGAGCCCCAGCACGGCCAGGCGCCTCTTGGCAGAGCCAGTGGGTTCCCTGGGCCAAGGCTCACATGCCCCTGAGAGCTGAAAGGTGAGAACTAATCCAGAGGGAAGCCAAAGAAAAAAAGCACTGAGTGGTCTTTTTCAATCAGTAGAATATTTTTCATTTGAAGATTTTTGGTTTTTCATTAGCCAAAGAGATGCAAAGCTTCCATAAAGAGTTATATATTGGTGTCACCTTAGAGCTAGTTTCCAGTTTACATCATATGTGATTCTTGCCTTTTATCCCTTTTTCCTTTTCTCTTTCCCTCTTTCTTTCTGCATCTCCTTTGCATTTCTTATTGACATCATGTTTATAAATTATCAACCCTTCAGCAATTATCAAACTATCAATCCTGCAGCAATCCTGCTGCAAGGATTTTGATCTGTTTTTCCCAGTTGACACTCTTTCACAGATGGTATTGTCAGGAACCTCTGGGTTTTAGGGAAACTGGATCACTTTCCTACTATGTCAATGTTGGTTTAGTGAGTCTGTGGGAAAAGAAAACTAGGTATAATGCAATTCCCGTTTCTTCCTTCTACGATATTTTGCTCACAGGTACTCCAGAAGACAGTTTGAAATAGAGTATGAACATATCAACAATGCAAAACTCATTCTCTAAAAAGAATTGCACACGGTTCGTAATAATTATAAAAGATACATTTATGCATCAATCTGAACTCACTTTTACAATACAAAGATTGGCATAACTGATTTCTAAGGAGAGAGAGAGAATGATTGATTGATATCAACGGAAAATTTCTTTTACCAAAAGACTGAGTTCTGTGGGTCTATGTTCCTGTGGTCATATACAGTCATCCCTCAGTATCTGTAGGGAATTGTTTCTAGGACCACCCCCCCCCCCATGGATACCAAAATCCATGAATGCTCAAGTGCCTTATATAAAATGATGTAGTATTGCATATAACCTATGCACACCCTCCTGTATATTTAAATAACCTCTAGATTACTTATAATATCTAATATAATATAATATAAATGCTATGAACATAGTTGTTATATTGCATTGTTTAGGGAATAATGATAAAAACGTCTGTACGTGTTCAGCACAGACACAAACATCTTTTTTTCCCCCCAGAATATATTTGATCCGGAGCTGGTTAAATCCAGGGATGTGGATCACACAGATATGGAAAACCAACTGTATTATTGAAAGCTTGCAATAATTTTACAAGGAAATCATACACTCATCCCATTTAGGAAGGGCCTGGCATAGCTGTCATGATCTGAGGCTCAATCTGAGCCTGATCGAAGCCTTAATAGAAGTGAATCGATCCTCAAGTTAACTAGGCTATCCTGACTTCAGAAGAATCTCTTACTCCAGGCTCTGGGAGCCCATCATATCCTGCATTCATTCTTTACTCTAGGCTTGGAACCTGAGGGTAAAAGAAGCCATAGACATGATCCTTACTCTGAAGGATCTTACATCCTTATTATGTCACAAACATAAGACACGCTTGACAATTAGAGAAGAATTAAGTGAGAACCACTGGGCTCTAAGGAGGAAACAACCACACAGAAAGCTTTGTGGGCTAAGCAGTAGGAGAAGAATTTATGTACAAAACAGGACTTGAATTTGGTCTTGATGGTGGATAGGATTGAGAAGATAAATGGAAAGAGGAAGCACCATCCTGATTGCAAGAACGCCAGAAGAAAATGTGTCCCAGCACAGTGGGGGAGATGGGTAGAAAACAAGACCAAAGGAGAATTTTGACTTGCATAGAATGGGTATGGGGTGGAGATCTCTTTTGGGATTTTCAGCAAGAAAATGATATATTGAACCATAATTTATTCAACAAATAGAAATTGGGCACCTACCCTGAGGAAGCCATTGTACCTGATGAATGAGTTGAACTGTTTGCTCTAGAAAAAGCTTAGAATTCATCAGAACCTATTTCATAAATCTTGTTTTAGAAAAAAGTATTTGAATGGATACATGTATTTTAAATGAACAGTACAGCAATGTTTGGGAGAGAGTGTTATCATTAAGTTCAATGTAAACCCTCTTAAAGCCTTCGTTAAAAATTCGTCTGCTTCACTCTCTTGGTCCAAATCCACTTAAAACTCAATTGCAGTACTTATTGGCACAAAAATATCTGTGGCTCAGAAAATGTCTCCAAAGACTGACATTTAATTTTGTCCATTCCTTAGAGTTCGTGATATGAATTCTGAGGTTGGATATAATTTCTGGATTTAGATCCTCTTAGCTTGATAGGTTTTTTTTTTTTTTTTTTTTTTTTTTTTTTTTTTTTTTTTGTGGAGGTTTAAGATGCTCATTCCTCATTCTGGCTATGACCTGCTGGAATCTCTTACCCAAAGCAGATACTAACATCTGTTGTTTTCACTTGGGATGCCTCAGATTGCATGAGCCATATTACTTGTCAAGATTGGACAAGTGACTCACTGTGTTTATCTTTCTGCTAGCTTCCGAAGTTATGTTGCTGATATTGAAATGTCAGTTCCTTGACCTTTGGATGCACAGGGGAGCTTCAGCGAATATTCCAAGCATTTGAAAGTGTGTTGTGAAAATCTGGTGCTGGAAAGAAACATAACTTGCAACTGAACAGTCTTTGGGGTTAATGCAGCCGTGTATTAAAACAGCACTCTGTGCTCCTGGAGGTTTCGTTGAGAAAATTTAGAGTGCAGTGTAGGTTAATGTAATTATTCCTTGGAATTGCTGAGTTTTTAGTGATAAGTGGTTTGGAAATAAGTTACTTTTCTTGGGTTATATACTTCTGGACTCCTTAGGTACCTGTACTTGGGAAAGTGTTTTATAATCTCGTTGTGGAGAACCTATGTTCTCAGGAACACCCAGGACTCTGGACAATATTATTCTAGTAACATCTTGATGAATAGAAAAACATTTTTACATCCCATAGACTTGAACTAATTAAAATGAACATGATTGTGACTGGGTAAAAGGCAAATGCAATTTTAAATAGCAATTAGCAAAATTTATATTCCAGGGTAAAAATGAATGTGGTCAAGGAAATGAGGCTTATCAGGTCTTTCCACTTGCCTCACAAATCTTCTATGAATTAATAATCACTGACATTTTTATGAAACAATGTCATTCTCAGCACAAGTCTCTGCTTTCCGCATCTTAACCACCTTTATAAAGGCTCACCTTAAAGTGAGTGGAATTGAAGAGTTTTCATGGTACTCTTTGAACAATTACCAAGGAAGCAGCAGAGGGAAATAAAAGCCCAACTTATTCTTCCCTGAAGAATTCTGGAAATTGACATAAAGGCAATATGAGTACACTGAGAAGAGAATCTAAATGCTATATAATTATAGAGAATCCAAACTAGATGAATTATCAGAGAAAACTGAATTGGAGAAACAGGTTCTGTGACAGACATCACCTTTAAAAAGTCTCTTATTAGATTAAGGTAACACAATCAGAATTTTCTACACCTACCAAGATCCAATAAAAAACTGTCAAAATAGAACAGTGTAAAACTTATTTGTCCATTAGTGTAGAAGCACTTTGAAGCAAATACAAAAGCAAAAGTCTTTACTGTGTTTCTTTTTCTAAGAAGAGGTGATAAACTTGCATTTTAGCAATCAAAGGTTCTCATCCAAGAGGAGCTTTTCTACGGTTAAAGATTATTTAGTAGTCAGAATGAATTACATATTCAACATTTTCTTCAGACTCTTTCTAAATTAGTTCAACTTATATGGAGCGCCTCGTAGGACTTAAGTGAGAAAGTGAACTCTTTAGGCTAAAAACACAGGGACTTGCTTCCAATGACTTCATGGCTCTACCTACGTGTAATAGGAGTTTCATCCACTACCCTTGGTTTGAAAAAGAGAAACTTGCACATAAAAGCGAATAAACTGCTGATAAATGATGGGCAGCAGTAATGGTAAGAGTAGTCATAGTAATGAGTCATTGACAAGAATTGAAGAGCTTCCTCACATTTTTGATGACATTTTTGAAAATGATCATAATGGATGGTGATTTTGTGAGAATTTATAGATACTTTTTCTAAAATACTTTTCATCAGTTATTTGTTTTTATACTTAGAGCCCATTTTGGGGTATGAAAGTCACATGCCATTGCACAACTTTTTGAAAGTTTAATAAACTTAAACCAAGGGAAATAAAATGACTTGCTTAAGATCATGTATTTAATGGAACTTGGGATTAGAATCCTGGCTTTCCTGGCCCTGAGTCTGAACTCTCTCTGTAATAACAGACAGGTATTTTGTCTCTCATCTACCATCACAGCCCTATCTACATCTTCAACTCTAAAGAAGAAAGTGCTAGTTGCATTAAGGTGGCAGTCACCTGCATAAGTGTGTGTGCATGCACAAATACATGCTCATGTGCCCAGAGCCTTTCATTGAAGAAGCCTAGTAAGCATAGACTATTTACTCCTACCTTTCTTTTTTTCTGAGAAGTTTTCCATGGGTCACAGTGCCACAGTGTCACATCATCTAAGTCAGGTTCTTGAGTCAATTTCAGTTTGGGGGCTTATGTCTGATATGTGACATGTAGCCCCATCTTCACTTGGAACTACGTGGGTGCCTATCTGCTTCCCATCTTCTCTATGTCAGGGCAGAGGAAAGGGTTTGCTGTAATATGCACTGATGCTTCTAGACAGGTGGGACAACTCTTACATTAGGCATTCTCAACCTAAAGTCATTGGATGGGTGGACTTTGAGGAGTCTAAAAAACTTCTGAAAATATATGTGGAATCTCCAAGTATGTGCATCCTTTCTGAGGAAAGGATCTATCTATAAAGTCATCAGATGCTCAAAAAGACTTACGACTCAGATAGGTTTAATGAGGAACAACTGCTTTTGAGCATTTAGCAGAATATATGCCCCGAATCTGCAGTTTCATAGCAAATGAGAAAATCCTAAGAAATGCTGTGAGCAAGTAGGGTTTTGTAACATGTGAAACCATTATTACTAACTCCTAAGGCCTAATATAAGAATGATGTCCATAAAGATTAAGCTGATATAAGATAGACACATGAATGCAGGCAAAATGTTAACGTAGACATGTGCCATGAAAAAGGCATTTATCAAGCCAGAGGTCCTGTATATTTTGCTTTCAGCTGAGTTTCTAGCACCTTTATATCATAGACTTAAACATGTTTGTAAGCTAGTGTTTAGTTTAATGTCATTGTGGCTAAAATTCCTTTATTTGCTCACAGATTTGCCAGATACACAAGAAAGATTTTATTTTGTGGCAGTCAAATAGGAAATTTTTAAAAACACTATTTTTCCAACACACATAATGGTAAGAGCTGTGTATTATATATGAATTGGGCCCTTAATATTGTAAATATGTGTGGGGTAGATGAGACAGCGAATATGCTCAGGAATTGTCCAGAAGTGGGCTGTACTTAAAATAAACAGGTTGAAGGTAGGAAGTAAAGGGAATAAATAGATATGAAAGGAAAAGGATCACTTTAGTAAGGGGAAAGATAGATATCCCCTATAAAACACAGAACCATTCACTCTGTGTTGGGGGGTATATGCTACATTTTCTATGAAGGAAAAGCTTAATACAATCGTATGGTCAAGTATACCTAGTGCCTGGTTCAATGCCTGACACATAGTAGATGCTCAATAAATATTTGTTCAATAAGTGAATGGCTCATTAGGAGGCTGCATTCTAGTAAACCAGATTCCTCCTAACTGCATTTCCAAAATTATACCATTTCTGGTAAGAATGTGGCCTGTGTCTGCCCCTTCAGCCATGTAGTGGTGGAACATTGTAGAAGGACTGGCATGGTGGACTGGCCTGCATAATGTAGGATCTCTTAAACCATCACTTCCTCAAAAAATTATTTTAATGTAGTGTTTTTTCCAAGGAACCTTCCATTTTCTGCTCATTAAATGATCATAGGCCGGGCGCTGTGGCTCACGCCTGTAATCCTAGCTCTTGGGAGGCCGAGGCGGGCGGATTGCTCAAGGTCAGGAGTTCAAAACCAGCCTGAGCAAGAGCGAGACCCTGTCTCTACTATAAATAGAAAGAAATTAATTGGCCAACTAATATATATACAAAAAAATTAGCCGGGCATGGTGGCGCATGCCTGTAGTCCCAGCTACCCGGGAGGCTGAGGCAGAAGGATCACTCGAGCCCAGGAGTTTGAGGTTGCTGTGAGCTAGGCTGATGCCACGGCACTCACTCTAGCCTGGGCAACAGAGTGAGACTCTGTCTCAAAAAAAAAAAAAAAAAAATAAATGATCATAGATGACATTTATTGAAAACTTGTTCCATGTCAGCCACTGTCCTAAGTATTCTGGACACAGAATCCCAGGTTCCACCCTAGCCTTCTGAGTCAGGGGCCACAGGTTTACTGGATTTCCAGGTGATTTGGATGCACACTGAAGTTTGAGAAGCATGGAATTCATTCACGTAATTCTCGCAACAGCTCTGTGAAGTGGTGCCATTATTAGCTCTATTGAAAGAGGAGGAAATAGAGGCACTAAGCTGAGTTACATACTTAGGGATGCCCAGGTAGCAAGGGTCAGAGCCAAGATTCAGACTCAGAAATATTGGCATGATACCTGTGATCTTCACCACCTTAATACTTTTCTTTTTAATAGCACCACCACTAGCAGCAATTCCCAATCTATAACAGTTAAAGCATAAGTAAAATGAATAATGACACATTTGAGCAGGAAGATTAAATGGAATCTGGGGGTTTCCTCAGAGAGGAAGTCTGCTGTAGTACAAAGGACAGTCTTTGGAATAAGACAAATCTGAGTTTTGCCCCTTGTTACCTGCCTGACCTTGTACTAGTCATTTATTCTACCTGTTAGTTTCCTCATCTGTCAAAGTGGGCTATAATTTGCCAGATTGTTGTAAGAGTTGATGATACTGTTCTGGAACCCAGTGAGTGGTCATTATTATCCTTATTGGAAAGGGATATGCAATTTCATGCTTGTTGTAAGTAGCTTGAAACACTCATTTGGACTTCTTTTAGAATAGTTACGTCATCCTGAGCAAATATTCAAACAAAATCTATACTTTTCCCCCTAATCATTTTAACTAGAAGAAAAACTATTTTAAAAAATGTCAACTGCTTTGGTATTTATTAAGGAGTTATCTTAGTCATTTAGAAGGAAAAGGTTGGGTAAAATAAAGTACTGAAGGATGCAACTGAATTCTCTGAAAAACTTCTGAAACTCTGCATCATTCTAAAGACGGACCTAATCCTCAGGTTTTACCTTTCTTCCCCTAGGAACTCTTGATTAAGGATAACTTAGGGAGTAACATTGCAGTCAGATCCAGAATTGTTCTGGGACATCACCAGTATTAATGTAACATCTGACAACTAGAAGAGAATACATACAATTTTCTTGAAAACTTTAGAAAGGTAGAAAGCAGACTAGGCTTGCCTTCCTTTTTTTCTGGCCTCTGATTTCTCAGAAAAGATGTAAACTTATTCACTGAATTTTGGCATTTCAAATTTTATTTATAAAATGTTTCTTTATGTGCTGATGGTGATTGTAATTGAAACAATAATGAAGGAGTTGCACCTATGATCACAGAACCACTTCTCCAGCCTCTGTGAAGATTCATTGTCAGGCTGACTATAGGAAAGAACAGAAAAATAAGCTCTTAGCTGCCCAAGGAAAGGGATCCTTAGCCCTTAATTCAGTTATCAAAGCCCTGGATGCATGTTAACACAATTGGCTCAATCTAGAGCATATAATCTATTTTTCTTTATCCCACAACTGTTTCCCAGTACTATTAGGTTCTTACGCCAAGGTTTTCTGAGAAACAAAGTAATTATATTAATGTTGTCAATCACTGATGCCAGGCTGATCAATAACAACTATGTTAACATTACTAATTAATTGTTAGCAATCACATAACTAACTTGAAGAAACTATTAGTTGCACAAAACTGAATAAGGAAATGCTCTAAAATTGACGTTTATAATGTGCTATTTGAAAAACAAAAGATGTCAATTCTTCCCTAAGATACAATATTTCAGCTCTAAGCAGAAACAGTAGCCTTTTATATTTAGGTTTGGATAGGGGGTATATGTTTTGTTGCAATTATCATGCAAAGTTGCTGAAAATAAAGAAGTCTGGAATGGTCACTATAGATGTGTCATTTGTGTAAAAGTTACCTAAATAATTGTGATCTGACAGAGTCGAGTACAGCCAACCTTTCTCAGGCCTCATCAAGACTGAATAGTCCCCTGACTCACCCTGGTTTAGGGTTTTCTAGTTTAACAATAGCTGAATGAGCTTCTTTGCTTGAGATTTTTGGGAAATAAAGGAATCAGTTAAATATTCCAAAAAACAATGGCTTTTATCAAAATGTCCCCAAACAACATATGTTGGTGAGGATGTGGAGAGAAAGGAACACATATACACTGCTGGTGGGACTGCAAACTAGTGCAACTTCTACGGAAAGTAGTATGAAGATACCTCAGAGAACTATAAGTAGACCTACCATTTGATCCAGCAATCACACTACTGAGTATTTACCCAACGGAAAAAAAGTCATTTTGTCAAAAATATACTTGCATTAAATTGTTTATTGAAGCACAATTCATAATGGCAAATATGTAGAAATCAATTGAACCCAAGTGCCCATCAATACATGAGTGGATTAATTGTTAGGGTCTAAAGCCTAGTAGGTGCTCACAGCAGGGGTGGAGAAAGATTTCTCATGCAGAAATTAAAAGTAAAATATGCAGAAATATGAAAGTAAAAAACAGTTTATTTTATCCTTTTAGAAGGAGAGAGAGAATGAAAGAGTGAGAGAAAGAGAAAAGAGAGGGAGAGTAGGGAGATGGCATGGCATCCCAAAGAAAGAGAAGAGAGGTACCAGCACTGAGGTTAAGTGGCTTGCTGATTTTAAGGTGGACATGGAGAAATAAATTAGTGATGGCTGTCAGTTAATAACAAAAGCAGCATCAGATGTCAAAGTCCAAGAGTTGGTTTCCCCACCTTTCCTGGGAGACAGATTATCGCAGGAGATGTGACTCTGCCCTCGAGATATGGTTGAGACTGTAGCTTGTTCTGCTGTTTACTCAGGAACTCTCTAAAAGCAGATTTTCAAAAAAACAATTTTAAAGAGAAAGATTTACATCTCTTATCTGTCTATTCAGCTCTTTGCAGAACTTGTGCAAAACACAACTACAGGGTGCCTATTAGTGAGAGAACTCATAGGATTGATCTTTAACTGTTACTAGGAAATTGCAGGATTAGGTATTTTCCTGTTATTTCAGCAAGGCTGCCCCTTTCATTAATAAAATGTGGCATATGTATACCATGCAGTACTACTCAGCCATAAAAATAAATGGTGAACTAGTACCTTTTGTAACAACCTGGATAGAACTGGAGACCATTCTTCTAAGTGAAATATCATAAGAATGGAAAAACAATGACCACATGTACTCACTATTAAATGGGAACTAATCGAGCAACACTCATGTGCACATGTGGAAGTAAACTCAATGGAAATCAAACAGGTGGGAGGGAGGTGGGGGTCAAGGGTAAATTCACACCTATTGGGTACAGTGCACACTATCTGGGTGATGGGCACACTTACAACTTTAATTCAAAATGTACAAAAGCAATTCATGTAACCAACATGTTTGTACCCCTGTAATATTCTGAAATTAAAAACAAAACAAAACAAAGCAAAACATTGGTGAATTGTGTTGACATAATTAGAAATTTGATTTGATTTTGGTATATTTTTAACTCAATGCCATATTATTCTGAAAGTTTAAAATGTCATGAGCTTTTACTTAGGTTGAGGCACTACTTGGGAATAGAGACTTGGTTTCTGGATTGAAATTGTCAGTGAAGCTATTTATGCTGGGAACTTTTTTTCTGGGATTGTAGAGCACCTCAGGCAATCTGAAACTTACATGGTATCCCTGACGTGGTAGTTTTTTTTTTTTTTTTTTTTTTTTTAAGATAGAGTCTCACTTTGTCACCCAGGCTGGAGTACAGTGGTGTCATCATAGCTCAACTGCATCTTCAAATTCCTGGGCTTAGGAGATCCTCTGGGCTCAGCCTCTTGAGTAGCTGGGACTACAGGGGCATGCCATCATGCCCAGCTAATTTTTCTATTTTTTGTAGAGACGAGGTTTCTGTTATGCTGCCCAGGCTGGTCTTGAACTCCTAGCCTCAAGTGATCCTCCTGCCTCAGCCTCCCAAAGTGCTAGCATTACAGTCATGAGTCACTGTGCCTGGTGAATTTTTTTTTTTTTAATTAAAATATATCATGAGTAGTGAGTTAAAAATGCTGATTGCTGGGCTGAACCACTGGAGATTCCAGTTTAGTAGGTTAGGTGTTAGTAACAAGAATCTGCTTTCTAAATAAGCTTTCAGGAGATTTCAGTGTACAGGGATCGTGGCCCCTACTCTGAGAATCACGGCTATAAACTTGAATTCAGAACCCAGTCCCTTCTAGACACTAAGCTTTCTGAACTTCAACAAATCCTGAATTCCAAGTTCCGAGTAGTTCTGAACACTAAATCTCCAGAAGACTGAGGATGATGTGGGGTTGCAGCTCCTTTGGAGGCTTTGGGAGTGGTGTGCAGACAGGGGTGGTGGTATAAGTCACAGCTGTCTACACACGGATAATTCCAAAATTAGGTGTTGAGATGGTGATGGCCTGAATGGTAGGTCTCTGGCACTTGTTGGTGTAACATTGATGGTTTCAGCAGTGTGCGAATGATCTCATGGGCACTTCAAATATTCATTTGTTACTTTGTGAAGACGGGAAATTGAATCCATGTCCCGGAAAGCTGATGTGTAAGCACAATCGCTTAGCCAGGAGGTGAGAAAAGCCCACCAACCAGCCTCCACATCTCACCAACTTTTTACTCTTCTCTATTCTCACAAACTCAGTCTTCTACAGTGATAAAAATTTAATTTTTCAGTATCGACAGTAAGGCAGGAGTAACTCACTTTTATTTTATTTTGTTTTCACTGAATGGTTCTGAAACAAATGCCATTTCTTTGTGCAATCATGCTGTAGGACAACCTAGGATTTTATGAAGTTCTCAGGATCTAGCCCCTGTGAATTTAGTTTTCTTATACTGTTCTTACCATTTCTGTTTTTATATCAGAGTAGTGTAAAAGAACAAGTGACAAAGTGGCTGCTGAGTTACAATTCTCCTGAGAAGGAACAGAAATTAAAATGTAACGTTAAATCAGGGAGGAGATGGATAGAATCTCTCAAATGTCTTTTAAATATGCTCTATATGATGACAGTGATATTATTAACTGTCAGTAGAAGAAGAATAAAGTTTGAATAATTTTATTTTCCTTTTTTCCTACAAATTAAAATCAAAATATCCCACTGGTTCATTTTTCAAATTAAAAATTATGAGACTTTGAGTAGGCATTAGGGAGTAGGCAGAAGAGAGTAATGCTAGCAAGCAAATTTTATTTCTGTGCCAATGATGAAGATACTGCCTGTCTATTTCATTCTTATGCCATTGAAAATGTCATGGCCTTTGTCTAGTTTTACCTGAGGATTCATTTTATAAATATTTTTGATTGTCTACTATGTGCAAGGCCCTGAATAAGCTACCAAATTAAAACATTTATCTTTCCTTGAGGAGCTTATAATAAGAGAGGAAAGCATGGATGCAATTCATTATAATCTAGTGCAAAAGGCAGAGGTGGTATTAAAAATGCAAACAGCCACTATGACAAAGCCAACAGGCAATCAGGGTGGACAGTGGCCAGCCACATGGGTGCCAGCAGTCCACAGTGTTCCGCCTACATGAGCCTATGCCCGCTGGATATTTGTACCAGGAGAAAGTGATATAGTTGTGGGAGAGGGACAGATTGTGAATTCAGAAAAAAAAAAAAAAAAAAAAAAGAAAGTCCATCCTGGTTGAAGGGAACAGGGGAAAATATTTGGGGCTTTGAGGACTAGATGGGATTTGAATAAAAATTAGATGTAGGAAACTGCTCGAAATAAAAAAGGCATGGACTCAGAAAAGTTAGCAAATGTTCAAGGTTCAGCTGAGTGTTTCATTTCAGTTTTCTGAGTCAGGGAACATTGCAAATTGATTGTGGGTTGGAGAGTTTGTTTGCGGACAGGGAGAAATCCTAAGCTCCTAGAGGAAGGAGCTGGGAAGTGGGAATGGTTGTGTGGACCAAAGGAAAGGAACAAGAGTGTGCCAGATAGTTCACCTGCTCATGACCCCGTAGGCTTTTGGATGGCAGGAGGAAGATAAAATCTCAAAGGAATATTGAACTGTAGGATTTCTGACCCTCTTGGTATGAAATGACCAAGAAATCACTGTCTTGGAAAAAAAATTCAGAAATGACACTATTAAGTTACCTACATGAAGCAGGCTGGGAGCTCAGATCAGAAAGCTGACAGACAATCATGGCAATAAAGAAAATAGCATTTTTGCAGACCCACACTCATGATGGTGAAATTCATACCTGTGATGCATCTAAAGCATACAGCTTTTATTAAAAAGTGGATATTATTAGCAGCTGGCAAACCTGAAAGATCTTCAAGACATCTAAATTAAACATTTTTCTTTCTGCAGTTAAACCCTTTTCCATTTATCTGTTTCCACTGGAGATAGAAAACAGATCCTTATTCCATCCTCTGTGTCTTTGATAATGTTTCTTTTTCAGGGCAATTCTTTTCTTACCCCTTCAGCTTCCTAGTTGTCAAAACTTAATCCATTTGAGTTTCTCTACATACTGGATGATGTTCAAACTTAACTGTAAAAGTATGCCAAGGCAAGGTTGAAAAAAAAGTGAGAATGACATTTCAGAGAACATAAACTGTATTCACTCAGTATAATGATTCCATCTTCAATTACTAAAAAAGAAAAACAAATCGCAAGGGGTCATAGCTGACTCTCATTTGACTGTTAGACCCCAGAGTGAGTCCTGATACATCTCATGTTTATGAGCTATGTATATAATTTTTTTTTAGGATGGAAAACTTTCTTTATGCCTTCTAGTCTGAGTTGGTGCTGAACTTGAACCACCAATCTCAATGCTCACTTCTGGTTTGAATGGGCCCTTGTGCATTCCAGGCCTCTGAGTCCGTGATAAATTAGTAGGTAGGTGTTTCTTCTGAGACAGAAGTCTGGCAATTTGGGAAAGTTGTGTAAAATTGCAACTCAGGAGTTCCCATCTCATGGAATGATTTTATTTTTAGTTTCTTTAAACAGACCATGAAGCAATCCAACCACTGTCTCATGATTTCTGGCTGGTAATGGCAAAGAAAGAGGGGAAAATATTGTTCCTTTTGTTTGGAGCCAGGGAATATTTATCTGATTTATTGGTATCCTGATGTTAGATCATTTTCTAGGTATTCAGTTTCGTACTCTGCTCACTTCCTGAAGCAAACTTCTTAAAAAGAATCAGAGTAAACAATCTCAGACTGGGATGAGGCAGGCTCATAGTTTCGATAGAACAAACAACCGGGAATGCATTCTTTTTCACTTTCATATGCTCTTGGAGGAACTCAGGAATACTCACATTTTGCCTTGGAAACACTCTTGAATACAGGGGGAATAATATGCAGCACAGGAGTTCATTCCTCTCAGCACTGTAATGCGGTTTTGAGCCTCAGAGTGCTATCTCTTGAAATCAAGCTAGATAGGCCCTGCCATTTATCCTCTAAGCAAGAAAAGCCAACACTCTTGAGCTTTGGGTCTGCCATAGTTTGTGGCTCATTTTCTACTTTGAGGATTAAAGGATTGGTTCCTGCAAATGAAAATAGACTGTGATCCCTGCTAATCAGTAATTCTGCAGGTGGTTACATGGCTCAATGTAATATTACCTGTTGTTGGGGATACTTTGTTGAAAACCTCAGAGGAGAGATAAGAAGAAGACGAGAGGTGACCAGCATTTAATAGGTTATGGTCTTCGCTTTCATAGCCTTTATTTATTTTTCTAAATTCCCCTCTTAATTTCCGGAGTGAGCTGCTTCTTCATTTTGCTATCTATTATTAAAAACACTACAACGGAGGCTCCCGGTGCTTGAGAAGTGCCCTGGATACCGAGAGCATTGAATTACAATGTGAATCCATCCTGAGACTTGGTGTATGAATTAGAATAAATGCTGTTTTGAAAAAGGTATTTGACTATGCTTTGCAAAATGTAGCTTTTGTTGCCTTTTAAATTTTCTATAATTCTCTGAAGGTGTAAACTCTACTATTAATTTGACTATTTTCTTTCAATCAAATCCCCTATATCTGGGTAGCATATGTACTTTAAATATTCCTGGAAATTTTCTGAAGTATGGTTGAATGTATATAAAAATTTTCCATTCTTAAAGATTGTCTGGAGGAATCCAAGCATACATTTTAACAATTAAAAGGAGTGATTGTGAATTATTTAAATTATCAGTTTCAACAATATTTAACTTATTTATTCAACACAATATTATAGTTTTAAATAACATGTACTATTAATTTTGTAACAGCAGCACATGGTGACTTAAGAGAATTTGAAAATGAAAGAAACAAGACAAAAATTATTTCCCGTGTAGTTTCGCATTCAGAGGTAAAACCTGTTAATATTAAGTATATTTTTTCCATTGTTGATATATATTTATAACCTGCTTTTTTTACATATTTGGAGTGATTCCACCATATTATTAAATAATTTTAAAGATATTTATTACTGACTAAATAGCATTCCATTGTTTAATGGAAGTACCATAATTTGTTTAATCCTTTGTTATCACCCATTTAGCACTCACATTATGATGAACATTTTTGTGCATATATATTTTTGTGTATATTTGATTATTTCTTTAGAAATTAGAAAATTACCTGAGGGTTAAATTATTATATTAAAAAGTATTAACATTTTAAAACAAGATACATTGTCAAATTGCCCTTCATATACAGTTTCTTCAACAATGACTAAAACTATATATTTTTTAAAACCAGGATAAACAAGCTCTTCCAATGGAGAAAGCCATCAGTTTAAAGAAAAGGTTCGTTAAAAGGTGTTAGAGAAAGGTGTTAATAATTTCAGAGGCTGTGCTAGGTGACACTGAGATGAGATGACATAAACAGAGAACCATGTAGAGTCTATTTCTAATTTCCTGCCCCTTCAATAAATTCTCCTGATATGGGCTGAATAAGCTGATGTCCCCTGCAATACCAACAGCACTTTTTTTTGTTCCTTCTCTTTTTCTTTTCTTTCCTTCCTTCTTTGCTTCTTTCCTTTCTTTTTCTTCCTTTCTTTCTTTTATATTTCAGAGGGAGAATAATTCCTAACACTTTCAGAAACTTCTCTTATTATCAGTTTCTCAGGCCAATAAAATGTCACGAAGCCTGGGTAGCTGTGATTTCTGAAGCATGGTGGATGGACACACGAGTGAGCTCCTCTTCCACAGGGCTCGTCGTTTTTTATCAGGCTCCGCTCAATCGTTTCCAGCTACTCCTAAAGGCCTCCTGAACTACGGAAAGAGCCAAATAAAAGCCCCAATGACAGATTACAACAAACTCTGCCTTATGCTCTCATCTATTGTCACACCCTGTCAAGTTTTTATTAAATTTCTGTCAGAATAAGCCCCATATAATTTCCACATCCTTCTCCTGTCCCTGCCTCTAAGCTTTGACCATGACATGTTCTTTCCTTGTCCATCTTTTCTCAAACCAGAACCTCTGGAACTCCAAAACTCTGATTAAAACTTTGTTTCTTTACAAAGTCTTCCCGATGTAATGCATTCATTTTAGTCCCTTCTTTAGGGTCTTTCATAATAAAATTTTTATATTTGAAAATCACCCGGGCACAAAATTGATTGGATTAAATTCTCTATTGCAAAGTTTCCATTTTTGTTTTATTTTATTCTTCTTCTTTAATTTCTTATCCTCAATCTTATTTTTCTTCCTCTTTGACATTCTGATTTATTTATTTATGTATATTTTTGACATATATATATATATGCACTTTTGAAAAATATAGTGTTATTATTATGTGGATGTGGTTACATAACTGGAATTGTACTATGAATTTCATACTACCTATTGCTTTTTAAAATCAACATTAAGTTATTAAGATCTATTCATACAGCTACATGCAAATCTGCTGAATTACTTCTGACTGCTGTGTCATATTCCATTGATGGCAGATACTGTATTGTAGTTTCTCACATCTGTTGTAAGAATCTCCTAATCTGCCCCACCTTTACTATCACAAAAAATGTTGTAGTAAATATTTTTATACTTTTTCCTTGTAGACATGTGGCAGAGGTTTTGGAAATATATAAGACATTGGATGGTTAGGTCATAAGAAACTGTGGTAAATGGAATTGTCATCCCAATTCTCCATTCATTCTTGTGTCCACACGCTTTTTCATGTAGCTTGAGAGTTCTGCCTACTTAAAGTGGGGTGCACTTCCTCTCACATGACTTGCTTTGGCCAGTAGAGTGTGGGTGGAAGTAATGATCTGCCAGCTCCAAGCCTAGGCATGGAGATGCCTCCCATGTCTCCACTTGCCCTCTTGTGCCTCTGCTATTGCATGCTGAGAACATGCCCCAGCTGGTCTGCTAGTCCAAGAAAAGAGAAACCTTTGGGGAAGACCTCAACTCAACCCATGGTGAGGAGTCCAGACTAGACAAACCTGTAGCTTGAAACAGACCCTTAGCCCCATCCAGCCTTGATGAGTTGACTCACAGCAGCAGATTCATGAAGAGCTCAGTGGAGATGAGCAGAGCTGCGCCAGCAAAAACACAATGACATGAGCAATAAATGTCTACTGTCATAGGCAACTGGGGTTTTGTAGTGGATTACAGAGCAGCAATGGCTGATGGATAGAGATAAACACATTTGGATTGCTCCAAAGAGTTATGCCATTTTATCCTTCCAACAGTACTGGATAAGCGTTCTTGCTTCCTCACATCCTTGTCTACAGAATCCCTCATATTAGCAAATTTTCTAGGTTTTCTTAGTGTGATAGTTAGGGAATGGTAGCTCATTTCATTTTTAATTTCTCTGTTAAGAGTTTGAAAGTCTCTTCATGTATGTATTAACCAACCTGATTTCCCCTTCTCTGAAGTGCCTATTTATGTCTATTGGGTTGCTTGTATGCTATTTTATTAGCTGATTTGCAGGAATCCCTTGCATATTCTAGATATGAAATCCTTGTTAGTTTTAGACACTATAGATATCTTCTGCTAGTCTGTCATGTGTCTGTTAATATCTAGGATGTCCATGGAATATTTAATTAATATTGATGTAATCCAACTTATCAAGTCCAAATCTCTATATGCCTGGGCTTCTTAAAAAATTTAATGTTTTTAAAAGCAATGATTCACTAGACGAAGACCTCAAAGGTTTTATTCTATTGGCTTTGACCTATATTTTCTTATTTTAGCTTTTGTTTTTCACAGCCTAAAACTTTAGTACATTTGGAGTTTACTCTTAAATACATTGTATAACTTTTCCTTGGTGTTTATAAATGTAATTTCTCTGAAAATTATGACTATAAGACAGTATAGCTGAGTTTTAAACCAATATATTAGATGTAAACAATCAACTCAGCACATTTGTCCCTAAAGTTGTCACCTTGGGGCTTCCTGCTACACTACAAATGCTTAAAACACCTTTGGGACTGCTCCTTTGGAATTTCCTTCAGTGGTTATAGGACTTCTTTGGGCATATGCTTAACGGTAGAAAATTGGATCTACATTTTAAAGATTACTCAAAATGAATTGGTTGATCAAGCTCAAGAGTATCATTTTCAATGAGAAAAACAATGCAACTAATTTACCTGCATACTTAAAGGATTTTTTGCTTGTTTGTTTGCTTTTGCTTTTGTTATTCATACTTACTCTCACTTTCTCCAGATGCATTATGCCAGCATTGAAGAAGTGGGCTTGGAAGTCAGAACTGGTCAAGTACTAGCTCCAAGTGGCCTAGGTCAATTCTATATACCTCAATTTCTATACAATTGCATGAACATGGTGGCGCACCCCTGAAATTCCAGCACTTTGGGTGGCTAAAGTGGAAGGATCACTTGAGGACAGGAGCTCAAGACCAGCCATAGCAACATAGTGAGATCTTATCCCTACAAAACAAACAAAAAAGTCAATTTCTATACAATATACACAATAGAGATGATAATAAACAATAATGAGTAATGAGTACTAACTTACCCAATAGAATCATTGTGAGCATGACATGTGTTCATCATGCCTGGCATGGCATAAACATTCAGTAGGTAGCAGCTGTCATCATCATAACATACATTACCTGATCATCCCATATTATCTAAGAGTCTCGAGCCTATGTGAGAAGGCCACTTCCATAGTCCCACTTGTTTGATTATTTTCTTTTTTCCAATTGTTGCTGGCAGTCACATCCATCTCTTCTCACAACACAATGTAGTGAGCCTGCGGAAATAGCATATTTTACATACTTTTCTTCTGTTTTCCCTTGGGTTTCAATTCTTTCTTCATTATACGCATGCCAATCAAAAAAACAAAATTACTTACACACAGTATAATAACCCCACACATATTTACTTTTGAAGCAAACAAATAATTATTTCTCTGTCTCTTAGACTTAAGAGTTTATTCTCAGCTTGCTGTCCCCAGTACTCCCAAAAGCAAGTAAACACAGTAAATATTTCTGTGATGCTTAGTAACCACCAGATTCAATTAACATGTGTTTAAAATGTGCAACAGTTGAAGAAGAATCTTATCTTTTAAATTTTGTCAGCTCCTAAAGGAATAAATTACAGCTTAAATCCAATATACAGTTCCTAGGCCATGGCATGCCACTCAGCAGCATTTTAAACCTTCAACAAAAATAAAACATTCCCTCAAATTGAGGATATTGTGTCAGAATTAACAGCTTAAATAGACATCTTATATTACTAAATTATAGGCAACAGTAACGACCTCACTAGTTCCTAGTTATCAGAAATTGAATCCTTTTGCATATTTTCTGCAACTTAAATTTCTACCCTTCTCAATTACCTGCTCTTTCACTGTTGGCAAGCTTGCAGGGATAATTAAGTGCTAAGAGAATTCCGAATGTTAAATTTGGAGAAATGACTTAATGCTGAAGAAAGGGAAGATCATAAAAATTATCTTTTCTTCTATGGATTATTCCTAAGTTTTATAGATCAAAAATAGAAGAAGAGAGAAGAGGAAGGAGAATCGAGAGAACAGTGTTTGACAAAACCCAGTTTTCGTGACGCTTGGTTAGGATTAGCATTATAATCTGAGATAACTCTATCTAAATCATTTATTCACAGATCAAACTGTTGGGATATGACAGCTGGCCTTCTTAATCCCATCATAGCTATGTTGTAATAGTTATCTTATAAGGGAAGGTGGTGAAGGTAGACCCAGACTCTGGCTAGATTACTGGAGGGGGTAATGGAGGCAGTCTGTGGTGTGGACGAAGTTGGAAGCAAGTTGACAACTGAGAAAGTGGAAAAACTCTTCGAGCATTTTGGGGTCCCCAGATGCAGTAGCAGGTCTGAAGGTTGGCAAAGCCATATGGGTGATGTGTACCATTGAGGGTTGGAGCAGAAGAAGATGAGTGCCTCTGTCTCATTACAATAACCATTCTACACAATCAAAGGTAAAGATGACCATTTACCAAAAGGAAAGAAAACTAGTATGAAAGTCACAGATACTGAGTTCATTTTTATTGCATATAGGAAATAAAGTGGCAGATTCAGAATGTACAGGATCTGGTCCCAGCAGTTTTGTGGAGCATTGGCAGTGATAAATGACTCGAGACTAATGCCATCAAAGTAAACAGCTCCCCTTTCCATCACTGACTTTATACATACTCAGGTGGCTCTGTTTAAGAGACTGAAATGCACAGCGCCATATGGGAAGAGTTATCCTGAGTTTCCTTTATGTCAGACAGCAAGACAACACATTTTTACATGTGGGTTATGTTCAAACCAGTCAAAGTTAGGATAATGAAAACTTTCTTTTAGATATTTTTCCTTATTTTAGAGTATGACATCACATACTGGGTATAGCCACTACCCAGCAATACCTTAAACTACCTCCTTCCTAATATACATATTGGCTTAATCTCTTCCTGATGGTTACATCTGTCCCAGGAATAAGCACCGTTTATGATGCTGTTTATTTGCTGCAAATCATTCAGCTCCTTAATAAAACTCATCCATATTCAATTGAGCCTATATGAGTCACACACATTGTCAGCCAGAATATTAATATTTCAAGATATAATCCACTATAGATGAGAAGGCACTATGAGGACAAATTACCAATTTACAGTTTCCTATTTATTCAGCACAGGTGCATTTTATGAATACTAAACATAGCTGATACCTCATGATGTTTTCTTCTTAGATCAAAACTTGCTGAAATCGATGAGTCATATTCAAGTTATTAGCTGTATATAAAAATATGGTAATTCTGTAACATAAACCAAATTACCAGGTTTTTCTTTTTACCATATAGTTAATATATTTAACATTGAAAGTAAAATTATGTATTCTTAGCCTTTTTCAAAATCTTTAACTTTGTATTAACTATGGAATAGAAACAGGAAGGAGGAAAGAAAAGAAAAGGAGGAGGGATGGAGGAAAGAAAAGTAGGAAAGCAGGTAGGAAAAAAGGAAGGAAGGAAGGAAGGAAGGAAGGAAGGAAGGAAGGAAGGAAGGAAGGAAGGAAGGAAGGAAGGAAGGGAGGGAGGGAGGAAGGAATTGAGTTATCTTTCCCCTTCTTTTCCTACCAGCTAAGAGAAATGGAGTTAAAAGTAGACTGAGGTCCAGGTAAGACTAATATTACACAGCTGGCACTAGCTTAAAGCAACGAGTTCTCCCCACCTCCAAACCCCATTCTCCACTTTCTGCTTGCCTGAGTCATGGCTAAGCCCACAAGACTCATAGCACAAAACTCAGAGTGGCCGCTTTGATGTGCTATACCAAAGATTGGTCCTCACTGCTCATATATATATATGTATGTATATAAGCTTATGTGCTTCAGTCTTGTTGCAATATCTGCAATATGATTATTCTTTGTTTTCTCAGTCTTACAGTCACAGTTATATATGTGCACATGTATTAAATTCCTTCCTTGCTTTCTTCTTTCCTTTCTCCTTCCCTCCCTGCTTCCTTAACTCCCTCCTTCTTCATTCTTTCTTTCTTTCTACCTTCCTCCCTTCTTCCCTCTTCAAGCATAAAATTCATATCTATTGTCTTTCAGGCAAATCCATGACCTCTGGGAGTACGCAGTCTATGAGGGACAGAAACATAGGAACAAATAATTAAAGCATAATGCAATAGTAAAGTGAGCTATGTTGACTGACAGTTGAATATATTTTACAGCCTCTGTATTCTTTAGCCTATTTACAAGGTTGCTATAGGTCACAATTCAAGCATCTTAGAAACAACTACTAGTGACAACAAGGCATTGATGCCACACACAATTAGAATAATGAAGCTGTGTTGCCATCACAACTCTTTCCTATATTTGCAACCTTCAATTATTACTCTAACTAGTACATTTGAATAAATCAGGGCTAAATCATCTTGAAAAACATTTATTTCTATTACTAATGCACCTTGGAAAATGTAATTAAATTGTGTTAAAATTGAAACTAGAATAAAAATTTGAGGGCTAGTATGCTGTATCAACATTTTAGTGTTCATTACATTTACACTATTAGTGAATCAGAGATATGACAAACATCTTCAACTTCTCAGAAAAAAAGATCATTAAAAACTGCAGCTCTGAAGTTTACAAGACCTATTTCCAATCTAACAGGAAAGAAATGAGAGAGCACAGTGTTTCAGAACAGTTTGTAAAGGGAAATCTGTACAAAAGTATTTACATAACCAAGAGAAGCCTCTAGAGAAAGGAGGAATTTGCAGGTAAATTAATTCAATAGATTCACAGGAAAAAAGGGAGAATATTGGAAGGCCCGAAGGTGCACTTTACAATGAATAATTCCATCAGAATTATGTGTGCAAATCAGATCAATTAAAGTGGAAGATGCTCAGTCACATACTGGTCTAAGAGTTAACAGTTGTGAGAATAGAACTAAAACCAATTCCAACTGAAATTATGGAGAATACCCCAAGTGGTAAACAAACTAATTCCTGAAGGAACAAGAGTAAGTAAAAGTATTATTTATGTTCATTCATTTTGTTTTTTTAAAAAGTTGACACTTTAGGAAAAAATCATGCATATTTTGTCTGCTATTTGTACATTGCTATTCTCCTTTGAACAACAACAGCACCAACAAAAAACTCTCAAGAAAAAGGCACAAACCTTTTCACAGGAACTCCAGAAGGCCAACCCAAAGTTGGCCCAAAGTGGTAAACCCTAGTTTTATCAAAAGTTAGAGACTGCCATTTCATTTCCTACATTTTGTTAGAACTTTTCTACACTTAAAATAAATATTTGCTGTTAACCAAGGAGTTACAAGAGAGAAATGTGAAAACTGAACATATTATTTCAAGAAAAAGCAGATGTGCGAAAGTTCAGTGCATATTACGGATAAGGTGAATGGGTTTGCTATTACTGCATAGCAAACTGTCCCCTGCTCAAGCACCTGTGTCGGCGAGGTGATTCTTCCTGTCTCAGCTGGACTCATGTATCTCTGGTCAGCTGTAGGTTGGGTAGCAGCTCTGCTGATGTAGGTAGGGCATTCTAGCAAAATCCAGCACTGGCTGGCTGGCTGGAGACTGGGGTGCCTCAGCCTTCTCCACCTTGTCCCATGTTATCCAGTAGACTAGTCCAGGCTTGTTCTCAATGGTGGAGACAGGGTTTTGAGATGGTGGAAGTACAAGAGATCTCTTGAGAACCTAGGTTTGGAAGAAACACACCGTGGCTTCCCCTACATTCTGTTGGTCAGACAGATCAGAAAGTCATCCCAGATTCACGAGGTGGGGAAATCAATACTACCTCTGGATGGGAGGAGTTTCAAAGTCTCGTTTGCAAAGGGCATTGGCTATCAGGAGGCCATGGATGCTAACAATTTGCCTCTCACAGAGATAAGCAGTTTTCAGGGAAACAAGACTTTATTGTAGACAAATTATTATAGGCTAGTGACCTCAAAACCATTGCCCCACAGAATGGGAGGTGATTGAAAAAATAAAAACAGTGAAGAAAAGCAAGAAAAGCTAACATTTAACCACAGAACAACCTGTCATTTATTATACTTTCCTTTTAACTAATGTTATCTTATAATCTCCAGAGTGTTTGTGTTGTTGGCTTTATCCCATAGTTCTAAGCACAATGATGAGTAACACTGGATAATATTTATTTATGTATTTAAGCAGGGTGACAATGTGGGATGGATAAAACATTTATTAAGCACCTATTATACACCAAGTACTAGACTATCTATAGATCTAATCTCATTTAATCTTTAAAGTGACCTTATGATGTCAAGCTCTTTAAAGGGGAAGAAACCAAGGCCCAGAAAGAATTTATCTAAGAAAACACCACTGATAAGTAATGTGGTTTGAATCTAGAGTTATCTGAAGCCCAAACACATGCTTTTCTTTATTTTTTAAATGAATGTTTCATTACATAAGTAGAAATTTGTCCTGGCATTCACTGCCTCTACTCTAATTAGAGAGATTCTCAAGCTCCTTCTAAGATCAGTAGCTCACCAAAGACAAGCTAGATCTGCAGGTCTAACTTAGGTGCAGCCAATAAAGTGCACTGTCTATGGGGACTATAAAAACAGCAATAAAACTAACTGGGAGTTTTTTCTTATCATGACCTGCTGGCAATTCTAAACAATGTTAAAGAGAGACTATCCCTCCCTACCAATCTGTCTGTCTGTTTCCCTGACTTGGAACGTGCTGGGTAGGATTACTGGGATAAAAAAGCTAGCTGCTTTCTCTGGATTCAAATACAGAAGCCAAGGCCTCAGGAACTGCTAGTAATCCTCTTGTGAAAAATTTGAGCCTGATAGTGGAGACAGCCCAAGGGAAGTGGTCATCAAGACATGGGTCCTGGTGACAATATAACTTGAATCAAGCTACAAATGAAGCCGTCTTGAGCCTACCCATTTTCAGCTTATCTGAGTGATTGGTTTTTTGTTTTTGTTTTTGTTTTTGTCTTTTCCTAAAGACCTTCTGGTTTGTTTCAGAAACCCACCCAACACAATGAGAAAACATCATCCTATTTTAAAACCGGAATGTTACTGCTAAAGTTCTCCTTGACTACTGTAATTGGTTTGTGATTATTCTGTGGGTCAGCAAACTTTTTCTGTAAAGGGCCAGAGAGTAAATATTTTAGGTTTGTATTTTTATTTTAGGTTTGTATTTGTTACTGAAATTGTAGTTTAATGAATTGATTAAATATTTATGCTTATATTTTTGATCTTTGATACCTACTGGTCAACTCTGCCATTGGAGACTAAAAGTAGCCACTGTCAAAATGTAAATAAATAATCATGGCTGTGTTCTAATAAAACTTTATTTATGGACAATGAAATTTGAATTTCCTATATGTATTTCAAAATATTTTATTCCCCTTATTTTTTTCCCAACCACTTAACATTGTAAAAAGCATTCTTAGTTTGCAGGCCTTACAAAACCAGGCAAGCCACAGATTCCTAACCCTTGCTTTAGACCATTTTAAGTATTACTATACATATATATGTATCCACAAAATATAAGTACTGTTGCTTTGTGATTTTGAAAAATATAAACGGTATCTATGCACTGATATCATTCTACAATGTGTTGTTGTAACTCAATAGAAGGTTTTGAAAAATTTAACTATGTTAGTCCTATTCCTCTTTGCTAACTATTTCTTAATACTTATATAATATTGATAATCCTAAGAGATGCATAGGTTGTTTTCATCTTTTGTAACAAACATTTTTATTCAAGATACCTTACTTTCAGGCACAGTACCTTTTTAGGGTAGATACTCAATTATCTTGTGAAATTGTGTCATATGCATTTTAATTTTAAACTGTATAAAAATATCACATTCTTTACATCCTCATAAGCATTGGATATCATTAGATGTTTAAATATTTGACAATCTGATAGATGAATATGTTGTTTGAATTTTCATTTCTCTCAATATTAGTGAGGTTAAATAAATGTTTATATCTGCATTGGCCATTTGTATTTTCTGTTCTATAAGTTGATCATTCCTTTATTTTGCTGATTTTTTATTGCACTGTGTCCTTATTGATTTGTAGGAATCCTTTGTATATTATTGATGAAAATCTTTTGTCATTACAATGCAAATATTTTCTCCTAGGATATCCTCATCTATTTATTCTATTAGTCATGTATTTTATCAATCAGAAGTCCTCTAACATTGGATGCAGCCAAATTTATTAATTATTGGTATCTTGTCCCAAGATCTTCCCTGTTTCAAGGACATAAACATAATCATTTATACTTTCTTCCATTATTTTCATTGTATTGTCTTTTACAGTTAGGTATTTTTAATCAATCCAGAACTTAATATTTGCCATATGGAAGAATATAACTATTTTTTTTCAAAATGGTTAGACAATTGTCTGGAAAGCTTTTATTGAATAATTTGTCATTTTTCCATCTATATGAAATGTTGCATTTATCATGGTTTAATTTCCCAAATATGCATGGGCCAGTTTCTGAATTATCTTTTTAATTCCACTGATGTATTTGTTTATTCCTTAGACAATTCCATACAGTTTTAATTATAATATCTTATAGTATATTTTAATATCAGACAGAGTATCCATCTTCTATTATTTTTAAATATTGTGTTGACTACCCTTAGACATTTACTTTTGTACATGAATTTTAGAATTAGATATTTTACTGCTGTGAAAGAGTGTATTTGGATTTGTTTGGGATTAATTGAATTTATAAATTAATATGGTGAGAATTGACAGCCAAAATATTGAATTTATGCATCCATAAATATGATATATCTTACCATATATTAAAGGCTTTTTTAAGGGTCCTTCAGTAACATTCTATGTTATTCTATGGATTTTTTAAAAATTAACTGGTTATATTCCTAGCTATTTTGTTGATTTTGTGCCTATCTGAAATGACATTTTAAAAAATTATACTTATAGTTGTTTTTCTTATTATATTATAATTAGTTATGAAATTCTTTAGATAGGCTATCAATGTTTGTACATAAAAAAGATTGTCTTATATTAATACTTGGCTGTAATTTGCTATCATTATCTATATTTATCTTTAGTGTTTTAGGTGAATCACAAAATAAATTTAATAGCTTTCCATTTTTTCCTATACTCTGTAACAGTTTGTACAGGTTAGAAATTCCATGTTCCTTCAAGGTTTGGTAGATATCACCTGAAAATGAGTTACGACTTAGTAATTTTGAGGGCTGGAATACACTTTTTAATTGTTATTTCATTATATTCAACAGATGATGGTTTATTTGGGTATTCTACTTATGTTGTGCCGGTTTTTATCATTTCAGTTTTCTTATTAAATTGTACATTTTATTTCACTTTATTAGTATAATATTGCACATATGGTCTTTACTTTTTAAACTTCTTCTTTTGTGTAATTATCCAAGAATGTTACTATTCTTCTAGTAGTTATTCCTAACTTTTAAAAACACATCATTGAATTTGAACTTTATCTCCAATGTCAATACTTAACCAGTACCTAGATTGTCTTTCTAAATAGGAGATTGATATGCTTTTATTTTCTTCCCATTTCTCTCATCTTTTCCCCCTCCATCTCATGCTGATATTCTTTGTATTTTTACCAAATGACAGCTGAAATTTATTTTTACACAGCATGTATGACATAAAGCCTGGTTATTTCAAATCATACACAAAACATAAAAAGATGGTCACAAATATTAAAGGTTGTCATCTTAAGAATTGGCTGGTGCACTGATTAGCTTTCTTCTTATATATTATATTTAATGATATAAATCATTAAAAAATGAGATAAACTTCAATACTCAACTTTTCTTCATGAACTTTATTGCTCCTATCTTTTATCTTCATGCACAAAGAAACCAAATTACAATGAGTGGGGGCAGAGAATCCCTTGTCAAATATAATGTTAAATGCATTGATTAAAAACTTGTTTAGAATTAAAAGTGTTTTACTAGCTTCTGTATGTCATAGTTTCTTTCATCTCCTTCTCCTGAATTCATTTTTCTTTAATTAGAGTATATTCTCTAGTATAGCTTTCAGAAAGTAGCTTTCAGTTTTAACTTTGAGTGTTGTTTTATATCTAATAAGTCTTTCATCACCTTTTCACTTGAATGATCCTTTAGCTGCATGAAGGTCTAGGTTCCAAATGATTTTCCATCAACACTCTGAAAACAGCATCACAGTTGGTCAAAAAGGAAAGGACACTAAATTATGTATGCATCTGATCTGAGATATCACAGAGTAATTATTACTTTTATTATCATAACTTGCATTTATAGAGCAGCTGCTGTGTTGGAAACATTATAATAAATACATTATTTGGGTTATTTTTCTTATTCCTTACAATGATATGAAGTCAGTTTTGTTAATCAGCCCATTTTATAGGATGTGATGACTAACAAACAAACAGTGGAGTGCAGGAATGTTGAAACTCAAGTAGAAATTAAATATTGGAGCTGGGAAACACAAAAAAGCAAGTTAGACTAGTCTAACTTTAAAACCTCTGCTGCTAGTTCCTGGAAGAAAGCATCTGTAGTTCAATGCTATACATTCTGAAAAAGACAATATTTAATGTTAAAATTGAGTAAAATTATGTGTGGCCATGCAGTGTTCAGAATATATGATTGTTGTCGTTTAAGACCTTATCCAAGCTGAAATGGTGGTTCACACATTCACATTGTCTTGTTTGGTTGAACATAAAGTTACAGGAGGAAATCAGCCAGATTTTGTTGGTCAACCTTTCAGCTGATCATTTGTATAAAGGTATGAAAGCATTCTTGAGGATAGTTTAGTTAAAATTCCTATAAGCAAGTGTAAATTTATTTTCAGAAATGGTAGCCCATATGTCTTAAATAACCCCTGTAGAATTTGGAATTTTCCAGAGGAAAGGACACAGCTTGAAAGAGTGTGCTACCTGGCCTGGTAAGTGTGACACATTCATTTATGCTCTCAACAAAACCAACCATAGGATACTGGAAAGAATCCCTAAGTCAAGGATTTCAAAGCAGCCATTTCTAAATCTCATGAACTAGTTTCCTATTTAAATTATTAATTCCTCTGTGATTACTTTATGATACTGTGCTACTACATGACCACAGAATTTCTGTGATCACTAAGATCTCAAAACGCTCATGTCAATGTCAATTTGGCCACTGACTTCCTAAGAAATACTTGTAATCTTTGCCAAAAGTATACCATTTTTAGAATCAACCTTTTTCTTGTGTTATGGCCACTTATGAGCATTATTACAGAAAACTTCCATATTTGTTATCTCTGCAGCTGGGCCTAGACCTGGTGATTACAGCACAGCCCTTATGTTTCATAGTTGTAAATGACAGAGTGCATATGCCAAATGATATGAATTATCATGATGGTTCTTTGACTTCATCCAAGAATATTTTGAAATACATTCTTCTTTACAATGACCTTTCTTTTTTCACAGGTTTATCACATCCTTAAATTTATAAGCAAAACGTTGATGTCATTTGTAGCTCCCCCAACCTTAGTTGTGACAACCAAAAATGTCTTTAGGCATTGCTAAATCCCCCTGGAGGGCAAAATTGCCCCTAATTGAGAACCACTGCACTACATGATTTTTTATCTCCTCTCACTAACTTTATAGTTAACAGTCTTATGCAAACATTTTAATTGTAAACCACTTTAAGTATTCATGAAAGTAGAATTGTAAATTATAAACAGGTTTGAAACAAAGGGGATTACAACTTTAGGAAAAAATTCATTAATACTCAGAATGGATTGAATCTTGATATAATTATCAACAAATTCCAAAATAATTTAGCAGATCTTTCACTTCAATATGACCTTTTTGATATCTGTGAAATGACCTGCCACCCTGAGCTTGTTGTTTTCTTGTGTAACAATTTAGCTAGCATCATCAACAATACTTCAAACACACATCATCATTCTGTAGTACTCGATAGCATGTGTGATCTATCCATGGACATCTCAGCAGATAACAAATTATATAGAGCTGGGAAAGAGGAGGGGAGATGAAAGGAACCACAGAGTTTAGTCTTTGTCTTTTATTTTATTTGCCTTTCTATGTTTTGCTCAGAAAAATGTCCTAAGAAAGTTTGTTATGGCTCTATTTGATGCTGGCTCCAGATAAGCATTGGTCCAGAAGAATACGTATTTATTTATAGTATTTGAGATGCACTTAATCTTAGATTTTGGAGCTAGCTCTCATTAAAATTACTAGCACTTCTATTTACACTTTTTTCCTGTCTGTTGACAGGCTGTAAATAAATATTTAGACACCAAGTGGCTATAGCTACATGCCTCCAAACATGGAAATAAAAAATGAAAATTATAGTCATCTAGATGTTTCCTATGTTTGGCTGTTTTGTTATAAGTTAACAATGCTAATTAAAACCAAACAGGATGAATAAAAAGTAACAGAAAGCCCCATTTCCATACATATCCACATAAAAGAAGGCATGAGAAACTCAGGGTCATTTATGGACATTTTATGTTTATATAATTAGAAATATGTACTTCACTAAAATACATTTATTATTTTTTTAATGTCTAAAACACAGAGATACACTGTTACATTTAGGGCTCTGGTATTCATTAGAGCTATGCTACTTTACATAATTAGAAGGCCACTGAAAATAAAAGCTGTTTACTTTCATTCAATTAACACTAATCAAGCACATATATTATGCAGATGTTGTACCAGGTGCTGGGAAGACTAAGATGAATAATTATGGTCCCTGCCCTTGGGGAGTTCACAGTCCATGGTGGAAACAGATAGTTAAGTGACTAATGGTAGCATAAAGTGCTAGGAAATGCATCCTGCACCACGCAAACATAGGGCATGGATTGAGGGACCAGCAAACAGTTCTTTGGGGATAGAGGTCACAGTGCACAGTGGGAGGATGTCCTAGAAGATGGGCAGTAATGATGGGCTGCAGACTTTGTTCCTTAGAAAAAAATGAAGTATTCTCATGATAGCTACATTTACTGGAGTTATGCAAAAGCTATCTAGTAGTTAGTACTTTTTTGCTGCCTTTATTGTAACAAAATTAATTAGGTTTTTGTTTTTAACTCAAGTCTGGCCAGTGGTGTATTAGCCAATAAAAATACTCAAAATCAAAATTTATTTCTCTGGTTATTTGGTACTTTTGGTTTCAGATGGAAAATATCTTTCCTCTATGCAATTTTCACTAGTGTTATATAAAAACAAAAAAAGCTTGAAGTGATAAAACATGTGGAAGTTTATTATATCAGAAACTTTATCAATTTGGATATATTCCATTTTCCTGAAGGCCATGTTAATCATGGACTCAGTGCTCCATGTTTTAAACAGTTGAAGATAACTCATGTCATTTTTCATACTTTAATGGTGGCTAAGGGTCTATCTTTAGGTAATTATATTTATATAATACAATCCAAGCCAAAAGTATTAAATCACACTAGCCCATTGGATGCTTAGGATACATCCAGGTGCATTAAGTCAAGGGAACCACCAGCAGCAACAGCCTTGGCTTCCCAGGTACCAGCTTTTCTTACTCACACGTCCTGCCTCCAGGGCAGGTGTTCTGAGCCTCCTTGTCTTTCTGCCCTCTCTGTCAAACCCTACATGCAAGAAAGGATCTGCTAAAACATTTTAGTATAAATGTCAGTTACTACATTACTTCTTCCTGGGTTACTTGCTTTTAAAGTCTTACCTCTTGTTTTGTATGCAATAAACTAGAGATATTTATGAGTAAGAAAAGGAGATCACATTAAATGAATTATGTTAATCCTGCTCTGTCTCAGTACAATGTGGAAAGTAGGAAATGCTTAATAACTACTTAATGGCTGATTGTTGGTACACTCATCACATATTAGCTGCTTTAAAAAGGAAAGAAAAGTAGGTAATTTCACATCTTCAAATAATGTTAGAGGTGGAAAAGTATATTAGAGACCATCTATTTTAGTTTCCTCACTTTACGGATCAGAGAATTGATGGCTAGCAAGTGAAGGACCAGGAGCCCAGGGTAGTACAGCTGGAAAGACAACTCAGCTTTCCTGACCAAAATCCATTTCCCACTCTGCAGCATGTTATTTCCTGCAGAGCAGTCAACACAATCTCTGGTGCAGAAGACTGAGGTGGATAGTTTGTAACACACAAATCTGAGCTGGGGCGTTTTGATTCTTGCATTATTGTCTCTGATTTTCTTTTACTGTAACACCAGTCCAGTCCTAGCCCTTGAAACACTTTACAGCATTGCTACTGGTCAATGATTTCAACTTTTACTTTGCTTTCAGAGATACTAATCACCTAATCATTGTGTTCTGTCTGCATTTCATCATACACACACCTTTTTTGTTGGTACAGTTAAGTGTGTATGATGTTCCCTCTTTCACTGAGAGCTTTAAGTCTAATATTCTTCATCATTTTTTTTTGTCAAAAATATATTCTATTTACAGTAGTAAACCAAACATTCTCTGGCCTTATCAAACTGTAACTACAAAATGAAATTCCATTTCCTTTAATAACCATCTTGTGATGACTTGGAACTGTCATCATGTTCAACTACAGGGAATCCAGTCTCTTACCAAATTCCACCTGGGAATGTTTATGTACTCTACAAATTGAGGCTCTCTTCTGGGGTTTCATCAATCTTTTGTTTTCTACTTTGCCCAGTGAGCTGCTACTTGCTCCTCTGCAGGTGACCTCCAGATATTCCAAGAATGCAATATTTCTCAAGCTATTATCCCTTCTCCCTAGCCCATGCATTCTCAATAGGGGTGATATTGAACCCTCAGGGGTGAAAATTGGTTCAGGGAGGGGGTGAAAATATCTTACTCTTTTCATGTATAAAGCACAGATGTGCATATAATACATAAACAGATATACAGTCTATCTGTGATATTAAAATTTTGTGAGGGGAGGTGATTAAGGGGAAACATGTCTAACTAGACTTCTTAGAGGGTTGATAATGAAAAAAAAAGTTGAGAAACACTACTCTAACCCTTAATCCCAAGTATGGAAACAGAGCCAGCTCCTTCCCTTAAATTTTGATGGTCCAGCTGAGACCGACCCGTAGGTGTTTTATAAGATTTTACTAAAGATTTCAGTTGTTACAGAAGATGAATGCCCTGGGTAAGTGCTAAACATGGTCCCACTCAGACCATGTCCTTCCTTAGGGGACCTCACAATATGCTTCCCTGCCTAGCGCCGTGTCTGCTTCCTATTTGTTGGTGGCACTTTCTTCTCTCCAAGGACAGTTTTGGACATGTCCATGCTTTAGATTTCACATTTCCCCTCGCTAATTTTGTTTTCTGTCCTGGAGCTGTCACTTTTCAGGGTAATTAACTCTGGGAGTTCTGACTCCTTCCAGGGTACTCAATAGTCATAATAGGAGAACTTGCCTCATAGCTTCCAAAAGGAAAATCCTATTGAAATATCTTAGTCTGATGCAGTACTGTTTCTAACTCTGTGATATCTGGTCTTCTTCCAAGATTATAACATCAACAGTTCCACATAGGTTGAGATTAGTCAAACCCAGATCAATTCTCATGTGGTTTTCTTTCCATCTTATATGAGACCATATAGCAGAGATCTTTCAGTCATCTCAAAGTTCATAATGCCCAAACTCTCAAACAAACATTTAGAAAATGGTCCAGAAATTCTTTGCTAAAATATAATGGTTAGGTAATCTTGAAAAATCTATTATTACTTTATCTTCTTTTAAACCTCATCACAAGAGTGTCCCAGTAGAGTTGTCAGTTGTTTGGGTAGTTACAATATGGTTTATTGTATTTCAGATCAAAGTATGTACTGATGGTAAGTGAAGTTTCCAGTAGGTTAACCAACTGGTCTCAGTTTGCTTGGGACTTTCTTAACCTTATGCTGAAGGTCCTGAGTCCCAGAACAAACCAGAATTATTGATCTCCCTAGTTTCTAGCTTAGTTTAGCAACTACTTGGAAACCACTCTGGCAAAGGTAGCAGAATATCAGCAGGTATTATCAAGATCTACAGGACAGTGCTGGGTTTGTTTCCTCGAGGTTCCATTCTTCTTCATTCTATTTCTCACTGCTAAAAAGCAAAATTATACAGCAAATTTTTTTCCATATGCAACCAGTTAAACATTTTATCTTATAATCAATATGTGAATACACATATCGTTCAAAAACTAGACATTTAAGTGGTCATTTTGTAACAAGCTTCTGTGATAGAAGATGCTATTATTTCTGACAGCTAGAAGTGGTGAATCATCCTATCTGATGATCACAGTTTGCTGGTTGTCAAAAAAAAAAAAAACATTTTAAATATTGCATGATATTGCTCAGCCCTTTGCCCCTCCTTGTCAATGCCACTGCTGTGTCTCCGGAGAGACCCAATATGTTAGGGCATGTCCATTGAAAATTGAAGCTGTATAATCTATTACAATGCAAAATAGAAATCAGCCTCATGCTGTGGGTAGCATTGAAACAAGCTTGTTACATTTATAAAGATTGCTCTGATAAGAGCATCCCCAGTTGACCAACATATGGGCACTGATGAGGCGGTGTGTCTCTCATTTAATTTATAGTTGGAACGTCCACCTTTGAGGTTTAACTAGCTTTTTGATGGTACATTTTGCACCTGTTCAGTGTTACTAATACCAGAGACTATTTTCTTTTTCATCCTGTGGAATTATCCAGAGAGGCCAATTAAGAAAAAAAAAAAGAAAGCAATTCGGGGAAATAGAAATGTGTTGTATCCCAGAGGTTATGAGATAGAGCACAGGCAGGAAAATGGATTCATTTTTGAATTTGCTACTGTAATTTAAAAATATATATATAATGTCTTGCATATATAAAAAATTGGCACAGACTTCTGGAAGCTTTTAATGAGCTTTAACAATTTCTATTAATTTCTAATGTATATTATTCAGGTATTTGTGAAGTTCCTATTGCATGGATTAATGGCTACAGACAACTATTCTTTCTTTCTTTACCAGAAAAATAGAGTTTACTATCTCATAACTTCCATGTCAGCTAAAGGAAAGTAGGAGATGCCCTTATTTCTATTTTATAAATGGAGAGACCGTAACATAAAGACATTGTGACAACTCTTGCAACCTCATGATAGGCCAACGTGCCTGAAATATGATCAAATGGACGCTTAAATCTCTCAGAACTATCTAGTGGGAAAATGGTCCCCTTTTTTTCTCTTTATTTTGTTTTGTTCTGAAAAATATAGTTTATTAAGTTTTCAAAAGATTTATTTTCTGGTAGTTTTTCTGGGTAATGTGCAAACACAGCCACAAAAAAGCCAAAAAATCAGGTATTAGAAATTCTGCAAAAACTAAGTAGAGAAGAGAGTGAGTTTATATACATAAATTGGAATAAGTGGCATGTTTGTACTCTTCAAAGTTTCAATGAAAGTGGTTTTTACTTTTGCCATATGAAGATTGTGATCTTTTTTATTGTCTATTGTCTTGAAATGCTTAAAAAGCAGTCTCCTCATCTATGACCTGATTCAATTATTGAAGTAAATTTGGGTACTATGGAATTAAATATGATCAATTATGTATGATTTTATGTAGTTTTTCTATTCATGTTAGAAAAATTATAGTGCCCTAATTGCTTAATGTAACTGCTCACATTTAATTAAGATAAAACTATAGATTATTATAATATTTAATTATGAACAAGGGACTTGGCTACACTAAGGAAAGTTCTGACCAAATATATAGGTTAGACCTAATGTGATTCAACTTCATCCCATTCAGTCTCACAATTTCAGATCCTAATTGTGGCTGGTTATTTCAATAATCCAATCCTGATGTAGGTTTTTCTCTTTTAATTCACTTAATCTTAGCCAAAAGGCCAAGAAACAAATCTCTTTTTTTATAGAGCTCATTCAATAAATTAATGAGCTCATCACTTAGAATTTTAGACTAATAGAGAGTTGGGAAAACTAGGCAAGTTTTTTTATTTAATAAGATACTCAAACTTTTTGAAGTTTTGATACTTGCCTATTGTTTCTTTATCTCTTTTGCTGTTTCTTCAACTAAAAGAAGCATTTGAGGTATGAGGAAGGGGATGCAATAAATATTCTTTAAAAATAAGTTTTATAGTAAAATAGCTCTCTCTCTCTCTCTCTCTCTCTTTCTCTCTCTCTCTCTCTCTTTCTCTCTCTCTCTCTCTTTTTCTCTCTCTGACTCTGGAGGAAGCCAGATGTGAGGACACTGCAGCAGTTTATGGAGAGGCCCATGTGGTGAAGAATGGAGGTGCTGGCCAACAGCCAATGACCAGGAAGTCAACCAGAATTGAGCACAACATGGCTTTTCCTTTCAACGGTGCTGAAATAATTTCTTCTGACTCACGCTCTGCGCGCCAAGTGGTGGTGGAGGCAGTCTGTGATTGTTTGCTTGTTTAAGCACTTGTGTGTTAGATTATTTAACTGCTTGTTTAATTGTACCTCACCGAGAGTTCTGTTCTCTGTTTAAACCTTGTTATCGTTTGAGTGCTATTCACCAAATACATCTTTCTCTTAAAAAAAAAAGTTTTTTAGTAAAATAAACTTTGTTCTAAGAATTTTATAACATTTTCCTTAACATTAATGGGAACATTTTAGTATACTGGGAAGCCAGGATTGGGAATTGCTGGTTCATCATTTTAGTGGCTTAATTTATCTAAACCCTGCCAATTCTCAAAAGAATTTGAGGTGGCTTACAAAAATTCACAAGTATGAAAGGATGATTAAAAAATTGGGACATTGAGGTGATAGGAAAATGAGAAACATCAATAAAGAAATATTAATAAATTGCAGGAAAATGGGATTCATCTCTATGGCCATGTTTTTTTTTTTTTTTTTTACCTTGGCTGTACATTGGGATTGCCTAGGGGGCTTTTAAAAAATATCAGTGCCTGGACCCACCTCAGAATAGTTATATATAAGAATTCTGAGAGTGGGGCTTGGGTATTGCTGCTTCCAGAAACTTGTGTAGCTTATTTTAATATGTAACTAGGGGTAAGAAACATTGTCTTATACCAACTGCCTACCCCAAACATAAACAAGTCAAACAAATAAAATACCCTTTGTGTTCTCTCCTTTTAAACATAAAGAAAATTACTGGACTTGTATGGCAACTCTCTCTTATATCATTACTTTGTTTAATTGATATTGACTTACATTGTTTTCAGGAAAATGTTATTTGTCACTACTCTCCCTTGTTTTCAAGATGCTTATAATCTTGTGGAAGCAGACACAGAAAAAACTAGTCCAAGATGCAGAAGGAATGAGTGCTCAGTAGTGGTATAAATACAGTGTGGAAGGAGAAAGGAGAAGTGATTTATTAGAGCTGAAGATGAGGGTATGAAAATATCAAAGGACTTCATGGAGGTGATGACATTGGTTCCAGGCTTTGAGAGCTAAGAAACAGCTCTTAGAAGATGAAGGCAGATGCATTTGCAGCTGAGGGAAGAGTGAGCAGAGGCCGAGAATGTCTCGTATGTGGGGGGAGTTCATGGAGCAGACCCGTGAGGCAGAAAAGTGGCTAAATAATTACATTCACAAGAAATTCTCATACTACGTTTCTTAGAAGATACCTTTTTCCAGGCTGCATGCATCAGGAAGAAATTTCCCATTTGATTACCCTGGTGCTAAAGAAAACTGATGGCATCCTGTGTATGTGGCAGGCTGATTAATTGAAACATTGCTTCACCCTTGACCTCCCAAAGATTTCCCTGCCACCATGTTTTGAAGCAAGTTTCCAGGCTTTGTGGTTCTTGCAATCCTTGCAGCCAGAATTCAGGTAGGATGTAAGACAGAAGAAGCCCAAAGGGCAGGGTTGGAAAAGCTCTAATCAGTTGATTTTGCTAGGGTTCTTGGGGATGATGGGAGAGGTAGCCTTCAACAGGGCAAAAGGATATGACACAGGGCTCATTCCTCTGAGCCAACGGATATCTCAGGAAGAAGATCTTGGCACCCTGCTTTTCCAGCATGAGCTAAGATTCTCTCACCTACCTGGGATACATGGGTAAGGACACAGTGAGTCAGGGAACCTCGAGGAACCACAGCAGGCAGACCATGAGGAAGTCAGTAGCAGCCGGGATACACTGAACATTAGCAACCCATCCCCATCTAGGTACCACATAAGTCTTTTTTTTTTTTTTTTTTTTTGAGACAGAGTCTTGCTTTGTTGCCCAGGCTAGAGTGAGTGCCGTGGCGTCAGCCTAGCTCACAGCAACCTCAAACTCCTGGGCTCAAGTGATCCTTCTGCCTCAGCCTCCCGGGTAGCTGGGACTACAGGCATGCGCCACCATGCCCGGCTAATTTTTTGTATATATATTAGTTGGCCAATTAATTTCTTTCTATTTATAGTAGAGACAGGGTCTCGCTCTTGCTCAGGCTGGTTTTGAACTCCTGACCTTGAGCAATCCGCCCGCCTCGGCCTCCCAAGAGCTAGGATTACAGGCGTGAGCCACAGCGCCCGGCCTCCACATAAGTCTTTGAGAATCTGGCACAACCAAGGAAGGGAGGGGAGTCTGTAATAACTGATATAAAATCCCCTACTGCTCCGAGGGATGATAGAAGGCAAATAGTTCCTGCACACTCAAGTTTGTGGACCAAAATGTGTATTTGCTACATATATGAATATTTTTGGTCTAAAAAGCAATACCTTGAGATGAAGGTGGGGGGAGGTAAAATCAGCTAGATTTCTGCCTTTAGTTTTTGGCAGAGCTTCTAGAATAAAACAAACCTTTATTACACACTAATTAAGTGCAAGGAATTTATGTACATCACCTCATTTTATCTTTATGGCACCTTTATAACATAAGAACTCATTTTATCGCCATTACATAGATGAGGCCAGACAGTCAGCTTGTAAAGTTATTGAAAAAGTGTATAGGGAAGTCTGGATTCAACAGATGGACCTCCCCAAAACCCATTTCCTTAACTTCATTTCTATATCCCTTCCCTAGAATCTTTATTCTATGCTGCTATTAGTAAAACATACACGCTAATATACCAAAAGATAGGAATGCTGTCAGTGGAGGGCTTATTCTATTACTCTTCTTCCTTGATAATATGAAAAACTCTGATATAAAGTGCTGAACAAATTCAGATCCCGACTACAGCGAATTCCCTTTTAGAGATAAGAAGGGGAGAAGCGTCTCCACTATTATCCAGCTCGTTCTTCCAGTGTATCACTGCACGTCCTTTCCCTTTCCAATGACTGCACATTTTTCTGTGCCAATGACTGCCTGTCATTTACATTCATTGTGCTCTGATAAAAAGCTATCATAGCTTTAAAGTTGGCAATTCCACCAAAGTAACCTTCAAAGAAACCATCCCAATCAAACACTTACAGATCTCTGTCTCACTTCTCCCTATCATAAAATGAATGAATATTTGAGAAGGAAATCCTTTTTTTTCTACATGTTCACTGGGAAGGATAATGGATTGCACTTTCCATACGTGAGGCAGGATTTTCGATAAACTTTGAGATATTTTAGTACTTTATGCACCTGTCACTTTGTTCAGTCATAGTAGTTTTGTTTTCTGACAACTCGTACATTGGCATACAGAGGCCAGTAGGAAGGTGACCTAAATAGGGAAAGAAATTCCTAAATGGTACTTGTGTTGAGGGGTGGCTTCTCCATAAACACTGGTCATGTTGGAGACCTAGGAGTAAAGGGGCCCTAAAACTTTCCTGGTGCTCAAGACTGTATTCCGCTGTCTTGATACAGTGTGTTTTAGAAAATCCTTATGAGATAGAGATTGGATAGAGTAGGCGTGTCCATTTTGGTATATTCTGAGAGAGAGAGAGAGAGACAGTGAGAGAGAGAGAGAGAGAGAGAGAGAGAATGAATTTGAGAAGAGATGCTTCAAAGTATGATTACCGAAACAATAGTAGCTTGGTAATTAGTGGTGAGATTTTGAGAGTTTTATTTCCCACTTTATATTATTCTTTGAGATTCACATTTTTCTATAGTTGACAATTATAATTTGTAAACAAAAATGAACAAGAGACATAGAATAGCCTTATAAGACATCTGAAAAGAAAGGGAAAACTATGTAACTACAGCTTGAAAATAGCATTAAATATCAATTAAAATGGTGCAAAATGTTCTGTCAACTATAGTCAATGCCTCTGAGAGTCTTGGAATGGGGAGAAAATCTTGGAATGGGGAGAGAATCTTGGAATGGGGAGGGGGAACAACTATATCTGTATTCAGTTATTCCCAGAGGACACGGCTGGACAAGTCAAGTCAGCATCACCAGGACAGAGGAACGCTGAGTTCTTGAAGTACCTGGAGATAACCAAACAGGGCTGAGGTTCATTCTCCTGAGGGGAATGGCCAACCCTGCAGCGCCTAAGTGAGAGTGGCCCTCATGGCTCTGTGAGGCACAGCAGAATTGCTGTCTCCCCACTCCCCAACTCCGAGCTGTCTTTAAAAAATATTAATAATGAAATATCCTTCCTTGGCCTCTGTTGTTTTCTGATGACAGAGAAGTGAGAAGACTGGATTGGAATTGGGGTCAGGGAAGCGTCAACGGGCAGACGCTGCGCGGAGAGGAGACATCAGGCTCTCCCCAGTAGCCGGGCTGGATGCCGCTGTTTCCCCACACAGGGCATTTCCCACCCGCTCCTGCTGATTAGGGGGCAGTGCGGTGGCAGCTGCTGACAGATAACTTGGTTGTTTTGTTATAAGGAGCTTCATTTCCTGAGGATGAATTATGAAGCCTTTTTTTTTCTTTTTGTTGTTTTAAAATAGGACTGTCTTATCTGAGAATGTGTTAATTAAGTTATCATGTATTGCTTTGTTTCTAATCCTACACATTTGATATGAACAAATTACTGCTTAGAAGACAGCTTCCAGGACTTGGAATAGCAGCTGGTGCAACTTCACCAAGAACAGCAGCCCAGAGGGGCCGGAGCCTGAAGCATGGGTTTTTGGGGAGAGGAAGAATAATGGAGTGTTCAGATGCAGCTCGAGAGCAGGCAGGATTCTTACCGTGGCATGGTCGGTCCACTTCTCCCTCCCTTTGGCTCCATTTGGTCCTCTTGATCAGCTTCATATTATCGACCCATGGACCTCCATTTCCCCATTGACACTCTCCTGGCTGAGCCTCCTGCTGCTTGTTGCTGGCTGAACCTTGCTCTTGCTCCAGGCTTTCCCAGCCGGAAGCCACTCTCTCTCAGTGGGCTGGAGTGTGGCACTTTGGGGGCGGAAGCAACAGCTCCAGGTCCTACCCTCACAGTCAGTCAGGTTTTCAACTCAAATACATGCCCATTTACTCAGGAGGCATCTGCTGTGCTGTGTTCAGTAGCCCTGGGATAGTACAGAGACAGATGTACATAGTTTTCTGCCCTTTGCTAGTCTGGGACCTATCTTGGGGGCAAAGCAATACTTTCCAATAACTATGTGCAGCATAGCAAGAGAGATGCAGCAATGAGGTATGGGAAGGGGATTCAGAGCATTCCCGAGTGAGCTTCTAAACGGGTAGGGATTGTGACTTCATCCTCTGCATCCCAATACTTTGGGCATGTCTGGTGCACAGTGGGTGCTCTGCTGGTGTTTGCTAACCCATTTCTGGGGAGGGATATCTACTGGTGTGAATCTGAAGGGCTTACTAGTCATGTGAGGTACTGCTGGAGAGACAAGTAGAGTTTTGAATCAGAGATAAGGGTTAGCAGAACATTCTAGTTGGAAAAAAGAATATGAACAGCAGCTCAGAGACATGGAATCCCTGCCCAACTTCCTATACTCCTCCCTCCTCCTCTACCCAGGAATTTTGAGGACAGATTTTGCAATAGACACTTGGAAACTTTTTACCTGGTGAAAATAGTTTACCTGGTCTCTTGACTCTGACATTAGTCACAAAGACTTCCCTGTTTGCTTCCTTCCCTTAATCCCATGTTTTCATTTCTAAACTTTCCACATCTTTGTGTCCTATTTTCCTTTTCCCTCCTTCTGAGCTGTCATCACCGTCTTTATCCCCTGCTAAATAAGGACACAGGGCACAGGTGCAGCTACCTGGTCACCAAGCTTAGCAAAGGGCTTTAGAGTTAGTCTTTTGCATGACTGTCCTGCTGCCTCTAGTATTTGTGTCTTTTTTGTTCCTGGCATAACAGAAGCTCAGAGAGTTGAGCACAGCAGCACGGCATAAACGGAAATGACACATACTCATTTTCCACTTCTTTATTTTGTCTTCTGAATCATGGTGCCTCTGAAAATTTTAAACCTTCCCCCTCACCCTCCCCGCTCACGACTCCAAAAGTCTGCAACAGGTTCATGTGCATCTTTAACCCTCCACTCTAGGAACTTTGAAATTTTTTGGCTCCTTGTGAATTCTGAAAATCTAGTATATGACCTTGGTTTTGTAATAAAAGACTGGTATAAAGTATCTCTCTTTTTTACTTTCCACTTTCTCTACTGTATTGTATAGTTTTGGCTTTCCTATTTTCCCTCATATCTTTGTAAATTCCCTTCCAGACGTCTCTTTAAATGACTTGACAGCAGCCCTGTTATCTTCTAAAAAACCTAAAAGAACGTTGGCTGCTTTAGAAAAGCATATGTTTTTGTTTTTTAAGTGTATGTGTATGTTTTTCTATCTCATTAGGAAGCATCTGAAATCTCTCTGAAAACACATGAAAAGGATATACAGAGGGCATCCCAGAATCTGAAAGTCCCATGGAAATTAAGTCCCATTAGTGTTTTTTAAAATAACATCAAAGAGTCACCCATGCATTTAAAATGTACAATTTTGTTTTGGATATGAGCGGAGTAGAACATGAATGTAAACTTATTTGTTTCTTAGTTTATCATAGGAATCAAAGAAAATAACTGCAGAGAAGAGAAAAGGGCAGAAGAGCAAAGACAGTTCTGACTCTTTCATCTCAGGTGATTTCTGAAATGACAAAATGGTGATCCTGCAAAACTCTTAGCACTCTTCTCACATTGCTCACGGTTGGTTCCCAGCTCTCAACGGGTGACTTACCTAGGGAAAGAGCTCTTTTAGCCTCTCTGGCTACTTACAAAGCAAGGCGGTATAGCCACAAGGTGTCACTATTGCTAAAATCGCTCTCCACCCACAGGACCTATGGTGATTATGCATATGTAAGTTAGATTTCATATTTGATTCTATATAAGCTCACTGGGAGAGGGACTTTTTGACTGGCAGTATTAGTTGCCTCTTTCACTTCAACCAAACTGTGACTTTGGCTAAGTTATACAGTGAGGCTCAGCTCTCTAACCTGGAAATTGTTTAGGAGCTAGAATTTCTTTTTTTCAGGATAGTTTTAAACGTTAAATTAGAAAACCTTGGTATAGCTGAGTTTCAGACACAGCACTTAGTAGACACTCAACAAACATGAGCTCCCTTAGCTTAAAAAGTGGGAAATGGTGTTGGGAGGGGCAGCGAGGGTGATAACTTTTAAGACTTCTTTCATTCTTTCTTTTCCTTTTCTTTCTTTCTGGTTTTTTAAAATGGATTCTAGAGGTGCAAGAATATCATCAAACATAGAGTTCTGGTTATTGTTAATAGCTGTACTATTAAAAAATGTTTATGAAAAGCTAAATACTGTGGCTTTCTCTTACAGACTCACAATATTAAGTCATATTAAAGTCTCTGAGAAGTTCTGTTATAAAGAAACCTAATTAATTTTGTTTAATCCAAAGTTTCACAAGTTTCTTTGAGCCAAGAACATCCAGATTGGAAAGGTTTTGTCGGGTTTATTGCACATATGAGAAAACAGAAACCCTGTAAGTTTGGTTCACAAAACACTTTTCTTATAAATGGTAGAGTTGTCCAGAACCACTGCTGTGTTACTGTTGGTCTGTGCCAGCTCACAAGAGCCAGTTATTCTCATCTCTTTCCAATTCTGTGTTTAGTGATGGCAGGTTGATAGCTTGAAATAATCCATGGTGGGAATATTTACACCACAGAAATTAGCAAACACTGTAAACCATTTCCCCCATCGAGGGTAGGTTTACCATTATACTGCTGTCAGAACCCAGGTAGCTAGATGCCCAGCACTACATTTAAATGATTTCTCAGTTGCCAAGTTACTCTGAAGATATTTTGGCAGAGAAATGACAAAAATTCAGAATATTAGTACCACTAAGTGTGTGTGTCTCATTTATATATATATATATATACATATATATGTGCATATATATATATCAAAGACATCATTTAGTGCTATCATTGGAGAGAGAAGCAGAATATGTCCCTCATATACTAGGAGGTATTTCACTTTTCCAGTTGTGTTCTAACCTGCCAGACCACAGCCAGTGAAATTTCAAGATGGAGGAAGATTATTTGCTAACTGTCTAGTATCTTTTCCAGCCCAACCCTAATTTCTCGGGTTGCTTTAGGGATTAGAGCAAATCAATGGCTCCATTTGTCCCACAGCTAGCTCAAGATAGCTTCTTTTTGTGGATCCAAGGGATATGGGGGTTTGGTGACTCCCAGGCATTTCCCAGCTATTCTAAAAAGTCTCACTCTCTCTTTCTTGCATATATATATATATATATAACCAATATGTTAACCTCCTCATTATTGATAAACATTGCTACATGTATATATATATATAGCCATCAAGGGAATACCTGTTCCATGCCAAGCACTGCATTAGCTATTCCTCATACTCAGGTTTAGACGTACAGATAAAATGAAAGTGCAACAAAATTGAATAATGTTCCACAGTCATACAACTCATACCCATTTGCCGGACTTTAAATACTGTGACCATTCCCTTGAGCCACTCAGGCTTCCTCTGAAAGAGAATAGACATTATCTCCCTGGCAAGGGCAGTCCTGGAAAAGAAAATATGCCAGAACCAAGGAAGAAACCACTCTTTTGGGGAGACCTCTGTCAACTCTGTTTAAAACTCACACTTCCTTCAATGGGAGAGTAGAAATGGAGGAGTTGCATGCCTGGTAAGGGGATATTACAGAAATACTTCAGGAGACACAGAGAGATTGCTGCAGTTGATTGTTGGGTTCTCAGCAGAGAAAAGTAGGAGGTTAAAGCAGTTTTACAAGTAATAGTTTGGGTGTTAAGCCAGAATGACAAGCTGCTTCATGCTTCTTGGGAAATGGCTTCAAATCATTCATCAATTTTTTCAGCAATGACAACATCATCAGCAGCAAAGGCTCTGAAATTTGCAGTGGGATTGCAGTGAGAGAGCAGGAAAAGCACACAGGCTGTGGGCTCTGGCCTGGGCCCCAGGCTGTGGGCTACTAGGCTGTGTGTAGATGCCATGGAGGCCCAGTGCCCAGGCACAGGTCAGTTGGAGAGCTTGGTTTGTCCTTGACACATGCCTCTAGCTGCCCTCCCCGCAGCAGTAGATTCTGCAGGCCCGGCATTGCAATAAGACTGACTAGGAATCCCTGGCACGGACCAAGAGGACCCTGTCATTCCAGCTACACAGTGACTTGCTTAATCTCACTTTTTTGTTGTTGTTGGGGGGATAAAGCTCTGGAGCTATGAAATAACTTCTGCATTCAGGCTTGGCTATTCAATTTGTGTTCTCTATGGTCTGCTGGTTGAGCTTCACACAGATTTTTCATCCTGTGGAATTTATATATTTTATTGTTAAATTTCAATGATACTGCAAAGTTTGAATTTGAAATCCTATTTGAAACTCTATCCTATACCAATATACGGTTCATATGGGGAAGGTCCTGCTGCTCTACAACAGATTAGGGTTCAATCACTCATGGTCAAGCTTCCAGAATCAAGCCTTCATCATTTTGAGAAGGGATGAATTGTCTGTCTCTTTTTTTAAGCATATAGCAGCATGTTGTTTTTATATACTGGGTTGCCTGTGTTTAAAGATCTATGTGCTGAATGTGTATTATACCATAGTAGAAAGGTCAATAATGTAGTCTCTCATGACCACGACTCACTTCCACAGCAGTTTGGGTTGTTTGCAGGTATTGCTGATACAGGTAGCTGTGTTCTGTACCACGTGACCTTGGTTATTCTTCCACACTTGGCCCACAACTTGTGCTCAGGTCAGCATTTGAGTATGAGCAACTAGTCTCAGACTGGTCTAGGGTCGTGTGTTCTAGAGTTGTGTGGCAGTGGGGACTGTGGCAGCTGTGGAATACCACCTGATGCAAAAAGCAGCCAACAAGGAAAAACCATCACAGCACGGCTGCAAGGTCCTTCTATCATGACAGCCACTAGGGGCTTGTGGCTCAGCACCAGATTGTTCTCACAGCAGACAGACCTCCCACAGAGCCAGTCAATGGAGGGTTTAACCCATACACTCAATAGTAGTAACCAACACACATCCCTGAATCAGGAGCTAAAGCAGCGTAAGGATGAAAAGGGATAAACATTTAAAGTCTGATAGGATTGGAAGTTTAAATTAAAAAATAATCAAATTATTAAATAAAATAGCATGATCTACTTTCCATTGGTATTATTAAATGGGATTGTGATCAAACTTTCACTGCCTACTGTTTTATTTTCTAGCCTAAAAGGCACAACAGATTCAAAAGCTAATTATAAAAAGGGAGGGAAACTACATCACAGCCTTTGTGTGCTTATCTTTATCCACTACAGCAGTCGATTAGCACTGCTTTATCAGAGGATGTTGGAATGCAGACACATCAACAAAGCCCATTTATTAATTCCAAGAACAAAATTGGATTGTTGGAGTTTGTTCCTAAATTCTTGTATCAAAGCTAACTATTAATAAGTCAATAGATAATTGAAAATAGAGCAGTACATGCTTTACAGAACCCCACCCCTCACTCATCCCCACCCCCCCAAAAAAGGAATCTTCTCCACCTTTGAACCTGTAAAATTTGTTCTATTTGCCTAGGTCACCAGTATCGGGAGGACCTTCTACATCCTCATGGTATGGGAAGGAGATGCTTTCCAGTGGGACAACCAATCACAATCTAATACTTCTGTGCTTTTTTATTTTTCTATTTGTTACTTTCCAATATCATACCTTCTCTCCAACAAAACTGGTCTCCCCACCATTCACTAAATATAATTTGTTCTCTTGCCTCTGTGTGTCCATTCGAGTCATTATTTCCAACAAGAATGCTCCTTCCTTCCAATTCTAACTCTCAAGCCCTACCCATCCTTCAAAACCCAGCTAAAAAATAAAATCATCTCACTTGGCCCCAAGAACAGGACATCATCTTGCTTACTTACAGTCATCTGAAAAAGGTTTTTTCAAAATTTGATGTGTATAAGAATTACATGTAGAGCATGTTAAAAATGTAGATTCATAGGCTTTACTCCCAATGATTCTGATTAGGTATTTCTAGGATGGGACTCCCTAATCTTCACTTTTTGAAAGCACCACCAGCTAATTCTGATATACCAGGTGTGTGAACCATTCCTTTAAGGAACCATATATGCCAGTCATCTGACATCTAGTATTTATTGTTTTGCTTTTTCTATTTGATTTGGATCTCAAGAGACAAAGTGACATCATTAAATATTTTTAGAACAAATCAATGAAATTTCACCAACTTTCAGCTCAGCCATCATTTGTTGTGTGAAGATCAGTGGGAAGCCAAAATAGCAATGTTTTCAATCTCAAAGATTTTCAAATCCCACCCCAAAGGTATCTCCTGGGTGAAATAGATAACATTCAATAATATCACCCACATCAGTGGTTCTTACCCATGCCCACTGGCTATTCTTGGCTCGATAAAATTTTTACCACTCTATCTAAAAAGGCAACAAGAGGAATAAAATATATTTTTCAGGAAGCTTTTATTTTTCTTTTAAAATCTAAATATGGTGTTTATTTGGGTACCATGTCTTTCTTTTTTGTTGCCATTAAATGTCTTTTATTTTCCATATGAAATGGTAATAATAAATGATAATGTTTTTAACATTCTTACTTACAAAAAAAAATTGCCCTTTTTATGGACTCCCATTGTTTTTTTGAAATGACCAGTCAATGAGATTGTAAAGTCCAAAGGCACCTTAACAACACGTTAATTCCAGTACCCTCTCCATTCCAAAGAGCTTCTCCATTTTTCTAGGACTGTGATCTATGAAGTAGGGAGCAGCTGCTGGTTCTCTACGCTGTTTCAACAAAACCTTTTGCAGACAAGGCCATGAGAACAGTTCACCTCCTGTGGTAACTCTGTCCTCTAGAAGTTGACCTTCTAGGGGACATTCCGGAACTTTGCTTAACAGCCTGTTGTGTTGTCCTTTCAATTTTCTTGCCTTAAAACTGTTATTTTTCTTATAAGATGGTGATAGTAAATGATAGAATTTAACACCTTTAGTTACTAAAATAAAACCATACACCCCTATGAAGCAGCATAAAGGAAAGAAAGTACTGGAATTCAAGGACTTTATTTTGATTCATATCATTTGTGCTATGACAATGAGTTTATTATATTTCTCCCAAGGAATAAAGTTTATTAGGAACCCTCAAGCAGGATTTCCATGGCATAGAATAATAGTGCAACAAAGACACTCTGAGATGTATTTCCTCTCATATGCATGGAATCATACAGAGTTATCCATGCTTACTGGCTGGGAGTTGTTAATAGCTCTGGTTCTAGAATAGATCATTCTTAATGATCATAAGGACATTCTCTACCCAACTGTACTAGCCAAGCATCATTTTTGAAATAGTTCTTTTTATCCTAATTATAAAAATATAAAGCTTCGTTTACTGTCTTTAGGGTTAGAAAAAAAATTGTCAGTATTTAGGACAGTAATTGTTTCTATTAATTTCCCATGGTTGAGACTTGATGCTAGCTAATTGACCAATATCTTTAGAAGTGGCTGAGAATCTAAATATATGGTCTGAATTATTTGACAAACAACATTGTCTCAGTTCCTTCATCTATGGAAAAAATTATGATTTTTCATTAAGCATACATCTAGCTAAACTTAGTGAACTATTTGTTTGCAGAGAAGCTTGGGCCCTACTTTATTCAATTTGCTTTGTATTAAAATTGTTCAATTAAACCCAGGAAGAAAAATAAGGTGTTCCTCTCATGTTTATATGAAAACCATTTTTCTAAATGAGTTCCTGTTTGAATATACCTAGCATTTTATCAAAAATTAATAGTCTTGGCCTGAAGAAAAATTGTAGGACTATATATTAATTATCCAGAGCAGTGGCTTTATTTATGACCTCTTTGACACAGCCTTCACTTCAGTAGTCTCAACCCTACAAGGCGTGAAGAAAATAGAAAAGGAGCTGAATGTAAGTTTTCAACTGGAACGGTGGTTAATTACTTCTGTTCTACACTATTTGTGCTGTATGGTCAGTAATATGCTAATGAGTTTCAATTAAGTTACCTTTGCAAAACTAAATTACCTTCGCAAAATTCTGCCAAGAAACAGAAATTGGTTATACAAGGTGGGACATTGAATAAATATTGTCTTGTTATCAGTGAAAATATATGCTTAACCCCTTTACGTGCCCATTATTTGTCATTCAGAATCGCTGATGTATATTATGGGGTTATGATCATGAGAACAAATGGCATAGGAGGAAGTAAAAGAATTAATGGGCTAAGCAACTGTAGCTCTAACATGTTCCATGCCGCCTGAAAGGTGTTCATCGGACTGTTCTACCCTAAACCCTACCCTAAACCCACAGCAAAATGCTGAGGTGGGAAGGTGACTGGCCTGAGAAAAAAGGCTGGAATTATAACGTTGTCAACATGTTCTTCGCAAAACACTAATCTCTTAAGAAATAAGAGGAAACAAAAGTGTTCTCGGAAACACAAAATACTCCATCTCTCTGCCATCTTGGAAATTTACATGAAATAAAAGCTCTGAAATTCCTGCAATTAAAGAAAGACAATAGTTATTTAAATTTGTTAAATAATATCTCCTGATATTTTCTCAAACTAAATTCTTATTTCGAGAACCATCCATGGAATTAGTGTCCTCGCATCTGGGAACATAAATTTTGGGAGGATTCCCTCCATTTCCAGAACTACTAAGAGTGGCTTACTGAGTCACTCTCATGGCAAGCACCTGCTTTGCTCCCAGCAGTCTGGGATTTAGGTATGTGCTAGGCAGAAGGTGCCTATGTGGCTAACCTCCAATAAAACCTTGGACAGTGAATCTCTAATGAGTTTCGCCGGTTGGTAACGTTTCACACGTTGTCACAACTCATTGCTGGGGAGATTAAGTGCATCCTGTATAACGCCCCTGGGAGAAGACCTTTGGAAGCTTGTGCTTGGTTTCCCTGAACTTTACCTATGTACCTTTTCCCTTTGCTGTTTGTGCTTGGTATCCTTTTACTCTACCAATAATAGCTAAGCACAAATAACTGCTGAGTCCTATGAGTCCTCCTAGTGAATTATCAAAACTGAGAGTGGCCTCGGGGACCCCAAACCCATGTAGTAAACAGAAAAGATATATCTCTGTCCTCATAGAACTTACCACTTAATGACGTAGATATTATTATCAACAAGTAATATTCACAAAAATGATCAATTATAAACTTATAATTGAGATTAAATTATTATATATTTTATTTTATTATTATATTTTTTTTTAAAAAAGGAAAAGTGCTTGTTTCCGTGAACAAGTTGAGATGAAGCTGAATCTGGATTGGGGGTATCAGAAAGGCTTTGCTGAAGAAGTGAGAACAGAGCTGAGTTGTAAAAGATGAGTAAGACAAAAGGAGGAAGATGAGCAATTTGGAAAGAGGGAATAACAACTGCAAGAGCTCTAAGATCTGCTGAAAATGACACATCTAGTAAGCAACAGACCAGTGCTTGAAACCGGTTTCCAGGATCTCTGTTGAGTGTTTTGTTCTCGGCACTTCTAGTACAATGCTGCTCCATCGGAGTAGCATACAAACGGTTTTCAGTCCAACGTATCCCTCTCGGCACTCTGATCTTGCCATTCCATTGCTGCATATATTTTTTTTAAAAGTCTAATCATGCCAAGAATGTTTATAGATTGAAGTTGATCCCAGATTCAAAAGAGCTGGCTTCCTTTACATATACCACCAATTGGACCCCTAGTAATATACTCAACAGAAATGGTGTACATATATATACACCAGAATAGATGTACAGTGGTGTTCATAGCAGCCCCAAACTGCAAACAACACAAATGATTCCAATAGAAGTATGGATAAATAAATAGCAGTGTACTTATATGATGGAATATTATATAGCAGCGAATTTGAAGAAATGATTGGTACATATAGCAAAATGGAGGAATCTCAAGACATATTGATGAGTGAAAGAAACTAGACATAAAAGAGAACATTTACATCAATTTGTGTAAGTTTTAAAAACATGTAAAACTTATCAATGGCAATAGAAATCAGGATATGGTTTACCTTGGGGTGTAGTGATTGGAAGTAGACTAAGGAAACTTCCAGGTATGAGTAATTTCCTATTTCTTGATCTAGGTACTATGTACATGAATATATTCAGTTTGTGAAAGTCTATTGATCTGTACATTTAAGGTTTGTACATTTTTCATAAACAAGTTTTAGCTAAAAGAAGTTTACCCAAAAAATTTGAGTTGCTTCCCTGTTATTATCTTGCCCTGTTATTAACAAGTCTTTTTACTTTGGACATATCACACAGTTTCATCAAGCCTCAGGTTTCTCTTTTATAAAAGGAATGAGAACATCTGCCTGCATTTTTTTCAAGCTTTAGTGGAAACCAAATGCCTTAATTAATGATATTATTATGTGATTGATAGATGTGATCTCAACCTGTGATGCCATTTTAAAAATTCATAATCATTTCAGTTGACTGTCAATTATTCACTGCCTAATTATCTAGTCTGTGAGTTTCCTGGACGTCAGTGCTTCTCTTCAAACTGTTTACCCATAGGACATCCTTTCCAGCAGATGTGGAAATAAAAGAAGAAAACAACTTTTATTTTTTTACTTGGCACAGATTTTGATAGAAAAGAAAGAGAAATAGATCTTAAGACTTTATGTTGTAGTATAGCTTTTATATTGTCAATGCATTTCTATCAGGTATGCTAACTTAAATCTCTAAAAATTAATTTTGATTACCAAATATAATTGCTACCATTTATCGACCATTTCTTATAATTGATCAGGCATTACATCTATATGTACATATGTATATGTGTGTATGTATGCATTTATGTATAAAATCATCTTATTGAATCCTCATATAAAATACATTAAGTTTTATTAAAACACTTTGCAAATAAGAAAACTGAGGTTCAGTGAAGTTATAGAATTTGTGTAAGGTTGTGCAAGATGTAGCAGAATCAAGTACCTGGGGTTTTTTGCATCCACAGCCTCTGCTTTTTATCCATGCTATTCTTTTCTGTTGGCTGTGCCTTTAGAGCATATCTTTTTCATTCATGCCTCCTAAATGGAGCTGCTATGGATGGCATTGACCACTGACAGCAGCCCCTTTATTAAGCAAATACCAATGCCAAATAGTCCATCTTTTAAACATGGCGAAATCTACGTTAAAAAAGAACTTATGCAATTTAGTTATTTGGTTGTTCATTACATCTCACTATTTGTCTTGTAGAAAATGTCATGGGAAACTACCTTCGGGATGAAATGACAGCTTAAAAGTATTTCAGATTCGCAGCATTTGAAAGACTAGTAAAAGGGTCATTGATTATAAAAGACCTTCTGTGAGTTGATCTTTTCACAGAAGTTTCAGTCTTTCAGCACCCCTCCCTCCCCATTTAGAACAGATCCTAGTCTCCCACCCCATGACCTCACATCTTTGCCCAGGATTACAAGAGACTTTTGCATAAAACTTCCCTGAACTAAGAAAAGAAATATTACCTTTGTCACAGAGAAAAGAGGATAGTTGAAAAGGTAGAGGAAAGAAGGTATAGGGGTGGAGACAGAGGTTAAAATACTAGGAAGACTTAAGAAGCACAGGGACTATTACATGACAGGTTAGGGTAGGTAAGCCAAGGCATCACGGTACTTGGATTGGGTAAGAAAGCAAAGGCAGGACCTTTTCAGTCCTGCACAAGAGAAGGAGGGAATTGGTTGTTGGGATCTGCATAAAGAAGAGATACAAGCATCTTTCTGCTTCTGCCTTATGGCCCAGGCAGTGTGCAGAGTGTGTCCTCATCCAGTTTATATAAAAGAGGCTGATGCAAAAGGCATAGTATAGTTGGAACCCCCTTGAGAGGTGTTCTACCTTAACATCTTCAACCTGAACAATGAGGTCAGCTTCTTGAGAGAAGTGACAAGGTCTGGGGCAGGCAGGACGTGGTGGGAATTCAGGCTGAGAAGGGAGCCCAGAAATCCCTGCATCAGGGAATGCTCTTAATTCCTAGGCTGGTCACCAAGTGACTAAGGACAGATTTAAGAACTTCGTGCATCTAACTTTGTGTCTCTTTTCCTCTCCATTCTGCTATCACTTCCCTGGTGCTTTTCATCTCATCTATAAAAGAAAGACATAGAAATGGATAATCTCCAAGGTCCTTCCCAGCTCTGACAGCCTATGACTGGCCGTTACATATGAATGCAGCCCTTTATACTGTATGTAATACCACATTGCCTATGGGGAGAAAATGAGACTGCAGCATAGAATTATGAATTTGACCTTTGAAATTTAAACTGTTTTGATTGTATTTTTACTGTTTTCCTAAGGGAGCAGTTCCTATTCCTTTAGTATTTGGAAACTAAACATAGTCCTTAAAGCGAATTGGTGAAAATGACTATTATCCATCATTCACCATGGAGGTCTGTCTCAAGGGCTGGTGAGAGGGCATATGGCTATTTGATGCAGAGGGAATGAAGCAGGAGAGGAAGTTTATTATGCCAAGTACAGTGCCCACTAGACATCTCAGAAAACCCACCCTCTGGAGCTCAGTGGGATTTGGAACCACTTGGTGTTCAAAATAATTCACTCTTGCCTAAAGGTACAAAAAAAATCTTTCCAATTTTCCTCTTGAAATATCACCAGCTGTCCCAGACATTTTTAAAAATAGCAGTATTTGGATATATTGTATTTTAAAAAGATTCAGCAAGATTCAGCTTACATTTGCCTTGAGGCTTTGTGACTTTATGTTTGCAGTCAATTTGAAAAACAGTTTGAGATATCTGTTAAACTTTGAATACAGTGAGATTTACCCATCTCCCTTTCTGAAACTACAAATAATCCTATGTATTTTGATAAGGAGCCAATAAATTGGCCCCTAGGAAAAAGGCAAACTATATCTCTATTTCTAAATGCTTCTGGTAAGGGAGATTGCTCTATTTTGGATACATAAATTGAATCTAGCAACAGCTCCAAAATCCGTCTTTTCGATGGACCTAAGAGAATTCTTAGTTCTGAATGGCCCAGAGAGAAAACCTGAAAGCTATTTGAATCATGTGGGATGTACTTAGAGGCTGGCTATTTCCATATCTTGCTTCATAAATGATATTTGCATCAAGAACTCTGTAGATTACAGGTATGGACAGAGTTGAAATCCCATGTATATCTGAGAAAGACTTAACCACAAAACATTTTGCCATCATGGAAGTGGATCCATTTCTTTGAAAAGAGGATCTTTTTGCTTTAAAATGATCTAACATGAAAGTAAATTAAGACCACTTTGAATGGTCACTGATATGTCCTATTGTCTTAGGTTCCGTTCCTGAGAAACAGATTCTGGGACAGTTATTCATGGGCAGAATGTTTATTTGAAGGACACAAAATTAAGCAAAGGGAGAAACTAAACTATGACACAGTCACTACAAAGGCCTCAGCTCTGGAGCTAGAATGGTCCTTCAGATAGGGGCCAGGCCTCTGTACTCCCTTTGCCCCCATTTGAGCAGTCATTGGAGGAGGGCTGGTGTTGGGGAGAGAAGGCATATACCTGAACAACACAGAACTCTGGGCCAAGGGAAGTTTCTGGTAAGCAATTCAGCTATGAGCTAACAGTAGGCTACAATCCTGACAGGGAGGGAAATACATGTTCCAATCCCGAAGGGACAATATTGCCTTCAAATCACAGCATCCACTATAGTCCACCTCTTGAGCTGCTCAGATCCACTTGTTCATATAAAAAAGGTTTATCTCATGAAAGAAAAGCTCCTTCAGGATTCTGGTGAGTTTCTTTTCCTGGGGAAATTTAAAAGAAGAAGATTACTAAGATATGCTCTAGCCCTTGTGTCTGCAGTTAGCCTAAGGAACTCAATTGGTATTCATCACTTCCTGCTTCTACCAACCCACCCTTGGCTACCACCTTTTCTGATCTCGATGGCTTAATTATTAAAGCAACCCAGACTCTCATGTGTAAAGGGTTTGAACCTCTGGCCACTGTGCCTTTTCACATCATGGCTGTTGCACTTACCATTTACTATTGATATCAAAACTGGACAAGGCAATACTGAGAGATGCCCCAGTAGGTTCCAGGGTTGTCAGATGCTTTCTTCCTGTTTCCACACAGGGCTTCCTGCCCCAGTAGGAGCCTGACCTCCACCTGACTACCAACATTAATCAGCCCTGCCAGGATAGTAATTCCTTCCCTAACTTGCTGATCTTTTGGTACAAGGAGTCTAAAATTATCAGATGACAGCCATAATTTAAAGTTTAACAGGACTCCAAAATTTCTGTGGCTCTAATGCACATATTACTCCTGTAGGAACCAGAACTTCTAAACCTGAAATGCATAGAGTTGCAGATATGGGGAGCATAACCTCTTCAAGTGAGTCCCTGGAAGCAGGGCTATTCCTCTTCTGCCACCTGTCTCTATACTCACCCAGTCTACCTATTGGAAACACAGTATCATATAAAAATCATTGATTTAAGGTATACCCTGTTCTCACAAAGCATCGTCTTCAAGCTGGTGCCTCATCTGTGCTGTCAGAAGATCATCTGTCACTCCGTGCAGCTGGCAGCTCCCATGTGTATGTGGATCCTGTGGTCACATGCCCACTGCTATGACTCTGCTGCCCCCTCTGGGGCAGTCAATTTTATATGTCAACTTGACTGGGCCACAGGGTGCATGGATGTTTGGTCAAATATTATTTTGGGTGTTTCTGTGAAGGTGTTTCTGGACAAGATTAATATTTAAATTTGTAGACGGAGTAAAGGAGATTGCCTTCCCTAAGGTAGGTGGGCCTCATCCAATCAGTTGAAGGCCTGAATAGAACAAAAAGATGACCCTCCCTTGAGCAAGAGATAATTCTCCTGCCTGATGGCCCTCAAATTGGAACGTAAGCTCTTTCTGGTTCTACAGCAGCTTTTGGCCTTGGGACTCACACTGGGACTTCCGCTATGCAGATTTTGGACTTGCCAGCCTTCATAAATTGCATGAGCCAATTCCATATAACACACACACACACACACACACACACACACACACACACACACACACACACTCTATTAGTTCTGTTTCTCTGGTGAACCCACCCTAATACACTTCCTTGCTACAAAGTGAGTTTCTTGGTTCAGTGCCATGCTATTTAGAATCTTATATGGTGGTAGCACTGCCTGAGGTCATACAAGCAGAAAAGGTAGTTTTATACCCCAAAGATTAATCAATTCAAGGTAAGATGAATCAATTTCCCTTCCCAGATGAAAAGGGTACACTATAATTAATTTTTTATCAATAGCTAGTAGTTCTCTTCAAAGCATGGTGCTGTATTGGGATTTCAGTGTTGGTCTCTGTTGCTGGTAGGTTGGGCATTCAGCAGGAGCTACATAAGCCTGGACAAGTACGAAATCATGCTGTTGCTCATGTGCACAGCTTCCGTCTCTGCCACCATGGCTACTCTGCTCACGTGCCCTTTGTGTTAGCCCTGGGGTAGCCAGTGGCAGAGCCTGGCTATGTCAACTAGCCAGGGGACTCTATCTACTTTGTTTGTAGTGCTTCTCCCATGCAGGATGCTCTGTAGCAGGCATCATCATTTAACAAACACACAGATATTCCCACTTTGTGCCCAACCCCACAAATTGGTATATGGGCCTATTCTCTAGGATGCCTTAAGAATAATACCCATGGCTCCACGGTTATACCCACGCAATACCCGTGGTTTTCCGTTAATCGGCTAACAATTATCCTCACATCCAGGTGTTTGGAACACACAGAAAACTGATCACTTTTTCTGATTTACTATATTTTTAGGGAAGACAAGATGCTGGCTAGTAGTATCTTTGATCTCTCTCAAACTATATCGGTTTGATCAGTGGCGAGATCAGTATAATGGTTCTAGACTTCAGTGTCCATATGAATCACTTAGAAGCATATTGAATTCCCAGGAACCACCTTCAGAAGTTCTGATTCAATGAACTTAATTTTGGCATTTTCAGCAGGAACAGTACCCCAAGTCATTCTGCTAAGAATGCTTGGGAACAATACTCTGGAGAAGCATGAATCTAATGCACCCATATGAGCAGGTACTGGCCATCTGAACTTCCATTCTTTGTGTAGTTCTTGGCCATTGAGAAGATCACAGTGATAATAACTCTTGGTGAAATGCATTCTGTGGTATATTTTAGTATCTCTCTATGCTTTTTAATCAGTGAGAAATTTTCTCATTCAATTGACATAAAGGGCCTATCCTATTGATTTTCTTTTTCTTTTCACTACATAGAAAGACAGACATTAGCAGCACAGAGAATTGGTTGAGGACATGTGGAATGATGCAGATAATACTTAGAGGCTTGATTTGAACTCTGGCTTCTCATTTAGGCATGCTGACAGCTCTAAAGGCATTGTGCCACTCCATAGCTCGGACTGCCAAGCAACTAACCATGAAAAATGAAGAGAATTTCAAAGCAATTTTTTTGGAAAATGAAATGTGAACAATAAATTTATCCATTCCATTTAGTCATTTTTTTATTAACTGAGAAGATTCTAATTTTCTGAATATCTGAATGAAACATTCATTAATAGACCTTTTAAAGTACTATGTATTGCCTTTACTTTTAGAGGGATTTTTTTATTAAACACAATTCCCTTCCTCCCTCTCTCCCCTCAAAAGTTTTTTTCCTAAAATATCTATAGTGGGTACCACAAAATTTAACCACTTAATCATTTATTCCTCTTCCCTCCATATATCAAATAAGAAAATGTATTGAGAGCACTTTAAAAACATAAAGCACTATGTTCCTTTAAAATGACCATGATAACATGGGGATGGCTAAGAGATTTACCACTACTACAGTATAGGATACTGGGAAACAAGAGTCTGTCTTCTATTCTCTTCTTAACTCTCATGGTTCCTAGCATAGGCAAGTAGAAGCACTTGTTGACTTGACAATATTTGATCACTATTTGTAAGTCCATATTAATGTTTTGCAGTCCTCTCTCAATAATAGCTTATACAATTCATTCCTACAACCATCATCTATAGTTGAAACATGTCTGATAATGACTGTAAGAAAATTGGGTGCACCAAGATTGGGAACATCTGACATCTGCCCCTTCCCCCTTTCCCCCCCTTTCCCCTCTTTCCCCCCCTTTTCCCCCTTTTCCCATGATAGAAATTGTATTTGACCTTGGGTGCTGTTTTCTGATAAGCCTGAATGTGACTCCAAAATCTTTCTTAACACGTACTCCAGGATTCTCCTACCAATCAATCAAAACTCAGGGCAACATCTTTACCCTCCGTCTCCTAGATATCAATTTCAGGTTATAGGTCCATCTGAACTTCTGAGAAAGTAACTAGTTATGGCATCATAAAACCTGAACTTCTAGTACTGACACTACCATAAACAAGCTGTATCACCCGAGGCAAGTAACTGAATGTATTGAGACCTCTGTTTTCTCATCTGCAATGTAAGTGATTTGAACCAGATGCTCTCCAAGGTGCCTGCTGCCAGTTGTGAGAATTTGTGATTTGGTCAATGGAAGCCAGCCAGTCAACCTGGTTGGGCTCTTAGCAGTCATAATAACCCAATAAAATATACTTCATTTTCATTCTTCTACCAGAAAAAGACCATTTATGTCTGGCATAGCTATTAGACATTTGTCATGAGCTTGTGTTTGCAAATTCTTGATGATTCTTTAATTTTTACAGTCCTCTGTGAGGAGAGCAGTCACACTGGTTATAATGGAGGTAACTAAGTCTTAGCTACATAGAGTATTTTGGAAGGGTTTATCATGTAACTTAATTTTATCATAACCATTTCTGGGTTCTTCTAGAATAGGACTTTGAGGCAATACATATATCTATTCCTTAAGCCACGTACTAGCTCTAACACAAAAACTTTCTATCATATCCCCTTTGAGAAGCTTTGGACAATGATGTTATATGTCTGAATCAGCAGGCTCCTAATAACAATCCAATCAACCAAGGATGCTGTAGTCAGCAAAACCCCCAAAAGTTAGCTGCTCCTCTGTGTTCTGTTCTAGCCTGGAGCGCCAGGATGAGCTCAACTATTCCCATTAGGACCAGAGCCCAAAAGCCATCTGTGCCTCCTGGTGGATTTGTCACCAGTCCAAACAGACCTACTGGTTACTATGAGGATTATTGGGAAGAAAAAACAGTACCCCAAAATGAAGGCCTCAGAAGCAAAAGTTTTTCTCTGACCTTCTCTGATCTTCCTACCTCTTAGTCCCGTTATTCCTTGAGGCTAGCCATAGAAAGTACAATACCTCTTTCCTAAGGTGGGTCATAAAAGCTAGTACCCCTTTTCCAAAAGTGAGTCATAAAACCTAAAATTATTCTTTGTAAAAACTGGCCATAAAGAGGCCGGGTATGGTGGCTCACGCTTGCAATTCTAGCACTCTGGGAGGCCGAAGTGGGTGGATCGTTAGAGCTCAGGAGTTCGAGACCAGCCTGAGCAAAAGCGAGACCTTGTCTCTACCTAAAAAAAAAAAAAAAAAAAAAAAAAAAATTAGAAGAAAATTAGCTGGACAACTAAAAATATATAGAAAAAATCAGCCAGGCATGGTGGTGCATGCCTGTAGTCCCAGCTACTTAGGAGGCTGAGGCAGAAGGATTGCTTGAGCCCAGAAGTTTGAAGTTACTGTGAGATAGGCTGATGCCACAGCACTTAACCCGGGCAACAGAGTGAGACTGTCTCAAAAAAAAGAAAACTGGATATTAAGAAATTATCTGACTTCCCTTGTTGACTGTAGGTCATAAGACCCCTCTTCCAGTGAGGGCCCTGACCCACACCCAGAAGGAAGCACATGCTCTGAGAAGCCAAAAATAATCTAGACACACAGGGCTTGCTGGGTTTCCTCACTCAGTCTATTAGCATTAGATCATACTCTTTTTGTCCAATCCTATTTGTACATGGCTGTCCATACTTTGTTGAACCTAAGTATAAAAAATGGACAATTTTCCCTGTATTGTTGGGTCTTCGTTCTGAAGGCTCCTGTGTATACATGTTAAATAAATTTGTTTGCCTTTTCTCTTATTAATCAATCTGCCTCGTGTCAGTGATTTTTCAGTGAATTTTTTTTTTTTTTGAGACAAAGTATCATTCTGTTGCCCAGGCTAGAGTGTGGTGGCGTCAGCCTAATTTACAGCAACCTCAAACTCCTGGGCTCAAGCGATCCTCCTGCCTCAGCCTCCTAAGTAGATGGGACTACAGGCATGTGCCACCATGCCTGGTTAATTATATATACATATATATTTTTTTATTATATGTATATTTTATTTTATATATATTATATTTTATTTTATATATATTATATTTTATACATATATAATATATATATTTTTTTAGTTGTCCAGCTAATTTCTTTCTATTTTTTTTTTTTTTTAGTAGAGACAGGGTCTCGCTCTTGCTCAGGCTGATCTTGAACTCCTGAGCTCAAACAATTCATCCGCCTCAGCCTCCCAAGAGTGCTAGGATTACAGGCGTGAGCCACTGCACTTGGCTTTTCAGTGAACTTTCAGGGGGCCAAGGGCCTTGTTCCCTACAGGATCATGTGCACTGGGGGTTAGGAAATCCCTATGTCAACTGCAGAGCAAAAGACAGTGTTCCCTGGGGAAAAGGAACATTGGGTAAAGATGGCTGAAAATGGTTTGTGTCATGAAGACACATCCTGAGTGGTCATATACAAAGAAATGTGACTATTGAGAGCTATTTCGTAACTTCTTGACGAAAGTACAAGAAAGTGAAAACACGTACTGTTTTCCATCCAAAATCAGTGCTCCCACCGACACTCAGGAAGTTGGGCTCATCTAAAAGAGCATCACTGAGTGCAGATGTTCTCTTTCTGTCACTGTTTCTCTTTTTTTCCCCTCCCATCCCCTGCTCTCCTCTCTCTCTCTCTCTCTCTCTCTCTCTCTCTCTCTCACACACACACACACACACACACACACACACGTAAAAACCTAAAGATTTTAAGTACGCTGTTATCACTGAGGACATGAGATTGGGTTCAGTAATGTTTCTTTTCCTGGGATTTTCCCAATCTTAAAACAAACAAACAAAAATCTATGACTCATTGAGAGGTCAACAAACACTCATCGTGACAGAGCTCTTTTTCTTTATGCGCAGGTTTCCCAAATCATGCTTGTGACTCTGTTGTTTGTGGTTAGAAAACCGATTTAATTTGTGTTTTGCTGGAGATTCATTTAACCATACATAAATTAGGTGTGAACTGTATACAAATCTTATCAGAAACCTCACAATATACCTGGGGGATTGTGAGAATTTACGAAGCATCCTTTGGGGTGTGACAGAGTGTTAAGGGATACTCATTTTGCAGGAAAGTAACACTGTAAGAAAATTACAGGGACATATGAGAACAGGCAAAAAAAAACTTTTCTATGTTTTTTCTTTAAAATGGGTTTTAAGGTCCTTTAGGTTTTAAGGTTTTAAGATCCTTATAAAAACAGGTTTTAAGGTCGTTCCTTTCTGTATGATATGCAAATTTTAAACTACCTGGACTTTTAAAAAAGTAAATTTACATAGAGCATGATTTTATGGATGAAGAAGAGTTAAATGCCCACCAGAAGCTACCCCTCTGATCTCATTTGTAAATGAACATGGTTTTTAATGGTGAGAGGAGGTTATCATAATCATGAAAAAATAGCAGATATATAAAATATCTGTGAAAGTTTTCTTTGGTTCAAACTGGACTGAGCCAAAGTCCTTTCTGTGATGCTCACAAAATGGATATTCAGAAAATCACTAGTATCTAGAATAATACCTAGGACATAGTAAGCTCTTGACCAATATTTACTCTTGAATAGAAGCTAATTATTTTTAAATGGAAAGCAATATATCATTTATATGATCCTCAAAGCCAAAAGGGACACAGCTAGGAGAGGTGTTCAAATTACCATTCAGAATCAGAAAAGGCAGCTAAAAGTTCTGGAGACCTGCTGTGCCAGGCTAACCTTTTTATTGCAGGAAATGAAGGAGGTTTTGGGGAAGTCTGGGATTGGCAGCTGGCCGTATGTGTTCTCAGCGCTCTGGGCAACAGTTATTTACAAACCACTGTAGAAAAATGCTAGTGCTAAGTCTCAGTGGTAACTAACTTCACAAATAGCATTTGATTCTCAGGGCCAATGGTACTAGAAATAAGGACTGACCAAGACTGAGGAATTCTCAAATTGCAAAATACAAGCTAAATCATTAAGAATATACATTTCTCAGGGTGAAACTATATTGTACTAGTTTCCAGTACAACATGTAAAAAAAAAAAAAGTCTCAAGAAAATATCCAAATCATACAACATCAGTTTGGCCTAGCAGCAAACAGTAATGAGATGTTACCTTGCAATAGAATGCCAAAAGAAAGTACCAAAGATAAGACATTAGAGCATTGCATTTCCATTAGCCTAAACCTTCACAATAGTATTTATTCATTTGCACAGTATCTAGGTGCATGGAAACTTCTTAGACTGGTCCTGTTTCATTAATGGTTGTCTTTTATCCATTTAAAATCACTCCTATGTAGATACTGGTGGAGGTGGTGGTATTTACTGCATGATCTGCTAATGATACACAGTGAACTTTTATTGAAATTGCAGCTGATGATGTTGAGAAATAATTAATTGTATGTGAACAGGGCAGATCACCTAGGATAATACCCTCTATGCATAGGACTCTAGACCAAAGGGAGTTTTGAGACTTTCTGACCCATTTCTTTGGGAACACATCCAGAAGAGAGGCTTTTAAAAAATATACCAAAAAAGTAAGAGACCAGTAGGGTTGGGAGGATGTCAAATGTCATCAGTCACACTTTCCCAATCTGCAGATAAAGAAACCAGTGGTCCCTTGATGTTTTTTGTTTTATATTGTTTTTGGCTACTTCCTATTTCTAAAAACAACCCTCTTTGGGGAATGCTGAGATCAAATAATAAAATGTCAGCTACACTCATTGTACTCATTCCTTATTAATGTCAATTGTAAGTATCCACTTCTTTAAGCAAAGGCCTTTAACAGTCTCCAGAACCTGTTCTATGCTGGCAAGCCCTGTGATCTAAAATTCAACGGAGTTTAATCTTTGCAAACAGCCTTAGAAATCATGTACTCCAAGCTGCTTATCTTATATTCAAGAGAGTTATGGAGCAAAGAAATTTAAGTAACTTGAGTAAAGCTGTATGTGTTTCTGAACCAAAATCTGTGTATATGTTTTCCTGAACTATCCTGAGTCCCCCATGAGTCAAACCTGATTGATCTCCTTAGCTTTTGGTGGGGTCAGCCAGGATTTTAACCAACGGCAAGATTTCTCTACATATCATCTGTTTTGACAATGTTTCTATTCTAATGGGTTTTTGTGAGAATAGTCGTAGACTTTCATGAAAAAGTAATCTGTAGTGAGCTTATATAGGATTCTTCCTTTGAAAAACCTTATAAGTATTTTCTAATTGTTGGTCTATCTTAACTAATAAAGCAACAACAATAATAGGCATAGTTAATTTAACCAATATACCAACTTCATGAATTATATCACAAGCTGACATTTGTGAGCATGGAACCTTAACTTTCCCCAACTTTTTAAGCTAAAGAATATTTGTGTTTAAAACAAAACTAAAACCTGTTGTTTCCATTTTAGAATTTATCTCAGTAGTTTCTGTATTGGGATACACACAGTTTAAAAGTAATTATGTTTAGAATATTTTCATCTTGTTAGCAATTTGACATAGAAACATGGAACATTAATGTTGCTTTTATTGTGAGTCATGTCACTGGCACAGTTCTCCTCTGGTACCTACCATGTGTGGTGTCACATTCTGTATAAATTTTACCAATGAATAAATGTTTGGTTAAAAAAAAGAAAAAGAAAAACGCTAGTGCTTCAACAACTAGCAAGGCCACTGCGTAAAATCTGTGCTGGACACAATGTAGGGGAGGAGTGGTCACAGCGGCAGAAACGACATTCTTCATCCGTTTGGGGGATAAAGCGAAGTGTGGTGATGGTGCAGGGCTGAAGCCCCTCATTCCCAGTGCTCAGCATCTTGTTTCCTCCTTCCAGCCTCTGAGGCTGGAGGGTCTAGAAGATGTCCCTGCCTCAGTAGGTTTACCAGAGGTGTTGACCTTGGAGGAGCTCCATGAAGGTTGTGCTGACTCATCACCTGCGGCAGGTCCGCTGAGCCTGAGTAATGGCAGCCCATGCTGACGAGGACAAATGATTACAGCACTTGACCTTAAATAGGAGACCAGAGAAACCAAATATAAATGCAGGTGTCTGAGCAGTTAGACTAATTCAGCCACAATTGCTGCCTCATTTGATTTGGAAAAGGAGCCAAGAAAAGTTATGGGGAAGCTAGAACCTGAATGTAAATGTTGATCTAGTTTACTCACTCAGAGGAAGATCATTCTGCAACTGAAGAACATTTCTCCATTATAACTGAGCTGCATGAATAATACCTAACATGTATTTTCCAGTTTACAATCAGGTATTATGTTTACAATGCACAAGTTAAATGTTATTTTACACTTAACCACTTAGGACATAGATGCTCAGATGAGCCTTGTGGCCATCCAGTTATTCAGGCCTTCTATTCATTCTAAGATGCTTTTTGCCATATACAATATTAAAATTCTCTTTTCAGAGATCACATTCAACCTTTCTTCTCTTTAGGTTTGATGGCTCATCAAGTTACAAAATAAACAAAAGAGCAATACTTTACCTCTTGTAATTCTTAAAATTCTTTTGGAAAAGTGTTAAATATAAATTATGTATAAATTGAGGGAAATATGGTTATCTTTGAGCTGGAGTGAAGAGAATATGATTATATTTTTATCTTTCAAGAATAGTTTAAGTATCATTTATATAGGAAAGGAATTTATATAGGAAAGATATAAATAATCATGTTTGGAGGGTATGGTAGATATATTCAAAATAATTTATTTCTTTATTCTCCATCATCTGAAGAACTATTAACTAAAGTTCTCAGCTATTGTTTTCCTGAATGAGCTTGCAGCCACATTTGACAAGGAGTTAAGAAGTTCAAACAGCATTATCTAAGTTTTTACAGAGTGAGCTGAGGAGTAGTGAGTGTGTCAGGTTTCAGTCTGAAATGTCGGTTCTTAGTGCACTCACGGCAGAAGAACAACCAGGGTCACCAAAGTAAGGCAAGCACAAAAATGAGGCTTATTGAGGAGAGAATGATAGAATTATAGAGTAGGAGCAAGATATAGGTTTACAGAGTGTGATATATACACCACAGATGACAACCAGACCCATTGTTGCAGCAAAGGGAGAGCAAAAGGAAGGGCACAGAAAGGGACTGGTTATGGTCTGCGCCTTGTTTTGTAGTGCCTGCATTGGGACCTTCCTGTGGCTCAGACATCACTGTGGAATCAGTTTGATTGAACAGTTGGGAGTTGCATGACCTGAGTCTTAACTATGCATGTGGCTGTTCTAGGTCAATTTTTGGACTCTATGGTAACTATGCTGCTTAGCATGTGGGCTAGAGAGTCCTCTGCATTCTTTTGCAGCTAGTGCACCAAGTTATGATTGGCAGAATTGTAAGTTATTCCTTCCTCCCCTAGGTATGGCAGTAGCTCAGGGCAGGACCAAGATGGGGGCCTGGGGCACACCCTCATTCTTCTTCCCAGGTGGGGCAATTGCACCAAGGCAAGGTACTCACTTTCATCCCTAGGAGACCTGGAATCCCTTGCTAACTACCTAACTAATAGATGTGAATTCACTATAGTTTCTCTCTTAAGAAGAAGTAAAACTTCATTGTCATGCAGAAAAAGTCAGTAGCAAATTGAGGAACACAGCTGTAGGGGTTAATGCAGTCAACAGAGAGATGGGTCTCTGTTCTTCCCACTAGCTCTTTTCTGAGGTTGCCACTTGCAGCTTGCTCTGCCCTGAATTGGGCCAGAGGTCGCCTTTGGGGATGAAACCACTTCATCCTGCTTAGGAACTCCGTCTCAGGAGTGGTTACATCTCCGGTCTCATAGTGATTTTCAGTCCAACACCTTTGACTAATATCAAATCTTATTCCTGAATGGCTTTTTTGCTGAACTCTCCACTCTCCTACATGCCCTCTGGCCCCACCACAAAGTTGCCTTGTGTGCTTAGTTATCAACAGGAATCAGAAAACTGGAAAAGACATCTTGAAGAGGTGATCTCTAGCATAGGAGTTCTCAGAGGGCATCACAGGGCATGTTCATGCTTATTTTTTTTGCTGCAGGGTTTCAGGCTAACATAACTCATCCATCATTTTCGTTTTCTATACACAGGATGAGCAGATACCTTTCTATTTGGTGAAGTCTATAATATTGAAAAGTTGTCATAGAGCATGGACCCATCTGACAGTGAATCAATGGTGATTATTGAAGCACCCAGCCATCTTATCTGACTTTGTGTTGAGAATAAGAACACTTGACCTTGAGCACAGAAGTCATTGCCAGCAGATGACCTCCAACTCCAAAAATAGACATAAAGAGCATCACAGTTCTCCTAACGAGTAAAACATGAGTCTCTTGATTCTTCTTCTGATTTTTCATTCCGCTCCACAGTGATTTCGATTACTTCAGAGCACTGACCATGACAGATAGCCAAAAACTTAGAAAAAAAAAGTAAGTAAATGACAGGTTGTGAGAAAAATCATAAGACATTTTTGAGAGATGTGGCAAAAAATAAAATCTAATAAAGCTCTCTGAAAAATCAGAGCCCAGCAATTATGTGCAAAATGAATGGGGCAAAAGCAAGAAGAGACTCTGTCTGCATCATGGTCTCTGACTTAGGAAGGGATAACCAATTACCCACTGGTAGTAGGCTGAATATCTTATACATCCTAGAACCTATGAATATTACCTTATTGGCAAAAAAAAAAAAAAAAGACTTTGAAGATGTGGTTCAGGATTTTGAAATGGGGAGATTATCCTGCATTATTCTAGTGTTCCCTAAATGCAATCACATATATTCTTATAAAAGGGAGGCAAATGCCAGAGGAGAAGGTGATACAATCAAAAAGGAAGAGATTGAAGGGATCTGACCACAAGCCAAGGAATGCCACCAGCCACCAAAAGCTGTAAAAGGCAAGGAACAGATTCTACCATAGAGCCTCCAGAGGGTATTGCTGACACCTTGCTTTCAGCCCCCAAATTCTGATTTTAAATTTCTGCACTCCAGAACTGTAAGAGAATACATTTCTCTTGTTTTAAGCCACCAAATTTGTGATAATTTATTATAGCAACCTCAGGAAACTAATATACCATCCATGAATCAGCCAAAATAGGTTCTACCAGTACATGCTCAGCAGGCATTCTTTTAAGGTTGACGACACTTCAGAAAAGAGCTATAAGACACTACTCGAGAAATTTTAGATGGCTTTCAATCTTTGGGTCTCTCTATTTCCTCTAGTTCTTTTTTTAAGGCAGAGTTAACTTCGTTTAGCTGTTACAACTGCTGACCTGGATAGTTATCAGCAGCATAGCAGATGAGTGAAAATAAGAATTATGGATCTGTAGGGGGTCAAGTTAGATGTGGCCAGACAGATGCCTCTAATGTGAGTAAAGACAAAATATCTTCTCTAACATGTGTACCAAGGATTAGAATAGCTTAAATCTGATATTAATGTCTAATCATTATTTGTATCATCTTGAGCAAATGACTTAGTTTCTCTAGGTCTTGGGTTCATCATCTGTAAAATGAATCAATTAGATATACTTAGTAATTCCTTGAACCCTTAACGTTCTATAAATTAAAATTTTAAAACTCTTTATGGACAGAGTTTGTGGTCACCTATATGGGTATCAGATATCTCAATACCCTAATCACAAATACCAGGAATTTCACCCATAAAAGGGTATGTGTGTGTGAAATATTCCTCTTTCCATTTAAAAACTTCCAGATAAAATGATATAACACATTAGAGCAAATGAACTTATCAATCTTCATTGTAGATATTTTCATCATTGTTGTCTTAGACACATTACACTATAACTATTAGTTTATATGTCTAAACAGCAATCTAAACAGCACTAAACAGCAATCTTCCTGAGAGAAAAGACTAGATCTTATTCATCACTGAATCCTCACAACTAGACATTTAAGTGCAGGTACAGAGTAGGTACTCAATAAACATTTCTTGGATAGATTCATGGCTGGATGGTTGGCTTTTCCTCCATGACAGAATATCAGAAAAAAAAAGTGTGCAGTAGGATGGCCAAGAAAGTCCCAAGAAGCGGAGCATAGAAAACAAGAGAATAAAAAAACCCACTATCTATATCTCCTACCTGTGGTGCACAGTACAGTCCACTAATCATCTATCCCAGATGTTTCTCATAGCTCAAAGCCTTTATCATGTTTTCCTTGGAGAGAAAATTGGGTGCTCTTTATCAGAGGTTTGCTTTCTTTTTGAAACATTCTTTATCTCTCTAAAGCACCATTAGACTGTTAATTGAAATAAAAGAGACTTAATTTGTAACTGGGGCTTGATGAAGTGGTAATTAGAAACAAATGCTGTATTGCATTTGAATGCTTTCCTTATTATTAGCATGTCTATTGATTCTTTTTAAATCACTCTGTACAGTTGAATTTCAGTAGATGAATTTCAGGTATTTTTCCTTTGAAAATGACAGAAATTGCCAAGCAATGAGACATTAGGCAAAAAAATGAGCATTTAGCCAGGCTATTTTTCATGACCTTTGCTATTTTTTAAAATAATTAATCCAATTTGTGAGGGAGAAAGTATCATGAGTTATGCCCCACTCTACCTGCAAAAATTAGTCCATACACACAAAGTTATCAAGGGCAGGAATGAACTTGATTTGTAGCAGGTTACTCTTTAATAATCCTGGCTTTAAAAAATCAGAGGGTCCTCAATTTACAACATTTTTAGGAGAAGGTGCTTGTACTAAATTAATAATAGTCCACTCAGATAGGAAGCCCTATATTTAAAATCTCTTCCATTACTAGGAACCAAGAGATTTAAAATGTTTTATTTCTTTTTGGCTAACCTGGGAAACACTATTGAGAGATAAGGGACCCTTTTCCACATCCTTCTCAGGCAAGCCATTGAAATCACAACCACAGTTTGTAATATAAGATTTTTTTTTTTTTACACATTGATACTTCATTATCTATAAAATATATACTCAAGTAAATGAGTTATAAATCCTCATCTTAGTTACATAATTAAGCTGGACATACTTTAGTTAATAAATCAGATATTTATTCTTCCAAACTAATTTTCTGTCTCTGTTAAACCTGGTCCCTGGGAAAATAGAATCCTCCTTAATAACCTGACTGTGGGTACATTAAGTGTAAACTACTCCTTCCTTCTTAGCTACTGGACCCCTTTTCCTTGTTAGATGTCTTTAATCACTGTCCAGAACTTACTTTCTGCCTCAATCCCTGTGACCCTCTTCCTGGATCATCTTCACAGTGCTCTGCTCTTCAGTCTCCAATTGCTTTCTAAGTTTCACATTGTCTGTTTCTTAGGAAATGACGTCTCTCTCTGGCTCCACCAATCACACACAAGAGTGTGTCTGCTGTCAGACTTTGGCTCATTATAGAATGATTATTCCCCAGTATCTACATATCTATACCATATCACGAGATACCAATAGTGAAAAAAATACAATTTTAAAGCCCCAATCATTGAGCTGAGCTTTTGGAATATCAGTTTTAGCAGAATATGGATATAGCTGTGTCCAGAGTTAGATGCAGAACTGCATGTAGCTCTTGAGTTCTCTCATCCAAATCATTGTTTTTAGATGGTATCTCAAAAGAATTGGGAGACCCTGGACAAAGTTCCCTGGGGAATTCAAATCCCCCTGGGAAGAGTTATCATAATCAATTACAAACAGAAAAGTTTATGACATTATCATTCACATTCACCCCTTAACTTCCCATGTCAGACTTTAAAACAAAAACAACCAACCACTAGGTATAAGCTCCCCAAACAATGTTCTGTCGCCCAAGTCTTAGTTTCTGTCATGGGATGGAGAGTATAGTATCACTGCAGTGCTGACAAGAACACATTTTCTCTGGAACAGACCTAGAAAAGAGGGAAGAATATAGTGGCTTGGCTCTGGGAAATTCAGAGTTCTTCAAGATTCCTTATTTGTTTTTCTACTATTTGGGATGTCCTTTAGTTCTTACCTGGAGAGAAGAGGAGAATTAATGGGTATATCAATTTTATCCTCTAACTTTAAGTCTTAGGGAATGAGCCATCAGATCTCTGCGCCCAGGGTTACTAACTAGTTTATATCACCTTGGGTTAGTCCCACTATGTTAGAACTAGAGAAAATGTCACTCATGCAACAGAACAAGACAAAAATGGAGAAGAGGAGCTATGGGTGGGAGAGAGTGCTGTTGGAAAGAATCAGGTGGAAAGAGGCAGGCAGGGTGGATCTTTGATGCCTTATTGGATCCAGAATGGAAGGATTCCTCTTTTGCTAGAGAAAATCAAGAGCAAACCAAATTGCTTGGGCTCCCCTCAGCTCTCTTCATTCCTTGTATATTTGAAGTGCTTACCTGGCTTTGCTTCTGAATTCCACAGTTGTCCCAGATTGACTGGGTGGCTTCCTGTTTGGTGGTGATCAATGCTAGCTACTTTCACACGAATGAACTGTTTAAAAGCCATACAGATAGTTCAAAAAATAAAAGCCAGAGCAGACATAACTGAGACAGTGCAGCTTGAGCAAATTTATTTAATAATAACCAGGTCACTGAATTCACCCAACAAAAGGAATGATAATTTATTTTCTTGTACCCAGTTACCTCCAAACAGATTCTGATTATGTTGATTACCAAAGATACATGGAAAAAAACAAACCCAAACAAATAAAAACCAACCAAACAACAACAAAACAGCCCAGAACTTGCTGTCATAAATCTTAGGTTCTTGTTCTGGGTTTGCTTCTAACAGGCTTTGTGATCACAGGCAAATCACTTAACCTCTCTGTGCTTTTTCTGTTTTTCTATCTATAAAATATAAATAACAATGCTTATCCTACCCTGATCTGTATCATCATTTTACATACAACTCACGTTACTGAATATATAAACTGAACAAAAAATAAGATGTACCTTAGAGAGTCTTCCTAATCCAACTCTCTTCCCTGCTTCTTTATGACAGGGTAAAGTCATAGAGTATTTCAGTAACTAATCTGACACTGTGAAATCTTTCTAAAAGGCTGTCGTATTTAGGAAGAAGAAGCTGGAATTCAAAAGACAAATGAATGGCTCTTTCTCTCAGGCATTGCTTTCCTTGGGAGTGAAATAAACCCAGTACCCTAGCACTGACTGATGTGGCTGCGGGATTGTGTTAGTGGGGAGTGGGAGGGCCTTACAGGAAACAAAGAGGGTGACTATGATTTTGGCTGTTTGCAGAATCAGTTCCTTCTTTGGGGTCAATGATAGGGGCAGCCTGTAATAAATCTTCTGAGATGTGTGCCTGGGACTTCGTTGTTGGAAAGGACTGTTTGACTAGCCACCACTTCTCTTCTATGTTACACATCCACTTTCACTGGAGAGAAGGGAAAATATTTATGTCCTCTCTCTTTTATATGCGTCAGATTTGCCAAAGGAAATGCCTTTGTTGTTCTCAATTTCTAAAAGGCTAAACAAAAGAAAAGGCAGAAAGTTTGGCTGATAAAAGCTCACAAAAGGCAGGCACTGCTATTTTTCCCCAGTAAAAAAAAAAATACAAATCTGTGTATCTGATCCCTAAGTGCTCCAACTTCTGAACACCCAATCTATAGTCTGTTTGCTGTTTAGCCAAGGATAAGTATGATTTGCAATCGCTGGGTTGGAGATCGATCGATCTATCTATCTATATCTATCTATCTATCTATCTATCTATCATCTATCCATCCCCAGCAAAAGTAGCAAAGTTTTCCCTGTTAAAGAAAGTTTAACTTGCCTGTTATATAGATAGTAACGAAGGGGTCAGGATTTGAATGCAGCTCTTAATGTCAAACTGGCAAAGCCAGGAAGCTTTTACCTCTCCGCACTGAGGCAATAACTGTGATTCACATCCCTATCACTTATTTGACTCTGAAAGGGTTTGAAGTGATTTAGAAGCAGAAGGAGCACCTCATTTCCGTTTGCACTTAACTTTCTTCTCACCCACAGGTTGTGAAACCCTTACTGCTGTTGCCATTTCTGATGCTCATTTGCAACATGTGGGTTCACTGGGCTTTCACAGATGGAGCCCTGTCTGCGTTTGTTGACTGCTAAGTGGAAATTCGTCATGGGGACTCTTGGAAAGTGAGTGAGGAAAATATCAAGCAGGAAAATGTCGTCACCTGAAGAAGTTAAGCAATTTACAGGGCATGAATGTGCTTTCTTAAGAACTCCAGGGTCTTGACATTTTTAATATTTTTTACTCAACAAACACTTATATCACCCTTACTATGGACTGCCAGTGTTATTGCTTTACAATTATTAACTCATTCAATTCTCATGAGAACTTGATGAAGTACATGCTATTATCTTCTCTATTTTGCAGATGAGAGCATTGGGGCACACAGAGATTAAATGACTTTTGCCTAAAGTCACAAATCTAATTAGCTGTAAATCTAGAACTCAAATCCAGATATTCCTGCTCCAGAATCTATGCTCTTGATCTGCTTTACTGCTTCTAGAAGACAGTTGGTGTAGATGTGCTGTACCCAAAGATTCAGGAAAGCACCTAAGTATTATGAACCTGAATATTTTCCCCTTCGATGTTTAGGTTTTTGTTAGCTATCCATGTAAAATTATCCTTAAAGCATTAAAGATATAAGTTTGGCATTTAACACATACCTATCTAAAAAGATATTGAAACTTGCTTTTCAATCAGTGAGGATGCCTTCCACGTGTGCTTGTTGGGGCCAACTCTGCTTCACTCTGTGCACTGAGGACAGGGGAAGCCCACCACTTGCTCATGTGCATACAGAAGTAGCAATGCTTGGGATATGGTGGGGCTTCAGGGTTGAATGAATGAGCACCACACCTTATCCTTCCTCTTGATGATGGGGGCTTCACTCAAGTGCTGGGGGAAGAAATCTTCTCCTTCCTGCCTCTAGTGCTCCATGAGATACATCCCTCACTCTCCATGAAGAGATTCCATTCTCTGTTTCCTTGGGTCTTTTTCTATTTCAGTCCTGTTTCTTTGTACCTTTTCCTTCTTCTGGCTTTCACCAGTTCCACCTTCTGTTTTCATTACACTTTCATTGTCATCTAATTTCTAATCATTTCTTTAACATGTATCTTAATTAACTTATATTTATTGAGCAACTACTATATGCAGCCTTTCCATTGAGGGCTTCATTTTAACTGTCATAAAATTATAACAAATTCAATGCAACTTCTGTCATGCACAAACAACTGCATGGCATTCAAATGTTTGATGAACTATAGGAGACTACATTAGTTTCCTGTGGCTGCTGTAACAAATTACCACAACTTGGTGGATTAAAACAACACAAATGTATTCTCTCACAGTTCCAGAGGCCAGAATTCTGAACTCAGTTTCGTTGGGCTAAAGTTAAGGTGCAGGCAGGGCTGGCTCTTTGCTGAGACTCTGAAGGGAGAATCACTTTTGGCTTTTCTAGCTTCCAGGGGCCACCCGTAGTCTGTAGCTTCTGAGCCCTTCCTCCCATCTCTCCAACCTCTTACTTCCACAGTCACTTCTCCTACTTCCTCATCTCTAGTGACATCTTCCTCTGCCTCCCTCTATTAAGGACACCTGTAATTACATTTAGGGCCTACTCGAATAATCTAGGATAACCTCCTCATCTCAAGATCCTTAATCACATCTGCAAAGTCTCTTTTGCCCTGTAAGGTAATTGTAATGGTTAGTTTTGTGTTGACTTGACGGGGACATGGAGTGCCATGACTTTAGGTTAAATGTGATTCTGTGTATGTCCCCGAGGGTGGTTCTAGATAAGAAGAGCATTTGGATTGGTGGACTGAGGGAAGCAGATTGCCCTTGTCAGTGTGGGCGGGTCTCATCCAACCCATGGAGGGTCTGAATCGAACAAAAGACTCAGTAAGGGAGAATTCCATCTCTCTGTCTTCAAGCTGGGACATTGTTCTTTCCCTGCCTTCAGACTCAGACTGGAATCTGCACCATTGACTCCCTAGTTCTCAGGCCTTCGGACTTGGACTGGAAATATACCATCATATGTCCAGCGTTTCTAGCTGCCAGCTTCCCAAATACAGATCCTGGGACTCTATAGCCTCCATAAATTTGCATTTAGACTATTAGTCTATGCCATTTTTTCTCTTCAGTACCACTCCAAAAATCTTTAAAAAACAAAAAACAATAGTGTGAACTATAATTTTCCTTTTCCGATCAAAATTTTGGAATCACTCAAATCATTATAAAACTTAATTCCCTGCTGAAACAAACAGTTTTTTGACTTTTTGCTCATTTTTTAGTGAGTATGATAGTTTTGGAACATGCCCACTAAATTATTTAACATTCCTCCCAGAAAGAAGCAAACTTTTCTTTCTTTCCCTCCCCTGGAACCTGGTGGCTCTTTATGACTACTTCAACAAGTAGATTATAGCATTTGCGATGCTGGATGATTGCAAAATCTAGCTTAGAAAAGGTCATGACGATTTTTGTTATTTCCTCTTGGGTCATTCACTTACAAGCCCTCAGCTGCCATTTTAAAAGTGTGACTAACTCAAAGCCGACATGCATGAGTAACCACGCAGACAGATCACACTGAATTAGAAAGAGATGCCTGAGGAGCTACAGCATTCTAGCCTCAGCTGTGTGTCTCTCCAGTCTTCAAGTCTTTCAGATTCTAGGGCAGGAGTTTGCCCACTACAGCCTGCAGGTCAAATCCAGCCCACCACCTATTTTTGCAAGCAAAATTTTATTGTAACACAGCCATGCTCTTTTCTTTTATGTATTACCTACAGTGGTTTACAGGCTGCAAAGACAGAGTTGTGTAGTTGGGACAGTGACAATTAGGCCTGCAAAGCCTAAGAACATTTGCTATCTGGCCCTGTACAAGTTTGCCAATCCCTGTTGTAGCATAGAGATAAACTCTCCTCACTGTACTCGATCCAAATTTCCAACTCACAAAATCTATGAGCATAATAAATGCTTGTTTTCTACCCGTAAGTTCTGGAGTAATTTGTTAGGCAGCATTGAATAATTGGCACAGAGTTAGGGTGATATCACTAAGATAGTTCTAGGGGTCTTTTTGTTTTTAAATTATATGCAAGCTCATTGACTATTACAGATTTTGAACAATCTTCTGTTAAGCTTCTAGTTGCTGAATTACTCCAGGAATTGCTCCTGGGTCCTCATTTCTTCTTTAATCTACTCTTGTCATCTATTCTTTCACTGAAGATTCATCCAGTATCACGATTAGATCATCTCTGAAGCTCTGGACTTAAACATTCAACTGTTTCCTTAAATTGCCTTGGGGTATCTAAGGAACATGAGACTTAACATGGCCAAAATATAGCTGTTAAGTTTTTTATAAACTCTAACCTTCTCAAAGTCTTCCTCATTATATTAAGTATTATCTACTCAATTGCTCAGGTAAAAATCTGAGTCATTACTGACTTCTTTCTTTCCTGTATGCCTCACATTTAATCCAACAGTAAGTGCCAGGGCACTATTTAAAAAACATGTTCCACAGCTTACCATATTATCTTCAAATCACCATCATTTCCTACCTGCAACCAGTATCAAATTTGTGGATTTTTTCAATGTGTTCATTATTTATCATCACCACTAGAATATAAGCTTTTTGGAAGCCTAAAATGATGCTTCGGAACATATGACATTCTCAATATATACCTTTTGACAAACTAAATTTATATAGGAATTCTGCTAAAAGAGAAAAATAGGTGAATGAAGGATAATATTCAAAGAATGAATGCCATTAATTTTGGAAGTTGCACATGGGGAGATTTGGTTACATTCTACCTCTTTAATTAAATGGTCATTATTATGGTAGTTCAATTCTGAATTATTATTTAATTTATACATATGCCTTATAGCTTTTGTATTTATAGTATTTTGTCAAATACAGTGATGTATTATAGGAGTGGACAAACTGAGATCATGCAGCCTGCAGCTTGTTTTTATACACCCCTTTAGCTAAGAATAGTTTTTACATTATTAAAGAGTTGTAAAAAAAATAAGAAAAAGAGAAAAAAAAATTGACGGAGAAAGTATGTGGCCTACAAACCTAACATATTTACTATCTGGTCTTTTACATAAAACCTTTGCCACCTACATTAGAATATAGAGTTTGAATGGATTTTTTAAATTAAAGACTAATGTTTTAGAGCAGTTTTATGTTCACAGCAAAATTGAGAGAAGCGTACAGAAATTTCCCACATAATCTCTGCCCCCACGCATACATAGCCTCTCCTATCATCAACATCCCCTAAGAATAGATGTTTTATTATGTTAAAAATATTTCAAAAGTCACAGTATTTTTAAGTGGGGATTTGACAAAGATGATGAATAAGCAAGTGGCCTGAAGCTCTGCAGCCCTGATAAAGATAATTCATATAAAATCCATAAATAATACAAGTGCTTCTAATTGACAGAACCAGGGTCAATTAAATTTAATGCCAAAGGATATTAAGGAGAGACATAATTGTTGAATATTAAAAATCTGAAAGAAGAAACATCTGTGATTCAGTGTTCATTTAATATAAAATTTATGGCATACATTTTAGAATAGAGTAATTTTCCACATCCTGAGGGGGTTACATATTTTAAAATTTTTCTTTAGCTTGTAGTGACAATTTTATATCCAAAGCTTACATTCTTATCCCATCTCTCCAAATTGAAGACCAATTAAAATATTATGCATTAAAATATTAAATTGATTATATGAGAGAAAAACTATTAGGTAAAATATTAATGGAAGGAATATTAAACTGTTTGGGGCTGTATTAAATATTTACTAGCTATAGCCTTCAATAAATTAACTGTATTGCCAAAGTTTTTATTGCTGCTGCTGCTATTAAAAGTGGACACCAAAATAGCCACTGCATTGAGTATGAATAAATTAACCTTTCAAATGAATATTATTTCATTTAATGAGTTTTATCTTGCCATCTTGAATATTTACATTAAATATTAACTTTTAGCTAACTCAATGTGCATATCATGGTAGCCTATGAATTTAGATAAGTTGAGGACTAGAGTTACATTAATATTTTTAAGATGCTTTTTTCTGTTATTCTAAGATAATGGCATCTTTTTTTTACAGGTTAAATAAATAAGTTCGGTTCAAATACATGTATGTGCTATTTGTACCTGTAGGCTATACTTATTTTGGTACCCATTATCTCTCCATGCAGAAATAGCAGGCTTTTACTTTTTTGAGAAGTCATCTCCCCCCTACTCCTCACCCCCTTAACCCCCCTGACTACTAGAAATTATATGCAGTGGCCTAGGTGGGGCTGTCAATCAAAGCACCCTGGTGTCCCATAACAAAAGGTGAGCACTTGGCCTGATCCAGACCAGGTGGATGGACCAAACCTTCTCTCTTGGGCAGAGTGGGGCACAGATGGAAAAGCAATTGGAGCTCTGGAAGGGTCCACCTCTTGACAGGATGCCTGAGCTCTTCTGCTTCTTGCTCCCTCCTCTCCTGGCCACCCATCATACCTTCTTTTATTTGGTGACCTACCCCATACCTTGCCAATCAATTTCATTTTTTTTTTTTTGCCTCCCCCAACATGCATATCTGGTTCTATCTCAAGTTAACCAGAGTTATTTTCTTTTGTTTTTGGTATCCCATCTGAACAGATTCCTTTAGGTTCACATGAATATAAAACTAAAACCTGAGGAGACATATAACATTATGAACTTCATTTAAACAATAAAATCAGATAAAATTGGAACAAATAATTTCGCTGTATTCTAATATAGTAAATATATAAACATACATATAGGGTGTGTATACAGATATATATTTTAGTATATATATAATCCCCAGGTTTGTCTCATCTGAGCTTCAAATACTTTTATACCATGAATGTCCTGTGTTAGCAGCAAGAGATTTTATCCAAATTGTTTTTGTGTGTTGATGTTGACGCAGCATTCTAGCGTGAGCTAGTTGGCTGGAGAAAAGTCCTCTCCAGCCCATTGATATTTATTTGAACTGTGTAAATTCTGTTAGCTAATATTGGTTCAGGCAAACTGCACTGAAAAAAGAGTAAACACTAAGCAAACATACCTACTTTATTGTAAGTGAAAACCCTGCGGTTTGATAGAAGCACTTTTGTATAATAACAAGTGTATGCAAATGAAAATTTTTCTCTAATTTTCCACTTTTTACTTTTTAATTATGAAAATAAAGAGTTGCAGAAAGGGCTAAAAAGTTTGGGAAAAGTATTGCCTTTAAGAAACAATAATGCTTCTATTTAAAATGCTTATTGTTACTCATATCTTCTGAATTAGCCCTAGCAACAACCCAAAAAGAAGGCATGATCTGTGTTATCCAAGTGAAAAAACTGATACTGAAACAGGAAAAATTAACTTGTTTGAGGTCACCCTTTATTTATGAAGGAACAGGGCTGATATTTGAGCTAAGGTATCTCTGTCAGCAAAGCCCATGCTTTTAACCACTGCACCGTTTAATTTATGTAACAGATTTTATACTCTGTTTATCAGTCCATGTAAGAATATCTACAGGGTACAAGAAAAAGATTGGATACAATTTTTCACACAAAATAGCTTTTATAAAATCAACCCAGATAAGAGACTTGGGTAAGTTGTATTCGAACAAAATAGAATGGTTGGAATATGTATCTCACAAATTCCAATCTCTGCTTTCTTACCCAGCTCAGTAATCTAGAACTCTCAAGTTCAATGTATAATACTTATGGCTACTAAAGAGACAAATTCAGAATTCCCTTTAACAGTAAAACTTGAAAAACACAAATAAAAAAAAACTTTAAGCATTAAAAAGTGAAAGAAAAGTGACATAATCTTATCTAGTGCCGTTACAAACCCTGCTGTGAAAATGGCACGTTAAAAATAAGAATTTCTTGAAACTAGTTTGCACAATTGTGCTTGGAGGACAATATGGAGGGTGGGGGTAGGAGACCAGTGGTCTCAAACAAAAATGTAAATCACATTACATAAGTAAGGAATTTTCACTAAAATTGGATTAAATGAAAATTCAAACCAAGTCTCTGTAAGGTTGTCTTCTATGGTTGTAGTTATCAAAGTAGAGTCCCTGGACCAACAGCATCAGCATAACTTCTAACTTGTTAGAAATGCAAATTCTGGCTCCATACAGTCACGCCTGTATTCCTAGCACTCTGTGAGGTTGAGGTGGGAAGATTGCTTGAGCCCAGGAGTTAAAGTCAAGCCTGGGCAACATAGCAAGACCCAGTCTCTCCAAAAAAGAAGAAAGAAAGAAAGAAAGAAAGAAAGAAAGAAAGAAAGAAAGAAAGAAAGAAAGAAAGAAAGAAAGAAAGAAAGAAAGAAAGAAAGAAAGGAAGGAAGGAAGGAAGGAAGGAAGGAAGGAAGGAAGGAAGGAAGGAAGGAAGGAAGGAAGGAAGGAAGGAAGGAAGGAAGGAAGGAAGAGAAAGAAAGAAAGAAAGAAAGAAAGAAAGAAAGAAAGAAAGAAAGAAAGAAAGAAAGAAAGAAAGAAAGAAAGAAAGAAAGAAAGAAAGAAAAAAAATAAACTGGGCATGGTGGTGCTTACCTGTAGTCCCAGCTACTTGGGATACTGAGGCAGGATGATTGCTTGAGCCCAGGAGTTTGAGGTGGCAGTGATTTATGATGACATCACTGTATTCCTGCCTGGACAACACAGCAAGACCCTGTCTCAAAAAAAATAAAATTCAATTAATAAATAAATAAGAGAAAAGAAACACAAAGTCTCTGAAAATGTTAGACTTACTGGATCAGAAACTCTGGGAGTGAAGCCCAGAAATCTGTGTTTTAACAAGCCCTCCAGGTGATTCTGAAGCATGCTCAAGTTTGAGAACCACTGTGCTAGTACACTCTGAGTTTCACTTCCTGGGTTTAAAGCTGGCACATATGGCTCCCTGCTGTCAGATGAGACCCAGTGGAGCTTTCCATGAAGGTAGGGGGAACCCTAAATAGTGCAGCTATTGGTTTATCGTCAATACCTACTTCTGATTTCACCAAAGAATCTCAACCACTGGCCCATTCAATACGAATCATGCTTTCTGCTTGATGTGCAAGGAATATTACACATCTTTTGTTCATTCCCTATCTCACCAAGTTGGCAGGAAATCCAATTACATGTAGGCAATCATACTTCCTCTTCTCCCAACTGTTTTAAGAGAGTACTTGATTGTAGAAGAGGGTCAAATCTACAAAGCCTGAAAGTATCAGAAAGTCATTTGAGGTTTTCAGTTCACACTGGTTACCAGTGAGAAATACACTGTACAACACACCGAGATTCATTTACATCTGGCAATTTTGCTATTCTATGGCAGGCTTGGGGTCCAGCACCATAATTGAGACTGGCATCCTTTGTTCCTATAGTTTGGCCCCTCCAAGCATACCAGTCCTGTCAGGGCCTTTCCAATGCCCTTTGGAGATTTCAGGAGGCTCAGAACAGGTTCCCATTAATTTTGGGACCACAGCTTCCACCTTTTTCCCATTCTGAAGGAATTTCTTTCTTTAGGCATATGCCCAGAGAAACACTCCCTACCAAGGCCCTAATAGAAAATTGCATCTGTGAGCCCAAGTTTTCAAAGAAAACTAGAATAGGAGTTGTCTTTAGACACAGCCCCTGCTTTGTGCTTTCCAAAAGCCTTAACACTTATGGGTTCAATGAAAGAAAGAATAAATGATTATGGCCTCTCAAACCAGTTGTTTCTGTATACTACACACTCGCACGGTAGCCTGACCAGAGTTCATACCTTCATAATCTCAACTCTGTGCTGCTGCCCAGTCATAGGATTAGACTCTTCTATGTAGGGTGTCCAAAACATTATTATTGGTAGTGATCTTTTTTTTTTTTTTTTTGGCCTGCGAGCTGTAGTTTGATGGTAGTGATCTTAATAATAAAATTATTAATGATCATCATATTCAGTTTTATTTATTGAGCATCTGCTATGTGGCAGACATGTGCCAGGAGCTTTCTCTTGTTTACTTTCTCAAAGTAACCCTATGAGGTACGTCTAGTTTAAGCACTTAAAATAGCTTTCCCCAGATCACACAACTCTTTAGTGGAGGGGAAGAGATCAGACGTCAGCCCCAGCTCTGTCTCCTCTCCCAAGCCCCTGGCAGAGATTTAGCTTTTGCCCCCTGCCACACCTCTTGTCCTACCTCTTTGAGGGCAACCAATCAATGGAACAAACTCACATTCAGATCAATTACCCAAAGCTCATCAAAACCAGCCAAGGCACCTATTATGTGTCCCTTAGAAGTAATCGAAATGCTGATTAGTAATGTTTTCAGGTAAATCCTCTCCTTGGTTGTGTATGCTTTCTGGTCCTGCCCGTCAGAGTCACATACTGAGGAAATAAGAGTATTATCCCCTGAAACTAAAGCTCAATACATTCTCTTTCTCAAGTGCAGGAGTGAGCACCATGTGTGCATCCAGATGATACATCCTAATTAATTAGCTGGCCTAAGGGTCCAAGACCAAAGAGCCTGTGAATTTGGAAAGGACTATTGAAAAGGACTTGAAAAACAAAGCTAATTTAATAAATTCATATTAATTATAACCTTCGTTTAGCATTGTAAGTATCAGGCTCTGTGCAAAGCATTCCAAATAGTAACATAGTTAATGCTGCCAAAAACTCTTTGAAGTTGTTCTCTGTTCCCCAATTTCATCATCTGCAAATTATTATCTCCACGATAGAGGAATTGTGAGGCCTAAGTGGGTTAACACACATCAAATGCTCAGAAGGGGGCCTGGCACACAACACACTACAGACACTCAGTAAATGTTAGTTATTGTTATTTCCTCTCTTTTAGAATGAGAAAACTGTGGCTTAGCTACCCTGAAGAAGTTGCCTCAGATGGTAAGGCAAGTGGGAGAGCTGGACCTGCGCCTGTGTGATTCCGGGAGGCATGTTGTCAATCCCAGCGCTCGCCAGCTTCCCTTTGCTTCCCCAGGGAACGAGGCTCCGGCATCTCTCCCATCCCACGCACCCCACTCCCCAAAAAGTACACTTGGTCCTCTTAAAGTTTTTTTTTTGGTTTGTCATTGTTGTAAATTTTTAGTTTTATATAATTTTTAATATAATTTTTATGTAATTTTAAACTGGCAGAAATGTTAAAAGACTAGTATGAAGAACTCCTGTACACTCCTTACCCAGATTTGCCATTTGTTTATATTGTTCCCTAAATGCTTTATCATTCACCCTGTCTTTACATATATGTGAATTTTTTGCTAAACCATTTGAGAATAAGTTGAATACATACATACATCCCTAAATACTTCAATGTATGGTTCCTGAGATAGACATTTTCTCTTATAAAAGTTGATTAGCTTTGCCTACTTAAGAAAGATCATGTAGAGAGAGAAAGTGAAGTTTATCAAGAGAGTGAAAAGGAGGAGAGATGAACTTTTCTGTGAAAAGTCATTGACACTTTCATTAAGCACTGAGCTGCCCACCGAAAGCTCTCCTTTGATGGATGCCTCCGTGTGACTCCTCCAGAAGCCACCCAACTGCCTGCCACAGTAATGCAATCAGGTAACCTTTGTCTGTGACAAGCCCTAGGCTGGGGGATGTTAAAACGCAAACAAAAGGAAATGACTTTTTGATTGACATGGCTGTTTTGTGGATTGTCCCCACAGATAAAATCAGTCAAAACAAACCTGTTTATGCGCCAACACATACTTAAGAAAGATCCTATTTAGAAAATTCAGGGCAGATGTGATCGTTTCTGTTTTTGCCTTTAAAGTCCTTGGTGTCTTCTATCTTTTGATAAGGGAAAATGTTAAGAAAGTGAGAGTCATTATAGTTCTCAATTTTTAATTATATAACATCACACTGGGAATCTACTAAAAAGCAGCTTTCTGGACCTCAGGAACAGAAATTATGATTGTAAAAGTTTAGGATTGAGCATAAGATTTTATATATAAAACATAAATATTTTTATATACTATAAAATATATAAATATGTTTATATAATATATAATATAAAAATATATATGTATGTTTTTAAAAATAGTGACAGAGGTGTCCTTGGGTCGTTGAGAAATCAGAATATGAAAAAAAATGGTTGACATATGCTTTTACATTATTAAACACGAATAATTAAGATATGAATTTCACATATACTCTTTTGAAGTGAATGACTCAGGTAGAATGTATATTCCTAGGGGCAGGCACTGGGCTTTTCCTTTTACATCCCCAGCACAGTATGTGTTAAGAATTGTTGAAAGAATGAAGAATGAATAAATGTTAATCTAGCGTCTTGCCTTGTTTTGGTATTCTTGGCTTGCTTTGTTCTCTTACATAATCATTAATAAAGGAATTTTATAGTTACACAAAGAGTTTAAATGCAGGTATCATTGAACAAACCACTTTTTTAATTAAATTTTTTTTTTATTTTAATAGATATAAGGGGTACAAGTTGAATTCTGTTACATGTATTCATTGTATAGTGGTGGAGTCTGGGCTTTTGTTGTACCTGTCACCCAAGTAGTGTCCATAGTACCCCACAGGTAATCTTTCATCCTTCATTCTCTCCCACTCTTCCCCCTTGTGAGTCTCCCATGTCTCAGAGAGTTTAGACAACTTTCCCAAAGTGACAATGTTAGTGAGAGGCTGCGATGAGTTAGAATCCCAGCCTGCTGTGACAGACAACATTTGCTCTTCCTTCTCAAACATTTCCTTCCCCAGTGGCAAGGAGGAATAAACACAGACCCCTGTGTGAAGCCACAAATATGCACCAAAGGGGTACCCTCTCTTAAGCCTCCTGTTTGACCTTTAAGTTCATGTATATTTTGCATTTTCATGATATGTCTGTGTGGGACTGAAGGTAAAACTGAATAATGATTTCCTCAAGTTTCATGAAGATGAATCCTGGTTACCCCTTGGTTTTGAAAATCTCTAGCAGAGTAGGGATGTGTGTCACCCAAAGGTGACACCTGCATCCTTGAGCTGCTGATTGATCCTTACTATCCCGACCTAAAAGTGGTCTCAAGTTAGAACCGAAACTTTGAGCCAATAAGTCACAGGAAAAATAATGCCACTTCATTTATATCAACCTAAAACCTTCCTTTTCATAGACATGCTCGGCATCCAATCCAGCTGGTCAATTCATTCAGTTATCTTTGGACGCGCTTTGTCTATTATTTCACTCAGATATTGTCCCTTAAGTTAATCCTTGATTCAAAGGTTAATGCAATAAATTCTTCTTAGAGATTGGAATTAAGAAAAAGTTTGATTTTATTAGATAATGAAAGGTATATACTACAATGTTTCTGGCTGACAGCTCTAAAATTCCTGAAGTCCAAAGATAAAAAGTGGAAGAAGAAAAGATTTAGTTATAAAATGCTTGGTAAGATAATAATACCAATATAGCAAAAGCAAATGTTTTGGTTTCTTGTGAATTGCCAGGTCTTAAATTCCAAGTAGAACTTTGTTTTTTTAGTGAAGAGCATGTCTTTTTATATAACATGTTTAAAAATTACAAAAATGTTCTTGGTATTTATATACTAATCCCTGTTAGGACTCCATTTCTCTGGACCACATCCCAGAAATTGTTTCCAGGAAAAAAAAAAAAAACTTTAGTGAATGTGAGGCTCACCTGGTGTACCCCTCTTTCCCCAGGATTATAGCTTTGTCTTCACTCTAGTCTCATGACAGCAAATAGTTATTTTATGTGTTTCCTGCAGGTTTTATAGTTATTTAAGGTAGAGCAAGTACAATATTAACTATTCATCATGTCTGAAACCATGAATTTGCTCATGTGGTCCTTGAGCAACACAAGTAAAATTTTGAGAGTTATTCTAAAATTACCATTAATTGCCAGACTTTTGACAGAGAAAAAGCCTAGGGCAACTTTATAAACATTTCATAGATTTTCCTGAGGATTTATCAATTTAATTAAAATCTTATTTGAGAACAGTCAACTGACCTCAATCATCACAGAGAATGAGTATTATAAAATGAAAACTAACAGACCAAAATAAGCCTAGGTGATCACTATTCCCAAAAGCTTCCATGTAATTGAGGTTTTAAAAATTCAGAATCCATCGTCCTATATAAACAATGTTGACCTTGGCAAGTTTATTTTACCAAAAGTTAACTTAGATTTAATAGACCACTTTTACCATGTATCACCATAATCTCTTTGAGGCAATAATGTCCAACGTGCCCAATTGAAATTAAGAACTTCCATAAAACATTTCTGATCACTATCTCCAACCAGATTAAATCACTGGGAGAGAATCCTCCCACTGCCTAACTCAGGTACCCTATTAGCCACCCAGTAACAGAAGGAATTATTTCCTTTACCTTGGTAGTTTATAAAGAAATCCATCTTCTCTTGTCTACATCTTGCCTATTTCCATACACAATCTTAAGCATCTCAAAGTAAAGGCACAAATGCAAGAGAACAATTTAGAGAAGAATAAAAGAGCAACATTGTAACATTATTGTAGCAAATGTCTCTGGCTTGAAGCATTTAGATGAGAAAATTGCTCAGAAATATGGTAACAGGTGGCACTTTTGTCCTGGTAGTAATAACTCAGATTTGATTAGATGCTTCAAGAGACATCTACTTCAGCTCCTATATATTTCTTAACTTTAAATCCTCCCCGGTTGGGTATGCGCTTGTTCATGTGACAATTGATCTAAAAGAATCCATTACTTTCTTGTTCCTTTTAGGAACTTTATGTGTGTGTGTATCTATGTAAACATCACAACTGGATGGGTAGAATGTAATATGGAGTAGGGCAGAAGATCCTAAATATATAACCTTGTAGGGCCCAAGCCTTGGAGTACCAAAACTTAGGTTGGAAACAAATAACCTTTGATCACATATTACTTTAGCATGCCCAGTGCACAACTAATGCCTATAATCAGTTTTCTAATCTCATTGATAACCAAGATGGAAAACCAATTTTGTTTCAACTTGAATTCAAAATTGTCATCTTGTATGTCATACCAAAATAACTTTCAGGCTATTTAAAAAATATAGACAAAACAACAGTTCTTTATCTTGTTTTTGCAGTATTTCTTCCAGTATGTTCCCCACAACAATTACCTATCTAAAGGGCAGTCCAGGTGGGTGCCTTTAAATGGTGTGAGTGTTGATTTGCTGGAAGAGGGGACATTTCTTGCTAGAGGACATGATTTCTTTTTCTGTGTTGGCCAGCAAGAGTGCCGGTCCTCACTATTTGTTGTGGAGAGAACTGTCATAATAGGACATTTGAGTTGCCTGAGTTGTAAAGAGTAAACTGAGTGGGGAATGGGAAAGTCCTCCGTGAGCCTCTAATTAGTGTGTGACCTCAGGCCACTCACTCACATACGTGGGCTTCGTTTCCCCACATGTGAAATGAGGTCTCTGAAGTGCCTTCCAGCTGTAACTTTTCACATTCAAAACTAGAATCTGTATATTCAATATATAAATTCTGAAGGGAATTTGTTTTTCAGATACTATGTCAAGGACAAAGAACAAAGACCTACTGTTTTGGCTCTTTTTCAGCATAAATATTTTATAGATTTAGTGATCCTATAGGCCAAATCAAATCAGTCCCATCCCCATCCCAACACAAATGTGTACATGCAGCTCCCTGAACATGCATATATGCATAGTAAAATGTAACATCTATATCAGTCATAATCATGGCTAGATCATATGCATTAATAAGGGAATTAAAATGTGATTAAAAAGGAAATCAATATGTATTAGCACAATAAGCATTTTTCAAATTTCATAGCTACACCTTTAAGGGAAAACTATTACTGGTTTTTTTATGATTAACAAAAAAGTAATCAATTGAAAACAAAAGCTGGATGTGGTTGTATTCATTTTATAAAGATTTGAGTATACATATACTTAAGATTTGGGTACTTTACTGCCATTTCAATACAAAGTTTAAAAATGTTTTTAAATGCTGGAACTGAAATTGCATCTCAATTCATTGATAAATAACAAGATTTTTGTTCAGAGGCCATGAAATATCAACTATATCTAAAGTATTATATTTACTAAAAGGAACTTGTGACACATATTTGGGCAGATATAAGAAGGCTATAAATAATGCAACAGAGCAGTAAAATTATGTAATTGCTCTCTTGCTATTGAAAATTATGTTTTATATGCAAAATCATGCTGAGAAACTTAGGGTGTAGCATTGGAAACAACATTTAAAAAGTTACAAAGATTTCTACAAAGTCCTCATTATACACCATATTGCAAAATCACTGCCATACTTCAGATTAACTAAAATAATTGTGTGTTGGTGCTAACTCAAACAAAATTAAACATTTGCAACACTTTGGTTTGGTTCCATGGCTAATTAAAGAGCTTCTCTGTTGGGCAGCTTTTCTCAATTTTGAAAGAGCCATGAAGAGGGGGTAAAGAGACCCATAAATAACTTTTCAGCCATTGCTTTGGGCTTCTGAAGGGCATTTTACCAGGAGTAATAACCTCAATTTGGAAGCACAGGGAGTGCAAAATTATGCACTCTTGCCATATCTGAGCCAATCTAGGAGGGTTATACAAATGGGAAGTCAGCGAAAATATGCATTATTTAAAATGCCAGATCTAGGACGCATTCAATGTGGGCCAAACATCCCCATTTCTGAGTCTACTTTGGCTAGTGAGGACCAGACCTGTTTGGAGGTTTGAGGTCATCTCTGTGGCTGTCAGCAGAGGCGCTATTCTCTGGGTCTGTGCAGGAATCTTCCTCATTACCCTCTTTGTGTCCAAGTGTAGGGCAGCCATGCTTTGGGTTGTTCTATTGAATGGCAAGAGACTACCTAAAGTTCATTAGGCAATAAAACATGACTGAGCATGAATTGGCAGTGATTAATCACATCTCAAACGTCTGCTGGGAAGCAAGAGGATGGGCTTAACATCCTGAAAGTCAGTTGAAACCAGCCCAGGCTTGAGGCCCAAGTGCCTCCTTACAGCTGGCAAAACCTCCAGAGAGATTCTCTTTGGTGGCTGTTTGATTGTAAGAATGTGTATGCAGGAAGTGCAATAGGCATGGCTCAGGTTTCTTGTAAGTAGAACGAGTTTGTCACACGGCAGTCACTAAACCTTTATTATGCTTTCCCTGTACAGTGAGAAGGGATAGGTGGTTATTATTTATGAACAATATACTCATGAGAAAGCTGAGAATAAAAGAAATTGACTCAACCAAACATCACAAGTCACGAAAAAGGGATTGAGGAGAAGATGAATTGGCATGGAGCAGATGTTCACACAGGTAGCAAGATGGCTCTTCAAGATAGAGAGCCTGTAACCCATGGCCAAAGAACTGAAAATTTAGTTTGAAAGCAATGGGAATCTATGAATGTAATTTGATAAAGAGAGTAATGTAATGGTGTTTAATGGAGATTATTCTTGTAGCAAAGAACAAGATCAGGAAAGAGAAATTACCATCCCTATAGATACTAAATTATAATAATCAAAACTGGCAGTTACTATATCCCAACACCTCTACTATGGACTTTACATGCATCTCCTCATATAATCTAAAAGGTAAGTAATCGTATTAGCACTATGATGTAAATAAAAAATCCTTGGCATAGAGAAACATTGAAAGGTCATCCATATCTAAGTGGCGAAGCTAGGATTCAAACACACATCTCCTGATTCCCAGTGGTCATACTCTAATCTCCATGATGTGTATGTCTCTGGGAAGAGAAAGTGAAGTTGTACTTGAGTAGCAACCACATTAAGTCAAGACATCATCCTTTACTTGGGCTATTGTAGAAACCTTCTACTAATATTTCTGTTTCTACCTCCTATATTAGCTATTGCTGCATAACAAATCACCCCAACATTTAGATGCTTAAAATAATGAATATTTATTATCTCACACAATTTCTGAGAGTCAGGAGACCAGGAGCCATTAAGCTGGCTTGTTCTGACTTGGAGTCTGTCAAGATGCTGGTAGGGGCTACCATCATCTGAAGGCCTGACTGTGGTTGAAGGATTTGCTCCATAGTTGGATCCCTCCCATGGCTGTTAACAGGAATTTCCAGTTTTTTTGCCAAAAGGTCTTCATTTCTCATGACAGGGGGGCTGGATTCTTGTAGAGAAAGTGATTAAAGAGTGTGGTAGAGGTCACATTGTCTGTTTTAACCCAGTCTTAGAAGGTACACATTGTCACTTCCATCATATGCTATTCATTGGGAATGAGTCACTGAGCCCATCTCACATTCAAGAGAAGGAGAATTATGTTCCAACTCATGCATCAAGAATCACTCCCTCTTTCATCAATTCTACATGCTAGAGTTACATTAGTCTTTTATTAAAGAAAAACTAATCATATCTCTATTCTATTTTACTTTTCAATGGTATCTCATTGGTTTGAAGATAAAATCCCAACGTCTTTGGTCCTACTTGATGTGGCCACTGCCCTGACCCTTGCCAGTGTCATCTCTCATTCTTCTCTGGTTCTCTGGCCACACTCTCTTTCTTTGAGTTCCACCAAAATGCCAAATTCCTTTGGGTTCTGGACTTTTGCATATGTTATTTCTGTAGCCCAGAATGACCTTCTTCTTCCTTTTGCTTATTCATCCTTCACAACTTGGTCCAACAGATACTTCCTCATGAAAGCCTCTCTGACTCAGCCTTCATCAGCTCTCCAGCTACAAGTTCATGTTGTAGCCTGTACTTCTCATCTGTGGCATTGATTACAGTTTACAGCAACTTATTCATCTAAATTTTTGGTTATGGTTGTAAGGGTCTATGTTTGTTTTGCTCACCATTGAATCCTCATGTATGATACAGAATATGGCTGGTGTTAGTGTTCTGTAAATATATCTGTACTGAATAGCATACTAGGAAAGGAAGATGAATTGATGGAACAGATACATACCATAATGGGATATGCCAATTATAGGGGCACCAGAAGGGGAAGAAAATTAGAAGAAGATGAGGAAAGGATGTGTGTAATCAGAACTCTGCTGCAGTATCTTGGGTCTGGCTAGGTCAGTGAAGAGATACAGTCCTAATTCTAATGGCATTAAACTGGAACAGCCTGGGTTCTGAAACTTTATAATATATCTGCACATCAGGGAAGCTCTGCATGTAGGAGACTCATTATGCTTAAAAGTTTTATTTCGTTTTGCTCCATCAGCAGCCTGCAACGCCATCACCCACAAATTATTGATAATATTTAAAAATTGCACACATGACAGTGTTTGAGCCATAACCCATGGGCAAGAGCAATACCTAAAAAAGAGTCACTTCCCTAGTCTCATCCTCTTTGTTAACATTTCAAGAAGTGGCTCCTGGATCAGAAGAGCCAGGGTTTGGGGTATCTTTTACAATAGGAACAGGCATCCAGGTGAGAGTTGGAAATTGTCCACTGCTACTCATTGTGTTGTCAAACCCTTTGCATGCACAGGGACTAAGACGCCTGCATTTCAAAGTCCATTCACATAACATTGCAAGTAAGAAACAAAAATACATTGTTGGGAAATGAGTTCAGTCCCAGCAGCACAGCTCTGAGCCTAGAGGGAGAACAAACAAAGAGGCTGCTGCTAAGAATAAAAGCAAATTCAGTGTTTTTCTCATTATGGTTTCTCCTGCTCAAGCCCCTAAAAGCCCCTTCTATTGTAAGCTTCTACTGATCTGACTTAGCCTCTCTAATTGGGTGCTTTCAGTTCATCTTATTTTTCATTAAAGAAATAAACTCATCAGCACTGTTGCCTCAGGGGTCCACATAGAACATGTTTATAGAGAAGAAGTTTTTGTGTTTATTAGCACTTAAACAAAGCCCATTAGACAAAAGCCTCAAAAACCCACCCTAGCCTCAACAAGCAGTGGTTCCAAAAGTGAGCACTTGGCTGTCATAAGCCATAAATCATTGCTGGTGACAGGACCACAGGGCCCTGAGAAGGCTTTCCCCTCACTCAGCCAGGTTATGTGAGTCAAGAGAGCTTTACCAAGACAACCCTCCAAAAAAATCACAGCCCTTCATTTTGGGTTGAGGCTGCAGGAAGGACATTCCCTTCAAATTTATGAAGCACCTACTAACTTACAATGTCTCAAGCACATGATAGGTTGTGTACATGCATGTATGTGTATATAGTCTCTTAACACCCACGATTATTCATATATATGAAGTTGTAGTGAGTTTCTTACATTACAAATGAAGTCAGTGAGGTACAGAGAGATTAAACGACGTGTCCCATGTCACACAAGGGGTAGAATCAAAATGTGAAACTGAGTCTATCTAAACCCAGAGTCTCTCCTTTTCTTACAACAGTGTATAACCTCTTAATATAAGTTGAAGTTTGCACAAAAGCCTCTTTGAAAGTCTCATTCTAAACAGATTCTAAGTAGGTAGTTGGAGTAGGGGAAAGAGGGTAAAGGACCAGTTGACCTGAGCTTGGGTTCTGGGTCTGCTGCTGTGACCTTCTGGGTTATCTGCTGGGCCACTTTCTTCATCAGGGCTTAGGTTAGCTGCCCTGCTAAAGGAAGAACAAGTTATGCATCAAGCAACCAATATGTCAAGAACTAAGAAGAAACAATGTTCCACAAGGGTAAACCAGCAGGAATAGAACCAAATTAATTTCAATTGCTGCCAGAGGGAAAAAAAGACATTTTAGAAATTGATAGCAAATGCTGACTGTTATGAGACAGAGCACAAGAGCAAGTTAAACCTGACCAGACTGATTAATAGAAACCATCAAGTAATTGCCTACTAATAGCAGCTGCCTGAATGGCATGGGAACGTTTGTGATGAATCATACCCAACCCACCTGAAAACAAAGAACTGATTATATGACTATATTAAATACATTTAGGTACCATTTTTAATTATTGCACTTAAAGGTGGCCGATTTACATATGCACCTTAGTCTGTTCCTCCTCACCAAATAGATGTGTAATAAATGTTGAAGCAAGAAAGGAACGAAATGCAAGTAAGCAAATAGGGCAACAGGTTCTCTGACAGTGCTTCCTGAGGCAAACTAAAGTGCATTTCACTAAGACAGGTGAGAAACATTTTCTACCAGTAAGATGAGAAATGAGACATAGATGGGTATCTGATTAACCCCATATACACCAAAAATTTTGTAAGGTAGAAACCCATTTCTCAAACATTTCTTGCTAAATTGAGATTTGACTTTTCACATTGTTTCTGAATGAATTAATAAAATGATTATTTTAGTTAATCATTTTTGTCCTGAAATAAAATAAACCCCTCCCTCATGTGAAATATGCTCATCATATGTGAGGAAAGCATCTATAAATATCTGACCTGTGTCTCATTCTGAGACAAAAGATCCTGAAGGCAGTAGTGCAAAGCAATGCAGCAAGGTCTGATTAGCATGAGTGTAATTTTAAGGTGTCTAAATCTGTATAATTTTTATTCCAAATGTGGGCTTGCCTTAGGAAAGACCCAGACAATTTGTGACTTTAAACCAAGTTGGCAAACTATGGCCCAAGAGCCAAATGTAGCCCCCCCACATCTATTTTTATAAATAAGGTTTTATCAGAACATAGTCACACCTAGTTGTTTATGTAGCTTCTATATCTGCTTTCAAGCTACAAAGGTAGAGTTGAGTAGTTTAGAGAGAGACCTGCTATCCTAAAAGTATATTCTATCTAGCCCTTTACAGAAAATGTTTGTTCATCCTTGCTCTAAACTATGCCCAATTCCCCTTCAAATCCTATCACATAAACCCAATCAAATCAACAATGCTTATTAAGATCCTTTTGTGGGTAAACTGGCTCACTTACCTTTTACTGAATAATCCCAGGTAGAATCTCTCTGGAAACACGGAACAGGGTAGAGATAATGGCAATGGCTATTTGCACAGCCCAGACCTGTGGGATCATGGTCAACAGTCCAATCTTTGAAGCAGCAAATATTTACTCATGGTCCCTTTCCCACCGCTCTCCTCTCAGTATTCTGGGAAATGTAGGACATATTAGGCTGTTTTAGTCCTTTTGTGGCACTCTAATAGAATATTTAAGACTGAGTGATTTATGAAAATGAAAAATGTATTTTCTCACAGTTCTAGAGGTTGGGAAGTCCAAGATCAAGGTTCTGGTACCGTGTGTGGGCTTTCTTGTTGTGTTTTTACACAGCAGAAAAGCAGAAGAGAGACAACTTACTCCAGCAAGCCCTTTTTATAGAGGCATTAATCAATTCAGGAGGCCAGAGTCCTCATGACCTAAACACCTACTAAAATGTCCCACCTCCCAACACTGTTGCACTGGGGATTAAGTTTCAAACACATTTTGGGGAACACATTAAGACTACAGCAGAGGCCCAGATCATGCTATGATACAGTTAAAATTCTGTCTGGATAAAATAGACTTACAAGAAACTAATGCCCACAAGATTTACTTAAGAATTAGCCTTGATAACCTATTCAGATTTTTAAGCCCCTTAGATTTAAAAACAGAACAAAACAAAACATTAATTTTCTGGCTTGGCAAGAACTTGTTTACAGTTATAAAAAGGCATTCATAATTTTTTTGTAATGTAGATTATTAATAACAGTACATAATATACATAAGCAACTAATTGCATATAATGGCAAGAGGGCATACAAACATGTCTGGACTAGTCTATCAGTAAGGGTCTCAGAACTCAGACAGGAAGATAACAAACAAAATAAAACAAAAACCCAGGTTGTGAAGATTTAAATTTGAATTGTAGCAAGATAGTAGCATGTTGAGATCAGTAGGGTAGTCATGGGGCACAGTTCTACCTTAGTTACCTTCACATGTCAGTAGTTAGAGCCCTAGAATGATTGCTTTTTTGAGTGATACCTTTATTACTAGGAAAATGCTTACACCCAAGCAGGATATGACTTCATTTGATGTCATTGTGCTATGGACACTTTTCTCTATAATATGTTGATTACACATTTATGAGAAGATAAGGGCTCTTGTTAGTTCTCTCAGAAAAGAAACATTAGACATTTAAAACTTGGCAAGTTTCTGACAGTATTATACAAGGGTTCATGACATTTTCATGAAGCTGTCTATAACATATCAACTATCAACCTCTTTGACACTATCTACACCAAAACATCCCAAAGGCAGTCAGAGGTGAAGGCTCTGGAGTCTAATTAACCTGAAAGTGTCAAGTTTTCAAATTCAATCCAGCTTGAAGATTCTAGGAAATTTCATATGTTCATTAATGCAACAAATATTTATCAAGTTTAAGGCAATGTTCAGGATACAAAAATGAATAGGAACAGGTCCTTGCCTCCAAGCACCTCAGAATTTATCTGTGCCAGAAGAGAGTGCTAGATTGAGCTATAATGTGGAAAATTCTTAACAAAAATTATTCAGAGCTTTTCAGTAATAAATCAAATCTAGCATATCAGAAAATCGTTTGCCAGGTTAAAAAGATTTTGCTAGAAGGAAAGAGATTGTATGCTGCCTTAAAATGGTTGTAGTTTTTTAACCCACCTTCCTGTTATACTCAAGTTTAAAATTTTACACAGTAAATGATTTATTGATTTAAAGCAGACAGCAGGTTTAATGCAAGTGTTTAACACAGTTTTTAAAAAGACTATGGAGCTATTAATAGTCTTTGATAATCTTGAAAGATCAAAGCTCTTAAAAATAGTAACATATGCCTATAGTACTACTTGAAGAGAAAAAGGGGAAAGTAAACATGTATAGCTACTGAATGCTGTTAAATCCAGGAATAGAAGAAAGTCATTAGTAAAATAACTTGGGAAATCTGAATTAAGACTGTAGTTTAATTACTAGTATTATACTGGTGTGAATTCCTTAGGTTGGTAAATGTATCATGCCTGTGAAAATGTTAACATTAGGGGAAACTGGATAAAGAGTATGGTAGGAACTCTGTTCAGTTTTTGCAGTTCTCTGTAAATTTAAAATTATTTTAAAACAAAACTACTGAAAAATAATGTATAATATATCTGAATATCCTAAGTTATTGTTGAAAGCAATTTAGCTTTTCTCATATCTTAGTATATACGTGAGAAACCTCAAATAAGAGCATCTGAAATTGGCCAGATAGATAAGGCATTACCAGGACTTATTTTTTCCTAAATAAGGATGTGCAAATATAGGTTTCCAGTAGCTCAAATGTCCAATCTGCTATAAGAATTAGAGGCAAAAGTATATAATTATCTATAGAAGTAGGGCTAGAGGGATTTTAGGTGTCTTTTTTCCAATACTTCTCAATTTATCCATCAATATCTGCCTTATGGTCAGAGTTCAGGTGCACCCCAGAGGGTGTTGGATGTTTGCTAACGTGACACATCTATAGATGGAAATCATCATCCCAGTCTCATGGTTGAACTTTTCAAATTCACACAATATATTATATTTTATATACTTAACTTTTCCCAAAATTTTCTTGTCAAACTGATGCTCCTAAAAATATTGATGGTCTTAGCAATTGCTTGAAAAAATGTTAGCTTATTATATCATGTTCATCCAAGTGTATCAGTTAATTTTTGGCATAGCACTGTGAACTGTGGTTGAGGGGCAGGAGCAGGGAGAGAAGTGAACTGTAATTTGAGAATAACAGAGTTCTTGGCCTAATAGACTTGATGCAATTTGCTCAAGATCTCTATTAGCTGAGTGAAGACCAACCATTAGTATGGTTGGGTCTTGAGCATGTGGAATGCCATTGTTACGGTGAGAGGCACGAGATCCTTTGGTCGGGAAGCTTTCATCCCAGACAGTTCCTGAGGAACTTTTCCCTTTGTAAGGTCCCTGATGTTCTTTTTTTTAAATTTGATTTTATTTGAATTTATTTTTTGTCATCTTCTGTCTTTTCCCCATATGGAGATGGGAAGAACCTTTTTCAATATAGCAAATCCAGCCATTTTAGCAATCCAAAGCACTGGCATGCATTTTAAGGTGCCTTTTCTTGCATCTACCATTAAGCTTGTTATATGGATAAGACCATCATCATGGAGTCTGAAACACTAAATAAGAATGTGTGCCCTTCGGGGTCCCCTTTCTGTAAAGTCCACAAAGCACAAGATGATGGGAACTCAATCTGATGACTTAAGGCAGTACAGTTCAGAGTGCAACTCTGACTTGAGAAATTCCAACCCTAAGTTTCATTTATAAACTTAAAGGAAGGCCAGTTTGAATTATTGAGATAATTCCCCAATTCATGAATTTGTTTGGCTTAATCAAGCCTGACCCAACATTTATTACTCCGATAACATTTTCTGTAATCATTCAGGAAGTTCAAGGTTTGTTTGCGTGTTTGTTTTTCTCTTTAGTTCTAATTGATGACCAAAGTTAGTATGGTAAAAACTGTTCTGCCTAGTATTCTAGCAATTAATTAGAAATGCAATAAAATGTGCACTAAAGTAAACTTTAATTAGTTTGATGAACTAAAAATCAAAAATAATGCATTTCACAGCCACATTCCAAAAATTGGAACAGGAAGTATAACATCCTATTGTTTCTGGTATATGGTTAATTTTAGTACCACAGCTCCAAAAAACAGTTTTGTTTTGTTTTCCAATAAGAGAAGCAATAAAAAAAAATCAAGTCAGCCTGTTTGGAAAACAAAACAAAATTTAAGCAGACTTGGCCAGCTCCTATGTTATTTTGGGAATGATATTACATCTGATCCTCAGATCTAAAGCTTCCATGAAATTTTATAAAGATACATTCAGGGGGCATATTAGTAAAAGTTATGAAAGAGATCTTGGTAATGTGGTGCTATGATATTTTAGAATTGTTGTTTATCTCCTATTTGTCACAAGGTAAGAGTGTCTCCTCTATTTTTCTACTGATGCCTTTTTGAATTCATTTCTAAACATATTTTTTGAAAATTGGAAAATGTGGTTTGCCAAGCATTTTCATGGGTTATAAGTATAAACCAGAATTATCTTTTCTACTTGATATTATTCCAACCCTAGCATATAGTTGAAAAGAAATTGCTAGATTTACCCATCCCTGTATTCATAGAATATTAATGCATTGGATTTTTCTCCTCTGTGTTTCTCCTGAGTTCTTAGGGGAAAAATATGTGAATTTTAATCAGACCATATCATATAGGAGGTACAAAAAATTTTCAGGATTTTATGTTATTTGGTGGAGTTTATTCTTTTGCCTGATATCATATCTAAAATTATATTTAGAAGGCATAAATTTATAAAACAAAAATATCTCACTTTAATCTTTAATAGTCATCTCACAAAGGGTAATAGTGTATTTTCTGGAATCTGAGGGTCAGAAGAAATATCCCTGTAACATAAAATTAAAACTAAGCCATAAGACATCAACCTTGATTTTATAGTTCAGATATCCTTTCTTCCTTCTGCTGTCTAAATATCCCTAAGCAAATCATAATAGGATGTTGGTTATCAGATGGCTTATAAAAATATTAGTATTTGTCTTAGTCCATTTGGGCTGCTATAACAAAATATCTTAGACTGTGTAGTAATAAACAACAAAAATTTATTTCTCACAGTTCTGGAGGCTGAGAAGTCCAAGATCAAGGCACCAACTGATTTGGTACCTGGGGAAGGCCTGCTTCCTTCATAGATAAACACCTTTCCATTATAATTCCACATGGCAAAAGTGGCTAGCTAGCTCTCTGGGGTCTCTTTTATAAGGGCACTAATCCTGTTCATGAAGGCTCTTCTCTTATGATATAATCACCTCTCAAAGGCCCCACCTCCTAATACCGTCATATTAGGGATAAATTGTCTCCCATTAGTAATTCTTCTGAGGTTGAATACTACTATGGTTTAAATGGTTGTGTCCTCCCAAAATTTTGGGAGGACACAACCATTTAAACCATAGCAATTTATGTGTTAAACCATAGCATCTGTAATTTCTATATGTAGCTCACTTCTTCTGATTTCTTGAAAAATACCACCCCCCACCCCATTCTACATGCTCCTATGGGTCAACTTTTGCTTTTTCATCTCTGTAACAAAGCTGATCATAGGGCCTGGGCCTGGTTAATCACAGTACTCCATTCCTCTGAATACACTGAGTAAAGCAGAGATAAACAAATGAGGCAAACAGGGCCAATGAGAATCTTGCCTGGGACTGATACATAGCTACAGAGAAAGGTACTTTGTTCCTGCTGCTTGTCAAGCCAGATGGAGAAAAGCTGTGGTTACAAGTGGCCATCTTCTTTGGCCACATCAAGAAGCTGCCTGCAATAAGAAATAAAGAGACTGCCACGCACAGAGAAGGGACAAACGGAAACAACACAGAGGGTAAGAGAGATTGTTAAAGAGAGAATATGAAGCCAGATTCAGTCATGCCTGAAGGTTCCATTTCTAGACTTCATAGTTAAGTGAGCTAATAAATTTCTGTTTTGCTTAAATTCATTTGAATTACAACTAATAAAGCCTTTACTAATACAGACTATGTGTCTATGTTAAATAATATATTGGTGGTCTTACAAATTGAAGGGTATCTGCTATATGGGTAGATTGTCCTTGTTGACCAAGGGTACAACTTTGAGTAGGCTCACATAGAGCCACGGAGGAAGATTAGAATACTTGACCTTCCAGCTGAACCAGTCCTGGAGAACAGTAGAGTGGCAATGTTATAGCCAGATGACCCTCCTGAAAGTAAGTCAACAAGATTATAGAAAGGTAAAGTCTATAACTAACACAGCCTGCATTGCAGACTTGTAAAAGCCATAAGTAAACAGATACTACATTCCACCTAGAAGAGGAATGATATAGGATAATTCCATCTCAAATAGCAGTTTTAGGACACAAAATAGTAACTAAATTCCCAGTAAGGCCCTTCCCTACAAGAAGTTTGAAAGAGCCACACAAAACCTCTGCAAAGTGTAATAAAAGATGGAATGTATGATCTAGAGCAAACAAACCCTGGAGCACTGCTGAGACCCCTATGAATTTAGACCTCAGACAACTTTTGATTCCACAGATACATTAAGTTTAAGGCTATGTGTTCAGTAAGAAAAGTTGATATGACAGCTCTTTTGCTAATTAGAAAGAATACAGGGGCCCTAAAAGGCATAGAATGGTTCTAGCTTCCAGGGATGGGCCATCCCTCTTGTCCTCTGCTCCATGTACTCTACATCACAACATGGCCTTCCATTATAGCACAGTCTTCTCAATGTCCTAATGTAACATCACACATCACAATGTCCTGCAGATGGCGGGTGGTTTGGATTGTACTTGTCAGAAATTTAATAGTGTTTAAAAAATGAGAAGACAGAGAAATAGCTGCATAATCTGAAGAAGAAGTCATATTTTATTCTGTCATAGTATGAAAAACTGAAAAATATTATCAAGGTAGAAATTAAAAAATAAAGAAATATGAGGAGCCTCACCTCACGGAGTGACCCATCACTCATTACAAATTATACCCTCTCTCAACTTTTACAAGTTTTTCCATATCCCTGTTTAGAAGGTCACTGGGTAGCCCTATAAAGGAAGTCAAAGCTTTTCTATCCTATATCCAATCCTAGTCAGCATAATATACTGACGTGAAAAGGGACATCATTAAAAGTAAGATTTCAGCTAAAACATTTTTTTTGTGTGTGAATAACATATATTCTTGGATTTTCTGGACCCACAGAATAACTAGGCAAAACATTAAGACTCTTAGCCATGTCTTTCAAATAGTACCAGCAAAATGAGTAATGATAATCCCACTCTCTGTATTGTCACTGCAGCATAACCCTCCTTATACAGATGGCATGCTCTTCATTCACAGTACGGGGTTAGAACATTCAGTCATTCCAATAAATTCCCTCAGTGAAACTATAGGCTCCAAGCAACCCTTTATAATCTATCAGACATGATTGGAAGGACTATGTCTTTAGAGATTCACTACATGTGATTTTAGGAGTAGTTCCTCCTGAAATCTAACCTAAATTCTACATTTCCACTAAAAGGAAAGTTTAGCTACAAAAGACTTTGTTTTCCTTTTTCTAAACCTTCTCAGGATTTCTGTGTGGAAACAGTCCACATAGATTTAATGTCATCAGCATTTACTCAGTTTGTGGCTTTCCTCCAAACTCCCACACACATTTTCCACATCCTGCTTCCTTGGAAAAGTAGAATCTTCCAGGTCTGCTCAGTGGGAAGCATATCAAAATAATTGTTTCACAGTTCCCATAAACTGCTTTCAAGTGGGTCCCCCAGACTCTGTCCCTCCTTGGGGCAGTGGTTTGCAGTCATCTGTGGTACAGCAGACTCTAACATTTTTCCTTGCTCCCTCCTCACATGGCCAGGTGCCACCCCCCACCCCATCATATATGGCTTCTCTTTCCCATTTCCTATACTTTCACATTGGTCCTTACACTATATATTCTGCCCACTTGCCAACTCATCAATGCTCTGTTGAATTCTAATCTCCTCCAGAGTGAAACGAAGGAACATGTTCTCTCTTTTATCATGAAAGGTCTCTTTTGCCTTGACATCAAATGTCTTAAATCAGTAGCTATTTCAGAAACCCAAAGTGATACAGGGAGAGACATAGACCACACACACAAAAAAAGCAAAAATAAAAAACACTGATGCAAATACCAAGAGTCAAAAAGTTGACCCCCTTCTGTCCAAATATCTCATTTTTCTTCCTATTTTTCCATATATCTGAATCTCATTTGTTTTCCCTCAAAAGGTGGTAGAGCGTTTTACACTCAACGAAATTTACTTCTAAGGTATCAAAGTCAATATCACCAAATATTGAAAATCCTGCTCTATGGTGTTTCATTTATGGTATTCACATTATTTCATTTGATATTCATAACTACATAAGTAGACTTCTGGCAAATAGCCATTTATTCAACAAATATTCATTGAAAACTCATGCCATGCCAGAGGAAAGGACAGTGGTAAAAGGCCAACAATTTGGGATGCTCTATGCAAAACAGATTATAGGATGCAAAATGGGAATGGGGTGGAATGGTTAAAAAGCTCTTATGCTGTAGATGTGAAATGACTGTGGCATGGACTAGGTAGGGTGGTACTATGTTGGTAGTTATGGTGGAGGAAGAGAGAAGAGATGCATTTGAGAAATATTTAGGATGTAAAATCCACAGTCTATGATGGTGAGTGTTAGATTTTGGGTGTGGGCAAGATTTAATTTCCAAAGCAGGAGGTATCAAGGAACTCCTAGGTTTCTAGGTGTGTAACTAGAAGGATGAAAGTGCTGTTCATGAAATTATGAAACAGCTCATGAAATTAGGAAGAGAACATTTAGGGCAAGTAGATCATGAGTTTGAATTTAGATAGGTTGAATTTGAGGTACACCTGAATTATCTCCCCCCAAATCTATCAGATACTCAGTTAGATATATAGGTCTTAAGGTCAGAGGGGTGGTCTGTGCTGGAAATAGAAGTGTGAGAGTTGTTTGCATATGGCTGTTTATGCCATGAAAATAATTGCAATGAATTCATCTGGTGTGAAAGTATGGAATGATGAGTCCCTAGGAAAGTACTTCCAGGAAGAGAAACCATCAAAAGAGTCTGAGAAGACGCAGTCATGGAGCTAGAAAGCATCTCCAGAGACTGTGAGAAAACAGACACTCTAAACATAAAAGGAGGACTAAAGATGTGGATAATGATGCTGAGAAATCATGTATTTTATATTTATGGACATGGACTGAAAAGCTGTTTTTTTGTGTGTGTCACGTGTCAGAAGACTAGAAAGGACAGAGGGAGAGTGGAGAAGTTACAGTAGCAATGTGCCAGGCACCTCCCAAGTGCTTTATTAAAGAATCGTATTTAATTCTCTCAGTAACTCTTACAGATGAGGAAACTACAGTTTACAGAAGGAAAATGAGTCGACCTTCACAAGCTCACATGGCTCTGTGAGGCAGCACAGCTAGAACTCAACACTCAATGCTAAATCTATCTGATAGTTTTCTTGCTGATGACATATTTTTTAAAATTATAGATAAAAAGTTTCTTCAAAATGAAATTGGAATATGTTTACAAATCACTTCTGAATTTTTTTAAAAATAGGAAATTAATCACAATTATATTTATGTTTAGGAGTTCCCTGTTTCATTTTATCAGTGGTATGTGAATATATTTTTAAAAATTTATTATAAAAATCACCTCAACCCTCCCCCATTCCCACCCTGTTTCTACTTTGGAGAGAAATCACTTTTAACTCTTTAACTATGTGGTTGCTCTTGGTTATGTGGTTGTTTTATTTTCATATTTCTAAATAAGATGCTTATGCTGCTATTTTTAAATTTATAATTTTTGGATACTGACTGTGCACTTTCTGTTATGGTAGATATAGCCCAATTACACATGCCCACTTCCTTTTCTCTTCCTACCAAATCTAATGATGTCATGATTTCAGTTACAGAAAATCATGTTGTACATTAACATAACTTTGTAAATATTATTCATTAGAGACAGATGTTGTATTATGTGTATATTTTCTCAAGTTAATAATGGCCTCATTTTAATTTACATGCTTTTTAATAAACCTGTCCTTAATTCCTCCCATTACTTCATTAAAGTCACCATAAACCAACCACTAGTTGGCTCAAAACGCTCAAATTTGTCAACTAAGTCATCTTACTCCTCAGCATTTTTGTGCCTCGTTATGTTTTTATTCTCTCTCCATCTACTTTCTCCTTCTGGCTTCCAGCTTTCCCTGCATGTATATTCTCTTCTTTGGCTCTCATCCTTGCCCTCTTTAAAAAATGGAATCTATTGAGGGTAGAAAATGTGTTATCTGTCCCAGGTCATTGACACTTCAAGTGTTGTTTACCTGAAATATGAAATGTGAGGATTTGTTCCCTACAGAAGGCTGGTGGATAAAGGACAGAGAGAACCTATTTGCACCTTGAAATCAGCTTAAGAGGCCACCATTTGTCACTGTGGGTGTTGAAGTGTTGCCTCATCAGTGTTACAAGCACTGGAATGTTGATTTAAGATAATAACTTAACTTTCTGGGAGGACCCTCCCTCCACAAGACTGGGGCCATAATCATTCTTAGTTACAGAAACATTCAAGTGAAGGCTGATTTTAAAACAATCTATAAACTCTATACATCATTAATCTTGCATTAAACCAAATCATTCCTTAAAATGTAATTTATGTTCTGTAAGTTATTTTTCCTAGTTTTTTAAAGCACATTATTAAATATTT